>NC_142662.1:26190286-26814036 GCF_026168435.1 Sesamum indicum
AGAATACATAAATGGAAAATTCTTACCCAAAACATATTTAGTCGAACTCAATTAATTACAAAGCAGATATATTATACTTACTGTACTTTTCATAAATTGTACATCAATCACACAATAAGTGTATTACACTTGTCATACGATTGATTCAGGTTTGACATACGTGATTCTGATTCACGACTTCACCATATTTATACTCACAAAATTTTAGTATACATTTATAAAGAAATTGACATACGTTTTTCATTTATGTAGAAATAATATAAAAAATAATTTATTTATTTTAAGTATTATAATTAATTTAAAAAATAATATCACATTATCGATTATGCAACTGTCTCTTGATTTTTCTACAGGTGTAAAGATTGGAACGACCAACCGCGAGCAGTCCTAATAATTGAGCATGGACCAATAATTTTAATTTCCAATAAATTGGGCTTAGGGCTTCGAATACTAATTTGGGCCGAAATTTCTTTTTTTTAAAGTTTTTTATCTCAACGATATTTTAGTCATCATGGCCGGGAGAGTAGCACTATGAATAAAATTTGAGGTGATGTCGATAGGATTTGTCGTGTTTGAACAATCGTGTTAACAATGTTGTCCTGATGGAAGATTGAGCAGTGGTAGTAAGAATTATTATTTGGTGCCAACCGTGGCTTAGATGTGATGACTTGATTTCAAAATATTTCAGGTCAACGATCCTAACACAACCACATTTCATCCAACCTAAAAAAACCCATCACAAAATACAAATATATGCCAAAAACTCAATAGACTGCAGTGTCCCCATTTATGTAGAGGATTTCACCAAACCTGATAAAAGAGCTGCTGTTGCCAACATGGTGAAGATCTCAACTTTGCACAAGAATTTGCTGCAGAGCGTTCTGAGTTCACAACTCTACTCCTAAATTTGTATATCCAAACACCTCATCAATATATAATGCAATTCTAAAGACTTATTAACATTTCATCCCAAAATATGCACAAGTTTTCAGTTTATGGTGGGAAATACGCATTTTCAATTTTGCATGGGTTTTCAAGTGAAATGAGAATATGTTTGAATTATTTAATAAGATTGTGTTTTATATTGAACTGTGGTGTCAAATTAATATATTTCCAATGTGAATAAATATAAACAAACATGTTTTCAGTTTAATTACTGTTTAAAACATGAAACAGGCCGTCTAAACTAGACTTCACTGCTTGGAGTATGATAGCCACTACTGTAGTTGAAATATGAATGAACCAAACAAAATGATTAACTTTTTCACAAAGTTAATGAATTAAGTTCTGGAAAAGTTTTTACTACAAATAAATTAATACAATACGAAAAACGCAGTTATCAGAATTGGGTAATCCTGATATCAAAAGGTCCAAAGGTAATTTCATCCAGAATATATCAGTTTCAATGTCCATCTGCACCCACCATGATTCAAAGTGAACCAGGTTTTATCACCAAAACATGCTAGTATTTGGAAAATATGGTTGTCTTTGTGACAAGATCAATGGAATACGCCAGCTGGTACAGAAATTTAGTTGTATTGAAAAGCATTTTCAAGCTTGGTAGATTTAACTCACCTTGGCAAAGGTTTGTCTCAGAATTTCAACTTCACTCTCCGCTT
Organism: Sesamum indicum; assembly: GCF_026168435.1. Classification (NCBI taxonomy): domain Eukaryota; kingdom Viridiplantae; phylum Streptophyta; class Magnoliopsida; order Lamiales; family Pedaliaceae; genus Sesamum; species Sesamum indicum. The sequence continues at coordinate 26,191,906 of NC_142662.1, forward strand.
TTTCAGCTCTCTCTTTGAACCCTCTGGCATCTTCCTCAGTAAGTTGTAATTTGTGCTCCAGGTCTGATATGATCTCCAGTGATTGCATGTACTGATCGAGAGCTGCATCCTTTTCAACAGCCAACTTATCGAGTTCAGATTTTAAGGATTGCGCTTCAGTTCCAGCACTATTCGCTCTTTTGTTAAGTTTCTGTGCATCCTCCTGGGCAGAAGATATGACAGCCTGCGGATTAGATATCCTGTCAACGAATTGTTGGTAGTCTTGAAGCTTAGACTCCTTTTCAGCTTCTAATCTGGTCAGCATTTCCTTCAGGACAACAACTTCATTTTCAGCTTTGTTTGCCCGATCACTGAGCACGCTGAAATCCTCCCTGGTCTTGGAGATCTCAGCTTCAAGCAGGGACACTTTATCCAAACTTTGTCGGTACTGAACAAGGCCAGCTTCTTTCTCAGTTTCCAGTTTCGCAAGGGCCTCCTTCAACCATAGAATCTCCTCAGAATTACCTTCCTGGTTTGACAATTTTGGATCGTTGACATGGTTATTCTCATTGCTATGAGTGTTTTGTTCAACAGACTCATCCATGAATTCACAAATCAGTTTGATAGCATGAGGTCAGACAAAAGAAGACCTAGAGAACACTTCCTATGTCAACATTTTTTCACATTATACACATACCGGTATCGGCATATCACGAGTTCCTGGATCAGTCCCAGAAACATCACTCGCCGGTGAATCATCAGCAAACATCAACAGGACTTGATTTGGAAAAGCTTCTTCTATAGTACGGTGGGCAAAACGAATCATAGAGTTTGCATGGTCATATCTTTCTGCCAATGCACGATATCCTCTATAAATTTCCTCAAGCAATGTAATAAGCTCTGGTTGTTTCTGGTAATACATATCTGCCCTCCTGGCAAAGGAATCCACATCTCCCTCAATGATCTGTAGCATTGATTTAACTTTGACATCCATATCTACAAGAACACAAAAAGACATTCAGTATGAACGCATGCATCGTGTTAATTCCATTTTGATGTACAAGTTACATCTAAAACTGAAACCAATTTTATTGCCATGATCTTCCAACTTATCTGCTGATGACTTGTAAACAGTACATCCTTCTACTTCGCATAGACACATCTTAGCATGTACATAAAAATCCACACTTGTATCACCGGAAAACATTGGCATTTAACTTGCATCTTCTCAAAATCAACTGAAGAGTGATATAGGAAAAATATAAAGAGTGCAAGGAGGACAAGAACTGTATTTTTCTACAGGCAAACGAAACAAATTGATATGAAAAGCCAACTGACTCACAAAATGCGAAAGAGAATAAACAATTTTTCCCAGCCCATTACAGTTCTGATGATAGTTAGTACATTTAATCCAAACTCATCATAGCCATTGATATATACAAGCACAAAAATGAACAGCAGCACAGTCTTCCCCAGATTTCACCTCACATGCAATTGAAAGAAATGAGACAAGTATGTGCTCCTTTCTGCGAACACATATTTTCAGTCAAACCAGAAGCTCCTATACCTGTGAGATTTTCTTGGAGCCATTTTGAGTTCTTGGGACTTATACGGGTATCCCACCACGAGGCATACGACCGTTTCGCCATCTTTTCTTATGTGATGCTAATGACTCCCCGACTTTCGATGGCAGTGGCAGAAGAAAGTATAACAGGTGTAATCAATCCAACCCCACAAAAACTTCAGAGCACTCAATTCAATATTAATAAACAGAATTGAGTTCAGGATCTCTCGGTCTCTGCACCTAAGCCAAGACGGTACAAAAGAATCAAGAAATAAGTTCCAAGAATTTATGATTGCTGTATATAGAAAGAAAACTGTTGAGGGAACACATAGCTTGAGATCACACACCCACAGTCTGAATACCTTAAAGACATTCAAGTCTCAAATAATTCAACAGAAGAGTACAGTTCATCAGAAAAAAATTACCTGGCAAGATTCAAACATAAATTAGAAGACAACAACAATAAAGTTTTTCCTCATAAATGAACAAAACATTAGTACAGTCAAGAATTAACAAGGTTTTCAGTCAACGACAGCGCCGCCAACGCGACAACATAGTGGTCAAGAAAATACAAGATTAAAACCCATAAGCCACATTCAACCAAGATCCCATTTCCATCAAAGAACAAACTGAAACTCATATCATCAAGATTATTTTCTTGAAAAAAAATAAAATAAAATTCAAGAAACAAGTCAACCAACGAGTCATACTGTATATCCGCACAAGAAATACATCCAAACATACATAAACTGAAATTTGATTGAATTATACACTAATAATGCATGGAGTAGAAAAAACCACTTACTGGAAACAAGAAATTAAAACGGATTGATGCAGAAGTTTTCTTTCTTTTCTCTCTCTCTCTTTTTTTTTTTTTTTTTGGAGGCAGATGCAAGAGTTTTCTTGAAAGTCAAAGCAGTGATATTATAAAAAGGACACTATGACTGCTTTTCTTTGGGCCTTCATTTTGGGCTGGAATACTGGACTGTTTGTGAGCTGTTTTCTGTATTTCGCGTACAAGCGATATTGTCAGGTTCTGCAGGGTTGCATGTATTTGCTTGTAATTTAGGAGAAGTCAAAAGTCGTTGAAATGCCTCATTGACTTGACAGGGTTGAAGATGCTGTTATTCGCTACCTTAACCGAAAGCTGCCCGGAGATGCCCCTGGCAACACATGAATCGGCAGGAGTGGCACAACTTGTAATGACTAGGATGTAACTGGGTAATGTTTTGGCCTTATTCTTCATTGCCTGTGTACACATGGTACGAGTGATGCAATTTGCCGTCACAAGCATCAAAGGAAGAAAACAATACATCCTTGTACAAGTGTGGTATTGAATTTCTTGCTGGTCCAGCATGTTGTGAACTTCATGTTCTTGGCTGGACAGAAATGGCAATGTAAATTGATTATTGCCTAAGGCCCCATTTACTGCTATTGTTGTAGTGCTGCAATATTGTACTTATACATGGTAGAATGTGTAAAATCAGACTAGATAGAAACATTTCAATTATCGACTCTAAATGCTAATCTTTTTTCAGTCGAGATACGTTTTACAAGCTTTCCCATGGGCTATAAACCTTGTTTGCTTTGTATTCTTTTAACTGCTTCATGTTGTGGAGAACTCTACGACGGTTCATTAGAGTTGAAAAGACAAAAATGGTGAAGGAATCATAGTTCTTTCCTGGGATGCGGATCTAGTGTGTGAAGAAAGTATACAAATTTTGACGTGATAGGACCAACATATATGAATACTAAGAAAGATCTTCAGGTCTTGGTATTACAGGACTTGAGTGTTATTCAGCATTGATGCTATGGGTCTTGGAACCTCAGAATTGATAAATGAATATGCCGAGCAGCGAGCTATTTGACATTCTACCGAAATCTGAAGTGAAGAAACAGTGAAAGTGGGTTCTTTGGGCTGGAATACTGGACTCAATTCATTTCCTTTTTTTTTCCTCTTATTTTCATCCAACTCTTATTAAATTTGCCTTCGTTATAAATATTTTTTATTGTTTAAAAAATTAATAATACTTTAATTTTAATTATGGTTCAACAGCTAGCATAAGCCGTCAGCCTTGTTAGATGAATTGACTAAAATTTATTTGTGATAGAAAATTATAATTGACTTATTTTTTGAAATAATTTTTCATCCATCTTATTAGACTTTTTTTTATAATTTTTTTTAACAAGAAGAAATACCATAAGTATAAAATTGATAATGTTAGACTTTTATAAAAAAATTACATAATTTTAAATCAAATATTAAAGATATAGAGGGGATTCATTGTATTTTTCTTTTTTTTTTTTCTTGAGGATTGGAAGAAATAGAGTATTGGTCATGTCTGCCACGCCAGCGTCGCATAGGATCATTTATTCCGGTTAGGCAATAAAATAATATAGACAGTATTATCCAATAATAATAATAATAAAATATATATTATATAAAATGAAAAATAATAAAATGAAATCAGCTCCCTCTCCGTCGTCATTTATTTCCTCCATCAAAGAATCGTCACACTTTACTGCGTGTGAGCTTCCAGACGATGTCGTTCCTAGGTCTACTAATCCGTCGAAGAGCCAGAGCTCTGCCGGTTGGGCGCAGAGAGTTCTCTTCCAGTGTGAGGGATTCAGTCAGCCGAGCGAGTGGACGAATAGAGAAGATATTGATCGCCAATAGAGGTGAAATAGCGTGCAGGATTATTCGTACGGCCAAGCGCTTGGGGATTCGGACTGTCGCGGTTTACAGCGACGCCGATGAGAGCAGCTTGCATGTTAAGTCTGCTGATGAGGCCGTTAGGATTGGACCCCCGCCTGCTCGGCTTAGCTACTTGAGCGCTACCACTATTATTGAGGCCGCTTCCAGAACCGGAGCTCAGGTTATACATACTGAATGGTTCTCTTCTTCTCGTCATGTGTTGCTTAATCGAATGTCTTTTGCTTAATTTTCAAATTTTGAGGAGAAGTAAATAAATGTGGGAGGGGTAAGGTTTATTCGGGTTCAAGTGGAACGTGTAGTCTCAAAACTGAGCGAAATTTAGAAGCTCTGCAGTATTTTTAAGGAATGTCTTCACTTCTGTTCATTTTGAAAATCAATTTGCAAGTTAAATGGGCCAGTTCGAAAACTTTTATCATTTTACGTGTTTAGTTTACAGAGTTCACAAGTTGAGTTAATCAGTACGCTGAAAACTGTGAGAGAGCTCTTTTTGCTTTACTGTATTTATCTACAACTGTTTAACTTTGAGCTCCGCACCAGCTAGCTAGTTTATAAAGCTACGTCCAGGTGTAGACTGGAACATTAGAATTTTGTAACTCTCCCCCAAAAGGACCATGTATAAAATATTTGTTTCGGGATTGGAAAATTTTCATGAATGCGAAGTGTCACTAAATCAGATTTTATGGCGATAAAAAGTAAAACAGGATATCTAAACTGGCACAGCGAATACCAATTAATGGTATATAATAAGTTCCTGTGATTTATTCTAACAACAGCAAGGGCAACTTGGTGTATTACATTGCTATATTTTGGTCGGCTTATAATTTTCATCAATTGTACTATTTCTTATTGTTCATCATATAGATGGTTGATTGCTTAGTGATTATGGGATGCACTTTTAGACTGGGATGTCTTCTTTGTGATAATTAGGCTATCCACCCAGGTTATGGTTTCTTATCAGAAAGCTCTGAGTTTGCCCAACTTTGTGAAGATGAGGGTTTTATATTTATTGGACCTCCTGCATCGGCAATTCGTGACATGGGTGATAAAAGGTAATACTGCAGGGCATTTCACTACCTTCTGGTTCATTAAGGTTCTACTCTTGGTTTATCTTTCTTCATCTTTGCCTACACATAGATGCTGAGGAGCTTTGGTTGCATTGAAACAGAGAGCTCGCTCTCTTGGATACTTGGACATGACAAAACACTTTTGGGAACTTGATAGATACATATCCAATAAAATTTTCTCACCGCATCCTCTATGTGAAATATTTAATTCTCTGTTAATTGTATATTCTGTCAAGTCCTAATTGAGGAATATTATGTTTCAGTGCTTCAAAGAGAATAATGGGTGCGGCTGGAGTACCCCTAGTGCCTGGATATCATGGTGACGAACAAGATATCGATTTAATGAAGTTAGAAGCAGATAGAATCGGATATCCTGTATTGATCAAGCCAACTCATGGAGGTGGAGGGAAGGTGCTACTACTTTTGATTTTTCGTCCCCTTAATTTTGCTTATTTAAGATTCGTTGATATAAGTATTGTAGTTAAACTGCTATTCGACTTTATTACTTGATCTTTTTCTCTGTATAGTATGTAACATTTCTATTTTCAATTTTTGTTAATCTTTGGAACCAAAAGAGCACTGGGACTGGGGCATGTTATGGTTGGACGTGCTCTATTGTTATAAAATTGGGGACCATGTGTAAGTTTAAGTAGACTCATTAAATCATAACTGATGAAATGATCAGAATTTGGTGTTGAGAGGTTTGAGTTGCTTCCATTCTTGGACTAATATGCTGTGCATATGTTAAGGTTTTCCTATTCCACTTTCCATTCAATCCTCTATTCATGTGATGCACAAATAGAACAGTGGATGCCCCTCTTAGGCCTTTTCTTTTACCTGTCAAAATTTGTCTGAAATTTGCTAGTCAGTACAACCTGAACTAGTTCACTGATGGTTTCGAAGCATAATATTGTTCTTGCCTATTTTAGGGTATGAGAATTGTGCAAAGTCCTAACGATTTTGCTGATGCATTTGTTGGAGCACAACGAGAAGCTGCTGCGTCTTTTGGAATCAACACAATCCTGCTGGAGAAATATATCACAAAACCGAGGCACATAGAAGTCCAGGTACTCTTGTTGTTAATCCCAATATCAGTTTGAAAGCTCGTCTGTCTGTTTGTCCATTAAACTGGTTTAGTCCATGAAACACATTCTTCATCATTTGTTTCCTTTACATCCCTCCCATTTCTAGCATTTGCACAAAGAATTTCCTGATAAAAAAGCTGAGAAGAGATTATCTACTAAATGCCTTGTTAATGACAAGAAGACACTTATCTAGCTTCGCACTGTAGATCTTTGGGGACAAACACGGCAGTGTTATACATCTAAATGAGAGAGATTGCAGTGTGCAGAGGAGACACCAGAAGATTATTGAAGAAGCCCCTGCTGTAATTCTTCTCTTCCAGCATGCTCCTTTAGTTTCAATTTTTTGGTTTATCCTTGTACTGCTATCTGACTGTGAAAAACATTCTGTAACTGCAGCCAAACATCAGCAATGATTTTCGGTCACACTTGGGTAAAGCGGCTGTATCTGCAGCCAAGGTGATTGATGGATTCAAGTATCTGCTGTTTTTGTCCATCATTGCTTTTTATATGTTGGTGCTTTATTTACTGCCAGTTGTCATGGAGATGGCATGGATTGATGGATTTTTTTAATTTCATCTTTCTCTTTAGCATATTCTTCATCAACTTTTGAAGCCATTGAGGGATCCTTTGAATTGCTCTGTTACTCTTTTTGAAGCAGCATACAATCTTGTGTGCCTTTACTCTTACAAGAATGCTTCTTAGACATAGTATGTTGTTTGACAACTTTTTTCTCAGAGTAAGCTGTATATGTGCTGGAAATTGAAGGTTGTGTAAAATATTCTTCTCTTTGATGTGCCTTCCTAGTCCTAAGTGATGCTAGCTGCTAATCATGATATTTTTGTTCAGCATTCTCAGTTAGCATGCTCAAGTAAGAGCACGGTTTCAACTTAATCTATGATGAAGAGAATGCAAAAGGGTTCTGGGCAATGATCTAGTGGAGCATATTCTTATAGGATCTTCTAATTCTTTTCTTCAAAAAACAAGAATAAAGAAAAGAAAGAAGAAAAGGCAATTCAGTGAACTGACAATTGGTCTCCCAGATGCAGAAGATATCTTCTGTGATTGAACTATATGAATCTGAGAAGAAAAATATCATGAGGCATTTGCTTTGTATTACTCCCTCTTACTCTCCATCATCCTTTATATAAATAAAAACTTTTCCAAACAGAAACTCATTACTTTTGTTTATATGTCCGATGGTTTCAAATGTTTAAATATAATGGGAATGTCAACTGCTTTTGGAAGTCTTTGTAGAAGTTTGTAATCAGTTCAGCTGTTCTGTTTGTAGTCTCACTTAATAACTTTGCAATACTTTGATTTCCACTTTTGTGTAGGCAGTCGGTTATCACAATGCTGGCACTGTTGAGTTTATAGTTGATACTCTTACCGGAGAATTTTATTTTATGGAGATGAACACCCGTCTTCAGGTGGTTTCATCTCTCCAAACCATGCCTTCTATTTATTTTTATTTTTTATATACTTCTAAATGCAGAAAATGTTGGCCTTTCTTGCAGGTTGAACATCCTGTTACTGAGATGATTGTTGGTCAAGATCTTGTGGAGTGGCAAATACGTGTTGCTAATGGAGAACCTCTTCCAGTTAGTCAATCAGATGTGCCCTTGTCAGGTAAGATTTCATATATATGTGAATCTTTTAATGCTGCCATTTGATGTGGTGCTATGTATGCTCATGCTTCATCAACGTCGAACTGTTTTAGTATAACTTGGAGGGAGGCATTTCAAAAGTTTCAGATTGAGTAGGGGTCAAAGAAGGGCATATATATATGTATGATCCTGTGGTTTTTACACCACGGATTTCTGTACCGTCTATTACTCTTGTTCAATATTGGGCATCCTGGAACATGTTATTCTTGAATGTAACATTCACCAATCAGAGCATATGTGCGTCGCATTGCATGCTTAGTATTAGATAAAGGTTATCTACTAGGATATTTTGTGTCGGGCTAAAAATCAGGTAAAGGTAGTGATTGTTGAAGATCTTAAATATTGTGTTGCAATCTGACCTAAGTACTTTTTCTGCAACTTTGACTGATGATTAATGTTAATTTGTGCTATAGTTGATATGCTTGACTTCAAATATGTTTGTTTTTCATGAGTCTTTACATAAGCTTTGACCTTTAGACGAGATCAGATGGATTATATTACTTTTACTGTTTCATGCATACCTGTCTGCTTATTCAGTACATTTATAACTTCTTTTTCTTCCGATCTTTGGGAATATAATATGGTGATGATTCCTTCATTCCTGGGCTGATTGTAGTATTGTACCTTTCTGAGTACTTCTTATGACAGGTCATGCTTTTGAAGCCCGCATATATGCTGAGAATGTTCCAAAAGGATTTCTCCCAGCAACTGGAATTCTTCATCACTATCGTCCTGTTCAAGTTTCATCCGAAGGTACTACAAACCAAAGTCAACAACTCAGTTAAATCAAATAATAGCAAATTCTATACAACTCCAAAACTAACCCCTCAAACTAATCATGCAACCTGTCATAGAAGTTACTGGTGCTGATGAAATAAATCTTGATGACTTCCTGAAGAGTCTATTTTAATAATTTTTCGACTTGGATATAATGCATCTTTCAAACTGGAGATTTGGCCATTTTTTTTTTGTGAATTTTTCTCATTTCAAGTTAATTCCTATTACCAGTTAGGGTTGAGACTGGAGTTGAGCAGGGAGACACAGTTAGCATGCATTATGATCCCATGATAGCTAAACTTGTAGTGTGGGGAGAAGATCGAACAGGTGCATTAATCAAAATGAAGGATTGCCTGTCAACGTTTCAGGTACACTGAATTAGGGATAAAGCAATAGCTTTTGCAATTTTATTGCATGTAGATAGTTGTTTGTTAAATAATGCTCAAGTTTTTGCGACTTTCCAGATATTCGTATCACATGGGCCGTTTATGAAAGTTGAATTTATACTAATTTACTTTTAGGTTTAAAAGATCCTTTTGATGTAACATTCTGCTCAATGGATCAAAATTCCCTGCTAATTTGTGCATGTTATAAACTAGTTGTTGATGATCATAATGTCGTCTTTTTTTTTTTTTGGTGTTTGAGGAATGTGTTTTGGTAGTTCCATAGGACGTGATATGCTAACAGTAGTTTTTGTAAGCTTATTGGGATCATGATGTAGAATTCCAAATTACAAGGATGATGATGGAAGTGCCTCCGATCTGCTTCATCCGATAATCAGCATTTTCTCTTTCTTTCATGTGCAAGATTTTTGCCACGACCTTTCTTCTTCTTTTTCTTGTAATCTAATTTCTATGAAGAAACCAATGTTTTTTTGCTTGATGACCCTGTCCCCACTACGTAGTCATCTATGAAACTCCGCTGCCAGGTCACTTAATCACATTTCCTAATTTAGTCATTTGTCAATTGAGTGGAATCTGATCATTAGTTCTTGCAGGTTGCAGGTTTGCCAACCAATATAGATTTTCTCTTAAAACTTGCAAACCATGGAGCTTTTGAAAATGGAGAAGTGGAAACCAATTTCATTGATTTGCATAAAGATGATCTGTTCATTGATCCAACTGATCAGTTATCAAAACAGCAAGTTTATAATGCTGCTATACATGGGGCTGCCATTGCAGCTGCTTGTGTTTGTGAGAAGGAACATGCAGTAACAAAAGAAGGCAGGCCTGGTAATTTAATGATGCAACTTATGTAGCCTACAGATGCTTCTTGTATCCTTGGAATCACTAATCCTGTACTCATGCACAGGTAACCTTTCCTTGTGGTATGCTAATCCTCCTTTCCGAGTCAATTATTCTGCAAAACGTACAATGGAGCTTGAGTGGGAAGATGAATCTAGCAACGGTAGCTCGAAATTTGTACCAGTACATATCACTTATCTGGGTGAAGGGAAATATCTAATTGAGGTTGTTTTTCTTCTGCTCATTCCAAGCTGAATGTTTTTGCTTCTGAATTTCTCTTGGACTTCAAATTAATAATTTCAGGAACCCTATCTTGAACTAGTAATATGCACTTACAGGTTGGAGGAAGTAGTTTTCCTGGTCTCAAGTTGAATGTGGCGCACTTAAGAGACCATGATTTTAGAGTTGAACATGGTGGTGTAAGCGTGAATGTCAGCATAGCTGTTTATCAGAAGGTGAATTTTTACCCTAGGAGACAATGAAAAGGAACTTTTTTCTCATATTTTTCTCTCATTTTATTGTCTTTTTCCTTTTTGCTTGCTTTAGAGTTCATGTGTTTCCATTTTCAGGAATTTGTCTTCTTGTTAATGCCTATACTGTTTAATTTGTTGGAAGCCCTTCTATAGAACTAAGGTCTAGTTGCTGCAGCTTGTCACTATCTCTATGAAAAATAAATTAATAGTATCAAATACCAATTATTTCTACTCAGGAGTTCACGCCCAGGACTATCGCACTCTCTCCCACATGCAACCATTTCCAGTGATTGCACTGCATTCACTTATTTGCCATGCTGACACTTCTGTACACATGTAAAAGAAGTATAATGAGAATTATAATACACTTGTACATATACAATGACAGTCACAGCTGCAGTAATGGAGAAAAGTGCTGTATCTTACTACAGCAGCAAGTTGCTCTAATCAGTTGTTTGATATGCTCTCGAGGCGATCAAATAGAACACACCGTATCTCAGTAAATCCTTTGATGACTGAAATGACTTTCAATTAGCCAGCCCTTCATACGCGCACCTTCCGCAAGCGTGAAAGCACACAAACCATTTAAATAGGAAACAGGGGGGGGGGGGTATCGACCTTAAATTTTCAAATCCTTTCTAAATGTGATGATTGATAGTCTATGTTCATTATCAATAAGTGACTCATAAGTCGAGACAATAGTGTGACAAGTTATGCCCACAGTTCTGGTGATGCTATCCTCTTATTTGTCATCAAGCATACATGGCTTTCTATTCATTTCATTGGTTTTCTTGGTACAAGGTGGATGATGGCAAAGGACTTTTGTTCAACACTATGTTCTGCATTTCTTTACTAATTCCGAGTAAAAACCCTGACTCAATTGCAGGATCAGATGGAGCATATTCACATCTGGCATGGATCATCCCATTACCATTTTAAACAGAGAAAAGGCCTTGACCTTGCTGATATCGATGAATCCTATCAGAAGCCTGCTCCTGAGGCATCCTCACATCCACCTGGGACTGTTGTGGCTCCTATGGCTGGTTTAGTAGTTAAAGTTTTGGTACAGGACGGTGCAAAAGTTGTAGAAGGGCAACCTATATTAGTCTTAGAAGCTATGAAAATGGAGGTTTGCGTCTGTGTTCTGGAACGCTTTACTCTGCCTAAATTATTAGATGTTTTATTTTCAGCATATGTTGCTTAACAACTTCTTCTGCAGCATGTTGTGAAGGCACCAAGTGCTGGTTGCATCAGCAGGCTTCGAGTCAGTGCCGGTCAACAGGTTTCGGATGGTACAGTTCTATTTGCTGTAAAGGTGAGTCATTGCTCATAATGGTCTTTTGACCTCATTTGCCCACTTGCAGAATATCATTGCTTGCCTGGAAATACTGTATCTAAATTCATGAGCTGGTTTATGTTGCTGAAGGCATGCTAGTTGCAGCTTATAGAGTCATTTTACCAGCACCAATACTTTCTGCTTCATTATGATACAAGCTACATTTCTCTTGAACAGGACGGGTAAAAATGTGGAAGAGAGGATTATTTGTGTGCACGAATTGAAAAAATCCCTCTGTTTTTAATGTATGGCAGAGATGGACCATGGGACCAGTAACCTAATTGGACACATACCTGTTTGTAAATATCACCATCAGGTTCTTACCCCTGACCATCACTTTGAAAAATGTAATAAAACCAAAAACTTTATTGGTCTTTGAAAAGCCTGCAAATAATTTCCCATGTTCATTTTCTCTTCCTCTCTACATTTGGTGGTTGTTTTCAAGATAATGTTGTTTCAAATTGCTTTTTAGCATTCTTGTTATTCTTCTTGTTTGCCTTCATATAATTTTTACGAAATGCTCTTGGAAATGATCAATTGTGTTAGGTGAGCCCTACTCTTTTTTTACTGTTTTAAGGACGAAAGCCACCGTTGACCTTAAGATCCAAATTTGTTCGCCTAAATTCATTGAACTTCCCGACTTGGACCATCCTCGCTCATGTTGGTACGGAATACGCTGACGTTGAGGCCCTCATATTCCTACGATATGCCATACAGCTTGCAACTTTTGTATACCATGTAAATAGCCAATTATTGTAGAATGAGAGGGTAACTACAGTTTTATCCTCGAGACTTCATATGTGAAGTTTTAATCGATGTTTCTATATCATAATGGGTGCTAGCTAATGAAGAAACCAACAGGAATTCTTGTTCATGGCATTGAATTCCTTGCCTTTTACTGCCAAAGACAAATGCACAGGGACATATTTGGAGATATGTTGGATGATCGTTACCACTATTTGTTTAATTATGATTTAATCATTTTCGTTCCTTTTTAGGTTAGGTGATGCGACGCATTCTTTTAATTATGGTTTGTGAATATAACAATACCAGGAATGGCCATCACATGGCATCTAATCTCAACTGAAAGAATGTAATGTAGTTTGTTTGATTCCGTCGGACGCAAGCTGCAGAGAGGGATCCTCTTGTCTTTGTCCTGTTCCCTGGCCCTGAAGAGACAGACAAGATCTGTAAATTGATTGGAAAAATAATAAAATCCCTGCCCCGAACATATCGATATATGCCATGTGATGTGATTATAGTATTTATTGTCGATCGGCAGATGACATAGATTTTGTTTTTGATTTAACTTATCGTTAGATGAACTCATCAAGTGTGAGTTTTTTTATTATTTTACTTTTCTATTATAAACATTTTGTACATACATTTAATATGTATAAAAAATTTTCGCAAATTTTAAATTGATGTGGATTTTACACACAAGACGCCTTGCGTTGGTACCGAAGTTGCACTGGATTTCGATTGCATTTTTAGCTCTCTTTTTTTTTCCAAGATTCAATATCGTTTCTTAGAAAGTGAATTTTCTATTTGATTTAAGTTTTTTGCAAAATGGATTTTAAAAGATGAAATACAATTAGCAACATAAAATTCAATCTCGTACTTATTGAAGCTTTAATCTTTGGGAGGTGCTCATGTTTTATGCTTACTTAGCCTGGCGGTTTAATGATAAACATGCAAACAAGTGCAGCAGCAAGCGGCTACATACCTACCTACCAATTTTCATCGTCCATGTAAAAAATCTGGTCCACAAGCACACGGGTCCTCACTTTGCGTTTCGTGGCTTCCAAAAACTCAATCTTGTGTCGTTGTACAATCTCTTTCGCATGAGATGTCATTCCCTGTTTACATTTCCACTACCTTCCATTCCATTTGATTGTTCTCTTTCACGGATACCAACCCTTTTCTCCCTCCCTTTCTGCCTCTATTTATTTTCTTTCTTGGCTCCACCATTCACTACCACCACTATTTCTACTCTTTCATCTCTCAACAGCTGTTTCTGTATTCATGCTTCCCTCGCTCTCTTGAATGTTTCTAATGGGCTTTGAGCATTTCTTGGTATATTCTTGTTCTTTCTGATTTCGTGCTTTAAGCTTCTATTTGTTTTGCTTTGAGCCACGAGAATGGATTTGAAGAAGGAAGAGAGTGTTGTTGGGACAGCCCACAACTTTGAAGAAGGCGCCTTGGAATTGAGAGTGAAGGATGTGGGTAGTGCGGGTGATAACAGAGAGAGCACTGTGTTCTTGAGGGCTGATAAGATTGATTTCAAGACTTGGGATGTGCAGCTGGAGAAGCATTTGAGTCGGGCTTGGTCTAGAGATGCTGAAGCCCATAACAAGCCCGAAGAATGGGAAATCGATTTGTCTAAGCTTGATATAAAAAATGTTATAGCTCATGGGACGTATGGTACAGTTTATAAAGGTGTTTATGATGGCCAAGATGTTGCAGGTAAGACTAGAATCTGCTTCCCTCCTTTAATCTTGTTTATCTTATGAAGGATTTTTTTCATTTTTGTCATGTTTCTGCTGAAGATTAAACAAATTTGTGCTTTTTCACTGTCTTTTTTTGGTTTATTTTCTGTGAGAATTCTCCATCATTCACGTATGGTTCTTACTGTTTAAGTTCAGAAGTAATGTTTCTGGAGGGACTAGACAGTGTTTTGGAGTATTGAGGCAATGACATTAACTTAAGCAAATATGGTTCCACGTTCTATTAATTGTATGAAACAATGAGCCTATAAAACTGTTGTAAGCATTGTAGGAAGCATAATCCTCCAAATTGTCTTTTTCTCATCTATGCAGCAGTTTGATTGAAGTTTTTGTGTAACTTATTTAAGCCCCTGAATCTTGTAGAAATAGGATTAAGTTAATAAATTCCATACTTTCATCAGTGTGGAATAGTGATAAGTAAAGTTCATTGCATTGATGATCTGCTGAAACTTGAGGCGCCTACTCTTGAAATTAGTCCTGGAGCTTTATATATTCATGAAGTTATTTCTTCAATGAATTTTTAGCTCTCTATTTTGTGTTCTTGCCTATGTTTATGAACTGAATCAATTATTGTAAAGATGGATAATAAACGGATGGATGTCTGATTCTGGAAATGAATTTTATCGGTCTTTCGTGTGTGCAATATGTATAACTATGTAACATCAGCTGCAAGCGCCAACTAATTTTTGTTGTCCTTGTGTAATGAAAACCTGCATCTTACATATTTAATTGTGTTACTCTCTGACAACTGCAAAATTCTCAACTACATAGTGAAGGTATTGGACTGGGGGGAGGATGGCATTGCTACTGCAGCTGAGAGCGCTGCTCTTCGGGCATCTTTTAAACAAGAAGTAGCTGTCTGGCAGAAGCTTGACCACCCAAACGTCACTAAGGTGAAGATTAAGTCTTTTACATTCATACGACTTTATTTTGAAAATGCAACATTTTAAGCTTTGAGACAAATTTGATAGCTGTCTCTGCACTTTTTTAACACCAATCTTAGGCATGGTCAGATTTCACGCAGTCCGTGTTCTATAATATTAGCATATATAGCAATAGTCAGATTCGCATTCTATTTTTAAGACATGATCAATTTGTCTATGTTTATGACTTGATTTGCTCACAACTTAACACTTTCTTTCTTTCTAGTTTATTGGTGCCTCAATGGGAACATCGAATCTCAAGCTACCTTCTCAAGGCACTTTGGCTGGTAGTTTCAACTCACTTCCGTCCAGAGCATGTTGTGTTGTGGTGGAGTACATTCCAGGTGGGACATTAAAGAAGTTCTTAATCAGGAATAGCAGGAAAAAACTCGCTTTTGGGGTTGTGATTCAACTTGCCCTAGATCTTGCTAGAGGGTGAGAAACATTATGGTTAAATAATTCAAATTCATAAATTGGTCCTCACCAAGAAAGTGCCTTTTCTGTTTCTCACTAGTTCCCCTTCTGATTCTGCAGTTTGAGTTACCTCCACTCGAAAAAAATTGTGCATCGTGACGTCAAAACAGAGAATATGCTGCTTGATTCTAATAGAACTCTTAAAATTGCCGATTTTGGTGTTGCTCGGATTGAAGCTCAGAATCCACGGGATATGACTGGAAATACTGGTACTCTCGGCTACATGGCACCAGAGGTACGCTATTATCTTTTCCAATCTAGTATTTAGCTGTTTCATCTAAAACTGTTCCATGTTAAGGCCAACCAGCTAAGCAAAAACTAATGGCTTTTGAAATTTTTAGGTTCTTGACGGCAAGCCTTACAATAGGAAATGCGATGTCTACAGTTTCGGCATATGCTTGTGGGAAATATACTGCTGCGATATGCCTTATCCTGATCTCAGCTTCGCTGACGTGTCTGCCGCTGTGGTGCAACAGGTCCGTCTTCTGTAGGAATAGTTATTGCTATTGTTCGATTCATTGCATGTGGAGTAGTAATCTCACTTTCGTTCTATTAGGTGAAATGGACCGATTTGCTACTAGTTTCTGTTTCCGTAGAGTACTAAAAAACTGGTAAAGCATTTTTAACGACCTTTCCATTAATGATCGTAAATTTCTACTTCCCCAGAACTTACGACCAGAAGTTCCACGATGCTGCCCGGGTGGATTCGCAAGCATCATGCGCAAGTGTTGGGATGCAAAACCAGAAAATCGGCCTGAGATGGACGAGGTCGTGAGGCTGTTAGAAGCAGTGGACACGAGCAAGGGTGGTGGAATGGTACCTGATGATGAGGCTGGCGGATGCTTTTGTTTCAGAAAAGCTCGTGGTCCATGACTAGACCACAACCTTATTCAGTTCCTGCTGTAATAAGCAATCAATTTTACATAGAATCAATTCATTTACATTTTACTCTTCTGGAGATGGTCTTTTAATAAACAGTGTTTGCCCACAAGATGTCTATATTCCATTCTGACTGTGACTGAATTATTAAATAAAAGAAATTGTGATTGGGTAATGTTATATTTTCTTTATTGAAATTTTCTTATTTAAATAAAATTTTCGACCATACCTACCGCGCATTATATAATTAATTTTAATTTTATATGACTCAGTTCAAGCATGAATACTCTTGTTACTATAAAAAGAATATGTATACTTATTTTTTCCTTTTTAAGAATTAAAATTGATTTTCCGACTCTTTCTTAAAATTTAAATTCACGACCTATCTTTCATATAAAAAAAAAAACAAAAAAGAATAAATACCTCTAGAAGCATAATCCATGAAAGTGGTTTGTTGAAGGTAAGCAAGCAAAGAGGGCATCAATTCCTACTTTGATGCACAAGGAAGAATAGAATTTTGGGCAACCCTTGGATGGAATTTCTTAGCATATTTTCCTGCATAATAATAATAATAATAAAGGTATCTCAATTTCCCATTAAAATTATTTTTTGTAGGACTATTAATATGCTTCTTTCGTTATGTCTTATTTTAATTTTAGTTTTCGAAACAATTATGAAAAATGAAACTTTAAGTTGGTTTGAATGTATTCTAATTATATCCATTTATATATTTATGGGCAAATTACAACTACGTTTCTTTAAATTTGGTATAATAACGAATACCTCATTGTTGTTTGAAAAACAATTATGTAGCCTTTTAGACGGTGAGTGGACATTATTGCTTTACCTTTGCTGAATTTCTTAAGAAAAAAAAATTGTTTATAATAATAAATAATCCACATAAAATATTAATTTGTAAAAAATATATAAAATTATAATTTATAATTTAAAATAATATTTTGGTTAGTTCACTAAAAAATTTAAATGAATATCTAACAAAGTCTAATGGAATGGTCTTACTGTTAGAATGCCGTTAAAACAGGAGGTATTTATAGTTTCTCATCGTTTTCGCACAAAAAATTATATAAAATTAAAAACACACATTTTTTTCACTAAAAAATGAAAATAAAATTAGTACCATGAATCTGGACACGGAGAAGAATCTGACAATTTTAAAACTATGATAACAACGATAAATTTAATAATCAGAAACTACAGAACAAAAATATATATATATACATGAGATTTATTTATTTACAATGATAGTGAGCATGAATATACCTATTTTTTCCTTTTTTTATATGAAACTTGAATTATTATTAATTGATTATAATTATTTATGTGTAATATCATTGCATATAATAATTATATCCTGATTAGTAATATTAGATAAATAAAATCTAAATAATACCAATTATACAATAAAATAATATTTTATGAATATAGCAAGATTCAAATTCATGACCTATAAAGTTACAGAAAAATGGGTGGACATGTAATACACGCAGAATGATATTAATATATAATACCAATGTATTTATAATGGAAATGGATGGGATCTTTTATGATACTTTCGATTTATATTATTTTTTTAAAATTAAAAATATAATTATAAAAGAAATTAAAAATATAATTTAGATTAAATTATAATTATCGTGTCTTGCATGTTGTTACGTTGACACGTAATGTATTTTGAATTAAAAAAATATATAATCAAATTGAGAAATGAGGGGGTAGGAATATTACCATCTGTATCCATATAAATACAGTGAGACGTTAGTTTGGGCATTAAGTCCATCCATTTTTCTTCACCAAAAACCTCCAAACCTCAAACTGCCTCTGCACACCCAAGATTTGGAGAATGGGGCCTGCAGAGACCGTCATGTCAAGTTTCCTCCACCAATGCGGCGATGTTGCCGTGATTGATGGCGGACTAGCGACGGAGCTCGAACGCTATGGAGCCGATCTCAATGACCCTCTCTGGAGCGCCAAGTGCCTTCTCACCTCTCCTCATCTTATCCGCACTGTATGCCTTTTATTCTTTATGTTGTGACTTTGCTTAACACTGATGGGTTTTTCGTTCAGGGTTCGTTTTAGCCCGTACTTTCAGGGCTAGTGGGTTGTTTGTCTTATTGAAGATTTGGATTCTTTTTGCGCTTATTATGTATGTATTAAGTTGTCCATGTAAGAGTTTCGTACGTAATCTTAGAATAATGATTAAAGATTGGGTCATGATGTGATTATTTTGTCAGCTTTAGCAGTCTTGTTTTCTTTGTAGTTTTGTGAGTTTGCTAGTTCAGAATTCTGCAGTGAGTGGATATGATGCTTTAATTGTTAGGGGAGAAAACAAAAAAAAGTTAATGAGGTGTGGACCACCATGTGGCCAATTATCCATCTTTGTCCACTTACAAGTTGCATTTACGAATTTTTATGGTGGTTAGTAATGGTGGCAGGATCAACAATTTAATGGTTTCAGTGGGACATCACTTTTCTTGATTTGGATCATCAAGCTGGGAGAATCTAGAAAGTTTAGGAACTAGTATGGACCTTTAAAACAATTTCAATCCCTTCGTTTAATCCTTATTGCTTGGGATTATGAGAAATTACTCTGGGGAGGTGACTCTGCAAATACCCAAAACTTACTAAAGCATATGATGGATGACATGCCCTAGCTTATTGGAATGATAGCTCTACACAGTCTTTGATTTAAGACATTTGTTCTCAATATTAAAACATTCTATGTATTAGCATCTACTGGAAATTTATTGTGTTACCAGTCAGCTACAAGCACCACTGCAGAGTTTTAGAATTTATTGCTGTAATAGTATAGACGAAGTGGTAATTTGTTTTGTAATTTTATGGAAGTGCTCTGGCGCAACATATTAAGCCTCTAAGCTTGTTGTGGTGCTGAGATTGAATCCAGACCTCTTGTTTGTTTGATGAAATTTTTTCCTCACAAATTTCAAATTGAAAGATAGTGCTGAGTTCCAAACAAATATATCATCAATGCTCATGCTTTATCTTAATAGAGCAGGTACACCTTGATTACCTTGAGGCTGGTGCAGATATAATTATTACAGCATCTTATCAGGTACTTTGTTCTTGCATTTAACTTAGAAGGTCCTCATCTTGCCATGTGTACATATAAGTGAAGCTGAAATTTCAATTCTTAAACTTCATTACTTCACAGGCAACTATACAGGGGTTTGAGAACAAAGGTTATTCTCTGGAAGAAAGTGAAAACTTGCTCAGAAAGAGTGTTGAAATTGCATGTGAGGCCCGAGAACTATACTACAGGAGGTGCCGTGAAGCCTCTACTGGTCATACATCGGACAATAGAGTTCTTAAGCAACGGAAAATATTGGTCGCAGCATCCGTGGGTAGTTATGGGGCTTACCTAGCTGATGGTTCAGAATATAGGTATATTGATACAACATTCCTAGCCACCACGCAATCTTCTTTCTTTGCGTTTGATGTTCTCTCTGTATTGAAGATATGGCCAGGGAAGGATGATGCTAATGTTTTCATACTAGCTTTCTATGGTGTACATCCGTGCTTACAAGATGTATTAGCAAGTGTTGATGCTTTTACTTGAAGACTTTGACCAGCTTACTATATTATTTTGAGAACTAATTTCTGTTTGCATTATGGTTTGAGTTTAGCTTACATTGGGCAATTTACCTATGTGTTTCTTGTTCTTCTACAGTGGTGATTATGGAGATGCTATGGATCTGGGGTTCTTGAAGAATTTCCACCGAAGGAGGGTGAAGGTTCTTGCAGATTCTGGGCCTGATCTTATAGCCTTTGAAACAGTACCGAACAAGCTGGAAGCTCAGGTACTGAAATTTTGTTGCCCCAGCCACCTAGTTTTGTTGTCACAAATAGGAAGAAATTAAATGCCGACTTCAGTTATTTTTATTGTTAGACCTTTTCAGAGTATTTCTTGTATGATGTCATAAGTTGTGTTAATAATGAATAAACATGAGACATAGCAAAAGATTTAGGATAGTCTGTGTGGTAATCTGGGTTGTTATCCTTAATGTGAGTTTAGTTTGTATTGATAAGGATTTCTGCCTCCAGGCTTTTGCTCAGCTTCTCGAGGAAGAAGAAATTAATATTCCTGCATGGCTGTCCTTCAATTCAAAAGATGGAGTCCACGTGGTTAGCGGTGATTCTTTGCCTGAGTGTGTTGCCGTTGCTGAGTCATCCAACAAAATTATTGCGGTAGGAATTAACTGCACTCCCCCGAGATTTATCAGGGATCTTATTTTATCCATCAAGAAGGTACTCAGTGGCCTCTGCACTTTTGTTTTCTTGTATTATATTATTTGCTCTTCTATTTATAGTGGTGCATATGATCTGATCATTGGTTTTGTCGTGTTCTGATTTCCACTTTAAATATTGTTTGATTAAGTTGTAGTTTTTGATCTAGTCTTCATGCTGTGGTTTGCAAATGGATTTCCCTTGTGTATTAGTCGATGTTACTGTTATCTTGTAGTATAAAGATGAAAAGAAAACCATGACGTGAAGAGCTGCAAAATATGCTGGTCATACAATTTTTTTAATAATGGAAGCCTTTTTTTCCTTTTATCTTTCTTTCCACTGATGTGGTGGTGGTAGTTTGTACTGTGCAACATCAACTGATGTGAAATAGTCAATTGTGTGTTTTAATGTCATACCTGAACTTTTGGACGAGCTCTAGCCGTATAATGCTAATCAAAATCATACTTATATTTGTTGCTCTTGACTTGATTGTACCTCAGGTGACGTCTAAACCCATACTCATTTACCCAAATAGTGGTGAGAGTTATGATGCTGACCGCAAGGAGTGGGTGGTAAGGTTTTCATTCTGTTTTTAAGTTTTTGTTCTTGTGAAAATGAAAGAAAGATTGGCCTCAGATTGTTTGCCTATTCTTTTGTTCACCTCATAATAATAAGTGCATGTTTTTATATTGAAATGATTATTTAAAGATGGCAGATCACCTTGTATTTTGACAACACATGCATTTTTGGAAGGCCTCAGAGAAAATCTGAGGAACAACACTGGTTTCCTCATGCACAAAGAACACGAATACTGGTTGTCCTGGTATCACACATTGTACTTCTGCTATGTATTAAGGAACAAAATGGAACACTTTTCTTTGTAAATAATGTCAAGTATAATCCTACGTGTTTTCTTAAGATCAACAACTCCAGGAGTTGCACAGATTGTAAATTATGAAACTTTATCTGATTTGGCTGATATCTGGCCAAGGTGTTATTCCAATCCTGCTATGAATGTCTTATTTTTCATTGCAGCAAAACACTGGGGTCTCGGATGAAGATTTTGTTTCATATGTAAACAAATGGTGTGAAGCAGGAGCATCACTTGTAGGAGGTTGCTGCCGAACAACTCCCAACACTATCCGAGCCATTTATAGAACTCTATCTAGGAGATCTGTCGCCCCTTCTTGAGGCTCAATGGCGGGCAATTCAAGAGGAAAGGAGGTCTTTATGGCTATTAGTCAAGTTGAAAATGCAATTCAGTTCGTAACTGATGAAGTTTTGCTTCAACTGTAACTGGAGAGGGATGAGACTCTTGACTCACTGAGAGAGATATGTCCAGGTTTTACAGGTCAGGCAACTTATAGATGGACTGTTGGACTCACTTGTATCATATTTGTGACCATTAAGCGTTCAGCTGTTGGCAAGACTTTTATGTAGTGCTGGTTTTTCTGTCGAAAGAAATTTCCCTCTTGCTTCTTAGTTTGTTGCTTGCCAGATCATTCTTACGTTTCCTGAAATTTTAAACTTGAAAGCGCTCATCTGAACTCATACATTATGAGATAGGCTGACATGAATTTGAATGCTATTGTCAAAAGTGGGAGATTAATTTCCTGTCAAGAATCAAATCACCGAATAGTTGATAATACATTTAAATTCGTGGTGGGGAACACAAAGTTCGCTTCCAACCTGCGGGGACATTAAGAGCTCCGACCAAGAGCAAATTTTGCAATTTTACACAGCAAATTGTCGCCAACTCCAGATCCTTAACAGCACACTAATTCCAAACCAGAAATGCTGAAATTTCATATGACAGACCAACAAGACCATGCAGATCAAGAGTCAAAACCAGAGTAGATCCCACGGTCTCTCAGCAACCTCTTCTCTTCTTCAACATAGTTCTTCCCTCTGCTTGCTTGGCCAAGATCTCTTTTCCTCTTCTCTTTCTGTTGAAAGGAGGCATTCCTTTTCTCCTTCCGAGTTTGAACATTTAAAAGCTGCTGTCCATCAGCTATTGCAGCCCGTGTTTTCTGCCGATCTTCAAAAGATTCTTCTACATCGTTTGCTTGTTTTTCCTTCCCCGACGACCACGACCAGTCCTGCTCCTGCTCTGGCTCCTTTGGTGGTGGCACGCTCAAGACTGACAGCCCACCTTTATATCCATGTCGACTCAAAGCTTCAAAGTCTATCCCTTTTTTCTTCTTCTTTCCAGAATCCGCTGAAATCAAGAAGCAAATTCAAGCCATCAACTCTTACTCCTCTTACAGCTGAAGAATGAAAAAGATCCTTGCTTTCCTTATTTTACTTAGAGTCATACTTCATCCAAAATGATTAGTTGATAGTATAGCAATATCAGGCTAAAAGATCGCTTAAACTGCCATTCTTTATCCAAATTCCTCATCACTGATGATCCAACACATTAGGCTAGATCATAACTTTTTGAGTATAAAACTGAACCAGGTTTCTATCAATCAAAGACTCCGACTTTGAACATTTTTGTTGTTCGGTCCAGAAATAAGCATTTATACTCAAGAAAAGAATTATTTCAAAAGCATTTTTGGACTGTATGAAATATTTTAAGTAAATGCGAATGAAATTTACAGCCGGATTGAACTAAAAATCAAGATAATTAGACTTCACCCGCGAAAAGAATTACTGACTAATTTCAAGATTTACCTAGAGAAGGCTTGAGCTTCGAGGATTCATCCGTACCCCCCTTCCTAGATTTCGAAACCCCATTATTATCTTCGGTATCGGTATCTAGGGTTGAGGAATCATCGGAGGACGATGCATCATCCTCGCCATCGCTCCACCTAAGTCCCCTTTTCATTTCCACGTTTGATTGATCTCTATGTTTCTTATGTACGCATCTGATGAGCTGCAGAATCCGCGGTTGAGAAGAGTAGTAGGGTTTCGTTGCCCCGGGAACACACAGCGTAAATCCGACGCGACTCTCTGTCGAGGCGGCGTCGTTGGGCTATAGCGTTTGTCCCCAGTTATTGACCGTAAAATAAGACCCGGGCTTTAGGCGGGTCTAAAAAACCGGGGATTTTAATTTATTGATGTGACTTCAACGATTAAACCCTAATCCTTTCAAAACCCAAATGCACCTCTTTTCCACCCGGTTGAAGGGATGTTCGTATAATTTTTATTTTTGTAGTAAAAATAAAATGTAGGAGAAAATTAAAAATTAAAAAAAATAAGTGAAAAACAGATAGAAGTTGAAATGTCGGGAAAAATGATTTAATCTTTAAAAGTTTGTAAATGTTGCTTATAATTTTTAATTTAAAATTAACTTAATTTTAATCCATTCGAAGCAGAAGCTACGGATTAAAAAAATACTTGTTTTAATTTATTTTAATAAATTTCAAGTGGTTTTAAATAATTCAAAACCGTTATTTACAAAATCAGTGGATAATTTGAACATTTATTTTATTCACTTTTCACACAACTTCAAGGATTTCAAGTGAGTCGTGCTACTCTATGTTGGGTCTAACCCGTCAACTAAAAAATTGTTTCAAATTATTGCCATCCACGATTCCTGAGACATGAAAATAGTAATCAATTTCTCGTTTATAGTGACAGTACAACTTTCACACTACTTCTCAACATGTCATGGCTCATGAGACCATGAAATGGAAGCTAGTAGCATCCCGACGCTGCTGACGACGCCACTACTGAAGTTGAATACGTAGCAGTTTTTGAAGTCAAGAGGCTGTTTTAACTACATCCAAAAGTTGAGCGTAGTACCTAGCAATGCCGGACCCATGGTTATATATTATGATAACAAAGGAGCAACAATACAAGCAAAGGAACCGAGATGTCATCACAAAGCCAAAGACATCCCCAGACGTTGCCATCTGCCGAGCAACTTCCAACGCTATCTGAGCAATTTATACAACCCTCTCCAGCAGATCTTTCGGCCCTTCTTGAGGGTTGGTGCCGGTGGCAGGCAATTCTTCAAGAAGGGAGGTGGTGGTGATGGTGGTTATTAGTCAAGTTCAGTTGTGCTTCAAGTGTAACTGGAGAGAGATGAGACTGACTCTCATTGAAAGCAAGATATGTCCAGTTTTTACAGGTCTGCAGGCAACTGATAGATGGACTTCTAGTCGACTCGCTTGTCTCAATTTCATTCTTTATCCAAATTCCTTGTTATGATGATCCAAGAACAAGAACAGGTTCAGAAGTCTGGACCCGTATATGCCCAGCACTTAAATCTAATGCATGTTCCGTTTCATGTAACTTATGTCTTACAGCATGCATGGTAGGATTTTACTTTTTCTATAGTTCAATTCCATACCACTTTTGGGATTATCATTTTAATTTCATAATTTGGAGTACTTATGTTCTATGTCCCAATTAATGAGGAATAACAGAGGCATCCTGCAGTCCAAGTAACAGCACAAATTGTTCAACCATCACAGCAACTGAAGAATACTAAAAGATTTCCAGATAAAATGGGTTCTTGCAAGTGAGCAACCAACATAAATTTAGACAAATCTGTAATGATAATGGAGATAAACACAAGCAACACCCCTCAGTTTAACTACCCAAGAATTTGATGGGGAAGATTGAATCGCCTTGAGAAGCTTTCAGCTTTGAGGATTCACTCGAATCCCCTCTTCATAGACTTTAAACCAGCATTAGTTAAACAATAGAAATCACAACAGCATCAAAGCTGTTGTTTTTGACTTTTTATAACTCTGGCTGCCTTTCAGGTTACTATCTTTTCAAGATTTGGCGACACCTCTTATGCTATATTTGCAAATGCTTTTGCCACATTCAATTCAGCTTCTGCGATATTCGCAATCTGTGCTATGTTTAGAGCATTTTGATCAACTTTCTGATCTGAACATAGCTTCAGTAGATGGGCCAAAGCAGCTGTGAAAAATTGGCACAGTTTTGTTTGTAAATCCCTCAGAATCTATTTCGGCACTGATTATTTTCATCCACTTGCCAATACTAGAGGTTCTGAAATTACTATCCACGACCTCTGCAAAGCTCTTCAGTTGTGTAAGGTCCACCACATCAATGGACATCCATCTCACTTCATTGTTCCTGTCCTTGAGGTTATATGCTAGCAGCATTAGCTCTCCAACATGCCCAAGTTCTAACTGTCCATGGAGTCCTGCACATGCCACATTCAATGATCTGATCATCATTGGAAAAATGATGTAGCCTATAGATTGGCTTTTTCTCCGGCTCCTCATCCGCCCAAGTCATATTTGCTGAGACCGTTCCAAAGGGATCATGGTCGTAGGGGGCACTGTCACAACAACCCTTTGCTCAGTTGACGAAGATGCAATAACACACCCCTCTACCACAAATTTTATGATGTAGACTCGATTACTTGGGCCGGTCTCCTGTCAAATGCAATGAAGGTCACGAACCTAGTCATAATACTTCTTGATCGCCCATTAACCCTGTCCAAGTAAGTATAACATTAACCCTGTCCAATTATGGTATTACTGTTTAAATACGCATGTTAAGCCAGTCACACATCGTTCATAGTACAACAAAAACTTGATAAATTTGTACACATTAGTATAATTATGTCATATACTAAAAAAAAATTATAATTATTAAATTAAAAAGTATTCACTAATAAGAAGATAAAAATTGGTTTTGGGACAGTCGGGCAAAATAAAATATCAAACACCTAAACAGGTTTCCCGCCCAAGAGCTTCTTCCTCTGTTGTTTTTTATGATCAAATGAATGCAAGGCTCAATAATGGATGCTCTGTACAACACTCATGTCAAGCTATTAGCCTTTGATTTCCTCTCTCTTTCTCCCAACCCAAGTTGCCCAACAGACCCATCATCATTCTGTCGTAAGGGCACGCCTCTGTCACGGGCTGAGTCAGTCGGAGTAATTGTGACCCGGGAACTCAAACCCGGAAAATTCCTCAGGTTCATTATTGACGATGGGACTGGTTGCATTCCTTGTGTCCTCTGGCTCAACCAACTGACGTCTCCTTACTTCTCCAAGCGGAACCCATCAGGTGTTCGATTAATTGCTCAACTGGCGAGTAAGTTTGCTGCCCAAATCCAATTGGGTGTTGTTGTGAGGGTACGGGGTAAGATTACTGGGTACAGAGGGATGGTTCAGATTACGGTTTCTGACGTTGTTCTGGAGAGGGATCCTAATGCACAAGTTTTGCATTGGTTGGATTGTATTAGGTTGGCAAGGAAATGCTATGATAAGTACTCTAAGAATGGTGTCTGATCATTTTAATGTCTGTGTGAAGGTTATCACTTCTTTCACTTGTTTACTATCTGGATGCTAGTTAATTTCATGAGAACTAAAGGGATGGAGTCCTTGATCTCTGTGTTTCAGGTTTGTGGTAACAAACAATGAATCCGTAGTCGTTAAATGTCGGCTTGCGATTACTATAAGCACTTCTAGTTCTTAAATTTCGGCATTAGGCATGTAATGTAAATCTCCCATGGCATGTGTTGCTAATGTAGTGGTCATTCTTGATTTGGGATTATTGTGCATTAACATTTAAATTGCTAATTGTTAAGTTTAAACTCAGAAACGGTTCGTGCAGAGACCATAATTCAGTTGCACAATTAGGATGACATAGTTAGGAGTTAAAGAATTCTTATTCAACTTGTATGATTGAGTTTGAGGATAAGTTGGTGTAAGAGTTATTCCTGCTTCACCAGGGCAGGAGTATGGTTACATAAAGCCAAACATAGGAGAGATGTCATTCAAATGCTTGCCCCATATAGCAATCACCACCTTGATATTATCTCCAGTTGTCTCGAATGGTTTAATCTTGTGCTGGTTTTGTCACTCTTGAGGTGGTCTCTTTATTAACGATGGATGATGGGACACTGACAGATTGTAGCTATTAATCCTTTGGCTTCAAATTGTGGAGTAGTAGGTGATGTGTAGATGGTGGAGCCTGTGTTTTCTCACCAAAAAAGCCACATGAACAGGTATTTTGCTTCTTTATTTCAGTTCATTTGTCATTTAGTTGTGTGAGTGTGGGTACCCTTCTTCTTGTCTCAGGTATAGGAAAAAAGAAAAAGAGAAACCACTATGAGTATTTTCAAGTGGTAGAAGGGGTTGCTATGGGAGGATGGGGATGTAAAAAACCGGAGAAAAAGAGGGATTGAGGACTTGATGTGTATGAAGAGGGTGGTGAAGGCTAGGAAAAAGCAAGAAAGACAGTGACAAGATTTTTGGGCAGGTCAATGAAATTTGATATGAACATAATCTGTTTCACAAGTTAAATATTTGGTGAAAATTTTTCTACCCTCAGTTTTACACCCTTTGGTGAAAACTTTCACATCATTCTTGAAGAGCCCTCTTTCTTGCTTCTCTTTTTAATTTGTTCTTCTTTCTCTATATTTATATGTGTGTGTGTGTGTCTAAGTTTGGATTTTTCTACTGGGAGGGACAGGTTTTAAGCGAACCCATGGGATATACATACTATCTTGTGTTGGTGGCATAAAATTGATTGTAATTTTTTGGACTCACAAAGTCAATGGATATGCTTCATTTGATGGTTTCTTGCGGACTGACTTTTCTTAAAAGAACAAAAATTTTAATGACACATTGTTTAAAATATTTAAATTGCTTCTACAAAATTGGTGGTGTCGTTGTCACGTTAGATGTCTTAATCTCTCTCTTAGTCTTAGAGGTTTTCTACTATTTTTATGGCCTGCAAGACGCCAGTTGGGGAAAGTGGATGGCCTTTTTACTTGGTACACTCCTTGTGAAGAAAGAAACCTCAAGACGTGGTCATAATTTGTATGATTGGGAGATCACATAACTTTCACTTCATCTTGAGAAATTAATATAACCAAACACTTAAAATTCGTTACACCTACTTCTTCTTTTAACATTAAGATTTTAGATTCAGTGATCGCTCAACATTATACATAAAAACCAGACAAGTGGTCCAGAGACCGTCTGTTGGATATATTGAATATGGAACAATTTTTCTTCTTAATAGCTTAAATGTTTAGATGAGAAAGCTCGTCTAGACTGCAGACCGCAGTACTTCAATTCTTTTACCCCTTAATATTTGAAGTCTAATCCTCCAAGTTGATAAATTAATATTACTCATGCTATCAATAGACCTCTTCTGAATTGACACTATGTCTATTTCAATACAGCATAATCAATACTTATGGAAAAGAATGTTATATTACAATTTTGGGGAGTGTTCTTCCCAGGTGTTAATCCCTGCCACCAAAAATTAAGCAATTTATTGACTATTGGAATATCCATTTTCTGATACATAATTCAATTATTAGAATCAATCCTAATCGTTCCCACGTCATAATGAATTTATGTAAGCCACTTGGTACTACTTGAAATAGTCATACATTTTTTTTCCTTAGGTGAAGTTATAAAATTCATGATGGGAGAAATAGATAAATCAAAGAAATATACCTGTATATATATATATATATGATACGGGTTCATAAATTGTTAAAGTAATATAAAATAATTGTATATTTTTATTTAAATCGTTTTTAATTCAAGTAACATCATAAGCAAATAGAGCTTATATAATTCATTCTACATCGATGAATATAGGTTTTATTAATGCGACTGGTATAAATTTATCAGTATGACGATAATTTGTGAATACAAAAATTGGAAAGATATGAGATCACAACCATGATTGAAATTCAAACTCAACCTTGAATATATGTATGTATATGTTTAAACTTTGTGAAGTTGGAAAAGGAGTCGATTTCCATTGTAGCAAATTGGAAAAATGGGAATCATAATTTCATCCTTGCAGTATTGACTATAAGTGTCTCTATGGTGTCCCCTGTGATCCCATTTACTTCAAAATA
The DNA here is from genome assembly GCF_026168435.1 of Sesamum indicum. Classification (NCBI taxonomy): domain Eukaryota; kingdom Viridiplantae; phylum Streptophyta; class Magnoliopsida; order Lamiales; family Pedaliaceae; genus Sesamum; species Sesamum indicum. Next base: position 26,221,677 of record NC_142662.1, read on the forward strand.
GTGATTTCAAGGGGAAAAAATGGAATACCACAAAACAAAAAAAAAAAAAAAAAAACCAGCATCTTAACTTAAATTTATTTAAGTAATTCAAGAATTATTTTAAATATAAATTTAATATCTTATAATCTTTAAAATACTTTTAGAAAATATAAGAGCTGTCAAAACACTTTCCAAGTGAAATTAATCAGGCACAAACAAATATTATAAAATTGTTGTTAGTTCTTAATTCTTTGTTATTATTCTTAAAGAGAAAGAGATGCATTTCACTTGAACGTAATGACAAGTACCAACTATAATATGAGTTTATAAATATGCTTCACTTTTCATCCTAACATATACTTGAAATCTTGTACTATTCTACCAATGATTGGGCTAAATAGAGCATATTTCCCCTATCATAATCATACATTACAAAATTTGCTTTGTCTAAATATTAATTCCTACAACCTAAAACTCAAAGGTGGTCAGAAACGTGACATTTGTAATTAAGATTTTTGGCAAAAACAATCCGCATTTCCTACCACAAGAATCCAGCTTGTAATCAATTGTTTTAGTGCTTAATTAGATGGCATAGTGACAATATGGGAGGCCACAAAGATTTCCCCCTTTTCACTCTTTGAGACCAATATAAAATGGAGCAGTATTAGCTGGACAAATTGAATTCCTACACAAGTCTTGAAACCCTATTATTACAACATGAAATCACTCCCATTATGCCTAGTGGAAGCTTCAAAAGATATTAGTGAGTCATTAGGGGGGTGGTTAGGGGTTCATTATTGGGAGATTTTGAGCTAGCCCTTCTTGGATTATAATCTTAGTTTAATCCTAGGAATGATTAAACTAATACAAGAATTGATTGCAAAAGAACCTTGAAAATGTGAAAACAGGGACCTGGGTTGGGACCAAGACACAGTCTCCCACATGTAGCATGTGGGATTAAGATTAATCAATTGAAATGAGCTTAATCCAAGAAATTACTTTGTTGTAACATGTTAAATTATTCACTTTAATTTGGGGTTTGCCCAAAACCCTAGGTGAGCATGGGCTAGCTGTTTGTGAAGTACCAACCCAAACTAGGACTAGAAACCTTGAACTGCCCTAAACGAGATCCTACTGCAAGAATGTAAGAATTTGTTTAAGTGTTCTTTTTGAATGAAGGGATTCTCCAAGCACTAAAAGTTGCATAAACCCATGATTAAGATTTAAGCCTAATTTTAGAGGGTTGGGGGTTTTGTTTGCAATTTGGGATGGTCCCAAACAGAAGTCCTCAAATTAGGACATGTTGCCTTGGGGTCCCAAGACATTAGTATGGTTTGACCGAAAAAGAAGCTCTAAATTGCTTTACAAACAAACATATTGTTCTTGCATTTAGATACACTAAAAAGAGGTACAAGTAAAGTCCCAAAAATCTACATTGGAGAAATGCCCATTCCATGCACAAAAATTCCATCTTGTCAAAACCCAATACAATAAAGCTATTGGTGAAGGAAGATTACTCAAAACCCAATGATAATTAAGAGTGGTGAAGAGTGATTTTCATACATACAAAAATTCCCTTTATGCAGTCCAGCAATCTGGAAAATGTTAACCCCCAGACCAATCCCAGTAGGACACACCAGTACTATATAAATGCTGAGGTTTTATTTATGTGAGATGTAATAATTGTTGACCATAGTTATTTTCCTTTGTTTTTTTAAGGAAAGGTGACTCAAACCAAAGCTCTACAAATCCATACATAACATTCCAAGTCTTCACCTTTCTTAAGGCAGGGACTGCTCTATTGTCTACAAACCTCCCTTGCTGACCGCGGGCAGTCTTGAAATCGAAAGAGAGAAGGATTATGTAGCCTGTTGGATGGTGAGCAAGATGTGTCTTGCCCTGCTATCCTCAATTTGGGTCAGGGCCCTTTGGTTTTGAGCCTAAAGACCTTGAGAAATACACACAAAAACACTCACAGTGTGTGTGTTTATTTTGTTTTTGGTTTTTTTTTAAGCTCCTTTTTCTCCCACTCCTGCACTTTATTCTCTTCAAAATTCGATACTTTGCTCTGTACTCAGAACGAGGTTTTGAGAAGAGAACATTACAACCCCCACCGCCCCCCCCCCCCACTCCCACTCCCACACCACCCGCACCCCATAAAACAAAAGGCCATACCTCTACATTGTCTCTCATTTATCTTTATGTTCTGCATTGTCCTGTTTCTACATTCAGAATCTGATTGTCTCACTGTTCCCCTTCCTTTTCTTGATTTCGTTTGTTTCTTTGCTCTGTGTCAAATAACAGAAACACAAGCAAATTTTTTCTAACTGGGATTCTTGGAATTTGACTTGTCTCTCCATATCAACATGCCAAGAAACTCGGATTTTCTTCTTTATATCTGTTGTTTCCTCTACATCACCTAGAAAAAACACAGGTTTCTGCTTTCATCCCATTGACCATTCTTTTGCCGGCATCAGTTCTTGATTTTTTTTTTCTTCTTACTAATCTGTTCTTGGAGAGTGCGAGGCGAGAATTTGTTCAAGAAAATAGAAGAGAGTTGTATCCTGTCATAATTTCAGGAGTGGAGAAATTTGTTCCATATATGAAGTGGTGAAACAATGAGAGATGGAAACTCTAGGAAAAAGGTTTGTTTTTTGAAAACAAAAAACTAGTGCATTAATAAGCTTTTATTGATTCCTCTTTCTCTGCATTGTTACTTTCAAGATTTTTTCTGATTTTTATGTTTTCTTGATGAAGTTTTCATGGCCTAAGACACTAGTCAAGAAATGGTTCAACATCAAAAGCAAAAATGAGGATTTCCATGCTGATGACATCATTTATGGAGGTAATTTTTTTTCTGCAAATGGTAAATCTAATTTGGGATTCTGATGAAAATGTAGTTTCTTGAGCTCTGTGTCAATTTTTCTAGATTGAAAGGGAGGTTTTCTCCACTGTAATGTTTTCTTCCCTCTTCGATTGGCATCAAACACTGTTCATCCTGCACAGAAACGTTTGGCTTGCAATCTGCTGAGATCTCTTCTCTTTTTTTATCATGCCTCTGAAAATTACCAAGATTTTTATTTTTCTTAGTTCAGAAGGAAATTATCATTGTCTGTCTTGTTCTTGCAAATGTGGGTCATATGCTGCAACAGTTAATGGCCACAGCTTTAAAAACTTTACGTTTTTGCTTTTTCAGGTGTTGATGAAGAATGGAGGAGCAATTTCTCAGAGAGGGAGGCATGCACCATCAAGAAAAGTAAAACCACAGGTGCAGAATCAGACAACTTGTTTTCCTTTTGGACCACAATAATGTTACTGGCCATTATTCTCTACAGAAGCTTGGGAAAAAATATATATATACACATATATTCTTTTATCAATGCTTATTTCCATCATTTCATTTACAGAGAAATCAACAAGACGAAATACTGACCGTGCCCGGCGAAGTAAAATTGACCTTGATGCCTCCCAGATTACTGATGTGCATAACTACAGGTTTGTGCTTGTTGTTAGGCTTTCATTAAATCACTAGATTTGCATTTAGTTATAGGAAAATCAACTGAGTATTTATATTGGAACAGGATGTTTGTGGCTACGTGGAATGTGGCTGGGAAATCTCCACCTAGTTACTTAAATCTTGAAGAGTGGCTACACACCTCACCTCCTGCTGACATCTATGTCCTGGGGTTAGTTGATTAGTTGAAGATTGTCTATTTTCATGTTGTATGTTGATTATTGACCAATAATTGTTAATGGAAGTCTGTTTATCATTCTTAAGGTTTCAAGAAATTGTTCCTCTAAATGCTGGTAACGTTTTGGGCACAGAAGATAATGGTCCTGCCAGGAAATGGCTGGCCCTTATTCGAAAAACTCTAAACAGTCTTCCTGGAAGTAGTGGTACTTGTCGTACACCGTCCCCGATTCCGAATCCAATTGTTGAACTGGATGATGACTTTGAAGGATCAAATAGAGAGAAGGCGTCCTCTTTCTTCCACCGCCGTTCTTTCCAGTCATTGAGCCGTAGCATGAGGATGATGGAAAATGACATTTCAATGCCACAGCCTAGACTTGATCGTCGATTCAGTGTCTGTGATCGGGTGATCTATGGAAATAGACCAAGTGATTACTATGATCCAAATGGCAGGTGGGATGGTTCCTCTGACGATGAAAACGGGCCGAGTTATTCGCCTTATGCACACTACTCTCCTGTTTCATATAACGCTTCTTTATCTCTGGAGGAAAGAGATAGACATCCAGGGCAGTCGAGGTATTGCTTAGTTGCAAGTAAGCAAATGGTAGGGATTTTTCTCACAGTATGGATAAAGAGTGATCTAAGAGATGCCGTTCGAAATTTGAAGGTGTCTTGTGTTGGCAGAGGGTTGATGGGCTATCTCGGAAACAAGGTATAATTCTGCCTCGTTGGAACTCAAGATTCAAAAAAGAAGCTTGTGTATATAACCAAAAGAAACAATCTTATTGTGTTAAGTTTTCCAGGGTTCGATTTCAATTAGCATGTCTTTGCACCAAACGAGCTTCTGCTTCATTTGTAGTCACTTAACTTCTGGCGAGAAGGATGGGGATGAGCTGAGAAGGAACTCCGATGTCATGGAAATTTTGAGAAAAACAAGGTTTCCCCGAGTTCATGGCATGGGGGATGAGAACTCTCCTCAAACCATTCTCGAGCATGAGTAAGTTTTTGGTTTATACTTGTGGTGTTTGGCTTTCAAACGTGTTGTTTTGGTCTTTCTCATTGTTTGTTTATACGATGGATTTACTTGTAAGAGATGTTTAGAAGTGCATTGTTTCATTGTCGGATGTCAAATCTAAATCTTGCATGTCTACCATTTCAGTCGAATCATATGGTTAGGGGACTTGAACTACAGAATCGCCCTCTCGTACCGATGTGCGAAAGCCCTTGTTGAGATGCGCAACTGGAGAGCTTTGTTAGAAAATGACCAGGCATGCATACAAAATTAGCCCCACTAGCTTCCACTTTATTTCAAAATCCATTTACTTAAGTCATTATAGTGATTGTTACACCATGGACATATTCTCCTCATAACAGCTCCGGATAGAGCAGAGACATGGGAGAGTTTTTGCTGGATGGAACGAGGGGAGAATATACTTTCCTCCTACATACAAATACTCAAATAACTCTGACAGATACGCTGGGGAGAACATGCACCCGAAAGAGAAACGACGAACGCCCGCATGGTAATCTTCCATTCAGAACTAAAATGTAAATAACATGCTATTACAATATGGTGATATAGCATAGCACGATGGAGGAAGACTTTCATATTGTCTTTAATGGATATTTATGATACACAACTTATCTCGCTTATATCTTGGATAAAGGTGTGATCGTATACTATGGTATGGTCGGGGACTGCAACAACTATCGTACGTTCGTGGGGAGTCTAGATTTTCCGATCATAGACCAGTGTACAGTATATTCTTGGCAGAAGTTGAGTCCATAAACCGTAGCCGAATCAAGAAAAGCATGAGCTATTCCAGCTCTAGAGTTGAAGTCGAAGAGTTGCTGCCGTACTCGCAGGGATATAATCAACTAAATTTCCACTGAGGAAGGATTCACATTTGAGTACTGTTAATCCCACTTTGGATCTTATGTTGGCACCTGAAGAAAACAAGCTGCTAAGCATTTAGGTAAACTTTTTTGCAAAAGAGAACTCGAATGCCATCTTTGTTTAATTAACGTTCTTTATTTCATAAGTGAAAAAGATTGCTTTCCTCTTTTTTCATCACGATTGTAACTTTGACAGGGAGTGTACCTGAGAGTTCATGGTTCGGACAACTCCCTTGTTGATTCAACATACTGATAGAGATATGGTAATTTGCAGCTCTCTCTCACTCTCTCTGAAGTTCTCACCACTAATTGCTTCTTATGGTCAATTACCTAATTATATATCTCTATGCGTCCATGTCTTGGCGTGCAGGTTAAAAGATGCTAACTCATTCAATTTCTTCCTTGCTTGTTTCGTGTATGTAATAAATGTGGCATCACGAACAAGAATTTTGAGGTTGTGGCGAATAATGAGGTAAGAAAGTTAGCTTTTGCTTTCTTACATCCATCCGTTTACAGTCATCATCCATCCACAGTATGAGACCATACTTGATGGTTTTGCAGGATCGCTGTCGCAGTCGGAAAATAACAAGGGCTTCAATGCAGATACACTCATTCTTGTAGGAAAACTGTAAATATTCGAAAATTTTGGACATTTTAGATCATCAATTACGGTAGGGATCGATGACCGTCTCATAGCGATAATAGTTGAAATCGCGCAGAATAGGACCTACCATGAGAATATATGCAAGCAAGGACATTTTACTGAAGAAGAAATGAATGCAAATTCTTTATGAATGGTGAATGTGATTTCATTGCCCTTTGTCCATACAAACTTGTTGTCTTTGTCCTTACAGTAGCCTAGTACAGAATCTATTCAGTGACTCACAAAAGAACTTAACTTGGACAACACATTATTGAATGGGTTTCAACAGAAGGAGATAATTGTACCAAAAGGTGAGTGAGTAGAATCATTTCAAGAATTGGTGGTAATAAGGGCTTTTAACTTTAACTTTTCTTTTTCTTTTGCCCTGAGTTTCGTAACCATTCTCGTATTGGGAAGTCTCGAAATCTAGAAAAGGGTTGGTTTCTCTATATACTTTGCCAAGACCCTTTTACTCACTCATTTCTACTCACTGTGAAGCCCACACATACTGAATAAAAGGCTATCAACACCCCTTTTTGGTCATTGAAAGGATACAAACTTGTAATTGAAACCATTTGTAAAGGGAAAATCAAACCAAAGAGAATTTAACTGTCACGAAATATTTCTATTATAACAATATACAACGTGACATATTTCTATTAAAACAATATACAATTTAATCATCGTAACCCACTAACATACTAAACAAGGTATGATCATATATCCACGTTGACTAATGAACTATATGTTTTTAATAGAGTTTAAACTCGTAATGTTAAAATTAAAATACTAAGGTTTAGAAGGAGGCACGAAGGTGTGTGTATGGTTTGTTGATGAATTGAGGTTTGTAGCATGGTGCATGGGAGAGAAGATTAATGTAGGGGTAGCAACAAAAAGGTACAAGCAGAGGAGGGGCATGTGGCGGCGTTAGCGGTGGCCGTTAGGGGGGGCCCTGGGCCCGGCCGTGGGTCAATTTCCATGCCTATACGGCTATCCGTACCACGTAACTCACAGTTGCCTTGCGGCCCTCAATTTCTTTTCTTTTCTTTTTACATTTCTTTTACTGTTGCAGTTGTGTATTCCACGTAATGGTAAACTATACCGCCATTCTCTCCTACATATCTATATTTAATTATTATTTGATTAATGGTAGAAGCGAGAAGGGGGGAGGGGACATTTGTGTGTCCCACTATTCCAAGGGAATATTATTACCTGGGATTGGATTCTGCTTTACAACAACAACAAAATCAGCTTTCTTCCTTTTTTTTTTTAAAGAAAAGAAAAATAATAATAAGGAAAAAGGAGTATTAGTTAAATAAATGCGACGGCTAAATAATATGAGAGGGACATGTTTGGATGTTTCCAAAATCGAAATATTAGAGAATCCCAGAAAGGCTGCTGGCAGCTGCTTCCTCTTCACCCACACAAAAGATGTGACATTCGGATTTGGGTATTCCCATTTCCTCTCACTCCACTCCTTCGGGAATTGCGATTTCTTTTTCCTTCTTTCACAATTTCCAACCCCCTTTTTCTTATGTTTCTTTTTTTTTTTTTTTTTTTTTATTGCAGCTTGCAATTTGATCAACTTTTATCTGTAATTAAAATGGAACACTTGAACAGCTTGCGATTCATATGGTGAGCGAAGTATTGTCCACTCTGATTTCGTATGAAACTTACAATTTTGTCTTTAAAAATGCATCTTGTTAGGGAGAAGTAAGGTCTTAGAGCTTATAAACCGCTCAAACTCCTTATTTGCAACCAATGTGGGACGTTTTGCCTACATCATTTTCATTCGCCTATAAAACTTCTAAAATAATGTATCATTGTACGAGTATTAAACTCGAATATGGTTGAACGCACATATTAGTAATTATATGCACGTTTAAAAAATAAAACAAAAGAATTTCTCTAATATTTTAGATACAGTCGAAATTTTTTATATTAATTTCGTATGGTAAAATGTCTTCTTGTGTGAATATATGCTTTTTTTTTTGAGATTTTTTTTTCAATGAATACATATTTTACTACTTAAATAAACATAGCATAACAAACTTTAAATGATGGATGCATATCTTATCTTTTTTTTATCTAGATTATTTGTATATCATCATTTCACAAAGATATAATTACAAATTATTTGCATTTAATTCAATTCCGTCCTCATCGATAAGATGAGTTACCATCCAATCACAACTTTTTGTTTAATCTCTAATTGCAATTGTTTATATATACCAATTTAAACACAAATAAATTCCTTTATAGTTTATACCATAGGACTACTTTTTTCTTTTTCTCATTTCCATACCGTATGTTCCCTTGATCCTCTTATCAATGTCTTTTACCCTTTTGACTAAAATAATAAATGGAGGAGGTGGGGGTGGGGGTGGCCCATGTTATTAATGTAACACTTTTATTTTTATTTAATTTTGAAAAAATAATAAAGACAAAAGAGAATGAGAGTGGGGATGGGGGCGGTTGCTGTTTGGTTTCCATTTTTGGGAGCATCATTGTTCTTTAATTAATTTCCACAAAAGCTATGTACTCATCTTAATAATTATGCAAATAAGCCCATCTCCCCTTTATTTTTTATATGTTTTCATATATTTTTAGGTTAATTACATTGATTTTTCTGAAAATCAACATAATTAAAAGTATTTCTTTATTTTTTAAAAAAATTACTAATACTTGTAATATTTAATAAATTATGAAATTTTTAATAAAAAACTGAAATTATTATTATTGTTGTTATTGGTATTATTGATGAGGATGAAGATTAGTTATATTGAAATGATGACACGGTATAATTACAAAAACATTAACCCAATTAAAGAGCTGTGATGTAATAATTCAATAATCTTTAACTAATGTAGATTTTGAAATCTGAATATAGATATATGGAATGATTAACGAATATTTGTGGTGTGGCACTGCCTTCCCATCCCATGTGAGGTGAGGTACATAGTAATGTGCTACGCTCCCTCCACCCACGCTATATATCTATATGTATGTATAAATAACCTAAGATTGCTTCATCCTGTCCTGAGCAAGTACCAACCCATCCTTTTTTCTTTTTTCTTTTTTTAATATAATTTATTGTGCAGCGGTTCACATGTAAGCGACAATATCCTGAGCACTACTGCCACTGATCACGCTCTTTATATTGAATACATTAATAATTTTTAATTTACTATAAAAATAAATACACGTCTGTATTCATGAAATTCAAATCCACAGTCTTCCTAATTTTATATGCACATATTTTGATCACTCCAACAAAGCCCCATGCTCATAATTTCCAAAGTCTAGTTACTTTGCATTTTTTGACTAACTCCACCTGTCTTAATCAAATGATTATTGGTTAAGTTTATTATTTCTGTATTTATCTTTTCATTGGTTAATTTGTCTGTTGTGCTAATTGGAAAATGGAAAAACGTACCACTCTTGAGAAATAATTCCACACTTCTCAATGGAGTTGTCTCCAAATATTATTGGGTGATCACACAGAAAGAGCCAGTCTCGTACTGGGCTCAGAGGCCCCATCTACCAACTCAAATTACCACCATTGATCGACGGTGGTCCATTCCTCCACGTGCCTCTTCACTCAATCACGTGACGTCATAGGCTACCGCCCTTTTCTCCCCATTTTCTTATCGAGAATCAACCATGAAAATTTATCTACTTCTGGCAATAAAGAAATATATATATAAATGAAACGCTGTGGCGTGAATCTGATGCCCACAAACAATGTAATAAGGAAAATAGATAAATTTGAATATATTTCGTTTTCCTTCAGTATAGCTCAAAATAAACTAAAAAAAATACAAATGGCGAATTTTTATACATTAATTCATCTTTATCACTGTTGCAAAATAGAAAACTAAATATACTATTTTTTAATAAAATATATATTGTTAATAATTTGACTTACAAAAAGAAATGCAAAAGTTTTTAATTGTTTCTAATATAATTAATTAATCAAAACAGAGGTTTCAAAGTGAGGACTGGAAGAATTGATGTCCCCGTTGCTTTGATTTTTGCCTTGAAAGTAGGAAAATTTTCAACTCAAGTTGAATTTAATCGAATTTGAATTATTTATATGAAAAAGAAGAATACATTTTAGTATAATTGATATATAGTTAAAAATAATAATAATAATAATAAACGTAACCAATAATTCAGTAGCTTGCATTTCTGTTCCTCAACCGTTTCTAATTCACATTTAAAAGTTGCATTACATAGTAAATGAATGGGTGAGGATGGGGATGTCCCCTACCATGATCTTTTTATTTAGAGAGGCTTCCCCTACCATGATCACAGACCACCTTGACTATGAAACAACAGATACCATCATTTTCATAGTACTGTGTCCTTAGACTATACATAATTCAAGGGACCAATCACGCCTGTTGTCAACAGAGTGAATAGATTGACACTGGCTCCAACAAATAAACTCCTTATTGGTACCCAACTTTTTCATTCACAATTCTAAGTAAATTTCAAGGAGTAATAATAATTTTTCCATTAATTATAATTATTATTGAAAACAAATCAAAAATTATATGCTGGTAGAATATTAAAATCTAACCTTCACCATTGCCGCATTGGGTTGCCAGTTGGAGACAGGGAAAGGGACAGACTTCTGAGACCGAAAAGGCAAAAGAATTAGGTGGAAATTCACAAATTCAGGGCATTTAAGGGAAAGCAGCATTGATGAGTGCAGGTGGGGGTATTAAGCATGTAGCGATGATGTCACATTATGTAATAGTAATGAGAAGGATTTTCGTGTTTAAATAGCTCCTTTGCTTGTTAAACAAGTATGTCAGATGAGGACTGTCAATCTCTCAGTGACTCAGAGATATACATCAGAGTTGGGCACACGAGGAGTGATGCAGATGCTGATGCTGATGCTGCAGTTGTACTGTACTCCCAGTACTGGTACAAGTCAACACAGAAGAAATCAACAAAAAAAAAAAAAAAAAGAGAGAGAGAGAGAAAAGAAAAGGCTTTAATTATTGAAGTTAATGGGCCTGCCGACCTGGGGTAGAGTAGGGTTCAAAGCACTGAAACCACTCTGAGCAATTAGATTGGTAAATTGGTGGACAAATAGCATTTGAGTATTTGCTTTGATTCTTCTTGCAGAATCCGCAATTTCTTCTTTTGGTAAAACCCCAATATAAATAACAAGGATCTATTTTTCTATCTTTTAGAATTGTAGTGCATCAGCGGGAAGCAAGGATAGGCATATGTGTGACTTTATCTGTGCATGTGGCCCTCCTCTATGTCAATTTGTGGTGGTTGGACTCTATGGCTATATGGGGGGCAATTTGCATCACTTAAACCAGTTCAAACGTACACTTGGATGCAAGATAGAATTATAAAGTCCTAATTATGTACTTTAAGAAAGATTATAATATTAATTTCCTAGTATTTTCTGAAGCATTTTAATTTTTTGACATTTTTGTCCATTCATTTGATCTTGACATAGAAAGTGATGTCAGGAGCAACTTCTTGTTCTTTTGTCTCTCTGGAAATTATACTTTTAATTGTAAAATCAAAATTCATTTGGTAATATATTATTCAGAAATGAGCTCATAAAGCCTTTTGGTGAAGTAAGATACATTGTATGCAGAAAATGTTCATCAAAATACAAAATGAAAACATCATGAATTCGAAATAAAGAATTCAGACTGCTCACATTGTCCTAAGAGCGTCATCCGGGGTTTCCATAATTGGCTCTTACTGAATCTTGGCAATGGATTTCCTACATAAGCATTAACGAACAATTGGAAAAGAAGTAAAGAAGACAGACTGGTACCTTGGCATTTTTTTTATCCCAGATGACCGCAGATACAGAGAGTTATATGCACGTGACTGCAAAACCTGCAATTTCAAAGATGCAGCTTTCATGAATGATTGGCTTAACTCGATTATAAACTCTGTGACATCATCACATGTATGCAAGTTTTTCTCTTTTATTATTTTTTTCTTTTTTTTGGTTACAGTGGCGAAATTTCTACCTCTTCACTTTCAGTGACAATCTTCAGATGAATATACAGGCTTCAAAACATGGTAAAAATCAGCTTTAAGAACACACACACACAAAGAAAAGCTAGAAACCAATAAGCTCAATGCTGAAGTGGTCCCTGTATTACTCTCAGCTGCTGAAAAAGTCGAAACTGCAAAAAGATAATTAAAAATAGAGATATGAGAGAAATATGCTAACTATAGGGAGCTTGGAATATACAGTATAGTGGGAAAGGTCAAAAGAAAAGATAATGGCCAGATGAGGAAGATGTAATATACAAAAACATGAGTCATAAGACTACATGCTATCTTTCGACATGAGTTCTGGAAGGCCCATTAGGCCTCAAATAAAAGCTAGTTCAAAGACAAACCTTTCACTTGCTGAGCCGAGATGTTGGTGCAATGGCTGCTGAAAATCAGGCTCCTTTGTGCATAGACAGTTTAATCTAAAGGACTATGAAGACAAGGATAATAAAGAAGGATGAGCAGAGAACAGATACAGAAATAAGCCAATTATTTGGGGGTCATTGGGGCATGTGGTATACTTTATGTTATGACACTTCCACACAAGATATCCAACATTCGACCATACAAGAAGAATCTAAACAAAAAAGCTGACTCAAATCAGGAATGATTTTAGTGACACAGCAGTTCATATGACTTAAAGCACTCCCAGATCAATGTTACAATCAAAGAATCTGCATAACATGTAGAAGAAAAAGGTGATGTCCATCACTGTAGATCTTGTGGCTGAAATCAGTATGGCCATTGTTCAGCAGATACATTTTTCAATTTTCACCTACCTCTTCTGCAGGACTGAAGGTGAATATATCCAATGGAAGAACGACGATATTGATCCAGCCTATTCAAAAAAAAATGAACTCTTATCGGGTGGAATCACAAACTCACTATTATCAGCCTCCAATCTAAAGCCAGGATAATCATGTTCTGCATTTCCAAATGTCATTTAAGATTGTCGTAGGGGAAAACCTAAGAAAAGAAAAATAGTGAAAACATGCAGAAGAGAAAGCGGCCTTCACTTCAGAGAAAACAACTTTGTTAGAATGCTTTAAGGTGTCATGGCAACATTACGAATTTCGAAATATTAAATTATCTTCACACAAAATCATGAGATTTTGCATTTTAATATAAAGAGCAGAAAAAAGAATAGCATGCTTGAGAAGCAACTTGGAAGATTTCCAAGTGTAATAGGCATCAATTTTAAATTTTAAGATAACAATTCCGAAGTGCCACAGAGACGATGTCTTTTGATTGTGTTCTGCCCCAAGTTCAGATGAGTGAAAGTTATTCCTTATTGCAAAAACACTTGATTGTGGGACAACAGCTTCAAGCACAAAAGGCATAGCAAACATTGTGAATCTGACCACTTCAGAAATGATACACATAACAAATGCAACTTAGAGTGTGTTTAGTCTGAAAACTACAACAATAGCACCTTCCCTTCTATATAGACATTCATCCCCAATCACCACTCAGGATATCAGAGAATGAACAGAATAACATTATTGCAGAGATCTTAGAGCCAACTTCTTCAGGCAAGTGTAACATGTAGAACTTATCTGCCAAGCTGATAACATATAGTAAACATGTTCTCAAAATTTCCAAATGACTGCACATATCGTAAAGGATTGTTAGACCAGTAACCAATCAACCATCTGAAACAGATCCAATGTGGAACCAAGTTTAGCACATGATCTCGGTAAAAAGCATATACTGCAGCTTGCTAAGACATGCTAAAGAAGCACATACAGTTGAATGTAAAGCAACAACATTATTTGCATTAGGTTTGCATTAACAGAGACGGGATTTCTTAATATGATATCAATAGCAGTCTATCCAACTCCAGATTAGCAGCTGAAGCAGAAGAGCTGGAAACAGTTTAATGCTTTAAAAACACACTATCATAGAGAAGCCACTATATAGGTATCTAGTACTGCAAAATATGAACTATACTATGCCTATTCTATGTAGAAGCACGAGCTGATCCCCAAAAAACCGGCAGCATTGCACGTCTACAGTTAGTGTTTGAATAGCTAACTATGTGACTGTAGATTCGCATTCCTCTCAAATTTAAACACCTGAATGACCCTTCACATTGTAAAAACCCTGCCCCTGAACCAACTTATCTTTGTGTTTTTCTGGCCGTTGCTCTGCCGACTGGTCCAGTGAAATTTGAAAATCACGGCATTCAGCAGAACAGAATGCACAGAGGTTGCTGCATGCAATTGCAAATACAAGTATAAGTGCTCAAAGCACAAAACAGAAGTCACTAAAAATAAGCAGATAAATCGAAATAACTAGAAATCACAGATATAATTAAATTTCTCGACAAGATCTAATAAGTTACTGATATTCCTCTCATGTGATGCAACGGACTGCTAAATTACGGTACAAAAGAACATGGATCAGTATGATCAGTTCTATTAACATTTTTTGTCTCTTTTTTTTTTTTTTTTTGTTCGAAGACAGGGGATGGAGTTTGAGCAAACGAATGCAAGAAGAGCGCGTCTGTTATAACAATTAAGAAAGTCAATGAAGTAGGTAAGAGAGTACTGGAAATGATGTAAGTAATAATAGCAATGAGTGTATCAAACCACTGTGGTCCTGGGGAATTTGTCAACAAATCATAAACGGTGAGACTTCAAGCAAGAATGAGAAACACGGACTAAGGAAATACAAAGGGCATCCAAATTAGATGTCTCGTGAACATAAATCAAGACAGCAAAAGATTCCTGGGAAGTAAGTCAAAGAAAGATACCATAGATTCCTTCATGATCTAAGATTATTCAGTAAATGAATAATATCAAAATGAAGAAATTAAGAAAATAACTTTTCAAGAAATGGAAGCATAATACGAATACAACAGGCTAATTGAATTAAAAATAAATCATAAAAGTAGACAATAAGACACCATTATGTTAATGATACGTTAAAGAAGAGTTGAGTTTCAGCAAAGTTGAAGCAAATAAACACCAGAGACAGATTAAAATTCAATAATCACAAATAATAAGCAGATCAAAATCCAGGATCAACTAAAATTACATGTAAGCAATGAGGCCTAGATTAATTGGCAAAGCCGAAGACACATGACTATAAGGTCATGGGTCCGAATCCATTAACATGGGGTTGTTATTCTACTTTAATAGTAGTTATCTTTCCACTTTAACAGAAGTTGCAACTATTGATTAAATATAAATATTTGGTAGTGAAGATCAGTGTATGGATATTATGTTTGTAATCAATTTACTAAAAAAAAAATCTAAAATTAAATTAGCATAACAGAAATTAAGCTGAAAAGGATGCTTAGTAAAATTTTAAGAATGAAAAAAGAAAAAGTCCAGGCAAGTTAAATTTACAGAATTTGTGAAGAACAAACAATTATCCAACCAAATGAACACCATAACTTAGATTAGATATCCAATAACCACAACGATCGAAGAAATAAATTAATTAATTAGCAATTAATATGTACCTATACATGAAAACTTCAGAATTCTGAGCAATCCGCTTCTTACAGTAGTGAAACCGCTCGAGA
Source organism: Sesamum indicum (assembly GCF_026168435.1). NCBI lineage: Eukaryota > Viridiplantae > Streptophyta > Magnoliopsida > Lamiales > Pedaliaceae > Sesamum > Sesamum indicum. Next base: position 26,237,466 of record NC_142662.1, read on the forward strand.
AATCCACCAATTTCCAGCTGATTGGGTTGACCAATATCCACCGATGAAGAAACGGCCAGAATCTTGGGGCGTGACGGCTCAGCGGTTGCGTCAGTCCTCATAACCTTCGCCGGACTGACAGTAGAGGCGGCGGTTGTAAGAGGTGTCTCCAGATTGCTGGTTGAACTCCCGACACGGCTCCGCTTGACCGGCATTCTGAGTGAGTTGAATTGGAAGTGAGCTAGGGTTTTAACACTCTCGTGTGTCAAATAGAGAAATTGAGAGAAGGAAAGATGAAAATGAATTGAGAGCGAGCGGGGAAGAAACGACTACGAGACAGGTGGCTTACATATATACCCACCATCCCCCCTGCCCTGCCTCCCATTTTCTAACCAACTGCTCCGCGTGTCAAATAATTTACGTATTATATTTAAACAAATCAAATTAATAAAAAAATTATACTATATAACAAATATTTGAACTTGAAATAGTTATTTAAATTGACAATGAAATTAAGGTTTATTTTAATTGACAATGTATTAATTTATTTAAAATAATAGTTATTAATTTATTGTAATAGTAATTATTAATTAATGGATAAATACTATATTTGGTCCTTTAAATTTTTTATTAAAATCACTTTAATTCTTCAAGTTTATGTCCCGACTTTAGCATTCCTAAATTTTATTTTTTTGTCTCTCTGTACATTTTCGGTGAAAATATAGCTGGAGTTTGCTTTTTTAGAGGGTACAATGATCAATTTAAATTTAATTCTATCATTTTAGTCCCTTAAATTTATAAAATTATCAAACTAGTCCTTTTTCGGAAAGGAATTTTTTTTTTTATATATTTTTATATAGTATAATGTTATTGTCTTGTATGAAAAATAAAAACTTTGAACTCTTATGAATATAATATTAACATATTGCTTAACTTAAAATATTCTCTTTATATTTTTTTCATTTTCAAAAATGACAAAAAAATATCAAAAATTATAAATAAATTTATTAAACTTATCTAATCTAAAAATATTTTAAAAAAATTTAAGTTGGTTCTTTAATATTAGGAGTTAAAGATATGTCTAATAAAATTAAATCTCAATAATGTTATTAAATATTAATAGTTATGATTTTGAAGAAAAAGTTGATGGAATGTACTTTTAATTAAATTATTTGGTGATATATAAAATTCATTTTAAGATATCTTCTATAAAATGGGACTATATATTTAGAAAACCACTTAAAATAAATTATATATATATATATATATGAAATCCACCAAAAAATCTAATTAAAAAGCATAATCTATCAACTTTTTGTTCAAAAATCAGAATATTTAATAAATATTATTAAGATTTAAGTTTTTTAGATTTATCTTTAACTCTTGAAATAGAAAATTACTGACTTAAGTATTTCATTACATTTTCATATTAGATAAATTTTATAAAAATTTATTCATAATTTTGGTGTTGTTTAACTACTAAGAAAAAGAAAAAGAGACTGTCTATTTTTAGTTAAGCAATATATTATTATATTGTTCGCAAAAGTTCAAAGTTTTATTATTCACATAAGATAATTACCATATATCAGCATAAAAAATATAAAAAAAATAATTTTTGGTGTAAAAAATGATTAATTTGATAATTTTATAAATTTAATGGACTAAATTAATAAAATCAAATTTATGACCATTTTACTCTCCAAATATTCAAAATCCAACCACATTTTCACTGAAAATTGGTAAGAGATACCAAATTGAGACAAAAACTAAAATTTAAAGATGCTAAAGTCAAAAAATAAACTTAAGGGATTAAAATAATTTTAAACGAAAACTTAAGGGATCAAATATAATATTTACTCTTAATTAATTATATATATTTAATATTGGTAACTAATGTGTATTCATTACTAATAATTAAAGTTCACTGATTTATTCAACATCAACAACAAAAAATGTGGACAGTAATTAAGTTGGAATAGGACATTAAGGAGGGGAAGTTTTTAGATAATCAAATTTGGTTGAATTTTTGTTACATGATTCTTCACTTTTCTTGAATTGTATACTAATTACGCAACAAATGTATTCCTACATTTAGTGAACAGATATAGTGAAAGTGTGGTACCTATGATCTCTTAGTCATGAAGTCTGAATTTTACCAACTAAATTACACCTTATTGACAATTACTATGCAAATTAAATTATATGAATATATATATATATATATGATGAAGGAGTTTTCTATTTCAAATATATTATTTTTTTATTTGATTTTATATATACACATAATATGTACAAGATTTTTTATTGAAAAAAATAGTAAATGTAGGCCTGTTCAGTTCAATGAACCAAATCGAACTTTCAACTAACTAAAATATATTTATTTAATATAATTAAATTAACTAAAATAAAATTGGGACGACTATGATGGCTGCTGCCGCTGCCCCTGCACAGAAGGGCGACGGCAATGCGATGCCCAGCCCCCATGTTTTGGGCGTCACCCATAGACTGTCGCCCAGATTTGGGAGGGATAGCAAAGGCAGGGGAAAGGGGGGCGGCGGGGGGTTGCGCAGGGGGGGCGAGGGGGGAGGCGGTGATTGGCGGGTGGGTTGGGGGTGGTGGGGATTATTTTTATTTTTTTAAAATATTTTTTATAATATATATTTTTAATCAGTAAAATTCTCAGATTTTTTTTTTTATAAATTAAGATGTCACGGTTAATATTAATTTATTAAATCCGACGATTTTGGTATAATCAAAACAGATTCCGATTACTAAAATAAAAAATGATATAAATCAAATAAAGGTGTAACGATCATTTTTTGAAAAAAAAAATAATACCATTAACTAAATTTAACAGAAATGAGCAATTGAATAAAACAGAAAGGGAACTTTTTGCCTATTTTAAAATAGAGGGGAAATTTTAACAAACTTTTAAAAAAGTATGAAATTTTATGCATTTTAGGCATTTAAAAACAAAAAGTACATGTCAACATCCATACACTAAATATTGCATGAATTAAGTGTCGGGACGGCATGCGGCCACGCGCATGGTTAGCGCGGCGAGCCCTCAACTCTTCTTAGTTTCTTGTCCGAGTACCACATTTACTTACATTTTCCGGCTATCATATGCGGAAACACAAGACAAGGCTTTGCTATTAAATCGGACAAACATAGATTAAAGGGAAAATTATATTAATGGACTTTTTCTTACAGCTTCAAACTTTCATATATATTATAAGCCAACATATATATTATTACCTCATGTGTTTCTGTTCAGAGCTACGATGATGTCAAACCCTTCTTCCATACACTTCTCTGCTGCTCTCCTTGCCATCATCTTATTAGGTACACATGTTTAATTAATCTATGTTATTCTAGTGATAGTTTTCTTTTCTTCTCTTTTTTTTTAATAGAACACATCAAAACGCTTGAAATTAGACTTAATTACACAAATATTCTTTATCCTCTATAAAATTACAATTACAACTCTTGAGGAGGTTAATATACCCAGAAGTATATATAAAATTTCAACATTAAATAGGAGTGCCTTTATAATTATAGCTACAGTCTGAAATGATGCATTTTGTAATTTCACAAAAGGACAGGGGATATTGCGTAATTAGACTAACTTTGGGGTATTTAAGTAATTTATGTTTTTGTCTCTATTATTATTTTTTGGATCAAGAATTGGGAGGGTTCATGTTATTTCTAACACTTTGAGTTGGATTATTTGATCCATTTTGGTGGTGGCGCAGTGGCGGTGGCCGCGGCGGCGCCTTCCCTTTGCCCGGCCACTCAATTGGGGACCAAACCGGTGAAATCTCTTGCAATTTGTTCAAGTTCTTGCAGACGAACTTTTGGCTTCCTATATTATAGAGCAGTATGTCTGAAGAAGAAAATGAGCACGTTTACTCCCGAGGTATTACTTTGAGCTGCTGGTGCGGTTGCACTGTCAAGAAAAGTAAGGGCAAAAAGTGCCCGCCGCCACGAGTGCAACCTCCTCCGCCTGCTGCGACGGCAGCGGTGTAATAATTCCTGACCGGAAAATTTCTCCGGTGGTATTGAAAATAAGTGCCTAATAGAGATAAGATTGATATCTAATCCTATATTCCAAAGAAGCGGTATTCAATATTTCAAAATACATTTTACGGAAAAATATAATCTCACACTTTTAGAGGAAGCTTAAGAGTAATTAATCCTTAAAGTAATCATAATAAATTTCATGAAGAAGAATATTTTATTTCATTAAAATGCAACAGCTGAATGAGTAAAGTCATGATCCAATCATAAATTCACATTAATTAGAGGCTATTCTTACATGATAAGCTCATCATAAATTTATTTATTAATATTGAGATGTAAATAAAGTCAGCAAGGCCAGTAGCAAAAGCAGACTTCGGTAATGAGGCCGGGTTCGAGGCTGTGGCACTCAGCCCTGACGCTGGATCCATGACGCTGGATACAGGCGTCCCAGCAGGGTTGGTTCACTTGGCTTCTATTGCATATCACCGGCACCCATGGAAGCCCTTCCTTACAGTCATCCTTTGCATTCACGCTCGAAAATTTCATCATCTCCCCTGCAATCAAATCAAACATTAAATATTTAAGTATATCAATTTTATGCAACTGAATATATATATAAGTTAAAATTAAAGGGTACCTGATAATAAAAGAATAATGTAACATAAAATGAGATGAATAGCGCTAGAAAACTTTAAATTTCTCATATTTCTTTAATATGTGTGTGTGTGTGTTTGTGCATGGCTGTCTGTATGGATTTTATAGTAGCGAAAAATCGAAATTGTTGTCAATTTGATTAAATGTGTGATGGGATTATTAAAATTTATGGTGGATATATAGATTATTGTAATAACTTTTTCCTTACATTAAATGATGGATAGAAAGTTAAAGAAAATGTGACTATACTTATATTCTTTTATGTGAAATAGTCAAAGGTTACATTTGGAGGGATAGCTCTCAAATTAATTATTGATAATAAATTGTTTAGATTTGTTTGAACAATTTTAAATTTAAAGAATTTTGAGTCTTTCGATTCTAATATCAATTTTTTTTAATATTGATGGATTTTAAATTAATTTTTTAATTGTATTTTATTAAATATTAACAAATTTCAAATTCTTCTCATATGGGGTCATGCAAAATTATTTCTTAATTTTTTCTCTCAAATTCAAATGTAGTCTAAAAGATTACTAATTTCTCCCTTCTCCTTTTCATAATTAGAATAATATTTTTATTGTGGCTAAATTATCGTAATACTTTCTTTATAATAATATTAATTATCTATACTTATTCCTTTCATGATTATAAAAGTATTTCAATTGTTGATAAAATTCGCATCTCAAGATCAAAAATTCAAAACAATGTTATCATATGATCAATAAACAATTTGTATTGTTGCAATTATAATCTTCTTATGAAGTAATTGCAATAATGTGATATTGGTTATTTGCTTGGACATTCTTTTTTTTTTTTTTTTTGTTAAATTGGTCTACTCTAGGTGCAAATCAGTAAATTATAGTTATATTTTCTGAAATTTAACATAATTATTAATAATACTTCATCATTATATAAAAGATTATAAATAATCTCTAATTTTAGCGTCCGTCAAAATGACTCCGTTCTGTTAGCCTCTGATAGGTTTCGATTCATTTTTTTCTGATGAACTCTCCAATATATTATTTTGAATTATGGATTTAATTTTATATATTATTTTTAAAATTTTCTAAAATATTATTATGGACTAATATGCTTTATATATTATTTATTTTACCCACCTTCAAATGTTTTTACATACTTTCATTTTTTAAAAAAATCATCAATCGTAAAGTAGTAATTTTCACTCCATTGTCTAGTGTTACACAATTATTTTTTATTTAAGAGTGTATTTATAATTTCACAAACAATGAAAAATAATTATAATTATACCAAAGAACAGAAGAAGTAGCTGTAATTTACCCTATTATTTGTGCATTCTCCTTCATTTTCCTTTCGTAAATCAGCATAAATAATTACCATGCAAATTAAATTAAATTAAATCAAATCAGCATAAATAATTACCAATTTATAAACATCACTTTGTGGGTCAAGCTTAACAGGAGGAATTATCCATGAAGCACATTATCATCTTGAGAGAATACAGATGGATGCCATGTGTACGAACCGGATGAAGCCCACATGTGACCGTGCTATTGGAACGTTGTTGTTCATTTAAGGCAGGTATTCTTCTAAATCTTTGACCTCTTATTATATTGTTAGACCCTTTTATTGGATTCATTAGTTGGGGTTAAATCCATTTTGCCCCCCTGTGATATAACAAAATATCAAAAACCCCCTTATGAAATTTTTAATATCAAAAATCACCCCTAGGTTACCAATAAATAATCACACAGCCCCCTGGTCAATTTGAATCTATTTTTTTAGAAATAATGACTAAAATACCCTTATAGTCAAACCGGTCAACTAGGCTTATTAATATATAATTATTTTAATTTATAATTTTTAACATATATTTATAATACATATAATTATAATTTATAAAAAAAATTAAAAATTAATAATTATACCCCATTCCCCCCACCCCCACCCCCCACCGGGCCCACCCCCACCTCCATCTTCTTCCCCCCTCCCCCACCCCTTCCACCTCCAAACCCCCCCTTCCCTCCCCCCTCCCCTATCCTCCCTCTCCCCCGGCGCCCAGATCTGGGCGGCCGGCGTCGCCCAGAAATGGAGGGCGACGCGGTCGCCCTCGCTGGATGGGCGACCGCGTCGCCCAGATGATGGGCGACGGCCGTCGCCCTTGCTGCGTTGGGCGACGGCCGTCGCCCATGGTGAGGAGGGCGCCGGCCCTCCTCTTCAGCAGCGGCGGCGACGACGCCGCCGCTGCTTTTTTTTTTTAAAAAAATTATATATAAAATTAATTTTAATTTAATTAAAATAATATTTTATTATATAAATAATTAAGTAATTATTATATAAAAAAATATTTTATTATTAATAGAAATATATCATATTTTAATTAATTAATTATTATATAAAATAATATTTAATTCTTAAATACATATATATAATATTATATGTTAAATGTGAGAGAAGGGCAAAAATGTCAAAAAAAAATATATTTTTATAGAAAAATCGCAGTCAAAGCGCGTGTGGCCCAATTTTTGTACGGAGGGGGTTTTTTGAACTTTATTTTATATCATAGGGGGTGTATTTGATACTTTAATTTTTATAGGGGGGTTTTTGAACATTCCTATTATCACAGGGGGGGTCTCTGGATTTTTCCCTCATTAGTTGATTTGCGCGTTGGAATGTCCCGATCAGAACCCCAGCTCTCCTGACTTTGTGTTTTCAGGTTATTCCCAAATCTCAATGTATTGGAGGAAGATCGACCCCTGACCTCAATCACATGACCACGATCGATATGATTGCGTGCTAAGAATAAAATAATGCTATTATATGATAATAAATATTAGAACGTAATACTTGTAGGCCTCATTTACTTGGAGTGATGAGATTTAAATGGTATAGATAATTGTAGAATAATTATTGGGATTGAGTTAAATGTGGTTACATTAAGTGCCTCAATTTTATGTTTACTAGTATTGATTAAGTAATGGATATAAATAATATATTATTTACTTTTGACTATAATTTGAGATTGAATTGTGGACTAATTCAATTTTTTTCAAAATACCCCCCATTTTTTTGTTTCAATTTTAATATTTTATTGTGTTAAGATGTAATATAAATATCTAATATCAAAATTAATAAAATATATACATATATATATATACACACACACAATACCTATACTTCCCTCCCAAAAATCGTAATTTGGTGATTTTCGCCACAACTAGGGACAAAATCGTAATTGGCATGGAAAAATTGGGGCTAAAATGAACACCCAAAAAGAAATAAGACCATAATCACCTTCTATAGTAAACAGAAAATTGTGTATGGTTAGTTGGGATATATATGAGGTTCAATAAATTCAAAGTAAATGAGGCCGTAGTAATAACAAATTACAAGAATTGAATATTTCGACACGCAACGAATTCAATCGGTTACATAGCTAACATCTTTATTACAAGAATTTGAAAGTCATAATTCCTACAAAAATTAATACAAGATATGGCAACAGAGTGGAGGTGGATGGATTTGAGGCTGAGTTTGGATTGACCACCGGTCTGATCCCCGGATTTGCACTCGGACCTAATGAAAAGTCAGGCGGCGTGGCCGGTTCTATGTCCGAAATTTCAGCTGGTGGTGGTGCAGCATCGGCTGTCGGATCAGAATCTAAAAAATGAGGTATGTGTCAATCATCTACTTGACCAGCGTATAGCATGTAAAGGATTGTATTTCAATTGTTTCAATGATGAGCTAGTACCTACCTTTAGGACTATGACTACGAGGAGCAGGAGCTGGAGTCGGCCCCAACACAACGGGACCTGCCAATTCTCATCATTAACTCTTTTGTAGAATTATTACATTATTAACTAAATGTGGTAAAATATGACAACATTAAACGTACAACTACAAACATACCAGGAGGTGGTAAGGGATCACCAGAGGCTGCAAAATATAGAAGAAAATGATCATTAACTAGTAATAGAATTGTAGAATGTGGTCAAAAGAGTTAACATTTGATCCTCAGACTATATATGTTTGTTTACCTTTGCATTGTACTGGGACGGAGGTTTGGCACACTCGGGGGAGTGAAATCGCAAGGTTTCTGTTGATAAACGGTATTGAGAGAGGAACATTTCCGGTTACTATGAGGCACGCGCAGTCCATGCCGTCATTCATGAGAGATTTCAAGGAATTGCAGCAGTCTTCAGTTGGCGAAGACCCTCTGCCGCTGCTGCCTGTTACGTAGTTCAGGCAGGGGGTGAAGGTGGTTATCATTGAACTAGTACAAGGTGTGCTAATCTGTGCATCTGTCCGAAAGAATGAGGAAATAATTAACACAAGTGCAAGTATGTCTGGATTCAGGCGAAAATAGGCCATTCTGTAGCTTGAGGATTTTAGGTATGAGAAGGTCTGTTATAAACTGATCTGTCCATTGGATTTGGAGGGAATAAGGTGGTAGTTTTGAAGTGGATTTGTGGAGCTCAACCACTTTAACTAACCTTTAAATCATAGGGTACGTAGATCGTTAGTCGACTGCCGTTTTTGACTTGAAAAAATGATGGAATCCATGTTAGGTAGCACAACTCGGCTTAAACCTTTCTTGCATATCCATCTCTCAAATAGTTTAACTTCGGAGTTGGCCAACAAAATAGACCTGTTTTTCTATGACTTGTGCCCAAATCTCTTATTTAATCCCAGGACTTCAACAGAACTTCTCAAGCCTCAAACAGAAATTCAGCAAAATGGCCATAAAAATGAGTCGGATAAGCCTAATCTCGTTCATCGTAGTCATGCTCTGGAGTCGAGCGACAGCTCAATCCGGCTGCACAATGGAGCTCGTGAGCTTGTCACCGTGTCTCAACTACGTTACTGGAAATTCATCCGCTCCAACATCATCCTGCTGCACCCGTCTTTCGAGTGTCGTTCAGTCCCAGCCACAGTGTCTTTGCGCCCTGCTGAAAGGCGGCTCGTCCTCTCTTGGCATTGCTATAAATCAAACTCTAGCACTTGCTTTGCCCGGAGCTTGCAACGTGCAAACGCCTCCCGTCAGCCAGTGCAACGGTAACATATAAGGCATTCGGTTTTCTGATCATTCTTGTCAATGCACACAAATTAATGTAGTTTGCTAATTAACTTCAATCTGATTGGAACAACAGCTGCTAACGGACCGCCAGCATCTGCTCCTACACCGGCATACTCTCCTTCCGATTCTCCTGCTGACGAAACGCCTGAAATAGCCCCATCCACACCGTCGGAGCCCGATCTGCCATCTGCAGGTACTATCTGAAACTAATGCAACACCGTCCGAAAGGCAAAATCAGCTTCCAAATTATGTCATAGACAATAATTCATAAGCAGGTTAAGAACAGGATGTTTGCATGAATACAGGGGCAGGGTCTAAAACGGTACCAAACACAAATGCTGGCAGCAAGGGTGGATCAACAGTCAGTTTTCTTGGCGTCTTTCTCCTGTTAGCTTCATCATGGGCTTTTCCTGGCAACGGATTTTGAGATTTGGCTGCTAGCGGTCGGACTGTCATGCGGTTCAAACACTTGGTTTATTCATTTTTGTGTCTCCATATTACAAGTGTTATTTGTCTCATTTTTTTAATCTTGCAGCGGCTCCTTTATCTTCTATCCACACTCACATTATACAATATAGTCATATTAATGCAATATTGCAATGTATTGTGTGCATTCTATTTTTAAATTATAATTCATTTTAATCATGTTTATTAATTTGATAGCACATAATAATTGAAGGTAAAGAATAACGAAAATGCGTCTCTAAAACTTTAAAAACTCGAGATAAAAAGTAAAGATAGTTTATTACTGAATAAATCCTTAACAAAATTCTCAATTTTTTTAAAGAAAAGAGTCATAATCTTAGCATAGGTAAAACATGCTTGATACTGGCTAATATTTTTAGCACGAACTAACCTTACTACGATATTAATATTCCAAAAAAAATATCAATCCCAAAAGATAACTCAAAAAAATAAAAAAAGTACACAAAGTTGACTGAAAAATAGAAAAATATAAAAATAGTTCAGACAATGGTCGAAATGATAGAATTTCACGACGATCAGCGGAGCTGTCTGGAGAATAGTAGTGAGTCATTAGATCCTCCTTATGGTGGGTTGTACGTCTTGTAACTCCAATCGAATAAAAGATAATTGAAGTTCCCCCGTCAAACCGCAAAACCAAAGTACAAAACTTTCTACTCATGCTTATCCAACGCTAAAAAATAGCATTCGGCTCTTGCTCTGCATCATAATTTTAAAACGAATATGTGCCAATGACGTATTAATCCCACTAGTTGTACAACAGCCGTCTGCCATCATACACAATTAATAAACATACAGTAAAAGTTAAAACGAATCTTCACTAAATCAAGTATTATATGCTAACTATTGTAAACCCTTAACAAATCTACATATAGTAATAAAATTTTACTTTTAATAAGATTTAAATTAAATAATAATTTTAATTCATAATTAAATGAGGGTGTCGGTGGGTGCAATGTTGAACCACAATGGCAATGCGACTCTTAACTCCTCATGGAAAAAAAAGAAAACACAGTCAACTGTTGTACCAAATCCTCTTTCCAATGTTACCATAATCCACACATCTTTTATATATAAAATTCTGATATGTGTTTCATTCAATTCTGATATTAAATTACGTGTGAATTGGGAAGAGCACATTCACATTACAATAATCAAACAAAAAGGACATAATGTATTAATGTATTCTAGACTTTTTGGCCTACCTACTTCTACCAATACATTACTGCCCAATTCTACAAATCCATTTTAATAAAAAAATTCTAATTTCAAATCAAATTTCGATCAAATTTGAATTAATTATATGATAAATATAATATATTTTTTATGTGGATGAACATTATTTTTTATAATTAAATTAAAATATTTATAATTATGATAAACTAAAAAAAAAAAAAAGCATTGAATTAAGTGGTAGAGAGTTGACAGCATGCTTGCTGTATTACAGATGGAAACAGCTTGCAAAGTACACTGCAATTTGACACATAAAAGTACCTTACTCCAATCCAAAATGTCCCTAATCAATTTCAACAAAAACAAAAAGGCACCAGCACCCAAATAATAATTATATTATTATTATTATTTATATTTATAGAAAAATAAAACTCTTATACAATCACATATGGCGATATGTGGCAATGCTGTATAATTTTTTAAAATATAATAATTGTATCTCTAATTAAATAATTTTTCAATTTAATTGTGATTCTTTTTTTATACATATAAAGAATAATTTTATGTCATTTTGATATTATTATATTAATTCTTTTGTTGTGATTGTAGTGTTTTAAATTATGTTTTTTAAAATTTTAATATATTGGATTATATATTTTATTTTTATTTATAATATATTTTGGTGGGATTTTGATATTGACGAGGAACACGTGCAGGGCACGTGACATTTGGCAACCGGAAACAAAGCACACCCTACAGCAGAGAGAGAGAGAGAGAGAGAGAGAGAGAGCACGGAATATCCTAATGCCCAATTCTATTCCCAATTCTAAGGGTAAACTCTTTTACCTAATTTTCGCACAATTCTGATAAAAGCCTTTTCGCACTCTGGAATTTCTTAATCTATATGAGCAAGAAATGTGTGTTCTTACATTTATATGACTTTTCGAATCTCCCAGCACTTGCATTTTCTTGCGACAACTGCCGGAAACTCAGATACAAAACATAAGGCTGCTTCTTCTTCTTCTTCTTCTCTCTTTTTTTTTTAGGGTTAATTTCCGTTTTGTGTCTATGCTGAAAATCTCGGAAATTGGAGCTGCAATCTGGTGTTCTTGATCGGATTTTTTGTTCAGGTAGGTTTTGTTTTTGCATGTAATTTTCGTCATTAATTTGGAAATTTGGGTTTTCGCTTAAATTCTTTTTGTTTTCCCCTGAATTTAGTTAATTTAATGGTGTTTTCTTTCCCTCTTCTTATTTCATTTAACTTTGAGATGACCCGTTTGTGGAATTTCGGAATTTTGCGGTGCACTTGTGAGCGTATGGGTGCATGGTTCTGAGAACTATACATTAGGGTTCTTTTGGTGATGGATTTTGGGTTCTATTGGGTCTCACATGTTGCCTTCCTTCGATGTTCGACGAAAATTTTGTTTGATTTAAAAATGCAAGTGGATTTCACTGGAAGTGTGTTACGTTGATATAATGGGAAGTAATGATATGTACATCATGTCTATGTCTTCTTGAATTGTGTGCTTGAATTCATCATATTTATTGCCTGTCTTTTTGTTTTTTTCTTTTACACGATATAGTAAAATTATATTTTGATGTACAAGAATGCAATTTAAATGTGATAACATAGTGTAGATTGATTTGAAAGGTTGATAGCCAGTGAGGAACAATGTGAAAATTGTGGTTTTGCATGCTGGAGTGGTATAGAAGTTTGTTGTGTCTGGCTATAATTAGGAATCATTCTCATATACATAAGAATAGTGTGTACCCTTGGCCCTGTTCCCTCTTTGTAGTTCTGATTACAATGCCTAGTCTCAACTCTCAAGACCTGAGTGCTGAAAATAATTTAGTGTTTTGAGTTCTCTTCTTCATATTGTGGGATCACTGGAATGGTAGCTGGATGGATCCTAGCTTGTTCTCCTATTGATGCTATCATATTTCTCATTTCTTTTGCTTTTCCTTCTTCTGATTTCCTTTAACTCTTTCTCGTTTTTAATATTATAGTTTCCATATTCCATTAACTTGTCTGGTGCTAACTTACATGAAATAAGTGGTTACAGGGTTCTAAAGTTCTGATCTTAATTTGAAATCAAACTATGAGATCAATAATTTCCGTATGAAATATTTATATATTTCCAAGTCAATGACCACTCAATTCTTATTTCTTTTTTCTTATTAAAATTGCTCGATTGTTTTGCGATAATTGAAATGCTGAATTTTCCGCAGTCAATTGCATTCACTTAGAAGCCTATTTGTTCTGCTTGACTGTATGATAAATGCTTAGCAGGTGATGACATAGTTACTGAAATTGAGTGTAGGCACACTCCTGAAGGAAAAAGGGCAGCAAGGTTACATGGTTGTCTATATATTTGCTTTGATAAAGTGCAGCAGAATAAATTTCATTATGAAGCTTTAATTAAATTATAATTTTCCTTCACTTTGAGCTTAATGGCCTAGAGTGTTGGGGCTCAATCAATGAGGATATAACTTCATCTTGTCATTATGCTTTATATTGAAAGGTAAAACAGAAAGAATACCAAAACCCCTGAAAACTTGTACTCAGCTTCAATTTATCTTGATGTATGCATAATTGTTCTCTTCATAATGTATGTGCACTACAATTCACTTCTTTTGAAATGGATGTTGGAGCTCAAAAGATAGGGGTGATGCTCCTAGGTTCTCTGCTGAATTGGCCTATATTTATGACAAACTTAAAATACAGCAGGGGAAAAAATGAGTTCCTTCTTTACAATTCATGTTCCAATGCTGTCCAATCTTGGCCATTCAGAAATTGCGATGAAGTTGGTTATTTAATATTTAAAGGTGGAATTTGCAATGATCTGAATTGTACAGGGGAAAGTATGCTGTTCTGATTGTTCATTGTGCATGTGTCCTGTCTTAATACTCCTATAGTGGATTAGTTATGATCCTCTTTGCCGTATGCTTACCCCTGTTGGTCCAGCCACCTTGTCAGGATAGGGTCCTTATAATTGAACTCGATGATGCTACACTGAGAGGAATCAGAGCGGTTTACATGTCCTTTTGTATGGAATTGTGCTTATTTGCTCTTTTCCGACTTTCTAGACAGCTTGTCCATAATTGGTGATTCAGAAGTTTGTCCTAATTTATGTGATTTATGTTTGACTATTATCCTTCATCTGTGACATATATAAATAGTTTTTAATGTTTTCATATACATCAATAGCGTTGGATTTGTGGAGACATAGAAAACCCATAATATCTTTGATTTACATCATCATATATCAGTTAGATTTGGCATCTTCCTAAAGGAAGCAGCATTTAGCGAACATTTCTAGTCTGTTTTCATTTAATGAACTATTCAAGGTTTCTATATTGCCCATATTTGAGGTTATATAGGGAGAACTTTGGTAATCATCTATGAACTCCTTGGTACTGTTGTTGGAGCCATTGTTTGTGTCATGCTAGAAGTAATCAATGCATAATTGTTCAGATCTGCATACTTAACCTGCTATCTTGACTAGCCCAACAGAATCATGTTTTTTGAATTTCATTAATCATCAGGCCACAGAAGTGGTTAGGAGACTGAAAAGTCCTATATGAGATGTATCATTTACATTAATTCATGTTTTTATTGAATGTTTTCAGATAGTGAATTCTGAAGACATTTCCCGACAGTCAACAGATCTAAAATTGTTCAGCAAAGAAGCAATTGAGATCCAGGATAGTGCTATACATATGTCTGGACTTATTGAAGGTCTTCCAGATGCTGTGGTCCTAAGGTGCCTTGCACGGGTTCCGTTTCATCTTCATCCCAAGTTAGAACTTGTTTCCCATTCGTGGCGAGAAGCCATTCGTAGCACTGAACTCTTTAAGGCCCGTCAGGAGGTGAAAGCAACTGAGGAATTCATATGTGTCTGTGCATATGATCCTGACAATCTATGGCAGCTTTATGATCCTGTGCATGACCTTTGGATAACTCTCCCTCATCTTCCTTCAAATATTCGGCACCTTGCACACTTTGGTGTTGTCTCTGCTGCGGGAAAGCTATTTGTGTTGGGTGGTGGTAGTGACGCTGTAGATCCTCTGACGGGTGATCAGGATGGATGTTTTGCTACAGATGAGGTCTGGTCATATGATCCAGTAACTAGGCAGTGGGCCCTTTGTGCTTCCATGATTGTCCCTCGTGCAATGTTTGCTTGCTGCGTATTGGAAGGAAAGATAATTGTTGCCGGTGGTTTTACTAACTGCAGGAAATCAATATCCAAAGCTGAAATATATGACCCAGAGAAGGATGTGTGGCTTCCAATACCTGATCTCCATCACACACACAATTCTGCATGTACGGGAGTGGTTATTGAAGGTAAGGTTCATATCTTGCACAAGGGTTTATCGACGGTGCAAGTCTTGGAAAATATTAAGGTTGGTTGGACAGTTCATGACTACAGTTGGCTCCAAGGTCCCATGGCAGTTGTTAAAGGGAAGCTGTATATAATGAGTCATGGACAAATTTACAAGCAGGAGAAGTATTCAAGTAAGCTGATTGTTTCAGCATCTGAGTTCCGTCGGAAGATTGGTTTTGCCATGATGGGCTTGGGAGACGAGATCTATGTTATTGGAGGGGTTATCGGACCTGACAGGCTGAACTGGGACATCAAGTCGACATCTGACGTGGATGTTTTGACACTTGGAAATGAGAGATCCGTTTGGCGGCAGGTGGCTCCCATGACACGGTGCCGTGGAACTGTTCTCGGATGTACACAGCTGAGAATTTAGGCCATTCATATGTACAAACGGAGTTCTTCAGCCCAAGCTTGACCAGCAGAAGAAGAAATGCCTAGATTTGGCTGTAAACAACTTACGATGCTGCTTATTGTTGAGTGGTTGGACGTACTTTTTTGGTTGTCCAATACTTGGATAGAGAGGCATTACATAATCCTCTTTTAGTTTAGATACAGTGGCACTTGGCACTGACATCAGCCTGGGAAAACCTGAAACGGATATCTTTTATTTGAGGTTCTTTTTGCTTTTGTAATTGCACCTTCTTGTATGAGTTGCTCCTGTTTTGAATGGATCGTTATGCTTTCTTCTCTCTACTCAATTGCATGCAGATTGAGCCAGTTTGCTAAGTTGTGGCTAAGCTCAAAGATTTCAACTATGATTTGAGCAGTGCTATCCGTTTGGTATTCGTTAATTCGTCTAACGATTGAAATTGAGGTTTCATGGACAAGTATTAAATGAGTTCAATAAAGGCTTCATGAATGACGAGTTTAATCATATTGATATAAAGTGATCATCTGAAAATTTAAATAATATCTTATGTTAATAGGATATAGATTTGATTCGTCCTACTTTATATTATGGCAGATTTTTGTTATTTAAAAATTTATTAATACCCATTGAAACTAATGGTTCGTTTAATAACTATTTTTTGTGATAGTTCATTATAAGAGAATGTTTATGTTTGTTAAACGATCATTGATTTCAAGATTTTTATAATTTCATTCTACGTTGATTGTGAATTTTAGTACAATAGCAGAATTTAATTTTATCATTATTTAAAGCAGCATAGTGATGCACAACCCAATGGAAAGCCAATTATGTCAAGTGGGCATAAACAGCACAGTAAGTATCCATTGATCCAAAAGGATTGAATTGGGCTTGGAGGCAGACGGATCATGAAAAAAACCCTAAAATAAACCCTAGAGAAACCCTTGAATCTGGAAACCTAAATCATACAAAAATGGAGGACAATCACATGGAAGAAAGCGAGCAGAAGCTGGAAACGGAGGTGGCTCCAGCCCTAATTGCGGTTCACCCGTCCCAAATATCCGTATCTGTGTCCGTCGGGTCGGAACTCCGGGTTTTCAGTCTTCAGTAAGAAAAGAAACTGTGCTTTTCTTTGTTTAATTCGTTTAAAGCTTAATTTTGAACCAGGTAACTGTGTGTTATATGCTAATTATCTAATTTTTCTGAAGAGATGGCTCTCGAGTTAAGTTAATAGATGAAACCGGAGGGCACAAAGATTCAATTCGCGCCATTCGATACAGTAGAAGTGGGCAGTTTTTCGTATCAGGTGGAGATGATAAGCTTGTGAAAGTTTGGGATACTAAATCTTGGCGTTGTATTTACTCTGTGTAAGCAGTTTTACTGACTCTTGAAAAAATTTGTTGTTAGTTAATCGTAAAACAGCAATGCGGCTTGACTGAATTTTCTGACATTTGTGTCTGGTGGTGATAACAGAGTTTCGGAGAAGAGAGTGACTTCTCTTGCAATAAGTGGTGATGGCATGTTTGTGTGCTTCGCGGATAAGTTTGGCGTCGTCTATGTGGTGGATATAGGAGATCATAATTATGAAAATCCAGCTCCAGTGAATAAGAAGGCTGTTCCAATTCTTTCCCACTATTGTAGCATAATTACTAGACTGGTAAGCCCTGTGTCTGAGCTATCCGTATCTTTATCCTTTCTTGTTCTCATGGAAGGCTGTATGGGTTGATGGTTTAAGTGGTTCCTAACTTTGTATGGTAATGCCTGTGTTGTATCACTCTTCAACAGTATTAATGTATCCATTTAGTTAATTAGCGATTCCCACTTATTGTTGTATGAATCACAGTTTATAGACTTTTTCCCCATGATATGGTGCTGTTTAATCTTTCTTATTGGGTGTGGACCATATCAGGGTGCTTATTCACATGGAATGAGATTTCTTCTTACATCAACCTAGAATCACTTGCTTAACTTTGAGCCTTTTGTTATTGCATACAAAGACAGTGTACTTACTCTTACTAAATGGTTGTGCAGGAATATTCACCAGATGGAAAATATATTATTACTGCTGATCGAGACTTTAAAATTCGAGTAACAAACTTTGTTAATAATTCCTGACTCAATAGGTCATGCTTTTTTTTTTTTTTCCTTTGACTTTGTTTTGAACTGATATGCTACTGTTGCTTATTACAGGTTACTGTGTTTCCCAAAGAGCCCTTAAATGGAGCGCATGAGATTCAGAGCTTTTGCCTCGGTCATACTGAGTAAGTGTCTTCATAGTCGCTTCTTCACTAGAACTGGGATTATTTTCACGATAGAAGGTTTTTTGTTTATGACATATATTACTGAATCTTATCTTAGATGCCTGCCATGACAACACACACAGAGAAAGACAAAAGTGAGAGATTGTTGTAAGTTGAGTATTGTGGGAAAATCAAGGTTTTCCATGAAAGAATTCTATGAAACATAACCTGATATGATTGTCTATCATAAACTAGATGGTTAGCTTGTCCCCTGTAAACTAACTATTGCATGCTGAGGAGGTTCTTGCAATTTCATTTCAGCAACAGGCTGAATTCTGTTTTTTAAGTATTAGCTGAAATCATTCAATAGTCTTACTAATCCAGTCTTCTTTTAATTAGGTTACTTTTGCTCTTAACTCAAGTTTCATACATATTATGTGTAATTCCTTGGTTTTGTGATTCTGGAATTACAATGGCATCTAAATGTAAATTAAAAGAATGAAGTTGAGTTTTTAGGACAAGATAATATGATTATCTGCTTACTATGTTCTTAAATATAGTGAGTATTCCTTTCTAGTATTTTTCTGTGTCTTAAATTTTTAGTTGGATAACTTATTGCTGCAAGCCACTTCATATTGACAGTCTTGCTCTCATGCATTTATCACCAGGTTTGTCTCCTGCCTTGCATTCATCAGTTGCCAGGATTATGCACAGGGACTTTTAGTCTCTGGAAGTGGTGATTCAACAGTGAGTTGATTATGCATCTTCAAAAAGTTAAATTTAATATTGATTTTTCACAGAAAATTGAAAAGCAACCTTTGTCATGGGCTAACCTAATTGCTAATGGACTTGAAGGTTCGGTTGTGGGACTATGCCTCTGGTTGTCTGCTTGATACTTGTGATGTTGGAGCTGAGGTAGATGGGTAACCTAATTGTCTTCACTCAAGATTTTGATTTCATTGCCATTTTCACCTTCTGGGGAACTATATCTACCCCATAATCTTGACCTACAAATGTTGCAAGTTTAAATATTAGCTGCACTTAACTTGGTAACATTTAGTTGAATAGTCATTGTCCTATTCTAACACGAAAGGTCACATCACATTTTCTAATAACATGAGCTTTATGGTACATTTGTTTAGTTAAGCCAAAGTTCATTTGCCTCTATTTTTCTTGCTACACAATTGTTTGAGACCAGTGATCTTTTTTCTCTTTGTAGTGTGAAGTTCTGAGTTCTAGCAGTCTTTTTTCAACTCTTTGTAACAATAATTTTTAGTTCTTAGCTCTGGTTTTAATTATATGCATTCCTGAAGGCAGGGGTTTTACATTCTATTCAAAGACAAGAGGAGGTATTGCCTGCTATAACTGATCTCTGTGCAACCGCTGATGGTTCCCTTGTTGCTGTGGCTGTTCAGAGGTACTAGATCACTTACAGTATTTCTCCTGGCTTGAACCGTTCATATTAAATGTCCAGTGCTAATACTTTTTGCTTTCTTTTACTTAAGCTTGCCAGGGATTATGCTGTTACGATGCAGCTTCTCTGCCAGGACTCTCTCAGTCGTCAAAGTGAGTACATTACATAGAAAGAAATCTGTCTTGAGTGCTATATTAAAGCAGAACAGATACTATATTAAGTGAATTGATCAAGTATGACATTCACGTGTTTGTAGATTGTTGTGTGTTTCCCTGAGGAACTCTTACAGGCTGCGTGGCAATTCTGAGAATTATGACAGATCAAGAAAGCAAATTTTGAACCAAAATCTCCACTGCATGACAATGATACTCTTTAGTTCCCCTAACACTTTATGTCCTAAATTCCTAATGCAGGTGGTTTCTGTTAAAGGAGAGACATTCATTCCGACAAGTATTGGAGCTGCCCCTTCCTCCCCATTGTTATGGATGGTCATGGGTGCCTCCAGCTTACAGAGTAATGATTCTGCACTTTTGGCTCGTGTGAGGGCCGTGTCAGGCTTCACCACTAACACCTCAGAATCTACTGAACCGGAGGTGTCGGTCTTAGAAGATACAGAGATTCCTGGAGGAGAGCCTCTGCTTCAAGCACTGCAAGGAAAATTGTCAATTGGAGAAGAAGCATTCTCGACAGCTGCTGAAGCTGTGAAAACAGCAATGCGGAATTTGTTAATCAAGAAGCAGTACTCAGCGGAGAGACGGGAGTTCAGAAAGAGAGGTAGAAACGATAAGAAGAATCAAACACCCGCTCAGTCATAGCCCAATCCTTGATTCCAACACCCCGATTCAGAAGGTAGCGTAGAAACTCTCCTAGTATTTCTGTAACATGTCAATGCTTAAGAGCTGTATTTGCATTCAATGATTCTTGTGTCATGCCCAAATTTTTGGCGTAGGTAGCTTAATTTGTTGAGTTTTAACCACATAGAGATAACATATTGGGAGGACTGACCATCATGGTCTGTGCAGATATACTCAACCGGGCATGTTATTACAGGACTTGCAATGTGTGGAAAAGACTTTTCATTTGCCTGTCTGCTCACTTACTTATGCAATATTCTTAATAAATCAGCAAATTAATGACTTAAATATCTGTTTTTGGTTCAAATGCTGCAGCAAAAAAGTACATTTCCCTGTCCTAACCACTTTGCTGACGGCTGGTGATCTAGCCCCTCAAAAGGTAAATCTACCTGTCTTTGTGCACGTCTCCACCAGTTTACCTTGAAACTGAACCTTAGATAAACAAGACAATTTCTTTCTTGTCATAACACCTTTCACATGACTGCTTTGGTTCTACTCTTATACATCACTACTTTTTATATGCAAATCAAGTTCAAGAATTTCACAATTTTGTACTTGTATTTGTGGTTGCTGCAATGATTTAAACAAAGAAATTCAAGAAAACAATGGTTTTTTTTCAAAAAGAAAAAATTGTAAATCAGATTCGACTAAACCCAATCAAATTACACAGTAAAAATGAATTATTAATTAAAAAGAAAAAATAGGAGGAGAGGGGTTAGAATCTTGATTGATGGGAAGGGCATATATAGATAGATGAAATAAGCAATAATGGAAGGGGCGAAGTCTGACTGAATACTGAATACACAAGTGAAGACAATAGACAACGAAACATGGAATCGATTGATGAAGAAAGGTTGTGGGCCCACTGAACATGAAAACGATGGCTGGGATGGCTCTATTGGTGCCCATCAAACACCTGATCGTGAATAAGATGAGGACACGTGTTGATAAAGAAAAAAAAAATAGACAAAGGCTAACTGTGGTACCTACTTTTGTTTGAGAAAATTGATGATTATTAAGTAGAAAGGGACATCACCTTCCCTCCCTCCTGCTTCCTTTTGTATCAGATAAGCCACTAATTATTGGATAGGCATTCAATTCCAATACATGGTCCCAATTAACCCCCCCGGATTAATCATTATTTTTTCAAAGGAAATGATGTATAGAATTATATTTGAGTGAGATTGAAACGTAAAACCTTATAATGTTTGAGTTATACCATAGATGGATGTTTAATGAAGAACAAAAGTATCATTTTAGAAAAAATGAAAATAAAAATAAAAATCTGATTAATACCAGATAAGATGTATATAATTATCTAAAAGTTGATAAGATCCATGGATGCTTTAATTAGGTAGGTGTTTGGGAGCGACAAAAATGTTGGTTTGAGCTTATTTAACAAGTGTCAATACTTGGACTGAAATTGCTTGAGATTATGAGCAGCATCGCTACAACTCATGAACTACAAAAAGGTCTTCTACTTTTATACGTATAAAATGCTTCAATCTCTTCTTATCTTGAATGATTTGGTGATGGGAAAACAAAGAAATGGTTTAACTTGGGCTGTTTTCGTTATTCAGATAATATTTTTCAATTATAGAAAATGATGTTAGAAAATATACAACCGTACAAGTAAAAAGCTTCTAAGACTAGTCTACTTATACACGCACACACCATTAATTAATTATAATTATTTAACAATGATTTCATAATTTATCATAAATAAAAACTATTTTCTTCCCGCTCATGCATGGAGCCTCAATTTCGGTAATTTAAACTATATTTTATTGAGCATGGATAGATTTAAATTCCTGGATTATAAAATCATTCACTTAAATTGAAATATATTGGGAACGTGTGAGCATTATCCTGTTCCCCTGCACGAAGAGTTGGGATGGGGAAGGTCCCAGTGAAAGGGGTATTCAGTCCTCTGAATCATGAGAAATTTTTGTGCAGACAAAATGATATTGATGGCCCTCCCCTCCCCCTCCACTAATAAAATCTGAGTTATGGCGAAATAGTACGAATTCCTCGTTATGATGCCAAAACAACAGAAGAGTACTGCCAACCCACCTCCTTGTCGGGTGTGGGCCAGGGCCACTCTTCCGGGTCGGGTCGGGTCTATATGTTGCTTTTGTCCACTCCCTCGCCTTCTTTAATTTGATTTGATCTTGATGTATTTGGAGCCTCATGTCTGAAATTGGCTACAATCTCTTACATATCCTGATCAAGAATAGGGAATAATGTTCAAAATCAGATTTGCATGTTTTTTGCTCGGGTCGTTTATGACCCGGCTTAGATCTAATCCGAAATATGGTCGTGGATGGACTGAAACAGGCAAGGACCAACATTTCAATTTTGATATCTTCCTACAAATATCCTTTGACCATTCTATGTATTAATGTTGTGTTTGCAAGTTACGGTCTGAAAAGAATGTAGATTATTAGGTTTGAAGGGATAGTTTCCAACTAATAGTTGAGTCAAAATCAAATTCCAATGGAATTAAAGAGATAACTTGAAGATATCTAGAAAAGCTTTTATATGAAACCACTTGATATGATCCACACTGTAAACTCAAGATACTTGTTGGAACTTGATGGGTTTGGGTTAACCCATCAAACAAAAGAAATAAAAAAGAGATGGGTTTGGGTTGATTCAACTCTACTTTAAGGGGCATTCTTGTCCTTTAGCCCCATCATGTGAGGGTGGGGTTGTAAGTACTTGTAGGGAATTTTTTTGTCTCAACTTAGCTGGTCTGATTGAACTAAATCAATCACATAGTAAGTGTGGCATTCTTGTCGTGTGATATATCTTAATCCTTGAATTATACATCAATTATACGACAAATGTATTATACTTTCTACACAATTAGTTCATATTTGACTGAACTCAATTCAGATTGAAATTTCTCGTATTTATAAGTACACTTATCACATAATTAGTTGAAATTCAATCCAAATTAAAATTTTTGGTATTTGAAACTAGTATGGGCTGAGGTTATAGAGGTGGTGGGGTTAGGTGGGCATCAGTGTCAGGGGTTGCATCACAAGAATTTATGGTTTATCTTTTATTTTATATTTGAAGCTTTGGTCATCAACTATAAATAAAAATTGAACTCAAAATTAAAAATGATTGAGAGTTACCCAAATAATAGTACAAAATGCAGTCGAAATAGTAATAGAACCTAACCTCTTTGATATTGGTTTACTTAGTGGGGAGGTGAAGGAATCAACTCATAATTATCATCGTCTTACATAGCTAATCTACTTCACCTAATTATGACAATACCTTATACCAAAATACAAAGTTCCCCTATGTTCTAACTATATATGCTCACATATTGAATACACATCCCTTCCATTATATATATATAGAGAGAGAGAGTTTAATGTAATTTATTTCTTTAGTTTTTAAAATAAAGCAATTTATTTCTCTATTTAATGAGGTCAATTACTTCATTTTAAAAAATACAAAAAGATAAATTGTTGTATTTTTAAAAATACAGGGAGGTAAATTGCTCATTTTTTCATGAGAGAGTAATTTGTACATTTACAATATTAGAAGAGAGTTGCTACATCTTTTCTATATATATATATATATATATATATATGTTAGATTATTACAAACATTATGTTTTAATCAAAGTTAGAGTGAATGAGTTGAAGTATGTGTATATATATATTAATCGTAACACTATGTGATCACAATCGAAAAAAATAATGATTTTTATTACGTGACCACTTTACTCTTTATATTTTTACTGTAATAATTTTTACGTGGAAAAAAATCTCGAGAAATGAGAGATATATATATATATATATGTATTCAAATAATTTTTGTAAATTCAACTCTCTTATCATATATATATATATATAAGGATATTGGTTTGACAAATTCAAAGATGATAAGTCGTGTTTTAATTTCCAACCTCAATCATTCAACAGACGACTGCGTAATTAAGAATGTTTTCCATTACAAGGAAAAATAATGAAAAATGAAAAAAGCAACTCTCCAATACCCTAATAAACGTTATGCAAAAAACGCACTACCAGAAGTCGGTTATAATCTGAGGTTGTGTATCATTTTGATCAGTACTATTCAATAATTCATATGATCTGAATTAAATGATATGTCCAAAAGTGTGTGTATATATATATACAGTTATACACTGGTGCTATTGATCTGGGTTTAGATAAAAGTCGTTTTGATGATGATCCAAATCGTATTTGGAAATCTGAGAAAAATAAATATTTGACTCGTTGTGTCCCAACAAAGATCTATCGATATTAAAGTCCGTTTATATGTAGAAAGGAAATAATACATGTTGGTGTGAAAGTAATAAAGTGATATACTAATAAATGAAGTGGTTGGATGTATTCATGAGACCAAATGCATTTACTTGTTTGTGCCATCAAGTATCAACCATCAACAAATTCAAGAGTCGGGTCATCAGATTGGCGCTCACGACCCGACTCCAATAAAAAAGACGCAAATTATGATCCTACATAAATATTACCATTGTGAGGGGGGTATTTCAATTCTTTCAATAACTATCCTCTTAACTTTTTCCACAGTTCCCATCTCTTATGCTTCACTCTTTACTTTGACTTTAGACACTAATCGATTACTTTTACATGAATAATGAAAATACTATTTTTTTATGTAACAATTTGATATGATTATGATTTTAACAAGGAGAAAATGGGAAATTATCTTCCGTCACATCTAATATGTTTAAATTTTTTCGAGAGAAACAACTTTTTAAGTGGATTGATTTATATAAAGTCTTATCAATAAATAGTGTCTTTATTTTTAATTGACGTTAGCGGTATTTATAGGAGATTGGGAGTATTGGTGTGTGATACAAAGTATATATTATTAAAAATTAACTTTTTTTAATACTATTACGAATGTTGTAATATAAGTGCCTTACAGTTTGTTTTAAATTAAAAAAATATAATAATTCAGATTATATTTAGAAGAATGATTACAATATGTTCATTTTTGACATAAAAAAGTTAGTATTTATCATGAGGGGTTATTTTATTATATTCTATAATTTAAGAGTGTAAATGCACTTTATGTATAATTCAGGGGTGTAATGTGTATTTAATCCAAAAAATTACAATAAAAAAATTTAATTCAGTATAATGGGTACGCGTGGATGGCAACAGTTGGTCTGTAAGAGCAGTGCATGGGGACACGCAACCTTCGTACGACGAGACGACGTCAAAAAAAGCAAACAAGAATGAGTAATTACTGAGTCAGAGCTGCAAAAATGTCGTCATTCCATCAGCAATTTTAACCTTCGAGTGTGTGCATTTAACTGCCCCATGCACTCGGCTTCACCCTTTTTCCCTTCATCAGTGTGTGTGTGAGTGAGAGAGAGAGTGAAGAGAGAAGAAAAAAAAGAGATTTCACCATTATGGTGAATCATAATGTGCACTGAAAGAATAACGACATTAGAGAAACCCGGACAAAAAAGCTGAGGCACAGCCGATAAATTAATACCACTACTAATATAGATGAAGAAAGAGAAATTCCAGTGGAAAATTTTAAATCTGGGAAATTTTTAATTAACTTGAATTCAACAGGACTGATTGATCATAGTATAAAAATGTAATCTTGATTAATGGATATGCTGCCAAATCCCCCCAAAAAAATTGTAATCTTGATCTCTCTATAAATAGAGGGAATATTCAAATCTGCCCAACAGACTCTGATCAAAATTAAAAAGTACATTTCTTGGTGATGATGCATTGAGATTGCCTGCATTTTGAATACGACTTGCAGTTTTTTTAATCGTAATTTGGCTTAAATCATACTAATAATTGCAGGAGAAATGAGTGCTAAAGTCCAAAATCAATGAAAAATAATGATCAAGTGAGAAAATTGAGGTTGGGCCCTTATCTTGCTGGCGTTTCCTTTTCTTGTTTTTATATTCTTGAGCACTCCTTTTTCTCTCACAACAATCAGTGTTTCTCTCTCCTCTCCTTCTTTCTTCTCTTTAAAAAGCACTCACGCTAGCTGATTTTTCCTCCCTTTTTCTCTTTGCTCATCTCTCTTTCTTTCAAGAACTTGCTGATTATTCTGCTTTTGGATCTTGTTGATCATCAATGCAGAGATGGGCTACAGCCCTGATTTTTTTAATAGCTTATGATGGAAATTAACCAAAGCTTTTGTAGGAACTTTAGAAGAATATTTAAAAAACAAAGGAAAGAGAAGATTGGGGCTTTTCTGGTTATCTGTCAGTGTTGTGAAATGGAGGCTAATGAGATTTAGCAGGGATTGTATGCTCCACAGAGTTGATGAACTTTACTGCTTTTGGTTTCTTTTTAGCTTATGATGAATTTGGGCTTTTGAGAGGAAAACCCCAGCTTTTGTTTTATTCTTTTGAGGCTTAGAAAAAGTGAGAGTCTTTTTCCTGTGTCTTTGTATGAACTACTGCTACTCATGGAGTTAATAGCATAATTAACCACTAGTTCAAGGTTAGCTCCTTCTTGCAAGAAAATCCTCATTTTGATTTCACTGCTATGATTCTCTGGGTAAATATTTATACTTTGTTTCTTGAATTTCTTGCAGTATACTTTGTTAGTGTAGTTTGCTTGCATTTGATTGATCAGAGGGCACTCATAAATGCTGAGGAATAGATCAAGAGCAGTGAGCAGCAAACAAGCTTTCATGGCTGATCACACTTCCTTGCTTTCTCCCACCAAGAATCCCTCCTCACCAATTTCATCCTTCTTAGGCTCTCCAAGATTTTTCAATGGTTTTTTGGCAAAAACCCTGTCTGATGCAGAGACCAGCGTTATGAGTCCGACCTCCATTCTTGACACCAAGAACTCATCCAGTTTTGTGAACCCATTTGCCTATGAATCCCTCTTATCCAAGCCTCCAACCCCATCTCCTGAAACCAATAACTCAACGAACAAACCAGAGCCACAAGCCATGGGACTTGCCCTGATTGACTCCATCATTCAGGAAAATGATGATGGGAACTGTAGGAACTTGTCCAAACCAATCAACAGAATGGTTCTGTTTGGATCAAAGCTTAAGGTTCAGATTCCAGCCATCAATCCTCAATCTTCACTTTCTCCGGCAGAATCGCCGAAATCGCCGGCTGATTTCGGAATCAAGACTAGGAATTCTCAGCTGTTGAGCCCTTTAACTGGCAGCAGCCCGGCAAAGGATTTCAGCAGGCAGCTGTCTCTGAAAGAAATGGAGCTGTCTGAGGACTATACTTGCGTGATCTCTCATGGGCCTAATCCAAGAACCACTCACATATTCGATGGCTGCATTGTGGAGAGCTGCTGTGGCTATGATGCAAAGGATTCTGACCACGACAAGAACAGGGAATTTACTAGTTTTGAAACAGATGTTTCAACCTCTCCATCAGCAAATTTCCTCAGTTTTTGTCACAACTGCAAAGATATTCTTGGACAAGGAAAAGACATCTACATGTACAGGTCACCCCCAATTCTTCTTTCCATGTTCTAATGCATATTTCCTGATTCAATTGTTATTATGAATCAAATATTGATGATCATGACCCCTTTAGCCCAGAGTATCTTGGCCTGTGGAGACAGAATTTAAATAATTTTCTTGGTGCTACTTTTATAATTTCGTTGAATCATAACAGAGCAATCATTGGTGGGATACCAAATCTATAAGTAATGGTTACATGTTACCTCATTGTTTACTTTAAAGTTGTCTGTTGAACCACAATAATTGAAGTACATCAGATTCATTTGAAATAGTCCAATTTTCTACTTTAAATACAGAGGAAAATTGTGTAACTGAAGAGAAATCTGTATGTTTACAGGGGTGAGAAAGCCTTTTGTAGCCATGAATGCCGCTGCCAAGAAATCCTTTATGAAGGAATGAAGAATCAAGAACTGGAGGATGCTTTTTAGAACTTAGCAGAGGAAGTTTTGGCTCAAGACATCAAGTTGTCTACACTGAATGTGAAAAATGATTGATGGTTGTTGGGTTTCTTTGGTCTCTTGCTGTTTCTGTTGAAGAATCCCTCTCTATTGCATATATACACATAACGAGAGGCACAAAATTTGTTATTAAAACATGTGATTTTTGTATGATTCAAGAATTGCTCAATTTGTTGTTCATCATCAAACTTGTGGTCGACGACGTTCTCGCGGCCAATAGTTTATCTCTAAGGCTATATTAGTGGGTTTTCTATTGAATTCAATTACCCTATTTCAACCGAATACTCCAAAGACTCGGTTCTTTTCAGACAAATATTTGTAGTAGTTGGTGGTCTCCACGCCTCATCTAGGCAACCCAATCTACAATACCCTTGAAATCTAGCTTAGGTGACTAAAATTTTATTATCATCAAGGATCGAATTTGACTAGGAGTTAATCATGTGACAAATGTAATTCTCTTATCATTAAATCTTACACCAATGGCAAGAAGCAGTTCTCTCTGTGATTAGTGTTATATCACTAATAACAATTCAATTTTAATATAATTATATATAATTAATTCAAATATAACCGTAGCCTAAACTGTTAGAATAGAATAGTTAGTGAATTGATTGTGTTTGTGAGGAAGAAATAACATTACAATTGGCATATCCATACCCATATTCATAGTCATAACAAAACAGGGATGAGGGCGGGTCCATTGATTGAGGATACAGAATAGAATACCATATTATGTCGTGTAATTAATTAGCTGTAGAACACTATGAACAACAGTTTCTATTTCAGCGTAATTTACATTGAAGTACGTAATTTCATCCCCATCCAAGGCCAATCTTATTCTTTTGACACCGAGGTAAGGAAATACTATAAAATAATTTGATACATATTGGCGGTTCCATTGATCACAAGGATTGGACTCGATTCAAATAGATAATTCTTAGTCGAAATATGCATTGAGCTGGTTTGAGATTAAATGACATAATCATGCACCCAAATGATTAAACCAAATATAAAAGTTAAAAGAAATCCTAGAACATGTCTAAATACCATTCATCATTTCCACTGAATTAAAACACCTCAAAAGAGCACAGAGCATAAAAGAATTGTCTTTTAAATTAATTTCTCTTCTATTAGAACGATGTATCACTCTTTTTGGTATTGGAATCGAGATAAAAGAAGAGCATGATTCAGACTTCTAGCACAACTCTACTGATAAAGGAGAAGTAACAAAAAGCAATCCATACAAGGATAACTAGGGACTTTGCCCAGCAGTAGATGAATAACACTACATAGGTTCAACCACCCATAACCAGATAAAGAGAGGGCTCCCTACTTTTTGGAAATATAAAACCAAAGACACAATCCATAATACTATTGTAGCAGACTAACATACATCAGAACAGAATAGCCAACAACTGTAAAGATCAGTGATGCAACAAGGTTCACTGAACCAGCCTCTCCTCAAGAATCTTATTTCCATCAGCTACCTGTACAATCACTGAAAAGATAATGAAAATACATATCAGCTCCTGCATGTGAAGTAAGGGCAAACAAGTCAATACAGTATATGATCTAAAAAAGAATACCTGTGAACCGCTTGGTATGATCAACAATTTCCAATGTCAAATGGAACTCTAGACCGAGAAAAAAGGAATATAACCCACTTCAAGAAAAGAGAAGCAGGTTGTGGAGCTTACAGGAGAACTCATAAC
Source organism: Sesamum indicum (assembly GCF_026168435.1). Classification (NCBI taxonomy): domain Eukaryota; kingdom Viridiplantae; phylum Streptophyta; class Magnoliopsida; order Lamiales; family Pedaliaceae; genus Sesamum; species Sesamum indicum. The sequence goes on from NC_142662.1 coordinate 26,267,749, forward strand.
AGAGCATGCCTAAGAACTAAAAGCAGAAGGATTTTCTAATGGACATCCAAGAAGGATAATAGGCAAAGATTGCAAGAGTGGCTCAACATTGATAGGAGCTAAGAACTAAGAGATCATCTACCTCTATCTCCCTTCCCATTTTTCTTTTTCAAAAACCAGAAAACATGGTGAAGGGAAACCGAAAGATCTAGAAGCCAGTAACTATTTTAAAAGAGAACTAAAAAAGAAAATGATTTATGACAACAGAAGATGATGAGCCAGTTCAGGCAACCATGAAAACAAAGACTAAACTGAAAGCCGAAGGTAAGTACTTGACAGAAGGAAACAAGAAAGTTGATGGAAGATTGGTCAAATCTCAGGGCTGAGATACCAGACTGGAAAGGAGAAAAAACAAAATCCTAATGATACTGACCAAGTTATGATTCTACAGTATATACAGATTGTATAAGCAACAACTAATTAAAGAGGAAACCATGAGAAGAACGAACTGAGAGGAAAATATACATGGAGACTTTGGAATTGCCAAATTCAATGGCATTTACTTCTCCCAAGCTGAATATACTTTCTCGCAGTCACTTCCACAATCCTGTGAATTCCATCCATCCTCATTCAACTACAGTATGCCACTTGATCAACCCCCACCATCCATTCACAAGTTATGCCAGGGGAAGATCCATGGCTGAGCTACCACCAAACCAAATCAACATCAAGTATTCCCAACCAAACAAACTAAATTTCCAGAGACTTCAGAGAGAGTCCACCAACCAGATATTATAGCTCTTGCACTAGCATGCGACCACAGTTACGAAATGCTAACTAATCTCTTAACAAGTTACTCCACTGATCTTCCTTATTATATATACATTCCACGGTAGCCCACAAAAGTACATTAATTTCTGTATCTACAGGAGCACTAACCACCACCACTTCTTCATTCATCAGTAATATCAAGATTAAGGATGCGACGAAGGGTCTTAGTAGCAGAATCAGCACTGTCAAACAGATAACTAGGAGAAGGGCTGCGCTCCCTGGTTGGGGAAGCAGGGGCAGATTTTGCAATGGGACGCAAATCTATATCAGAGGCCACAGTAGGGAAGTCCAGGGACACAGTTCTTTTAGGGTGCATCGAGAACTTGGGGATGGGCAAAGAACTCGGAGGAGGTGAATTCGAGTAGGCAGGTCCAGCCCACCGCTCAGATAAATGGAACTCTCTATCTTTAGGCAACTTGATCTTAATTGGTATGGGAGTCGTACAGCTTTTTGCAATTTTTTTCGAGATCTTTTGGTTCTCATAAAGAGATGGGGATGGGGTCTTGTAAGAAAGTGAAGTGGAAAAGCCCTTTCTAGCAACAGGGGTCAAGGGGGGGCAAGATGTGAATGGGGTGGGGAGTAGACCTTCTCCAGATTGAAATGTCCTGCAATTAATGGCCCGAAAATTCCCCGAAGGAGGTGAGCCAAACGACTCAAATTTCGAAGCACCATGGCCCCGGTTTCTACCATAATAGTGATGGTTATTCCTATGATGAGCAACAACCACTAAAGTCTCCATCCCGGGCAACTTACAGAATAAAACCAACTCACTCCTATCTGTACTTCCTTCCTATTCACTAATTTTAATTACAACTAAACAAACTAAAAGAGGACCTAACAAATCAACAGCTCCCAGAACTAAATGAATCTTAAACAATCACAACTTCTAGATCTCCTCCATAACCACCAAAATATGAGCAGATCAAAATCTATTTCAACAAACCCGATCCCAACATCGAACATATATGTATGTCTGTGCGCATGCACAACAACCGCACCGTCACTCTTCAGTTTCCTCCGATCTACACACATCAAACAGAAATAAAATAAAGAAACTATCACTACAAGGAAATGAAATCACATCTACAAACAAAACACAAATCAAAACAGCATAAACCCAGCTGAAAAATAGACTCAACCCAGAGTACTAACCTGAATTTAGAAGTGACGGCAGAGGAAATGGCGGAGATCTTGGACTCCGATTGCGTCCTCTCTCTCTGAATATATTGATGTGATGCGTTTTCACAAAGTGTACGTATAGCTGTATGTGTGTAGATAGATAGACAGAGGGAAATCAGATTCTTCTAGAGAGAGAAGAGAAATGAAGGCGGCATTGGGAAAGTTTCAGTTCTGCAGTCTGTGAGAGAAGAGCCTTTGTTTTGTATGCTTAAGAGAGAAATCCACACGGATTTCAAATGGACTCGCAACTGCATTTAAATCTCGTCCATAGGAACGACGTGCCACCGTGCGATAGAACGTGGATGTGCCCTATTTACCAAATGGGCCCTGCTTTTGAGTGCTAATTACTTTATGCCTCGGTCATGTTTGAAACCGACATCAAATGATTCAACTGCAGAATGACAATTTTGCCCTCCCAATTTTTCGGATGCTTTGTTCCCGTTTCTTATATGTAAAATAAAATCAAAATTATTTGAAATTATTAAATAATATTTGATATTTTAGTATATTAATAATATCATTTAGTTGGTTTTATTAAAAATTAATAATTTATGACACCCTCTATGTGTCTGCGCAATTTTTTAATATTATTTATATTTTTATTATTTAATAAGTATATACAAAATAAAATTTCATAAAACAGTGATGATAAAAAACTAAAAAAAATAACCATATAAGAAAGAAATGAGAAAAATTAAGATGCATGAAAAGAAAAGAAAAACCACAGAGAAGTGGGAAGAAAGATAAGAAAAATAAGAAAATCAAATTAAATAATAAAAAATATATGCATACCAGAAAGATCAAGACATCAAACGGCTTCTCTCTCTTAAGAAGAAAGTAAAGATTAATCGTCGTGGTATGTCGTATTTATGCACATAAAATAAATAATTTTTAATATTTTTAAATATATTATAAATAAATATAAAATATATAAATTAATGAATCATGTTTAAAAAAATAAAAAAATTTATTTAAAATATTATTGACACAACAAAAAATAATTAGAATGAATAATTAAAATTATTGACTTTGACTCGCTTTTTTTTTGGGGGGGGGGAGTAATTAGAATGAATAATTAAATTGGGAGTATGATTCTTAAATTTAAAAATTGGTCCGACAGTGTTATTAATCATCATTTATGAGTTTATAGAATATTTTTTTTATATTGACTAATCGTTGTGATATGTTGTTCATGCGCACATATAATAATTATTTTCACACTTTAAAATATATTATAACTAATAGTAAAATATAAGCTAATATAGTACATTCAAAAAGAAAAGGAGAAAGAAAAAACATATTTATCAATTAATGTAAACTTTAAAAATTAAATAAATTAATAACCTTGTTAGTTGAAGGGTACTTTTGATTTTATAAAAATTAAAGTGACAGTACCATTAACCGTCATTTTGTGAGTGTAGAGTACCTTTCGTTTTATATTAACTAATAGTCATGGTACACTGTCCATGCATACATATAATAAATAATTATTGATAATTTAATATATATTAGAAATAAGAATAAGATTATAAATCGAGACACCACATTTAATAAATAAATAAATAAAATAGAACTAATTTAGAGATATTATCTACACAAAAAAAAAAATGGTGTGAATAAAATTTTCATATCAGTATAGATAGATAGTATAAATCACATGGATGAGAAAAAGAATTTGAGTATGGATAATTGATAATACATAAGGACATTTTTTGTAATTTAAATAATTACTGTCGCAGTTTAAATTAAAGCTACGTGTGAGTGAGAAAAGCGTCTCCTTTTTTATATAATATAGATATAGATAAATTCATTTGAAAATTAGCGGTCGTGTCACGCAATTTCTGCGTGCATATTGATATTTTATATTTTAAAATATATTATAAATAAAAAATATATATATAAACAAATACTTCATATTTCTAAAAAAAAAAAGCAACAAACAAAAAAAAAAATCAATTTAAGAGTATTATTTGTATAATAATAAAATTAGTGTTGCAATTTCATAGTCGCTCTTTGCGAGAGAAATATATTCACACAATCATAGTGATGTATGTGTAGAGCATCACTCACACAAATATAAGCTATATATTCATATACTTACCTAAAACAATTTCATAAATATAATGCGGAAATTGTATCCGCATCTTTTAGACTGTATTTAAATAGATGTACGTGCCACATTTAATATACAGATATAAAAAAATATATAAATAATTTTATTTACTAAATTTTTTTATAATAGAAAAAATTAATATGAAATGATTAAATAAAAAAAATTAATACCAAATGCATGATTTTTTTGCATATTACCACTTTCTTTAGTGGATTTTCCACCGTAAAATGGTGAAATGGTTAATCACAGAAGCTTAAACCTGGTTTATTTCTTTATAAATATTATTTTTACAATAAAAATAAAATTAATATAAAATTTTGACAAATTCATAAGTGATGTTTTTAAAAATAAGGTGGGTTCTTGCACATGTACGATGTATGTGTATTAAAAATTGTGGTGTAAGATGATAATTATACATCGTGTAATTAATATAGCAAATTGAAGCAAAGACAAAAAAATATGACTCATAATCAGAAAAGTTTATGATCTTTTGGTTTGATTTTGACTTATAATACGAAGTTGTTTATCTGCAAATCAGGCAATAATTTTTGGAATTTTTCTTTATTTTTTTCGGAACTTGTTTTCCTGCAAAAATTGAGAGACAAAGTACAAATGACCTCATACGTTGGAAGTATCTGCATCTAACCCTTATAATATAGGACCCAGAAATTGCTTTCAAACATGTGAACACAACAGAATATTCAATTATTATTCCCTTGAAAAACACAAAATATAATAAAATAAAAAAATAAGTAAAGAAATTGGGAACAAAATATAAATGAGCTGACATGTTGAGGTGGATGCATTCTACCCTAAAATTTAACCCATTAAAATAAGTGGGGTGTCATATAAAAATGAATAGTGCATGCGACAAATACAACTAAATTTTGGTCAAATTTGGAAAAAGAATTCAAAGGTATTTATTGTGACCGAAAGCACACGACAAAGAAACGAGTTTTCCAATGCAATCTCATCTGTAAGTAACGATGCTGTAACAAGTCAGTAGTCATGCTGCTCCATTTAATTAAATACTCACCACTATTTAATATTTAATATTTTGAATTTTACAATAAATTACAACTTGACTATTACAAATACTTTCTTTTTTTATTATTATTTTTTTATATTTCTAAACAAGTATATGTTCGTGACAATTTATTATAAAAAATATTTATTTTTTATATAATTTTAAATAATTAAAAAATATTTTAATTATATCAAATATTATGAGATTTTATTATAATTTATTGTATTTTTTAACGAATAAGTTAATTCAAACTCAGGGTTTACGTTGAAAGCAAGTAAGCGGAGTTTGGATTAAAATAGAAACCCATAAATTCAAACTCACAATTTCTCAAGTCAAGGGAACTTTTTATATATTTTGGTCTGGGAATAATACACTTTTTGGCAATTTGACGATTTCAGTAGGCTGAGTGGAAGACAAGTCGCTTTTGAACAAACACGACGCACTTATTCTTTTCTGAATTGAAGAAAAAAGTGGAAGTGGAACGCCTAAAATACTTGCGACTTTAGATAAAGGGATATGGTACCTTCTGCTTTTCATAAAGAGAAGAGGATAGATAGCTGGGTCTCTGCTGTTTCAATCATTACAACAATTACTATAAGAAATACTACTAAAATTTCTCTCACAACTTAATCTTACCATAAATTAATATTGTTTCCCTTGTAAATATTAGTTTTGTAATTTTGTCATGTCTGAAACTTGTACATTTCCTTTTAATTCGGGTCAAAAAGTGATGAACTTCTTGTAATCGCTAGTTTTGGGCTCGATCGAGGTAAATTCAAAATTATATGGTCCACGAAAAAAGAGAAGCTTGTTAAGTTAGTTCGGAGGTCCCCAGTTAAGATCTTTAAATGCTTAAATCAGTTCAAGTTTAAGATCGTTGCATGTAATCTAAGCGTTAAATGTGATTGAAATTGGAGTAAATGGTCTAACCGTACGTATTTATAAATCCATATGTTCGTCCATGTCTGATTCACGTGGAAACATCCCAGCCACGAGTTGTCAGAAAATCTATGGCACAGGCCTCTGGTCACTTTGTTAGATCGATTCAAATTCGATTGGATATGATAACCCGGTCCAAAAAAAACAATGCGCGAATCTTAGGACTTTTATGTATTTTACTCTTACCATGAGGCTATTAACTAAGGTGGTACATCCCCATCACCTTCATAGGTCACTTCTTGAGAACTTAGCACATAATTGGTACATAAAAATAAAATGAATTTAAGAAGTTGGATAGGAATAGAAAATGAATCATATTTGAATATCGTCTCTATGATTGATATACACACAAAAAAAAAAAAACAATAAAATTATTATTCATTATTGATTTCATTCACATGATTGGTATTTGAAATGAATAATTAGTAAATAAACAATATGATGTACATCTATATTTGGAACAGAATTTTGTAGTCTCCCAAACATGAGGTTTGTTAAAATAAGATTAATCTTAGATAAACAACGTCTGAGATAAATTTTGAGATCTCCAAACTCACATAGGATGTGATAAACATTTATGCACACCTATAACTAGGGTGTTTCTCTGGGATATTTCTCGGATATACATTTTGGCAATTTATTTTGCATGATTAATTGCTTTTAAATTTTTAAGACAAATTTGTTCTTTACGAATGAAATTATTTTTGGGATAATTGCACTTCTCTCTTTTGAAATTTGATATAATTACGCATAAACTTCTATGATTTGAGAAATTACATATAGCACCTCTGAGTTTTGCTTTCGTCTAACAAATAAGTTTCTCAATTAGTCAAAAGTCACTGTATTTGCTAATATTAAAAAAAAAAATTAAAAGAAAATCGATATTTACTTCCCCTTGACTTATTACTAATTTATTGCAGGTCACATAAATCTTTCTATCGCCAAATTACCTTCAAAAGTCTTCACGCGCTAATACATGTAAGGAGGTATATCTTAACATTATAAGGACAATTTAATAAAAAAAATTATTTAATCTATAATAAGTAAGTAATAAATTAATTATAATTTAAATATCAATTTTCATTCAATTTTTTAGAAATGGTAAACTTAAAACAAAGTAGGATTAGAGTAGAACCCTATCAATATCTAAAAATAAAATTTATGGTGCGTAAATGATGGAGCTAGCACTGACGCGCAAGGGGTTCACCCACACACAAGGACGTGATGTGTATGCCCATCAGACTAGGGGCCAACATGATACGTGGATATTCGTAAATTGATGTAGTCCAATTGAATAACCTTGGAAAAATTGTATTTTTAATCCAATACGTTGGAATATGTTGATTTTTTGGTCTCATAATATATGAACTTGGCACGTTTACTCCCATACAGTAAATATTGTAGCATTTTTGTTCGATAAGATAAAAATTTGGCACATTTGGTCCCACGTGGTATAATATCTTATGGAACCACGTGTACCATAATTTTATATATTATGGGATCAAATGTGTCACAATTTTATTCTATGGGAGTAAAAATACTATAATATTTATCATGTGAGACTAAATGTGCTAAATTTATAAACTGTGAAACCAAAAATACAACACACCCTATTGCTTGGAACTAAAAAGCATTTTTCCAGAATAACGTTTGAAATTTGAAGTCAGTTTAGATCTAGCAAGTCCATTATATTTCAAACTATGACAGGCTCATGGGCCACAAATGGGCCAGGCCCTGTATTTAGGCCCAAATTAAAAGAGTCAAGTCATCAGAGGACTGACTGAGAGACGTCTGAGATCTTGACTATATAATTAATCATCATTAAATATAATTAACTAATTAATAAAAAATTAATAATATAAGTAATACTCAATATCAAATTACACGTAATTGTACGTACGCGCAGTAGAAAACGACATACGACCAGCCATCTTGAATAAAGTATAAAAAATTGCAAGTTGATGCTCGTAATTTAGTCAAAGCTTCTTTTAAAATATAATACGTAGACGTAGACGTATCGTTCATAATAAAAAATTGTACGTACTTAATAATACATACAACACTAATTTGACGTATCAAATAACACCAACGGGTGATGAATGTAACAATTTTATTAGGAAATCGTGTTTTTATCTACAAACAAAAAACAACGATACTTTTAAATATTATTATTGTAATATCTAATATGCAATATATTAATATTTTTACACTAATTAAGAAATATAAAGTTAATAAAAAGCCAACGTATTATTATGAAAAGTAGACTGAATATCTACTTATGCACGACTCGAACCCACAGAATGCCATCTGTACAAAGTTCTGTTAATTATAAAATTTTATGTTTTTGAGAAATATTATAACACTAGAGAAAATATGATTTTTCATTGCGATTAATTACTATAGCTAAAAAAAAATAATCGTGGTAAATACAAATCAACAACAGCTTCGCAATAGCTATTAGCCGTTGTTTTTTGCAAGTGTGGCCAAAACAACCATGGCAAATGTTTTAACTGTAGAAATAAACAATGACAAGTATCGATTAATTGTGGTAAAAATTGAAATTTTTGCTTTGATTTTGTTTAACTGGAGTTAATAGTATTTACTATGTTTTTTAAGCCGTTGTCGTTTATAATGTCGCAAAAACTCAATTTTGTTATTAATAAAATTTATACAAATATCTCATAAGGCGTATTAAACTAACAACCCCTCAATAGGTGTAAGGATATGGGGTATTTTTATAATTAAACATAATCTTAGTGAATATGGATATAATTTACCCTAATTATTGCATAATTTTTTGTTATTGGTGTTTCTAATTTATAAGATTTTTTAAATAAATTTACCACAAAAAAAAGGAATATCCACAATTATTGATCTCTTCCACAAACTCCCACTAATGCTACTACTACCACTTGTGACCACTAACCATGATGACAACATTTTAATCCTTTTTATATATAAATTGATCGTAAAAATATTAAATTAAATCATTATATTTAACAAACGTACTGTGGGTTTTGTATTAGTATATAAATTAAATTATTTGATACCTTTTTTTATTTCACATTATTGTATAGTTATTTGTTGGGAAATAACAATGGATCATTCATAATAAATTATCTCATAAATAAATCTTGTGTATAATAAATAATTTTTTTATATGGATACTAAATATATAGTCACAGTATTGTGGACCGATTAAACCTGTATCAACAGAAGTATGTCGATATACGTATTCGGATTTGGCTCGTCTACAAGTTACAAACACATCAATTTTCTCGTTGTCTTGAAGATCATCCCACGAATATGTTTCGGTGGATTACTACCAAAGTAATCCATTTATTTACACATCTCAAATCTGCTCCAGAGGAGAATGTAAAGAGATATATACTGAGAGAGACTATTTCGAGAGAATATGTTTTAGATAAGTGTTGTGATCAACTCATTTATATCAAATTTGTGTTTCTATGTTCATTTGGTGACGATCATGTACTGTATTTAATGTATACTCAACCATATCTGTTTTGAGAAGTCATATTCCAAATATATATTTGAAAAATTACAAAACTCTATTGAATAATATTTACTTTGGAGGAATCCTGACACCAAGGTGAATTTGAGAGAATTCAAATACTATATGAAATATAAATGATTACGGATTACAAATGCAACCCAATTTCCAACACTATTAATGCATGAAAACACGACGTCCCACCACTCTCAGGAAAAAATTAAAATAAAGTGCTATTTTATTTATGGTGGGTGAGAGCCTGATACAGTAGTGTTGGTTATCTTCTTTCCTCCTTTTGCACACTCGCCTCCTTTACACGTAGAGGGTGACCACCAAAACCCCAAAAACCAAATCTATCAATTCAAATTTCAATTCACTCTTTATCTTTTCTTTTCTTCTCTTCTCAACAATTCCATTTTTTTCTTGTTTCTACTGTCCAATCTTCGCCTCAAATTGTTGCCCGGGCCCCCTTCTCAATTCAAGATTCTCTTGGGTTCTTTTGTTTCTCTCTCGATAACCCAATCCCAATCTCCTCCGCCTCGAATTCTTCTCTGCGCGACTTTTTAATCCAGGCTTTTCTTGTTGCTTTTTCCGGAAAATCAAATCTTTGCCTTGAAAATTCATCTGGGCTCCTTTTTTTTCTTATAGGGAAAGTTTTGTTTATTGTCTTCGGAGGAAAAAGGTGCCATCTTTGCCCTCAAATGAAGGTTCACCCCGTGCCCAGGAAGCGCAACATCACGCTGCAGTACGACGTTGCGTCGTTGCTAGCTCAGGCGAACGGCTGCCGGCAAAAGAAGCTGAGGCGCCTGCCCCATATCTTTGCCAAGGTTTTGGAGCTGCCGTTTCACTCGGACGCCGACGTTTCGATCGACGAAACCTCTGACTCCTTCAGATTCACCGCTGCCACCGATGATATCAGCGGTGGCGTCAGGGCCGATGCTGTCGAGATCTACCCTGGGGTTACTAAGATTGTTATAAGGGGAAACGGTGTTGTTGATTTGTCGGGAACTGAGTTTGAGCTCGATTTGTGGCGATTTCGGCTGCCGGCTTCCACACTGCCCGAGCTCGCCTCTGCCTCTTATGAAGACGGGGAGCTGGTGGTGACGGTGCCCAAAGGTGCGGCGGCTGAGGAAGACGACGACGACGGTGCTGAGGAGGATGGCGATGGGGATATGGGAGCTGGGAGTAGGCTTGTTCTTGTACAGTAAAAGGAAATGACTTTGCCTTTCTTTGTTTCACTTTCAATATTAGAGATTACTCCTTTCATGTTTGAAAACGCAATTTCGATGCGTTTGTGGTTAATAAGTAGAAAATTCCCGACGAAATCTATCTTCCCCTTAGTTACGATGGTGCATAGTTCGTATTCGTGATTTACACCATTTAACAGAATTAGATCAATCAAGAACTGCTATGAAATCATGCTCTATCAAGGAAAGATCGAAAATACAGTTGAAATTTACTTTAACTTTTAATAGGGTTTCGTGTGTTGCTCGAATTGTTTTGAGTAGAATAAGTAGAATAGTTATTCAAATTCCGGCATACTTTGATGTTCCCGTACACTGCTTAAGAAAACATGAGAGCGGTTAGAAGCACTTATGGTGTTAGAATGCTAAAGCTGCATCTGTGTTTCTGGTTATGTAGGGATAGCAATGTCTTTCTTGCGGTTTATGCATAGAAGGAATTTGGTATAGCAGAAATTTAGATGCTGCGTTTTCTTGCAATGATACAAGAATGGTAGTCCGGGACGCAGGAGCTGAGTATACGCCTCGTTGTCCTAATTGATCCTGTACTTCTGTGATGTTCCTTTTCTCTTACCAGCCTTTTGTGTTGATAGTTTTCTTATATTTGTTTAACGCAAGCATATGTTGTTGCATAAGACTTGAAATGATACATGATGCCGATCACATCAGATTATAGCAGCTGACGAGTGAAGATGGCTTGATAATTGAACCTGTCCGCTTCAATGAGGTTGTCACTAGATTGGAACATATATCTTACTGTTTTGTCATATCTGTTCCTACTCACTATTTGTGTGGATTAACCTTGGTTTTTCTTTACCTTCTCTGCCACTAATGTGTATGACATTGTTTGTGCTCAAATTAAGCTTAGAATACACAAGTTTAAATATTTTGGTAACCTTCACGAGGGGAGGGTCGTAAAACTACTCTGTAAAGTTCTGCTGTTTGCAATTATTACTGGAGCATGTATCAAATTTTCAGCTGTGTTTTCTGCGGCTTTATAAGTCAATTCTTTCTAAAAGCTTGGTTTAGTTTGAAAGTCTGTCTACTATATTGTATTGCTCTCTTACAGGCAGGATTTTGGTGGATCTTGATGTTGGCTTGACGGGCTTTTCTCTCTTCTTGTTGTCGTAGTCATGTTTCTAGTCATTAGAAGTGATGAAAGGGGAGGTGGGGTCTTGAATTTGTTCCCTATCTCCGCCTCTTTTTGTCGTCGGAGTGGTTTTGTGACCTTTGCCACTGGTAAGGACTTATCTATCCTCTTAGTGTGATGGTGACTTGAGGATGGGCGTGGCCACTATGAAAATCAAGACAGGAAGGAGTGGCCTTATGTGTTGAGGATGAGGAAATATGGGCATCGTTCCCCCCTTTTGCTGTCAGTAAATCTTTCTTTCTTCAAGTCTGATGAAAGTTGCAATCCCTTTCTCTTCTCTTTGGAATTGGTATAAGCATATATACCCTGCTCTGCTGTTCTCTTTTCCTCCATTCAGAAATTTCAAATTGTATATTGCTATTCAAATGAGGGCTGGTTGGATATAATAATTACTTACGCAACTTACATTTTATCAGTGCGACATATGATATGGATTATATTTGTCATGTAATTAGTTCAATTTAAACGGGAGTTCTCCCATCTTGTTTTGGAATGGTTCCGCTGGCAAACCGAAGTAGTGGGCCTTGGCGGTGATGGTTGTAGACCGATGCTATGACATTAATTGGGGCTGTGATGGGCTTCCTGGTGATTTATGGGTAGGGCCTAAGGATTTGGATCCATATAGTGAACCTGCATTGCTGACATTCTCGCAATTAATTTTTTAGAATATATAATTAATGTGGATTAGATGGTATACATAATCAAGGTATTTTTTAGTTAACTTTTAATATATCAAATGAATTTAGAAAATAGTCTAAAATAATATGATTGAAATAGAAAAAATTGAGTAGGAGATAAAAGTTTTAGATAATGAGTGAGATGGGTGAAAAGAGGGAATGAAAAAGATGATTCAGATATAAAATAAAATATATTTTGATACTATATTTATATAAAATTTTTGCCCAATTTCAGTTCGATCATATCTAAATCAAGCACATGATGAATATAATACATATTATATTATTAGTGTATAATACTATAATTTAACGGAATTAGGCGCGGTAAGAATTTATATATATATATATATATGATGTTTATAGTTATTTTTAAATTATAATACCGATTTATTATCTTTAATAAATACAGAATGTAGAGATAATCATTTATAATATTTAATATTCTTGTAAAAATAGTTCTTGATATATAAGTAGACGCTTATAATAATTTACATATAGTTTCAGGTCTTGAGAAAAATATTATTGATAAGTTTTTGAAAGAATGCATAAATTGTGCGACCAATATATGAATTTATATGAAAAAATTCTTATTCAAATTCATTTTGATCGAGTCAATTCAATCATAAGTATAATATATCTATTTTTAATTAATTATTTTTTAAAATTATACATCAATTGTATGATTAAGTGCTGAATGTGAGTATGAGTCTGCGTCAGAAATTCGTTGAAGTGTTCTCTTCTTTTAGTCAACACGTGTAACGTATACTCAGCGCCGCGCGTCCATCCTCCACAAACATTCATTATCAGGCCTCCACAATCGCCCGTACCCTAGTGTTGATTTTTGATTTAGCTTTCTCCAAAGTCCACAATGAGTCAGGGACAACCCAGACGGCCGCAGGCCGGGCAAGAAGCCGTGACGTACGGGGACATTTTCCAGGTTTCCGGCGAACTAGCTTCGAAACCCGTCGCCCCGAAAGACGCTGCCGCCGCCCAGGCGGCTGAGAGTATTGTACTCGGCCAGACTCAGAAGGGCGGCCCAGCCGCCGTGATGCAATCAGCCGCAGATATGAATGTGAGACGGGGCGTCCTCGGGCCCGATGATGTTACCGAAGCCACCAGGGAGCACGGCGTTTCCATTTCTCAGGACGACGTTGGTGGCCACCGCGTTATCACAGAATGTGTTGCCGGAGAGGTATACCTTATACCTATACCCCATTTACACTCACCATCTCTCATAACTTGTACTAGAAAAAAAAATAATGATCGACAATCTATCGTGGTAATAACTATTTTTTTACTATTTATTATTAATCATAATAATTAATGATTAAATGTTATATGTCTACTGTCTTTTCATCAATTCTTCCATTTGAATGGAACTAGGGTTCTTACAGTGATTTATTTGGTTGGTTCAGACTTGTTTGATAAGGATTTTTCGTCAAAAAAGTTGGTTTTTGAGAAGCAACTTTCCTCCTTCTCTTGGTTAATAATTTATGACAGGTTGTGGGAAGATATGCGGTGGCAGGCGAAGAGGGACCAGCAGCTCCACCGCTGTCAGCTTTGAATCCCATATCAATGACGATTGGACAAGCACTGGAGTCGGTGGCTCTTTCCGCCGGGGTCAAACCGGTGGACGAAAGCGACGCGGCAGCAATACAGGCTGTGGAGAGCCGAGCAACGGGCCGGAACCAAGTCATCCCCGGCGGTGTTGCATCAGAAGCTCAATCTGCTGCCAAACACAATGCTCGTACCATGGCTGAAGATAAAAAGATCAAGCTCCGCGACGTGTTGGCTGTAAATTAGATCCACAATCTTGGCACTATTCATAACACTTGGAAGCCTAATTATTTTCACCCTGGCAATATATTCTTGCATGTGTGTAGGGTGCAACGTGGAAACTTCCGGACGACAGGGCGGTGACTAAGGAAGACGCCGACGCGGCTGTTGGCGCGGAGATAAGGAACAAAGCGGATATGAGCACGTATCCAGGAGGCGTGGCTGAGTCAATGGTTGCAGCGGCCAGGCTCAATCAGCAGCAGCAGTAGAAACCAGAGAGTGAGTTCCACAAGTATTCCGGTAGCTAGTATCGGACAACAACATGCTATAGTTACAAGGGATATTATGTCCTTATTGTAAATACTTAATAAAGTTTGGTTATGTCCTTATTGTAAATACTTAATAAAGTTTGGTGGGTGTGTGTGATCAAGAATGTATAAATGGATCTAATATGTATATGTTCAGATGAATTGGGATGGGCCAAGAGTGTATTGAGAATTTGTAGTGAGCGAGCCCAAAATACGTTATGTTTGAGGGGCCGGAAAGACGGATATGTTTGTCATGTCATTAATCAATTTTTTTTTTTTTTTAACTATATGTCAATTCCATCCTAAATGTATATTTATTATATATTTGATTCATGTTAGAATTTTTTGTACTCGTCGCGTCTCATATTTGTCTCATACATTAAATTTTATTGTATCCTTTATTTTAAGCAATATATATGCTACGTACATAATTTAATCGGTCTTTTGAGATGATAGCAAGCACTTGACTTCAAAAGTTCAATTTAATTGTATAAGTTCTTAATTATGTGATTTAGAAACTTGGGTTTCTAAATTTAGATTTTTTATTAGTACAAAGGTTCAAATTGGGATTGATCGCGCTAAATAAGTTTGACTATAATAAAATAAAATGATATAAAATTGAATTATAATTTATAATTCTACTGGTATACATACATGTCTAGAGAAAGACATTATCATAAAACGACATGCAACCTACGTGACTCCAGCGTTCGCAAAGACAACAAAAGCTTATATTATTTTCGTACTAGAAATGCATTCTTCCTAATTTATTTTGATCTTTTCAATTTTGTCAGCTCACTTTTATCCAAAGTAAATTAAAAATTTTCAACGTCTATAAATCAGTAAATCAATAACTTAAATTACCAAAATACATTCAAGCACCACAAAATACCAAAAAAAAAAAATACTAGAAAAATATCTTTATATTTATATTTATAAAACAATTTTAATATTAATTGTAAAATTTTAATCTTCTAAATCGAGGTAACATTGGGCACGGGGCTTTTGGACTGTCAATCATTCAGAAGCAAGCAACAAGAAGTCATTTCCGCTGAATTGTCTCACTTTGGCTGCTGCCTATTTACAATTATTGGTGCTGGAAACTGTGCAATAAAATCAGGTAGGCTCATAACATGGGGACACTGATTGCAACCAAACAAGTCACTGTAGGGACGAAATATGTCACAATTTTTTTTTTAAAAAATTTATTTGAAAAAGAATTACTATTAATTATAATATTAATAATTATGGTTGAAAATGATAATAAATAATTATTACACGACAGTTAAAAGTCCTAATAAAAATATTTGTGGTGGCTGAAATTTTAAATATATAAAATCTCAATTTTCTTTTAAATAAATCGCGTACAAAAACGAATCATTGCATGAAAATCAACAATCAACAACAATAAAATCAGCAAGCAGTATTTAATAATTAGTAACAATTTATATAAGTACCAACAGCTCCTAAAAAAACATATAACGTGGTTGTGGAAGTATTAAATTAAGGTTGTATCTTGAGAAGATGAAACACGATTTGAGAAGAGGATATTGCCGCTCTCACCAGACACACGACAATGCCCATCTTAACAGCTATGACCATCTGCTGCTCATTGTCGCATTTCCATATATCTTTGGTGGCACCAGCAATGTACATATACTCCCCAAGAGAGTGTGCGCGCGCTAATTATGTGTATTGAATTATTGCATATGGGCTCAATCAATCGTTGTTTGAGCAGTAAGATTGAGGTTTTGTAATAAAAGAATTATGAATTTTGAATATTATGAATGTAAGTATGTGACGACTACTTCATAGTACGTGGTTTGTGATTTTTTTTGTTTTTTCGATTTAAAAGTATCTGTTGATTTTAAATTTGAAATTTTAATTAAAAAAGTACTTATGTATTGGATCAGTTCTAAAATTAATGATGTAAGAATTATTTAAAAAAAATTGCATATGGGAGATACTGATGATTATATTCCTGAAAATTAAATTATTAAATTTAATATTAATTATGATAATTATATGGGGGAAGCCAACACTGGAATCAACTCAAGTGGTCTAATATATAAGATCTCTGCTTCAATGATTGAGATCACACGTGCTAACACTTTGATTTATGATTGGTGGTGGTGCATAGCAACTCGTGGTACTTGAACAAGCACGGAATCCTCATTTTTTCATTTCTTATTTATTTTAAGAAAAATAATTTGTGGTTAGGACTGAGAAGTAATCACAAATTAATTAATCATAATCGGAGTCAGTATGAACACATATTCACACGTGATCACTGATAATTAAATTGTTGTTACAGGTAAGAAAAATCATAATTCATTAATCATAAAATCATATTTTATATTAATGAAGTGACAGTTTTCTGCCAATTTCATTGATAATATTTATAAATGAAGAAGATTCTTCTTTTAATAATATTTTCTCTCTCTCTCTCTTTCTTTTTTCTTTTCTAATTAAGTTGCATATATGTTTGATCCGAAATTTATGAATAATAGTACTCTGCGAATTTTAGGACCGGAAGCCTCCGAGTATTTCTCACTATAGGAAATGGGATTAATTTGCTGTAGTTTTCACCTGATGAATGGTGGAGATGTCTCGCGACTAACAAATCTTAAGACCCATGAGGCATTTTTTCAAATATGTATGAATAATGTTAATAAATAAACTTTTGTTAATATCTTATCTTATATTTGAATCGAAGGATTTGAAATAAAGAATAACAAGACTGCAAAGGATTTGAAATTCTTGAGTTCCCATTTCGAATTTTATGTTATCATATTGATGAATTTTAAAAATTCTATTTAAAATTCAAATCATCCCATCCAAACACAACCCTAACCAACTTCGATAATCAAGATAAGGGCACGTGAAGAAGTTAGGCACTAACAAGCACACACCAATGCAAAAGCACAAATTAATGAGGGGGGTGATTTAAGCCTAGTAATAATAAATTGTCCAAATAATTAAATGCTTACGTGTTCTTATAATGATCACTCCCAAAAGTTATACTGATCAATAATTCCATGTAACCGCCAACCCTTCTTAATTATGTCTGCTTCAAAAGATTCATGCACAAAATCTGATGTGATGTGATGTGATGTCCACAATCCTACTAATTTGGGAGATCATTTTCTGGTACACCAAATTTAAAACTTAATTCCCAAGTGAAAACCATTTTCATTTACTATGAAATTGGATCATCTCTTTAAATTGTACCTCATAATGGCCAACCATAATTTATTCTTCGTCTATTGATTCTGATGTCTTAGTCTAATAGTTCAGATTGAGGTTCAATAAACAAGTTCGAAATTATTAAGTAAGACACTGTTGATCTATCTCTTATAGCAAGCTATTTTAATTTTATTAATGTATTGATCGAATCAATATATTATTTAATTTATTAAAATAATGATCGACATATAATGATGTAATTTAAAAGAATGGTTTTTAATTGTAAAAAGAAAAAATGAATGTACAAAAAGGAAAGAGTAGAAAGCAAAATGGTAGGTTTGGTGGATGGAGATATCCCCCACCATGCATGTGGGAAAATTGATGATATGCCGGTTGTGAGGTTTGGTTTCAACTTCGCTTTCCCTTTTATTTTTCTTCTTATTTCACCTGTCGTGCTTCCAAAGTTTTCAATTCTCACTACATATTTATAACATTATAATGAATAACTATCAATTTTCTTTTCCAAATAAAATAAATAAATGAAGCGTTATCTTTTCATTAAATGTATAAAACATCCATTTTTTTTAAATGATTGAATAATTAAACCCGTTATGACTGCCCAACTTAAGAAAATTAAATCTGCAAAAAATTAAGTACGTATTAATTAGTTAATTTCAATAATGTTTGGACAGAGTTGAAATGTACGCAGGTAGTTTTCTAAGGTTTGCATGCACGGAAAATTTTAACCCAATTGAGTTTTGTTAGACCTGAATCGATTATATGACAAATATAATACATTTATTGTGTGGTTGGTGTACAGTTAAAAAAAATAATTAATCATATGACAAATGTGTCACATTTAGGATATGTTATGCATGTCAAATTATACGAATATCTTTTATTTTTTTGTACAAATTACAAATACATTGTATTTGTAAAATTTTATTTACTGAGTATACGCAATTTTATAAAACGTAAAGAGATATTTATATATTTGCATGAACGGACAGAAAAGGGTGCAGTACGTGCAGTTGGTGTTGTGGTAGAGCGTTACGGTTGTGAAGTCGCATTTGAATCTAAAATACAAAGAGCTAGTTTACAAAAAAAATGAGCCATCTACATCCACCTTTCTTCCCACTTATACTAACACATGCAATTGCATCAATTCCAATTTTACAACAACTTTTCTTATTCTTTTTTCTTTTTAATTATATAAAAGGCAGTCTAAGTGTATATAACTAATTAATAACCCGTGTTAATACACATAAGAAGTATTTTCTAAAAATTTAATTAATTAATATATAGAAAACACATACTTATTAGGGCTATCTACCTAATTTTCACAATTATTTTATTTTAGCGCCTGTAACAACAACTACTGTATGCAAATATAAATATCATCAATAAGCTTCATTTTACCACATTTGTGTGCAGATGCCGGTGAGATGGATAGCTTCAATAATTCTATTTTTACTGTATAAACATTTGGTTTGGAAATTAAGAAAATAAGATTTGGTGGTTATGAAATAACCAAAAATGCAGCTGCACAATTGTATATATATGGGGTTGTGAGGAGTTAAATTCTCTATTTCACATTGAAGATTAACAAGAACAGTGAAGACTCCACATGTTTATACAATAAATGCCAACAATCATTCCTTCTTTTAGGCTACTTCAATTTATGGTACTAATCCTTTAATATTAACCCTCCTCGACTTGTAGTTTTTTCTTTATCCTTAAATTATTTTTTATCTAACTAATTGTGTTCATGGGGTTGATCCGCGATCCAAAATGCTTGCAGTCTAGGTTGGCGACCTCTATTACACTTGGAATGGGCATCTGTCTAATTAAGGTCATGACCCCAAGTGGTTTGAGCTTACGTCATAATTTGTAGTACTGTGAGTGCACGAATTGATTCATGAGGATTTTTTTTTTTATTGAATAGGATATAAAAGAATGATGCATCATATTTAAAATTAATTAATAAAAAAATCAATTTTTAAATAAATCATAATTAAGAAAAGATAAATCGCATATATAGTCTAAGATCTCCATTATATTCACTCTATGTAAATATAAGGACATGCCTTTTTCAGGACCATATATATTCATTTCAGGAAAATTCATATAAGTTTTTTTTTTTTTTATTAAAATCATAAATAAATAAAATCACGTATAATTTGTGTACCCCCCCCTCCCCCCCCCCCCGAACACACATAAATACGGTTGTTCAGCCTTGCAAACTATCCTCTGAACAGGACAGACGAATCTCTCTCTCTCTCTCTCTCTCTCTCTCTGTATATATAATTTCTTCTTCTTCTGTCTGTGTCTGTGTCTGTGTGAATTATGTGAAAAATACATAAAAAAGCATGGCAAGAAATCTGAATTCGTGCTTCACCAAGATCAAATCTCTATCATCTCCGGAACACACTGTCCCAGAAAATCACGGCCGTCCCTTCTCCAACCCCTCCCCATCCCTCTTAATCAAGAACTTCAACTCCCTCTATGACAGTTTCAACGCCGCCTCCGACCACCATTCCACTTCCGAATCTGATACCGAGTCCCCAGCCACCACGCCGGACTTCGCCACCGCCTTTGCCTCCCAACGCTTCTTCTTCTCCTCCCCCGGCCGCTCCAACTCCATCGTCGACTCGGCGGCCGCCTCCATCGCCTCCACATCATCGTCCTCCACCTCACTCAACCAGCACGGAAACGACACCGTATCAGGCGACAGCATCGCCGTCCCCACCTACTCGCCCGACCCATTCCTCGACTTCCGCCGATCCATGCAGGAAATGGTGGAGGCGCGTGAAATCCACGACGTGAGAGAAAACTGGGATTACCTGCATGAACTTCTAATGTGCTATCTTTCTCTAAACCCCAAAAGCACACACAAATACATCGTCGGAGCTTTCGCCGATCTCCTAGTCAGCCTCATCGCCTCCTCGCCTGAAAAGGGTGGCCGGAGAACACCTTCCCCCGCCGGAAAATGCAAGATTTCCCGGAAATGCGTCTAAACCGTTGTTTGCTGACAGAAAAAATGGTAACTGAATCTCAATCAATATCTTATCATTTTCTGCAACATTTATCTCATTAAAAACAAAAAAAAAAGAGAAAAAAAATCATAAATGTTGACATTTCATTACATATGGGGGATGGTATAGCAGTTGGTCCCCAATTATGTTCAATCAAATTCAATCCCTTTATCCTTTTACAGCATACATTTTATTTTGTTTTTTTCCCGTATCTATTTTGCTTTCACATATAATCCGTCGCTACAGCCGTCTCGAAATTATACTCACCTTTTTACTGCAAAAAGAATCCTTGGCAAGCCAGAAAAAGTAATAATTATCAACCCATTTTCGATGTTTTGATCCTGCGTTTGGAGGGTCTGATTTATATTCTGAACCCCTATAGGGAAAAGCTGAGCCTATCTCACTCATCATAATACTGCACCACCATTCACAAATTTATTTCTATTTGCTTGCCCTTTTAGGGCAAATTCTAACTCAATTATTACATGTTTTTATTAAATTTCAACATAATTATACACTTCTCTTTAAACATGTCTAAAGAGTTGATAATTACAAGCATCAAACATAAGAGGGGCATTAGTAATGCTTTAAATAATCAATTGAAATCCATATGTATATCAAATTTTATGAATTGTCCTCCTAGTTTTACCATATATAATTGATTTGTTTTGAACAAATTTAATTTGGGATAATTACAATCTCCTTTTCTAAAATTTGGTAATTACACGTAAACTTCATGTGGTTTGAGAAATTACATCTAACACTTTTGAGGTTAGCTATCGCCAACAAATTAGTCTCTTCCGTTAGTCAAAATCACCGAATTTGCTGATATTCAATAAAAGAATTACACAATAAATTCTATATTTACCTTTGATTGACTTACTACTGACTTATAATAGATCAAATAAATATTTTTATGATCAGATTTACGACTAAATTTATAATATAGCAGAAATTAATTTTTCTTTAAAAAAAAAATAGTGTATGGCGCAAACAAAAAGGTGAATTATAAGGTGCTATTTTCATATGTTTATGTCCTGGTTTGAAGTGGTGAGTGGTCCAATCTTCCACGACAAAATTATGAGTGTACTCAACGGTCTCGTCATCTTGATGTGAAATTTACAAAGTGATTTGTGGATGAAAATAATTAATGATGTTATAAAATAAAATGGTGATATCGATGGGCAAAATCCACTCAACTGCATACTCACTTGGGTACTAGGTACCTAGTTTTTGTTCGGAAATGACCAGAAAGTAAGAGAAGCAGTTGATATTAATTATATCTATGTCTGTCAATCCTAACTAGATGATTACAATCATTAATCAATAATTTAAAATGAAAACTTCCCAGTTGCAGCAAACGCCAATGGGGTGCTTTTTTCACAATCAATGGTAAGAGAAATTAGAGTGATGGAGTCATGACAGGAAAGTGTCACCAATGTCCTTTTAATGAGAACAAAAACTGTGTGGGCTCATTGTCAGTAGACAAAAAGAGAAAAGAGCCAAACAGTCCCTTAACTTGTTCGATCAGAGTTGAAGTAAGGACAATGGTTGATGCAGTCAATTACCGACCAACCCTTGAGATAATCTAATTTTTATTGAAACCAGAAAATCAGACAAAAAAAAAATTATATCCATAAGTTGAAGGCATCAAATCCAAACTAATTGTACAGTGTGTTTGGGCAATTTTCTTGAATATATACACTTGTTATATAATTGATGTTAGTATGGCGAAATTGAATTTAAAATTAAAATTTTTCTGATTGGGGGGCAGAATCTTGGAGTAGGGACAAGTGAAGTAACGTAGAAATAAAACCCAAACACAGATAAAATGAGGGAATCTTGAAATTAATATATTGGGATAAGTGGTTGAGAGTATGAAGAATAATTGTGTGAAGTGAAGTGCATGTGGTTTGTAATAATAAATTGGGAAGCTGAGTTGTTTGTTGGTACAAGTTGTTGATTGTTACTGTATTTTAGTTTGTAATGACAAGGAGTTGTTTGTATGGGCAGAAAGTTGGGAAGAATGAGAGAGAGTTGTGGTGAGTGGTGGGGGGGTGGGCGGGGCATAAAAACCAACTATTACAACTACTGGGCTTGTGAATGCATAGACAAACTGTATCACACATGTGATGACTACAAATACAGATGCTAAGTGCGGCCGATAGATTAGATTAGGGAGCCATAGGGTTCCGGATGGATTTTTTTACATTTACACCCTTTTTTACCTATTTTTTTTTTTTATACAAACAACTTCTGTCTTTTTAAAAATTACAAAAACCATCCCTTATAGGTTTTAAATTCCTAAAATGCCCTTATTCACTTGATTAAACTTTTATATAATTTTTTAAGAACAAAAATGTCCTCATGGGTGTTTCTGCAATTATCAAAAGATAGCGAAGTGTTAAAGTAATGTATAGGATGAGTAATATGATCCCATAGATTTTTTAATGTTTATTTTAGTTCAAATATACATTATTCAATTAATATTAATAAATAGAGTATGAGTTTAAATTAAAAAATTATCACACTTTTATATAATTAATTTTATATAAATGATGTGTATGGCCCAAAAGCATTTGGCCTAAAAAAGGATTTAAAGTCCAAATCAGGCCCATTAGCCTATGATGAGGGCGACCTACTAGAAGATTACCTAACTCAATCCAAGAGGGAAGCCTAGTATAATGCTTGTCAGACCTCAGGCCTACTTTTTAAGCCCAGTCCAGGAGAAAGGAGGCGCCCCCTAAAATTCTAGGTTTCTTGGCTTAAAAGGACTCCTTGCAGAGTACAAGTCCTCACATAAAATAAGCCATTCTCCAACCAAATAACGTGCTGATCAAGCTAGAGATAAGATGAAATCGTGCCTGATCTGCGATTTTCTTGCCCTTTTTCTCGGAGATACAAGTAACGTATAGAGTTCCCACGAAGGGGGATGCCTTCTTTATAAATACAGGCAACATCCCTTAAGGAGGACATCTTCAAGAATCTGGAAATTATTTTGCCATTTTTGCTACAATTCTGAACTCGTACTCTAACCACATTTTGCTTACGAATTCTTGTTTTTATTTCAACTTCTCATTATGATTTATTTCTACAATTATTTATTTTCTTAAATCCAAAACTAACTTGAGCGTAGGAGTGCTAACGTGTTGTTTTACATGTCATATTTCTCAAGTTATTTTGTTCAATCAACCCAAATCTATCATCAAGATCAAGGACATTGGGCTCGTGCTAAAATCGCACACATTAATAGAGATTCAATAAAAAAAAAATTAAGTTTAAATTAAAAATTGGTATAAATGATGGGAAAAAAAAACAATCATATTATCCATTTTAATAAATATTACTTTAACACCCCTTCTACCTTCTGATATTTACAAAAAAATTAGAATTTAACTTGGTCAACAGGGGTTTTTCTTGAATTTTAAAGACTGCTAGGGATGATTTTTTTGTAATTTTTGAAAATACAAAAATAATTTGTATAAAAAAGCAATAGATAAGAGAATATAAATATAATTATCCCTTTTAATTTTATAGATCTGGTCGGACCGGGACAGGTCTTGACTCTTGTGTCAAACCACCCGAATCAGCCCTAATATTATTTAATTTATTTAATATTTAATTTTATTAGATATTTAGAATAGACCTTATCTTTTTATATTGTTCACTGATGTTACAATAGGCCAGGAAATCTGACTTGTAAATGAAATATGCACTCCTTGTTTACTGCTTTTTAATTGTACATACTATAATTGTTTTTGAGTAATAAACAGGAAGTGATCCACCAACCCAGACAAAGCGCAAACAGTTTTTTGAAAAAAAAAAACAAACTAACTTGCTCCATCTAGAAGACCAGAAGAAAAAAGATTTGATTTAGCGTGAGAATCAGCAGCAATTGCAGGGAGAATTAGATCCATTTGCAATTAAACCCAAAGCTAAACACAACATTTCATATAATTGCAAAATAAACTACAAACGCACAAGCAGAGTGCGACATCTTACACGCCATGTAATTGAATTCAACAGATAGTAATTGAATGGAAAATCAATAGCCACGATATCGTGTATCATCTTCCCACCAATTTTGTAATGAGTCCTCTCTTTCACATTCAGCCTAGACCACAAGGATTTGTTTGTTTGCATGATAAAGCCACTGATTCCTTCTCTTAACACCATTTTTTTTTTAATGCCAGCCATTCCAAACGAATTGAGTCTTCAATATTCAAGATAAAAATTAACAGTGGAG
The DNA here is from genome assembly GCF_026168435.1 of Sesamum indicum. Taxonomy (NCBI): domain Eukaryota; kingdom Viridiplantae; phylum Streptophyta; class Magnoliopsida; order Lamiales; family Pedaliaceae; genus Sesamum; species Sesamum indicum. The sequence continues at coordinate 26,292,947 of NC_142662.1, forward strand.
TTCAAACTTCAAAAGTCACAAACAGAGATAATAAAACTCAGTACATGTAACCTCTTAGATTTGGGTAGCCTAAAACAAACAAAATTATCCATAAAACCAACATAGAAGTTTACGCTCATCGCTTCTTGGACACACCAACAGTCTTTCCCCTACGACCAGTAGTCTTGGTGTGTTGTCCACGCACACGAAGGCCCCAGTAGTGACGGAGTCCACGATGGTTCCTAAGAGTGGCACAAAAAGAATATAAATATAGGAAGACTAAGTTGACAAGACCGAATCTTGCGAAGTGAAAACAATCAAACCTGATCTTCTTCAATCGCTCAAGATCATCCCTGAGCTTCATGTCCAGAGCATTTGATGTCACCTGAGAAAATTTCCCATCCTTATAGTCTTTCTTCCTATTCAGAAACCAGTCAGGAATTTTGAACTGGCGGGGATTTGCCACAATAACCATCAAGCTGTCAATTTCAGCATTCGACAGTTCACCAGCCCTGTGAACAATTAAAACAACTTCAGATTACTCCCATGAAGAGATAGTTGATTTGAAAAAGTAATAGGCAGCCCAAGCATTCCAGCAAGAAGAATACTTGAAGAAAACAATAGATGCTGATCATAGGGAAAAGCATCCTAAAGTAGAAGATCAGTGTAGGAACTAAAATTGTCAAAAACCAGCCAAACTTAACTGCTCAACATCTTCAAGAGTAGTATCCTTCGCTAAGCACACACATTAACTATCATACTAAAAACAGAAGACTGCTTTCCTGAGTGTACGGAGCATGGAAAGAAGTTCAACACAAGTTTCATTGAGAAGACATAGTAAGAATTCCGAACAATCATGAAGAGTCACAAAGAAGTGTACTCAGTTCATAACAAAAAACAGTTTCCATGCACACAGTAAATTGTTAGCGCAACAAGATATCACCCTGTGTAATAAGAATCAGCACCACAAACATATGCAGAGGTTTTCACACATTTATCCTTCAGTATAAAATGGATTCATATAGAAGTCCTGAGAGCTGCATGTGATCCAATATGATAATCAGATAACATAATTTATCATAAAGTTTCAATTCAATCAGGTACAGAATAACAATTAATTTTACATGTATAACAATTACAACTATAAGTTAATACATAAAACAAAACAAGAGCAACTCAGCAAGGATGAGAGATAAAAATTACTAAGAAAACTACTATCTGATTCAAAAAGGGTATAACAGATATCTTTGGAGGAAGTAAATCGTACTCCAACTCGATATGCAGAACCAGACACAAGAACCAAAGAACAAAGGAAAACAGCGACAAATAGAGCTATCAAACACATTCCGTGACAGCCACAATATTACATGTACATAACCGGTAAATCAGATACGATAATATGCTATCATCTCTATATAGTTAATGGAAGCATCACAAGTAAAGCTGGTTTCCACCATTGGCTACAAACAACAAAACGGTGACAAATAGAAAAGCAAGCAAACGAAAGATAAAAGGAGAAAGAATACGGACCTCTTATTCATATCGATGTCGGCTTTCTTACAGACGATGTTGGCGAAACGGCGCCCAATACCCTTGATGGAGGTCAAGGCGAACATGATCTTCTGCTTCCCATCTACGTTTGTGTTCTGCACACGCAGAATGTGCTGGAAATCTTCATTGGCCACCAACGACTGCAGTTCAAAAAATTCCACTAATTAGGAGAAATAAAACTTGAATACAAGGGCGCCGTGCAAAGAAGAATAACAGAGAATCAATGAAATCTCAGTGACAAAGTGGAGTAATCACCATGGCTAGGGTTTGGAATCGAGCAGCGGAGAATGCTGTGGTCTTCGACGGCTGCTCTGCTTTCACTCAGTATGAGAGATCTCAAACCCTAATCCGTGGTTTATATTTTATAGTAGCGTGAAAGTGGAAAATTGCACTTTTGCCCCAAAGCTCGGCATTTATGTAATTTCAAACTCAATATTTCGAGTTATCCATATTATTGAAAAAGATATATATATATACACACACACTATCAATTATTAAATATTTAAAATTTATATTTTTAAGAAAATAATCAGAATATTAATTTTTATTTTTTAATAATATCACAAGTATTTTTTTCCTCTCAAACCCACTTTGTTTCTCCATTTTTCTTTTTTCACAAATTTTAAATTTTTAATAAACACACAATTACGATTGAATTTTTCTCTTTCAACTCACTCAACGTTTCTTTCTTTTCATGAATTTCTTTATTTCCGATCCCTCAAACTATGATTGTTTCTTTTTATATTTATTTTTAGTCTTACACCATAATTCTTTTTTATATACTTACGAGTATCACACATAAATGATGATTGATCCTTTTAAAAGAAACATATCCAATTTTAACCATACCTCTCAAGCAAATAGCAAATTGGGCATTAAATTTAGTGTAAAATATATTAATATCTTCTAAAATTAGGTTTAATTAAATGGATATTAAATTTAGTGCAAATTATATGGGCATTAGGTTTATTTGTAAAATTACGAATGTAATTTAGTAAGCCTTGTCAATGTAATTTATCTAATGGGGAGTGTTCATGTTCGTTTTTATCTTTAAAAAAGTGTCGATGTGAACAATTTCAATTTGATTAAGTGTTGATATAATTTAACCTTAAATTTATGGGGTTGTTCGCTAAATTTATTTAAATCATACATGTTACACTTTCAAAATTTATGAAGTATTTAATTTTATTTTAAAAATATTTTTAAATAAAATAAGATCGTTGATCTGTGAAATATCAGATAGCAGCAATTTTGTGGTTAGCATGGTACAAATTAAATTAGTTAAAAGTCTAAAAAATAAACTAGAAGTTGCAATGGTCTAATAAAGATCCTGTTATTATTTCCTGCTTTTGTAAGCTTTTCTTCTTAAAAAATTATTAAAAAATATTTTTTTAGATTTTTTAATATTTTATGAACATATTTCAATCTATTTCATAATTTTTTCCCATTGTCGTTTTCCTTGCAATACGCAGTAGTTTTAGCAATCACCTCACATTTTCGCATAATGATAATTATATTAATATTTTAATAAATTTTAAGTACATTGAAGCGTAGGCATCAATCAATTAAGTGGTCATCATATTGTTGGCTCTAATCCATTGCTCAAACTTATCAACAGTTACATATGTTTTCAAACAAGTATTATCAATAAAACCGATTAATTCAAATGCACGACCTAAAACTTATTTTGTACTCCCCAGTGCTTGCCTCATTCAGGCCTCCTCTTATGGTGCCCATTCCCCACGCATTCTATCATGAAATTTTGAACACTGCACCTTTCAAGTAATAAAATATTATCATCATCTCAGTTGATTTAGAACGGTTAACAAGTTAATGTAGCTTCAGCGCATAAATATGCTAATAGTAAATTGGAAAAAAATATTATTTTAGTCCGCTAAGTATGTTTAATTTTAATTTAAATCTAATAATTATGTTCATTTTTGTTTAAGTCCAATAATTTACGAAATTGCTTACTTTTAATCATCTGGCAGATTTTCGAACAATTTTACCCCTATGAGTGCACATGGACTAAAACTACCTTTCAAAAATTGCATAGAGGTAAAATTATTCGAAAATCCGTCAGAGGACTAAAAATAAGCAATTTTATAAATTACTGAACCTAAACAAAAATAAACAAAGTTGAACTAAAATTAAAATTAAGCGTACTTAACGGACTAAAATAATACTTTTCCCTAATAAATAGTGAAGGACAAGTTTAGCACTATTACAGTTAAATTCTAACTAGTTCAAAGCCTAGGGCACAAAATAAATATAGTTAAATGAATTACGAAAGAAAGTAATTTAATTAAAATTAGTAAAAAGTCATATATTGAAGTAATAACACCACATGATGTTTGTAAAAATACATTGAACATGCAATAACACCACATGAAGTTGCGTTTTATTGAAGTAACTGAGGAAACCCTCACCCGATTTTATCAATTATATATCTTCAGGACGGCAAACAGCAAATAAGTTCAACCAAGCAGTTAAATATCTTGTGGATCATAAAATCTGAATCTTTAACTAAAAGGACTATTTGGGCAACTAAAAGATAATAAAGGAAGAAGAAAACTATCCCAAAATCAAGCTGTCGACAAAATGTAATCAAAATAAGGATTCAAGCCTCAACATCAACAAAATTCTGCCACTTTGAATTAAGGATCTTAATTTAACCTAAGGGTAAAACAAAAATAACAGTCGATTGAGATTTTTCGCATATTCAAAAACAAAAAAGCACAAATCCTGAGTGACTCATTTCTTCTTGCCAGCCTTGGCAGCATCAGCAGCCTTTGTCTGTAGAAAACATATTAAACACATGCTTAGTGCAGGCAAAAAAAACATGATAGATCTACTATAAACCAAATGCAACGGACCCAGTTTTAGAAAAAGGGACTGAAGCTCTGAAACACAAATGTAAAATAAATTATTATACCTTCTTGACACCACGGATTTTCTTTGCTCTGTTCTTTCTTTCCTTCATCTGCTTCCTTGACTTCTCTACCTTGGTATCAAGACCATTCTGCAAACCAAAATACCAGACATAGTCAGACATGTAAAAACCATAGCTCGAACACATACCGACATTTGCATGTCAACTTGTGGGAAAATAAGGAATATATTGCATTATAATTCATCACTAATCTCACAATTACGGACCACAATGTTGATCAACTGATCTGAAGGGCTAACATGTTATAAAAATATCAATAGGCAGATTTTATCACTTGCTCCAAATGGCTATTGTATGAGAATAACTAATTGAAGTCAACAAAGAAGTAGAAGATCAAACATGGCACAGCAACATAGAACAAGACAAAGGAACATATTACAGGATGAATTCACATGTTACATAGCATAATCTTTGTTGTCATGAAAAACCACCATCCGACAAGCAAGCAGAAAATAGAAACAACCAAAATATAACTCAATGTATATAATAGTACATCTCAACAAAAGAGAGAACAATCTTAAACAAGCTATGTGGCAGCTGCATAGAAATTAATTATTAATCAGTAGATGTTAAGAAAAACCCATTGGCAAAGAAGAGGGCATAATAGAGTAGCTACCAATTCAACATTCACTATATGATTATTGTAATCCTAAATACATGGAACTACACAAATCCAAGCAACAGATAGGCTATTAATATATGTTTTATATATCATTGTGAGAAAAAAAAATACGAATGACTGAATAAGGAGAAACTTACCCTGATGAGCCTGTATTTAGGCTCGTATTTTTTAGCATTTTCAACGGAGTCGTAGATCAAGCCAAATCCGGTAGATTTGCCTCCACCAAAGTGGGTCCTGAACTTGAACACAAAGATGGCATTCGGATCTTTAACCTCATACATCCTTGCCAATTTCTCCTTCAACTCGGCCTTTGAAATAATTACACAGGGGAAAAAGAATAAATAAGAGCAGGAAGACTACACAACCCAATAATATCTCCCCACAGAAAAGATTCAACCGGAAAATAAAGCTGACAGTTGATTTTCTCCAAACCTCATAATCTCTTATCGCAGAAAAGTTTAAATTGAAACACAAAATTTCTAACAGATTTGCTCCATATTTAGTTCTAAATAAACGGCTCTTTTCCTTAAGCCAGGCATACTATTCAGCAGCAGCACAGGCAATACAACTATCTTACTTAATCTATTAATCCTTTCTGAGTTTTCCTTCTTTGGTATAAGAGAGAAAGCTATAACTACTACGTTTAGAACACAAATAGTTGAAATCTTTCTACAACTAAATAAGGTGGTCCTGTAAGGTGACCTAACTATTAACATATAATAATACAGAAACGCCGAATAGCGTAAGGCTTGGTTATAACATAAATGGAAATATGGCAGAGATCATACCTTAGAAACATTAGGCCTTCCTGGATGCAAGACATCAATGACCTACCAAACAGAACCGCAACAGGAAGAGGAAAAAGAACATGAACAACAATGAACACGAAAAGCATCAGAATGAAGTTTAAAACAAGACAGCCACAGAATTACTAGAAGACATACAAATTGTTTCCGGGAGAGGAGACGATTTGTCATAAACTTCCTTGTTCTGATAGTTACTGCCTTGTCCGCCATTTCCTGCAACAAGCAAAGACGATGGCCCAATTCAATTTCTTTTCAATCTCAATCTCAAGCAAGCAAACTCCTAACGGATACTCTTTAGGAGGTGGAGAAGGGTAGCCAGCAATTACGGTGTTGATTGAGCAGATTCACGCTGTGTCCCGCCGCCTGACGCCGCTGGTCTTTGGAGCTCGGTGGTGTCTTTCTGCTCACGAGGCGCTTCACCTTTGAAAGAGGGTGAGGCTTTAACCCTAGGGTTTTGTAGTTAGATCGCTTCGCCATTGGGCTTAAATGGGCTGAAAGTATATGTATGGGCTAAACATGAATTCAAATTCTCTGGTCCATTAAGTTTTGACTGACCCAAGTACTATGGCTGATAAAGCTTTTTTCTTTTTTTTAAAAAAGTAGAATAATTCTCCCCGAGAATTTAAAAAATTATATCTAGTACCTCTTATATTTATTTTTGACTAATAAATTAATTTATTCGTTTATCAAAATTCATCGAATTTATTGATATTAGTAAAAAAAAATTAAATAAAAATGTATATTTACCCCTTGACTTATTATTAACCTATTATAGGTCAACAAATATATTTTATAGTCACACTACCTCTATATATCTTCACATGATAATAATACTTGTAAGGAGGTATAAATTCACCCTTATAAAGTATTTTTGTCAGATAAAAAATTATTTAACATACAATAAATCAATTGGAGTTAAAAATGAATTTGCATTCGATCCTTTGCTACTAACAGTCAATTTGATGAACTTTAATAAATGAAAAAAAATATTTATTAGATAAAAATATAAGTTAAGATATTAGATGTAATTTTTTGAACTATTAAAATTTTACATCTAATTACCCAAAACATCTTCACATGAAAGATTGTTGAAATTAAATACTACCTAAGACCATACATTCCATTCTTGTTTAAGTTGTAAAGATTTTAGTGAATGTAAACAACAAAAAGATTGTCTCGCACATTTGATAATGGGTAACACATTTGATCTTCTCTAAATTTTCAGACCACATAAGTGAAGTGGCACACGATTGAGGAGACATTTGTCGAAAATGAATTTTATGTATAAATCTTGATTTATACGTTGGCCCCTTCCAATATGATAATTTGACCACAAAATAGCAAAATCCAATATATAAATATAAAAATTTGTCTGCCCTCAAACTTTTACTTTTGCATATGATCTTACATATATTCGTGTAGCTTTAATTTTGATTCTCTCGTGTACTAGTCATGAGTTTTTAGAAAATCTAATTTAATCAAAGCCCAACAGGGATGGCAATCAGACTGGCACAAGGGCTGAGCAGATCGCAGATCACAGATCCATGCGATGCAACATAACACAAACCAAAGCACCATCACCAATTCCCCCTCACTTTACACCTCCAATTCTCTCCAAACTAAAACATTCATTCCCCCATTGACCACAACTCCCAAAACTGAGCAAATCTTTGCACAGCACAAGATTTTGCCTTTTCGGACATCATTTACATTGGCCTGTTGATAAAGATATAATGGAACACCAAAACAAAACAGAGGAAATTCATAAACCCGGGAAAAAACACCATCAAATTCTTTATGACTCTTAAGCATGTTTTGCATCTGAATCAACCAGCAGCGTCCACAGCGCGTGCACGTCTTCACACGAACACGACATTACATCCTCATACAGGACATATATTCCTCTCCCTACGCCAACAATATTCACAAGACGGAGACAACCAAAGATCAAGACGGACCATGCAATTCATTACCTATGATATATACAACTAGACAAAGCTCGATCCAATTTACTTACGTGTTCGTCTCGTAGCACGGAGACTTCCCCAGAACTTCTTGAGAGGGTATAGCAGAGAATGAAGCCACCCCATAAGAACAAGTACGTACAGGCCTCTTTCTTTCTTTTTTTTTTCCCCGGGTTCGAGTTAGGTAAAATGTTGGAAGGAAAATTTAAGGTGTTTGAGAAGTGAAAAACTCCAGATCACTGTTTAATTAATGTACTTCAATCCAATATGTAATAAAGCCTTGTGCGTTGTGTCGGTGTGATGTCTTTGTCCAAACAACAGCAAAATTTCCCCTTAGCCCTCTCTAGTCAATTGACAAATTTAATACTCCATTGCTTAACTTAGATTCATGCAATAATATCCCTAGCTATTTTCCCCTTTTTCAAAAAATTTGCACCCAAATCAGATTTAATCGAATCAAATTAATTACAAAACATGTGTAATATATTTGTCACGATGACTTTCTCTAAACTACATATCAAACACACCACAAGCGTATTATTTATCATATAATTAGTTCAGGTTCTGTCCAATCAAATTGAATTTTCATATTTTCTCTCAAGTCATGGGTTATTTATTAACATTAATGAGTGTTTGATTTGTCATGCATGGGGTTGTTCATTCAATCCAAAGAAGTCTATATATTCTCCAACAAGGCTCTCTTCTTATCCTATTGACATTTGTGTTTTTTTCACTCAAATATGGGCAGTGGTTGTGGTGATTACCCCTGCAAGTAAAGCTGGCATATGGCTATTACTACTAATACGTACCTCCCCCCCCCCCCTCACCACCCTATCAAAGCATATATATATATATATGTATGTATATATGTGTGTGTTTTGTATTTATATAATTTGAAATTAGATGACAAATGAACTTGTCATTCACTTCCAGGTTGGCTTCTTCATAAAGCCCTCTGTGTTTACTGGGTTGGCAATGGCATAGTTAAAAAGCAGAATACCGTACACTGTTGGCAAAAATAAACTGTGTGCTGTTTGGAAAAGCTCTCTTATCTCTTTACTATTTTATGAAGTTGTCTTATTACTTGTGAAAAAGCCAAAAGCTGAAAACAAACAGTACTTGTTTGAGTCCTGAAATGAATGGCAACAAAGAGAATAAAATGTGGGCTGTTTGTTGCATTGCATGTCAATGGCAAAATCCAACCACATTGAAATATTTTCTTATTTTCATCATCATGCCCAAAACTCTTTAGAATCTTAAAATCTTTGTACAATTCCAACATTGATTGTATCATAAAACAATGTCACATCTCAACCTCAATTTTTTAAATTAGTTGAAGAATCACAATGCCCTTATTTAAATTATCATCCTACTATTAACAATAACATATGTTATTGCCAAAAAGAGCACAATACTTTCTTTATGATCAGGGATGATTAGACTATTTTTTTTTAGGTTTGGCGTAACTATACATAGATATCTTGTAATTTACGAAATAATTATACTAACATCCCTAAAGTTTATTTCCGTCAAATAAACAGATTTATTTATTAGTATATTTGATAAAATTTTGTTGAACCCAACAAAGAAATTGAAAGAAAATTTATATTCACACCAGATTGACTTACTGATTTGTTTCAATTTTTTTTTTCAATACCTGAATCTTTTGACTAATAAATGAATTTATTTGTTGGACGTATACAGATATAAAAAATATTAGATATGATTTAGTAAATTTATAAAAATATTTATATATAATTACGTAAAATTTTAGGAGATGGTGGTGAGAATATCCGTTATAATAATTTGGAGGGGATGTAAAACCATGTACAACATGCTATGTTTTCTCCAGTTGATTGCGAGAAAAAGTGGGTTGTGATGGGTGGGCTGAGTCCAATAGTTTTGGGCTGGATGGGCAAAAGATTTTGAAAATGGGCTTTAATATTGCAGAGAAATGGGGTCAGTAGAGTTTAATAAAAATTTAATAATTTGAGGAAAAGATGTAATAATGTTTATCCTATATGTTTGTACGAATTCCACTCCTATTTCTGGTTTTTAACTTATATATTTGAGTAAAAATTATGTTGTTACACCGACTAAAGAAGTTGGTGATATATAAGTGTGCGGAAGAGCACATTGTAATTATTTGGACTTCTCTTAGATCCCCTGATGGGCAGAATTTCCTCAGCCATAGAATTCCCTGAACGCCGCCGTCCCAATGGTCATCTCGACAATGGTAGGTATTCTCCCGATTCTCGTAGGTACCAGCGCCGTAGCCCTAGTCCCAGACGCGGCCGAGGCCGAGGAAGAAGTCTGAGCCGCAGCCCCAGCCCTAGACGTGGGCGAGGCCGAAGTCTGAGCCGCAGCCGTAGTTTGAGTCGGAGCCGGAGCCGGAGTGGAAGCCCGATCACCAACGGCTATAACAGGTACCGTCGTTCTTCCCCGGATTATTCATACCCTCGTCTCGAAGAAACCCAAAAATCTGGTGAAAGAAAGAAATTAGATTATGATAATCGGAAAAAACCCTACCTCGACCGAGATTATCGAAACGGGCGATATTCTGAGTCTGAATCAGATGAAGAATTAAAAGCCCTACCTTTTGAAGAGTACCGCAGGCTCAAACGTCAGAAATTGAGAAAAAAGCTTACAAATAGTTTTTGGAATTGCACTCCTAGTCCCCCTAGGGATCCGAATGCAAAATCGGATGGAGAATTGGAGGAGGATGCTGGAGTTGCCGAGGAAAAGCAGAGCAAGGGATTGAAGGCAGGTGAAGAAAATTCGACAGGGAGTGAATCTGATTCGGTGACTGAGGATTCTGAATCCGAGTCAGATGATTCTAGGTCGAGAAGGGATAGGAAATCTGGTTCTAGGCGTAGAAGTAAGAGATCGAAGTCTCTTTCTGAGAGTGACAGTCTATCTGAGGAGGAATCCAGTGAGGAAGATTCACAGGAAGATAGGAGAAGGAGAAGGAGAAGGAGTGGGAAAAAGAGTAGCAAGAGAAGTAACAGGAGAAAGAGAAGTAGTCGGAGAAAGAGCTTATCAAGTGAAAGTGAGAGTGAAAGTGAAGATTCTGATATGAGTGATCATGTGAAGTCGAAGAAGCGGAAGCATCGATCATCTTCAAGGTCCAAAAGAAGCAAGAAGAAGAGAGAAACGGAAAGTGAGTCTTCATATTCAAATGAGAATGATTCTGGTTTAGAAGCTGATGCCAAGGATGTTGCTTTGAAGGCAGATGAGGTTAAAGCTGATGATGATGTCAATAGTGAGGTACTCAAGTTTAAGGAAATGATTGAGTTGCGGAAAAAACCGAACTTGGATGATGAGCCAGTGGTTGGTCCAATGCCTCTGCCAAGAGCAGAAGGACATATCAGCTATGGTGGTGCACTTCGGCCTGGTGAAGGTGATGCTATTGCGCAGTACGTTCAGCAAGGGAAGCGTATCCCTCGTAGAGGTGAAGTGGGTCTTTCAGCTGAGGAGATCTCTAAGTTTGAGAGTCTTGGCTATGTGATGAGCGGTAGCAGACATCAGCGGATGAATGCTATTCGTATCAGAAAGGAAAACCAGGTTTACAGTGCAGAGGACAAGCGGGCACTAGCAATGTTTAACTATGAGGAGAAGGCCAAGCGCGAGCAGAAGGTTATGGCTGATTTGCAGCGGTTGGTGCAGCGTCATATTGGGCAGGATGCTGGTCCTTCTCATGATCCATTCGGTGGAAGAGCTGCTGAGGGTGCTGATGATTGATCAATGTACTATTTTACTATGTCAGTGACTCAATATGTAGTTTATGATTGCCAGAGTTATTTTCTGTTTGGATGATGTAAGAATGTCTTTTTTCTTCTGTTGGCATTAACTACCATTTGCACAACTTTGGGACTTTTAAGAAATTATCATTTCTGTTGAAGTTTTGATTACTGGAATTCTCTTAGCGGAGTGAAATGTGGCCCTCAGTTTTGGGTATATGTACGTAAATCCGTAGAACTTGTTACTCCTGATTTTCATTTTGAGTAGAACTGAATAGATTTAAAAATCAGTGTTGTAAAGTTGCAAGGGCTTTAATCTAGTGCAGAAAAAAGGTGCTTTAAATATCTATAAAGCCACTGTTGGTTTGTAATTTCTTTGGACTCTGATAATTTCTGTAAAGCAGTCAGTAGGTTAGTATAACTTAATTTCACCATTTGTTTTATTTTCCAATTATATGGTCCACATTGTGTTATATTTTTTACATGAATTCAACAATCCTGCAATCCTTGGTATTTTGAACTTTTGAATCTTGGGATATTCATTCTGTTGACATTTTATTAATCATCATCCGCTTTCCTTATGAGGACAGATATATGGATCTTTTTTATTTGAGAACTGAGACTTGGAACATCCAACTCCTGATTGTTTGGTGGTCTTTCTCTCTGTGTCATGCATGTGCATTTGTGGATATCATTGGGAATCTTTTGGTGGTTGTGTGGGGTTTTATGTGTAGGTTACAGGGTACAGATTGATTAGGTTGTTTGTGTTTCCCTGGTATGGTTACATTTTGTGATACTCTTGGGACATTTATTTTGCATTGTGGCTATGGCAGTTAAGTTTTGAAATACATCTCTGTTTATGCTTAAACTTCTATTAGAAACGAAACCTGTAAATTTTGCAATGAACTTTTTTTTTTTGGTAGAGTCTTCCAGAAAGTGGTAATATCACTTGTGCGGGTCTAAATGCTATCCTAAACTCATTTTACTAGCATTAGCTCTTTGCAGCTTTCTTTTGAGTTAACTCTATTGTATGAGAACTCTTGTCCTAGCTTATGCACTGTGGGCAGGTTAGCAGCTCTTGTATGGCAGGAGTGGAATACTCTCCAAAGTTTGATTCTTGTGAGCATTGAGTACAATCTAAAGCATATTGCATGGATCTTGCATGTGTGCACTCATAAGATACCTAGGATTTTTGTCCTCGACTTTCGCCATGGGGATTCTTGTGTGAATTTTGGTATATGTAGCCAAGAAAATCTAAGCAAGTTTTGCTTCTCATAGGTCTACCTTGTCAGAATAGGATTACTGGCTTGAGTTCTTGGGTTCTAACTTTCTTGAAGTTATATTTCATTGAGGGGTTTGTCTGCTTGTGGTAGATATGCTAAATCATTAATAGGTTATGGATGTCATGGGGAAAATGCTATGGAAGATCTAGCTTTAATAGGTTAAGAAGTTGTAATCGGGATGTCGGTTTTATTGATGCTATTATACCTTAGTGTAATATATTCTTTAAGTTCTAAGGCAGAGGTGATGATTAGATGTGCTTTGTTGAGTCACCTGTTGGATTCAAGTAAAAAGCCTCTGCCTGAAGATAATGGGATTAGATCTTCTAGTAGATGACTTGTTTGCAGGGGGAAGGAGGAGCATATTAGTCTGTATTTTCATAGTTCCGGTTCTCTGTTGATGTTTCCTTTGCTTGGTGATGTCCTACTGCTGCTCCTGCCTTTTGATTTGTCTCTCCAGCAAAGTAGAGGCAGAAAAACTAGTCGAATCTTGACAGGAACAGAAATGGGGAACTCATGAGTGCTCCTTCTTTATGTTCCATTTTTCATGTCCCATGTTAGATTTGCTTGATCCTTTTGTCTATCATGTACTGATGAATTTTGAGTATTCTGATTATTTCGCTTCTTCAGGCTTTCGATTTTGTGGTTGTAGCTTCAACTTAAGATAAGCCCAGACAGGTGCCAATTACTCATTTTGCTTGTGTTTTCATCTTACATCAAGCATCAGCTCCACTCTCTTCCACAGGATATTGCTGTTTCCTGTTGTATTTGTGAAGCAACTAACCACTTTGTTATGTATGTATGTTATGGAAATTGAGAAATGAAGGTAGAGCAATGATGAGTATCTTTCAGGCAGGACATTGATGAGTAAGTATCACATGGCATGTTTATGTTGCATAGTAATCAAAATGACTTTGTATTCTGGGGTACATGTGAGGTAGGCTTCAAAAGCCTGCTGCCAATTCTTGATCATGCCCAACTTGCCCTCTGTCCTAACTTTAAATCAGGCGCATGATTCATGATTGTGGCTGTTGAGGGCTATCATTAAGAATAATGTTTCTTCAATTTTGAAGAAAAACTCACCAGCTTTACAACCCTTATCATTGTATTTTATTCGAATTTGCTACTCTTGTTTGGATAATTTTACATTATTATCAACTTAATTTTGATATTTTCGTCAAAAATTTTATTGAGTACAATTGGGTGGGGGGTTGGAGACATTTGGATTCGGACTTAGGTTTCTCTCCTTTAACGAGGAGAGTGATGCCAACTCAATCAATTAGTTGATGTCCTCATCGCAAATTTTACTCCAATAGTTTTGATGCATTTGCAAGGAAGCAAATCTTAGTCAGACAGTGTTACAATTGCAAGGAAGATTTTGAATTTCAGATAAATTTTGAATTGCCATAATAACTGAAACTGAGAATATAAAATTATTTGAATTCATTTGAAACTATAAAATTATTTGATTTCATTTGTTATTATGAATTTGAAACTGTTAGAAAGAACAATGATGTAATAACTTTGTATTACTTAAAATTGAGAAAACTTGATTAGGAAGACAAGAGGAGGGTTTAGTTTGTTACCATGTCATCTATATTTACTTACATCATCATTATGTAGAACGAAAAATAAAGAAGTTGAATGCTTAAAACTGAAGGGTTTTGATACAAAATCAATTATCTACTTTGTCTTTGTACATCAGTGTTGAAACTCATTATGCAACACTATTTCTGGACACAATGAAACTGAAGATGTCTGTCGGGGATACAATGAATTGAGTTACTACAAAGGCGGAGTCAACAAGTATTTCTCCAAACGATTTTCTTTTCCTTTTTAATGAACTGGTTCCTTTTTGTGTCTTTCATTTATTTAATTAGAAAATACTATTCATCTGAAATAAATTGAAATTGAAAAATGAAGGTATGCACTATCCCACCCTTTCAGGAGGTTGTAAGAGAGGGATGGTTGCCAAGTTGCATGGGGTGAGTGATTGTTTATTAATTATACAAATCAGGTTCGATCGAATCAAATAGAGTGTGACACACTTGTCATGTATTTGGTCATTTTTCATGAATTGCCCACCAATCATACTGTAGGTATATTATATTATATAATTAATTCAAATTCGACCAAATACAATTTGGATTAAAATTTTCGAGTGAAATGGATATGATCAAAAGAAAAAGTATCAGAAACCACTGAAAAGTTGGTTGTTCCCAATCTTGAAATATCACTTTCCAACTTAATTTAGTGCCAAAAATGACTCCTAACCTCTTCTTTGATATATCCACATTAATTCCAATATCTATACAAGTGGAGAAAATAAATATTTTCTCAAGCTACCCCCCCAATCATTGTACCAGCTTTATACATCTCAACTATTTACTTATTTTTAATCATAAAGAAAAAAAAGGGTGGAATTTTGTTAAATATTTGTATTATTAAAAAATAAATTTACAAAAAACAAAAATAACAAAAGAAAGAAAATAGGAAAAGGGCTGTTTGGGTCATGGATCATTTATTCATTGGCATGCCATTGCCATGACTTCTTCTGCTTCAAAATTAACATAAGATACTTCAAACTAAGATTATCCCCTCTACAAAGATCTTCCATTTATAGCCATGTCTTTGGTACCTATTGTTCCTGTATTATTTGATTTATCCACTTCCTGAAAGAACTAATATATATATTCAGCACATAACTGATATAAAGACAGAGTCACAGCTCATCTTTATTCTCAATCAAATACTTACAGACATGACACCTCCAGCAAATGTCCAGTTGCCCTTTTCTTTTCTTGTCTTCTATTGCTGATTCCCTTGTCTGCCCATTCCCCGTTCCTCTCACATTAATTTGAATCAGCCATTCATAAAATTTCTTCGAATTCTATACTTTCTTGATATCGTGTCTTATATTGGAGGTGAACAGTTTTGTCCCTCTGCCGTCTTCAATTTTGTCAAAAACCGACGGTCGGTGGTCTAGTTTATGGTAAAATGAAGGACTTTCCTTCTTGTTTTGGTGAGAGTGGAGTCCAAGTTGCTGATTCTTCATCGACGAGTACCAATAGAGCTGCAGCTCAGAATCTTGTTACATGTGTGTACCAGTATCAGTCTCAGGGCTTTTCTGGATTCATCACAGTTACATGGATCAAGTATCTGATGGGCCAAGGGCTTAGCATTGGAGTAGAAAATTCAAGAAAGGAATCCATATGCAAAGTTGATGTCAAACCATGGTTGTTTTCCAAGAGGAAAGGCTTCAAAAACTTGGCGCTGGATTCTACAACAGTCGATGTTCATTGGGATTTATCGTCTGCTAAGTTTGGTTCCGGCCCTGAACCGTTGGAGGGATTCTATCTAGCAGTTTCCCTCAATCAAGAACTCTGCTTGCTTCTTGGAGACTTAGAGCACGAGGCCTGCAAAAGGGTTGATTCGATCTCAATCCCCGTTGTTCAAAGAGCCACTTTTGTTGCTAAAAGAGAACACATCTTTGGGAAGAGATTGTACAGTTCAAAGGCGCAGTTTTGTGACAATGGAAAGTTACATGACATAAGAATCGAATATGATCCAACTGAAAGTTTCGACAAGTGCCTAGTGATCTACATCGACAGCAAGGCCGTTTTGCAGGTTACACACCTTAAGTGGAAGTTCAGAGGCAACCAGACTATTCTGGTGGATGGGATTTCAGTGGAAATCTATTGGGATGTTCATAGCTGGCTTTTTGGTACTCTTGACGGCAACGCAATCTTCTTGTTTAGAAGCCGTCTCCCCGGAGATAAGTCATGGAGTGATCGGTCCCCGGCCCGGCTGCCCTCTGATCTGAGCTGTCCAGGTTTGCAGAGAAGCAAAGATATAGATTTACAAGATCATGGTTTTACACTTGTGTTATGTGCTTGGAAGAATGAATAGGGAGTTTAACACTTGGTTTCATACATACTTTTTGAGTTGTATTAGGGGAAACATTAAAGATATTTAGTGACTTGTTTGGTAGAGTGTATACTGGATTTGAATCTGAGACCAATTTTCTTGTTAGAGATAGTTTGAGCATTGCTGTAAGATTCACATGATTAAAAATGAATTATTCCTTCCCATTCAGAAAATTCAAAGGCAGATCGAATTTGAAATAATTATATAATAAATAAAATATATTTGCAGTACGAGATATATAGTACTAAAAAAGTAATCAATTACATGTATATCACACCTGCTCGGTCACTTGTTTGGTTTGGCCAAATATATTTTGGATAAAAAAATTTCCATTTTTTATTCATTTGCGTGGCATATAACCGCCAACCCAACCACCATTGTTCAACTTTCCACTCTCGTTGAACCAAGAAACTCCAAGATTTCTTCAATGGCAACCGCCAATTTACTGCTGCTCCTCATCCTCATTATAGCTTTCATCTTCACCACCGCGGCTGCCGCATTAACCGCATCACTCCCACCCTCCGCCACCACATCACTCCCACCCTCCGCTACCACATCATTCGTCGCGGCTATACTCTCCACCCTTGGGTTCGAAGACCTCGCCGCCGCAGCTGCCGCTATCAACCTATCCGCGGCCATTCCTGCCACCATCTTCGCCCCCACTGACTTCTCCCTCCTAACTTGCCCTTCTTGCTCCGTTCCTCTTCTGCTCCAAGAACACTCTCTTCCCGGCCTCTACCCTATCCACTTCCTGCGCACGTTAGACTTCGGCACCAAGATTGAATCTTTCGCCACAAACCGCTGCCTCACTATTACTGCCTCCTCCAGCGGCTTTACCACCACCAGAAAAGTCTTCATCAACGGAGTTGAAATCACTAAGCCGGACCTCTTCTACAACGGTCTTCTTATCATTCATGGTATCCAAGGCTTCGTTTCACACTTATCTCCGTTTTCGTGCAGTAGTACGACGTCTTTAGCCCTCCCTCAACAACCGCCCCCCACAGCCGCGTTCTCTATCATGCGGTTGATGCTAAAAGACGCCATGACGATGTTGCGTATCAGCGGGTACAGCATTGTGGCTTTGGCAATGCGAGTCGAATATTCAGAGCTTGCGGAACTTAAGTCAATGACCCTTTTTGCAATTGATGATGAATCCATCTTCATGGACGGAGGAAGTGGAGAAGGCAGAGGCCATGCATACGTAGCGGAGTTGGGGTTCCACATTGTGCCCAACAGGCTTTTGACGGCAGGTGGTTTGATGGAGCTGCCGATAGGCACGATGTTGCCAACGATGAAAAGTGGTCAGAATTTGGTGGTGACCAGCGCTGGTGGCGAAGGGCCTCTGACGCCAATGAGGATCAATTATGTGAAGGTGAAGAGATACGATTTGGTGCACAACAATAGAATTGTGGTTCATGTAGTGTCGACACCTTTCCCCCGCTTGGATCATCCAGTGATATGACGGATTTTCGGGCAAAATTTGGGAATAATATTCAAGATAGGACAGCAGGGGTAACGCGCATTATCATGGGCTTGTGAGTTTAGATGAATTGTGAGCTTATAGTGAATGATACAGAAAAGTTTTACCAGTTGATTCCTTTTCTGTCATTGTATTAGTCTACTTTGATGTACCCAGTAATGTTGTAATACGCAAAGAATCAAGGTTTTTCTCCATCTGGATTCAAGATAAACATCCCGGGCTCTGCTTTCTTGACTGCATTTTCAGTTGGTTGTTCCATAGAAGTAATCAAAGTTGAGCGGAAAAGATATTGAAGTATAACAGATCTTGTCCTGTGGCAATTCGTAGTATAGCTGAAACTGACAAAATATATACACTTGCAACATCGGCATCAATTTTCTTCCTTGTCTCCTCTAACTCTGTTATCTCTTACAGATATGGAAGCAACATAAAGTGAATTCAGTGGAAAGACTAAAAACTGCATAAACAGCAGCTCTAAAGCATTTTCAATAATGACCCTTCTTTACATCAAACTCGCTTTTTTCTTTATCAACTAAATGCCATGACTTCCAGAACAGTTAACTAAGTGCTAAGTATATCAATTTCCACAACATGGCGAGGAGGTGGCAACTTCATCAGATCCCAGGCAGTGTTTCTAACTTTTACCTCATTAATTTACTATAATGTGTCTAATGTCTTCATATTCTGAACCATCAAGTGCGGCGTTGCACCTGAATTTGGAGGAATGAGCTGTCTAAATCCCCTCGTCAACTCCAAGAAGCTTTCCACAGCGCCAACTCAAAAATCTGATATTCACAGTTCATGAAATAGTTAGGAATGAATTCTCTAACAATCAATCTTCATTCACACGATCTATTAATTGTAATCAACTATGTCAAAGTGAGCATACAATGTCGTAATAAGTTATAAAGCAGCGAATGGACAATGGTGGGCTTCACTTCAATTGAACTGTCTTCAAGGAGAGACACTATGACTAAGAGTACATATATGGCTTGTAACATGATATTTCATCACATGCATAGCCAATCAAATAAACACATATCTGCATTTATAATGAGTGGGTGGAGGGGATGATGCAAGGGCCAAAATGCCATGTTGATGTTTTCTCATATCCAAAAGTGAAAGTGATCCAATCTGGGAATTGCAGAGAAGAACTCAAAAGTGAAACTAATTGATTTCCTTGGCTCCATAATCTGATAACTGCATCCTGTTAGACTGAGATCGCAGAGTTCACCTATCCAGAGTGTATGCTAAAGATACACTTATAAACTTTCCAGGAATTATGATATATTAAAAAGAGAAAAGAAAAAGAAGAAACAAGTTAACATGTAAACATATTGGTATTAGCATCTGCAGAACTTTTTAAGTAGTAAAAATTGACAAAGTCCAAAGTTACTAGAGATAAAAATTTAAAAAGAAAAGAGAACAAGATGAAATTGACAAAATCATACAATACACAATTAGGGGACTTCCAAATCTAAAATCATATAATCATAAATTTGTTGTGAAACCTTTATATATATAACATTCATATAAAATTAAACTCCAGGAAATGGGACCTCTTGCTCACCCACAGATCAAGGAGAGCAACCAACCCGCTCACTACCTCCACATAGAAATCAATCTTGAACCCAGACCCTCACTGTCCTATCATTGTCCAGTCCTGCAGATACAATCATATTTTCCTTGGGGTGACATGTTACAGAGACAACAGTATCAGTGTGCCCTTCGAGTTTCTGAACCAAATTTTTACCCTGTAAATCCCACAGGTAGACACAATGATCCTCTGATCCACTGACAATGTATTTCTCACCCGTTACAAGAAATGTTGGTGTTATGCAGTATACTCTGTTCACATGACCAGAGTATATCTTCAAGGACTTCCCAGCTGAATAGTTCCATAGCTTCTGTAATCAAAAAATAGCAATAAGTATCAATACTTGCATGAGCCACCAACACAAAAAAAGACTCAGAAAATATAACTGAGTAACAAGTCTCCCACAAGCCACCAAAACATTATCAGCATTAAACAAATTAAACGCATTAGTTTGAATAAAAGATGCAAGTGCCATAAATTTCACTTGACTCCCTCCGCCTCACTTCTATTTTAAGTATCCATGCTATGAAGTAGAAAAACAAAACCTGGGTGCAATCTTTTCCCCTGGATTCACAACACAGCATAAATCTTCTCCTCGGACACTCAAATAAAGCCACAATAATTCAGTCAAATGGTGCAACATTGGATATCTTGTCTCTATCAAAGTATGTTCAGAATTTATGCCCACCTCCACTACCATGAAATTCTATGATTACTGAATAGCATAAAGTCAATCCACAGACTCCACACCCTTTCCCACTCTGATACTCTGCGTTATTAAAGTTTAACTCGCTCTCTCCATTTACTTAAATTCAAATTCAAGTGGACAAAAACATCCATCTTCCAACCATTTGACCGTAATTAATATGTTGCAATGCACACAGCAAACACGCACATACAAAAAAAAAAAAAGGAAAAAGAAAAAGACACCAAGAGCGGAAAACCTAACATCTCCACATTCTTTCAAATTCAAGCTTGCACAACAACATCGGATCAGAAAATAAACAAATAAGAATCTGAGCATTCACAACATAAAGAAAAAACCCAAAAGAAAATGAAAACTTACAAGAGTGTCATCGAGAGTGGCAACTAGTATAAACTTCCCGTTAGGTGAAAACTTAGCAAACGAAACCGCAGGCACCTTATCATCGATCAGCGTCTTCAGCAACGCCCCACTAGCCGTATCCCAAATCTTACACGATCCATCATGACTCCCCGAAACAATTAAGGAACCATCCCTGTTGAAATGCACAGACGTCACCGGCATCGTGTGCGCTCGGATCACGTGCACCGCCTTTCCCGTCTTCACATCCCAAACTCTGATCGTATCGTCAAACGAACCAGAAACAATCAAGTTCGACTGCGGGTTGAAGTTGACACAGAAGACGAAATCCGTATGGCCCTTAAGCGTCTTCACGCACTCGCCGGCGCGGGCGTCCCAGATGCGGAGGGTCCGATCGTCGGAAGCGGAGCAGATGTACGTGGAGTCGGAGGACCAGGCAAGATCAGAGACGCCCTCGGAGTGGCCAATTAAGTGGGATATTTGAGTTAGGGTTTCCGTGGAATAGACTATTAGGGTTTTGTCGAGGGAGGCGGAGGCGAATAGCTTGCCATTGTTGGAGAATTTAACGCTAGAGACGGCGCGTGTGTGGTTAGTGAGAATCTTCTTGAGGCCATAAGGGCGGTACGTAGGCTCAGGGTGGCTCTCCGTGGTGGTGTTTTTGGCCATGGCTGTGCAAGATATCTCCGCCGTGAGCCTACGGGTGTTCGTAATTGATCCTATATATACTAGCGCATATCTTTTGATTAACGAATAATTACGTCATAATTTCAAATTGGGTAAGATGCAGTTTACCGCATGAGAGCATGTGTGAAAGAAAAATATAACAATTTATCATATTATATTTTTAAAAATTAAAGTAAAATATCCCCACACGTGAATTTTGTATGCTTCACGGGGTTTTTGCTATTTTTAATTTACACAGGGATAATTCCAAAATTATTATATTATACAGAATAAGCCAATACCAAAAAAATGAAGAAACCACCTATAATATTTAACTCCCTTTTCATTCTCGACAAAAACATACTGACTTGGTTTAGTAACGATTTGATTCTCATAAGTATTTTAATTAAAGTCTAAACCTTCAAAAATTAAGATCACACTTTATCGAAAGAAATCCAACTTTTTAAAATATTAACATTATCCAAAATGAAGATATCTATTGTGAAAATAAAAATTACATAAGCCATGTATTTATTAGAGATGACATGCCAGTTTTAATTAATTAGTTATTACAAACTTCTAAATTAGAAAAGGAATCCGTAAAAGTTTGATTCATCTGAGTTTCGGACTTAATAAGATCCGTCTCAATGGAACCAACTGGCATCCCTACCCGCTCTAATCCACACTTCCTATGAAATCGTTCAACAGTGTTTGAAGAGTTGATTATCAATGATAATTATAAGTTTGTTCGTTCCAAACTTATTTGGTAGGATTTGATCGTAGCTTCTGGAATTTACAGTTGAAGACTTGAAAGATCTAATACCAGACTCCCACTCCGCCGCGAATGTTCCTGATTTCACCGCCTACATTTATCCAGTTAAAGCAACTTGATTGAGGTAATGAACTTTGAGGTCCCTTTTGAAGACTGACATATCTCAAATATATAACAATCAAATTACACTTGTTATGGATCGCCTCTACCACGAAGAGGGCACTGCTCTAAATAAAAACGCCAAACAGTTAAAAATAGGTTGCCCCAAGGGGCAGCCACAGAACCTCGAGATTACACAGTTGGGAAAAGAACCAAAGAGAGTGGATGGCACCAATTTCCCCAACATTCAGGCTAAAGCTTTTCTGGCAACAAATATTTGCTACTTTACATGCAGTGTCCAATTGAAATTCGCAGTTGTGAGCTCATGTACTTAGCCATAGTTACATGTTGTAACTTCTACTATCGACTCCAGAAATTGCCCAGGAAGCACAAACTGGAAATGATAGATATAAAAAGAATCACAGCAAGCGTCCAGAACAGGAATGCCAGGAATCTAATTCATGGAAACCAAAGTGTTGGTTCCAGAAGTGATGTTATGGCTTACAGGCATCCATAAGAATAAGCACGGCCCCATGCAGAAACTGCAGTAACAAGTTGCTGGCCACTGCTGTCAAGTTGGGGTTTCAAGTAGCCATGCAGCTCGTGGATTTATGTCCAAAAGTTGAAATACAAGAATCCTCACAAATGTTATACGCAATAAGTTTAGCATTCAGCTTAGTATCTCATATTTACTACTGCCATTTGAGAGAAAGCTGGTCAAAATAGGGACTGGTCCTTTGCTCAGGCTTTGCCTTCAACGCTGGAGTTCTGATAGCTTTAAAATGAAGTCCATGGTAACATGCCTAGTTCACAAATGACCAGAAGTAAGACTGTATCAAGCCGTGGGCAATCATGTATAGAAACAAAAAAAGAAGCTCTGAAATGAAAGACATTCAGATGGGAGAATTTTGTAATCCAATCACACAGATTGTCAACACTTATTCAGCAATTCCAAAACTCCACAACATATTATGAAACCAACTTTTTACGAAGTTAGCTAGCAGGCAAAATATGAAGGGTTTACCGACAATAAGCAAGCAGATTAAATATGACACACCATGTTGTACATTTAGGAGCGAATTGTGATAGAGATCATACCAGTAATATTATGGTGGCACCTCATTGCATCCACAGATTTAAACACCATCTGTCTACAAGTGATCTACCTCATCTGAACTTTCTTCATGAATTGGATAACCGGAACTTGGACTGTCCTCGTTTCCACTACTTTGATCACTACTATAACTGCTATCTGATGGACTAGCAAGCACGTATTCATCAGATGTACGACTACTTGATAATGAGGGTGAGTTGGTATCACTGTTTAAATCGCTGCTGGTCATTGGCTCTTCTACGAAACTAAAGATCAGAAACAGGAATCCTTATGAATAAAAGAAAAACAGAGATATACTACAACCAGATGCAAAGTTATAAAGCCACTAAAACATATAAAATAGTTACCTTCCTTCTGCAGGAAAATCTGCAAGCACACATAAATTAGGCCTCTCTTCCAACAACTCGCGTAAAGACATGAAACTGCAATGTTGTTGCATTAACATAGTTAGAATAGATAGCAAAAGAAGGTCAAATATTAACATAAATCCAGATATACCTTGGGGTGAAACATCGACGATACCAGTCATCATCCGATGCCAATCCCTCTCGATTAGATACATCCTGTTTACAGGACAAAAAGAATTACTTGCAAAGAAACAGCTGGAAAATATTAAAGTGTACATAACACGAAAGGGTGGACGGATTAATATTTTACACTCACAAGGTGCCTAAGGTTTCTGAAGCGTCCTGCAAGAATTGAAGACAGCAATCGGGAAACTTCTGCCTGGATGGCCCAACTTTTAATCAGATTAAAAACCAACCCTGTTCTTTTACAATGACTTCATTTAGGGAAAATAATTTAAAAATAGAAAGAAGAAAATAATTACGAAAATACCAAATTATTAGAATATTTAAAATTTTAGGAAAAACTGCTAAGTGAAATAACATTTTTATAATTTCTTTTAAAATATTAATTTAGAAAAACCTTATAAAAGAAAAAAGGAATATGAAATATTTAAAAAGTAAAATGACACCTGACGTGACGCATGTATGCACTTCATGGACTAGCAAAGCTTTGCAAGCCCGTGCTTTGATTAAAAAATTGGGGAGAGGAGTCACTTTACAAACAGCAACCACGGTTGCATTTTGTGGTCTTGCAATCTCTCCAAAAAACTTCCAGGATTATCTTTTTTCTTTTTTTTTTGGGTTTTTAAAATTGAAGATGGATAGCATGATTAATTTTGGTACACGTGATCCGAGTGATTTGTACGGGCAGGTGAACCATCGCTCCGAAGATGTTGTGCTCGGAGGCCAAGACACACATCCGCATGTTCGACGTGGTGATATATCCTTTTTTTTTTTTTTTGGCAGCAGTCCCCACATCACGTACATGCTCTACAGGTATTGCAAAACATGGGTTTCTATGGGTCATATGGTGTAGTCATGTTGAGATTGACGGAAACCTAATTACTACTTTAGACGAGAGAGAGAGATAAGACACATACATTTCATTTTCCATTTGGTGAGGCGACTGTGACACTTCAGGATATCAAATGAATCCATTAGTGGGTAAGCTTATTACTAGGGTAGATTACAAGTAGACTAATGAAAAGATTATTGCTTCAATGGTTGGGGTTCCGTCCACATGATAGCTGCATCACACATTCCCATATTAAACTCTCTACATTATATAAACACTTCCTTGAGCACACGAGTGACGGTGATAGCCATGTCTAGGACGTATTCCAACAGGCACAGATATGTGCTTTGTACAACCTTGGTGGTGTATTGTATCCTGATCCAACCGATAACACCGTCTTGTTGTTGTATGTACGTCATCTATGAGGACATTCATGAAGCCAATACCATAAATTGGGGCACAATAGTTGGCTTATCTGTACACAACTTTTGTGTACAGTCTAGCAGAGAGAGAGGAAAACCAATGTAGGTGGACCAATGCAGTTGTTACAAATTTGGCCTTGGTCACGTATTAGAACCCTCGCATCATAGTTGGCTTATCTGTACACAACTTTTGTGTACAGTCTAGCAGAGAGAGGAAAACCAATTTAGGTGGACCAATGCAGTTGTTACAAAATTGGGCTTGGTCACGCATCGAAACCCTCGCACTGATTCCACAAAGGGAAAGGTTAGAATTGCAAGCAATCATTATCGAGGATGAAAACACCCTACTCGTCCCTCCATATGTTGCACGATATGACATGCATTTATTTATGTAAAGTAAAATACAAGTTTTTTTGGACTAAATTCAGAGTCATATGTCCAAATCCAAGTTGATTTTTGTAGTGTGGTTTATAGGTGTTCGTATCATGTATCTTGTACTTTTGTACTTGTTCAATTGTGGTCCTGCAACCTTGGTTGCTATTTATAAGGAGGAGAGGAGTGACCATCTCCCCAGATTTTGAATCAAGGTCACAGGCTTGCAAAGCTTTGCAAGTCTGTACCAACCAGGTGTCATTTTCTTTTTTTTAAATATTTCATAATAAGCAGCAATTCTTCCACTATTTTGAATTCCGAGCGGCAATGCTCCTAGGTTTTTCCCCCTTAATGATCGTTTTTCTTAAATAATATTTTTTTGAAATGGTAAAACCACTATTTGCCTTTGCCGCTTTGCCTAAAAATTTAAATTTTTTATAAATGTGGTATTTTCGTAAGTTCATTCCTACTATTTTTAAATTATTCCCCCAACATTAAATAGCATTCTTTACTTGTAGATAGATAGATGGGGAGAGAGAGAATTTAGGCTTACTTCTCTCAAGTGCATACAATCCCGTAAAATCAAAACCTCCAGTAAGCTTCCACCTATGCTGCCACCAAGATTCCTAGTAGGAGGACAGCCAAACTGTGCATGAGAACATGCAAGCATATGCCAAAGAGATAGACATGCATCTAATGAATTTCTATATTTAAGACAACTAAGCATACCTAAGAAAGTCACCAGTGATCGAGTAGGACGTTGAAAAGTCAACATACTTCAATTTGCGGAATCCCTGCATGGATATTATACACTCATAATATATCCATTGAACTTAAACTTTGCATAATATCCTTCAAGGTTAAAGAGGAGGGAAGACAAAAGCAAAGACACAAGCTGCAAGGAGCAATGGATCTTTCTATTGACATGTAGCATACCTTGACAAGTACACGGACTTTAACATCATGCAATTTAAATCCTCTGAGTGCCAGTGAAGACAAATTCGGGCAATTAGTCACTAGATCGTTGCAAGTCGGTAACTTTAAACTGTCATCTCTACCTGAGACAAACAGTATAGTTTAAGCGAAATGACTTTGCAGGACTGAAAGGAGAACAAGACTGAACTAGAGTAAACCTGTTTTTGATGATTCAAAAAACAGACGCTCTATTAGAGGACAAGATCTGCTCACCGACTCCAGTGTCTGCCTCAGCTCCACGTGACTTTCATTAAAAATGAGTTTTCATATCAAAGTAACATAAATATTCAATATATATATATATATATATATATAACAAGGTAACTCAGAGCAATCATGAGAACAAGTTCAGATGATATAGGCACAAAGACGATTGATACATCAAATTCTGAAAATGTGGGACACCGCAAAAATACTATCTGAAACTTTCTGTTGCTTGTGAAGATAAAACAGGAATCATTTTCTGTAACCATGGGCTATGCTGAAGCTATTCATCTCAAGTCTCAACCTATTATTGTTGCATGATGAAAAGGAAGAATTAAGTAGACCTTGCCGGTTCAGCAAACGAGGCCATGGAAGCAATGCAATATTACCAAACATAATACATTATGAAAATTTATCAGTGACGAATGAGAAAGGACATGGAAAATGCTGACTGGAGTTTAAACACAAAGCATAGCTAAATGCACCATGTTAGAGAATACAACAACCGCTCCTGCGTAGCTCTGAAAAATGACAACAGTAACAGCTTGACATACTGTCATCCATATTTACATGCTATCTCCAAATTTACATATCACAGCTCACATAATCTTCTTTTTCCTAAGAATGAATGTCCCAGAACATCACATTTGAAAAGATAATTGTAGCTGTTTACAGTCCATTATACATGTATTAGAATGTCTCAGTTGGAAACTTAATAGGATTGGTTTATGATTCGCAGAACAACATTAATTTCTATCCAATATCAACAGCAAAAGTGTGCACTATGACAACCCATCAATAAAGAAAATGAAAGAAGTTACTAACTAAGGGTAGCATAAAAACCTAGCAACCTGAATTCAGTGATCTGTATGAAGCTCAATAAACCGCTCAAAGGAAACCTAAGGATTCTAAGGCTCTTTCCCCAACGTACGAGGGGTCGCACAAGGCCGCCTGTTTGTCATCCCCACAAACTACATTAACAAATGCTGGCAGAAGTATCAGAAATAAAAGCATAGATTTTGCCCAGATGCCAACTCGTTGGTTCAATTGATGCTGGTTACTGACTTGACTTACCCATTATGTTCAGGAGCACTAAACTCTGGATATAACACATTAACAGAGACTACATACTAAACATGAAAAAATCAGAAACTACAACTCAATCAACCAGTAAGTTGTGATACTCACAGGCCGACAATTTCCAAGTCGAGCAAAGAAGGGCAAGCTGATACTGCAGCTCCAAATGCTGTGTTGTCCATTCTTTCAATATTATAAAGGTGTAACCTTCTCAACAGAGCCCTTAAAATGGAGAAAGCGAAAGAAGATGAGAAGGGTTGACACACAGGAAAAGAGACATCAAGCAAAGAAAGAATTAAATGTTACCCTGGAGCACCACCATCAGCAATCAATGGAGCCAAGCAAGACCTAGTGAGTATAAATGACTCTTTTCCCTGTCTAGACCTTTTATCATTCCATGAAAATCCTGATGTGTCTGAGGAATTTCTCATGGAATAAACCAGCGACTGAGACGAACCTAGTGATGCAACAGTGGGGCAGGGGACAACTCCAAGTTTAAGGGACCTACAAATAGTAAGATAATCAGGGTCATACTTTACATAAAAGTGCAGCGCAGCAAAATGTATACAAGCAAACTATCAATGGCCTATATCATTTTACACAGATGCACTGATGCAGACAGTGGAGCAGATATTGCAATTCACCATGCCATATCATGACCAGATAAAGCAGCCTGGTTAAAGATAATAAAAAAGGAAACATATTTATACATTATAACAAACTCAATTATTGTTGTTTACAAGTAAGATTTTTTGAGATTGTATTATCTCCATACTTGGGAGTAGCTTGGTATCTTTGCAGGACGGAAAATTGAAACTACAGACTTCACTCAAGGAACTGGGAGACAAATCCAGAATCAAAGTTCTTTTAGCATCATTCATGCACCAGACAAGACAGAGCCAGATATGAAGGATGTTGATAAATAAAATTTCAGTAAATTTAATAATTGAAGTCGCAGACATTTACAGTGCAGAGCCAAACTTTTTAAGGCAGAAACAAGCATCTCCTTGAGATTACACGAGAATGTAAAGCTAAAAGCTCTTACCTCAGAACTTTTCCAGCTCGTTGTATCATCGTCGAAACTACCATGTTATTGACCTTTGGCACTACTGTGGTCAAGTCAATATTAGAATAGCAGAGGGGGTCAGCAGCACATTTATGGAAGAAAGAGCATGTGGCTGCTGCATGGCATACACTTTGTGTGTCGAGCATAGAAAACACCTGAACACAGAGCATATTCAGTAAAGAACTCAAATGAGAGAACCACCACGGTTTAGTCTGCATTATTTCTAGACTCGTCTTACTTGATAGCAAAGCTAAACATGTTCTGTACCAAAAAAAAAATGCAAAAGATCAACTCATAGACAGAAAACTATCATCAGTAAAAGTCTACAGCAATAAGGTTATCCTTTCCTTTTCAGCGAGAACAGCAACATAAATAGATACATAATGATGCCAAAGAAGAGCTGACTAGCAAACAGTATCTCAAAATTTCCAATAAATTCAAATTCAACAAACTCAAACACTCCTGATGAGTTGGAAATCTGAAGCCAAGTAGGGGAAGCATCCAAGACTTTCAAGGACGTAAAATCACAGGACAAGACCAGTTGAGATAGGTATAATGAACAACACCGCTAGTGTGTTCAAACCACAACACTGAGCTTAATGAATTAATACAAACAAAAGATCCATTCCAACCCGCCCGTACTCCCACTTCCAATTCTATGGCCTCAATACTTGCTGACCAAACACAACGCCCACAATGTGAAATACCAAAATCTATAAAAAAAGAATAAACAGATTCAAAAATCACCAGCAATCAAGCTACTCACCTTGATAGTGAGATCAGACGGCAGCGCCCAAACCACAGCGTTGTGCATGGAAGCCCGCCTCCTAGCAGATCGCTTGGCAGCTTCAGTGAGAGCCGAGCCAAGGCGGAGAGCACGCTCGATGACGTCATTCTTGTCAGAATCATAAGCCTTGGACTCGAGTACGCGATCAAAGGATAGGTCCAGAGCAATCGCGGACGAATCGGAGAGTTCGAGAAATGATTCCAACAGCGCGTCTAACGGATTCTGATTAGGATTCCGGGTCGAATCCGGGATATGGGAACAGCAGGGGCGTTTGAGCTTGGGCTTGGGGGCGGCGGGCCGGTGGAGGAGAAGACTGGTATCCATGGCGGAGTGGTGGGATTCTCTCTTCTTCTTCTTCTTCTTCTTCTTCCTCTTTTTGCCCTTTTTCTTTTTTCAGTTATGTTTTGGTGGTAATAAGCGGAGAGAGGGAAGGCGGAGTGCGAGAGGTGCGGAGTGAGAGTAGAGAGTGACACGTGGGATTTGGAATTTGTTTACGTGGGACTGGGCTTTGCTGTGACAACCTATTGCGTCGTCGTTTTACTAAGTATCCTGCTGCTCCTTAAATTAAAAACCTCTTCTTTTTTTTTTTTTTTTTGTTAATTCTCATTAACAACTCAATATCTATATACACACAAATATAGATTATTGATGTCATAAACTTATAAATTATGCATATTTAATATTTATATTTTAATCAATCATACCATTTTACTGATATCAAAATATTTTAATACAAATTTCCAATTAAAACTTCTATCAATTTGGTCAATCATTCAATTTCAAATTAAAATTGATAATCCACTTGAATTTTATGCATATGCAAGATAATAAATTAGCAATAAACTCATATAAAATTAGGTCAAAGCATGTTCAATTCATTAAAAAAATAATTTTTATAAAAGTTCGTAGTATTTAAGTTTAACATAAATAAACTCAAACTATATATGTTCTGCTCATACCCAAATTTAAATTTGAAAAAAAAAAAAGATGAAGAAGAAGAAGAAGAAGTTCCACAACACAATACATATACACGACAAAACCCAAAAAATATAAATTTGAAACAAGAACGATAAACTATCATTAATTAAAATGAATTGATTACAGTCATTCATATCGAATCAATATCTAATAAAGACTATTACAACAATCACAACTTGATCAATATTATCAAATAAATTAAATCTAACTAATACCTACTATTACAGTAGACAATACCTACTATGCGATAGAAACAACATTCCACACATATGACTCAAATTATAATACCATATTTTAAAGTAACATGTAGTTTGCTTGACTAATGTGGAAGAATTTATGCATGGCAGCCTAGAACAATCGTCGTTTCAAATATTTTAACTTTTTATTTTAAATTTTTATATTTTTTTATTTAAATGTGTGTTTTGTTGGATAAAAATTAAAATAAACTAGGTACTCGATACTATTTCGAAATTAATCTTAGTGATTAGATATTTATGGTAATTACATGCAAGCACTATTTTCATTTTTCTATAGATGCTGTAAATAATATTATAGTGGTTTAATCACGAATTGACCATATTCATTATACGTAACTTTGTAATTAGTCTATGTAATGAAAATTACATGCTGCAGAATGCAAATGTCCTAAACGGGCTTGAAGGATTGGGCTCCAGCGTCAACTGGAATGTAATGCCACTATGCTGGTCCAGCCCTACATTAGTGGGCTGTGATAATGTGATTTGGGCTCACCCATCACTAAAAGCCCAGGATATATGTTTTTTTTTTTTTTTTTATGGTGACTTTAAGGACAAGTTGTTTTTTTATTTTTTTTTATTTAGAGAAATTTTGTGCCCGTTAAAAACACTAATTTTTTGTACTCCATCTTAATTGTTGTTGATTTGTACATATATAATTTAAATAAATTAACTTGATGTTACAAATGAACCTTTCCTAATTTAATATTTTATTACAGCCACACGGATTTACATGTATACAATGTGGTTAGAGTACTCTCTCAAAGAGTACTTTGGCGATATGGAAGTTGATGGTTGCTGCACTACAATAGGCTGCATAATAGTAACTCCTAGCAATAGCAAGAAAGTTGTGCTTAATACGAGAATCCAGATCATTCGAGGATTTGGTCAGCACCAACTTCACCAGTTCTTGCATGTCTGATTCTATCTGTGCCGTCGTGATGCCTCCGGTGCTAGTCATGCCTCCATTGCAATCCACCACCTGGTTGAAATTAAACATGCGAATTTCTCATTAGACGTGAAAGGAGGAATTTATAATGTAAAATATGACTGTAGATGTAATGAAATTTATATAGTGAAGACGTTCTAAATAAAATAAATGATGTAACCTTTGTACAGATTGTGAGCACATATTAAATTAATAGAAGATGCAATAGACTTTTAAATAGAAAATTCAATTCGCTCGGGATCATATGATCGCATAATAATTGAAGAAATTATTAAGAGCCACAAAGATGGCTCCAAAATATCACGAGGCTGATACAACACGAAATGCAATATGAATAGCCAAAAATATACTTTTAGTCCCATAGAATAGAGGGACAATATTTTTAGTCATCTGCTTTACGTGATGTTAATAAATAGTCTCAAAATTGAAAAAACTAGACAAATTTGATCTTCTACTTTAGGAAATTTTCAAAAAGATCCATAATTGAGAAAACTCAATGCATTTAGTCCTTTGTCTTATGCAATTTATGCGATTAAATGTGTCAAGTTTTTTTAATTTTGTAATCATTTTAAATATCTCGTATAGCATATGACTAAATGTTATTGAGTTTTTTAATTTTATGATCATTTTAAAAATCTCATAAAATAGAAAACAAAAAATATTGAACTCTAATCTATCTTCTCGAAGTAAAAGTGCAATTTCCGCCAATATGAATTTATAATAACAAAATTAATATATAAATAATATGTAACAGCATTTTTTACGAACATTTAGCTAGGCCAATTTTGTTAATAGCATATTAACTAAATAATTGGAATTGTATATGTCTAACCTTTTGGTATTGAAATAGACGAAGTTGATGGCAGACCCTGACAGTGGTGTCCAAGAGTCGGTTGTACTTAGGATGCGACAATAGTGTCTTCTCGGAAATTGTCCCTCCCTGGCAGAGATTTAAGGTGCGGATCAATAGCTCTGCATCAACCCCATGTCTTGGAATGTCTTCGCCTTCTGATTCCCAGGTTTTCAGCCATTTATGCCACTGCACAAGTAATCATAAGACATGCATTTATGACATTTTAGCTCGTGATTGTAAGGACGATCAAATGGGAGTTTCGGAATTACCGCTTGATTTAACGAATGATGGATGTCTCGGCCATGTGCCAGCCAAACGTTCAGTGACAACTGATTTACAGTTTTGATCAGCGCCGACACGATACTGTTTCTTCTTTCGTACCTGTGAAATTCTCTATCATTCGAAAGCCCAACTCCAAACATGTAAGGAAAATAACAAGATGCTACTTACAAATACGTGAAGTTTTAGTTAGTCCGGACAATATTTCGAGCAATATATAGATAAGGAGCATTACATCTTGTTTCCAAAATAGATGGAAACGAAGGGCTTTAAATAATATTTTGAACAAGAGAGTTTACTGATTAGAGAAATTTTTACCTTCCTCCATTAGCGTAATTGAGGATGCAGCCATGTTGTTCGAATATATTAACAAAGGTGCGCTTCTGCTCACTGGAAAGTTGTTGTAGGTCAGGATGCGACACAATAGTCTCTATTAAAATCGCGGTTTTGGCCCAAGCTAGTCGCTCTTCCGATCTTTCTGGCTCAAACACGCTTGCTGCGGCTATGTAGTAGGCCACCAGAAGGCTGCTCTCACTTAATCCAAACTCTCCGATGTTGCAATTTTTGTACCATCTGTCGATAAAAAGAAAAAAAAATTATTAAATCTTAATTTATCTTGTTTTAAACATAAAATAATTGAGAAATTCAATGAAACATCGTACTTTTGAATGCTTTTCCACTCCTGCTGATGCAAGGCCTGGCAATTGCTGTAGTCTAATTTTGCCAGCTCAAGATAGGTGTTATTATTAATATACGGCATCCTAAAAATAAACAATGAATAATTAAAATTCATAATATTGCAATATTTCAATCTTGAATTTTGGTTAGAGAAAATCAAATGAATAAGAAATAATAGAGCATGTATCAAGGACAGCTGAAAACGAAAATTCACAAGTCGTACTTTTCTAATTTATTACCTAAATGAAATAGCTAGACGACGTTACTCATCTTATTTAATTACCTAAAGAAGATACGTCACGACTAATTATCAATAGAATCGACAAATTTAAAGCTATACTAAATTTTAATCTTTTTATTTTTTAATTTATTTTGGATAGAATATATATATTCTCAAGCCCAAAACACAAGAAAACATGGTACGAGACAAAAACCAAGAATCTCAACATTGTTATTGCACCACAACATGTATAATATTTCCAACTTAGCATAAAAAATAAGGTTAATCAGGTATTAATTAATGAAACCATGCATCATCTTCTAGAAAATTTATCCATAAATTAATTATAATTCTCGTCATAGAGACAATGATGGATGTGGATACATATACGGCAATACGTGATTGAGGAATCTGATGAAAGTGAGGAAGTATATCTTGTCCTAAACCTAATCGACAACATTAATGTTTTGATGCTAAATTTGTTGGGACCCGTGGCCGACTCAACCTTGGTTTTTGCCCCGAATTCAAAGTGTTGGAGCAGGGTGAGAAACTCGTGCAACATGCATGCAGAATGCATGGCCTCTTCTATAAAATTGCGGCTTTCATGCAGGCTATCCAAAAATTGGCTGGCTAGCTGCACACACCAGCCTCCTCACTGTCCTCATCCATTTTCCTAGAGTTGGGGATTGGTCATGCTGCCTCACTTACATTACTTAATTTAGTTCATTGGATGGGGTCATGATCATTTTACCTGTGCTCATGTGCGTGCTTATTAAGTTACTATAATTAATTCTCTCTCTCTCTCTCTCTCTATATATATATATATAATATTTATTATATAGTTTTCAATGTGACTACAGTAATCTTATAATTTCATATTCAATTTTGATGTGATTGAACGCGACTAATTTATTTTTTTAAAACTTACTAAAGAAAAGAGTCGTATAACCCTTACATATAGTAGTATTTTGTTTTTCTAGGACACTAATTATTATTATTATTATTATAAGTTTTTACCATTTTTTTTTAAATCTAACATAATTACAAATATTTTCTCGTTATTTGAAAAAATACAAAATATTCCCTCATTTTAATGTCTATTTAACAACGAGTCCGTTTCGCTTGCCTCCACTAAATTTTTATCCATTTTTTATGGTAAACTGATTAAAATTAATTATAATTTTATGTATTTTCCAATATTATCTAAAATATGCCCTATGGATTATCAGTTTTCTCTACTCACCTTCTCCAAAAAATTTTACATTTCTTTAAATATTATTTCAAAAAAAAAAAAACTAATAAGAGTAAATTAGTAATTTCCACCTTACAGTGTAGAGGCTATATAATAATTTTTCATTCAAGAGCATTTTCATTTATAATTTTTCAGGATATTCATAATTATGCCAACCTCAAGTGAGGTAACCGTAATTCACTCTTATTAATATTCTGACACATCATTAAATGTCTAATTTTCCTAAGATTAATGATGTCGTATATCTCTATATATTTATACTTAAAATTTTCCAATTTTAACAAGAAACCAAAGCAATCAACAGTAACATTTTAATGGGTACTTAAATTTCCCTAAGTAGAGGATAAATTAAGGTAAAAAAAAAAATTGGAAGATTAGATGAAAAAGGGTACCTGTACAAGGTTTTCCCAATCCAGACATCGTCTTCCCCGCCGTATTGTTCCAAGTAAAACCTTGTTTCAACTCGAGGTAGGCTGGCGTACCATGGAACGTCTAGTGCATATCCCACCTGTAATATTTTGTCATCAGCTTCCGTTTTTTTCCCAGGGCTCAAAACATTACACGATTAACAAAAAGACCCCACTAACACCTTCTCAAGTGGATATATTCATACTCATTACAAGCACAAGAATTGTCCAAATACCAACAATTTCATGAGCAAAACGCCAAATTCGTAGTGGAACAACTCAAAGAAACATGCATGCCACATTCCTTGTGGTGATAACCCAAATTGGGGCCTCTTTGTTTTTACTCCAGGCATATAAAATATGTCCAAACATCAGCATTTTAGTACCCATACTTTCAAAAAAGTCTAGGACAACATTAGAAACGAAATAATTCTTTCGAATTTCCACCATTTTTTTTATGAGTTGTCGTCAATTTCATTTTGTTCTCTGTTCTTTTTCAAAGGTTAGCTTAGTTTGTGTAGGAAAAGACAAGAAGAAAATTAAGGAAGAGTGGCGAGGAGCTCTAGAAGTCCTTACGGGTACAGAGATTAAGGCATGATGTGTCTCCTTCCTGGGCTTAGCTTTCAACCTTTCTAAGCATAGCTACGTACGTGTATGCTTCTTCTTTTCTATAAATTAATATATTTTAAGTAACATCGTATATGTATTAGTAGGTGACTATGTGTAGTTGGAATATAATACTCAAAAGCTTCCTCACTTTTAAAAGTAAGCACTATGCATACAAAAGAAAAAAGAAAAAAAAAAAACTTCTTTTTTTAATGAAAAGTAGATTTTTTTTTGGAAAAAAACAATTATAGAAGTTATAATCATGAATTCTTAATTTGTGATGGTCGACTTGATCTACCTTTTGAGAGAATCGATTCGTCATATCATTATTGGATTACGGCCGGATGGTTGGCAAAAATCAGCCAGTCCATCTGAATCTAACGAGTAGAGTATTGACTTAAATGTTTGATATGAGCTTTCTCTTTTATATATTTTTTTAATGATTTGATTTAACTTGATTCAAAATGATTAGATCCAACGTAAAAGAAAAAAATTAAATAATATTAAATATGCACATAATTTTAGGCAAAGCATATATAGATTAATATGTACTTACCTCGCCTGGCAGGTCTTTTGTAATAATCCACTTGTCCAATAGCTCATTATTAGCTAGTTTTCGTTGCAAGAACTTGGCCGCAAACTTGGCCGCATCCCCAAGTATTTTCTCTCCGGGGAATATCAACTGAGAAGCCCTGTACAAGTTGTACATCCCAGTAACAGCCTGGGTCGTCTGCCCCGCGAAGCAGAAGAACTCTCCCCCCTTCTCAAAATGCTTGAACACGTCTGTCGCTCGTGCGTATAATCTCAAGGGTAAGTATATTACGTATGAACTAGAGCGTGCATGCTTCGACATATCATCTTATGCTACTACACATGCTGTAAAGTTTGGTCTGTTTCATAGTAACATCTTGTCCTTTGCGACGTTGTACTTTATTTCCAACTTCCCATGATTTATTAATCAGGTATGTATGCAGTGAAAAAGTTTTTACCTGCAGAAATCTCGCGTCCGTGCAACCTCAAAAGCCTGAATCCCATTGCCGTGTCATCAATGTCCTGAACCTCCGAATTTCTTGCCCAACAGATTCCTTTATTTGTCCAGTACCTAAACGATTTCAATATTTTATGTAATTAGTTATACCAATTGTACTATGTAAATAATTTAATTATGGCGTACATTTAACAAAAAGTAGTATAAATATATATACATATGTATACCTATGTACGTAATCAATACATTCCTCGATTTCTGGCTGAAAATATCGAGAAATTCCCAACCGTTGCAACCTGTCTACTGCCCAAAGGTGCTCGAACAAGTCCACTGGATACACGTTCGGAACTATATATATATCATGCATGAAAAATAGAAACTAACTTAGAATAAAAATAAAATAAAATATATAGTAGAACGAATTAATTAAAATAATACTTAAGTAATATTTAAATTTACCTCCACCATTGAATTTCTTAACATGGTTAGCTAAATAGTTGAGGCAATTGTGATCTTTGGTTTGCTGAAGGGCAAAGGCAGTGGAGGATGGAGAGAAAAGAAAAGAGCCATCAGCAGACTGTAATTTCAATAGCTTTTGCCACATAAGGCTCGGCATCCCCTCCAAGCTGTGGAGTAATGTTGTGGGCACTTTGTGCATGATGTCCCTTGGTATCCTATTCCATACACACAATTATTACACACATAAAAAGGGTTTCTTGCTACTTTAATTTTCGACCTGTCGACTTTTATATATATATATCTAAATAATATTATGTTGTTAGAGATAAGGCTGTCCCAATTTCATTTGTATAGTATCTTACAAGCAGATGCTGTAATAATTACTACCTCGTCAGCTTTAATTCTCTTCTTGCGTAGATCTCTTGCAAGCCTGGAGAGTCAAGAGGGATGTCTATGTCGAGCTTTTTCGCCATTTGTATGACTGATGGCAACGCTACTTCGAACCCGATTGGCATGTGCTCTTCGTTCTCACCCGCGAGCTTGTATATATTCTCGTTTATGAATAAAATCCCTGTAAATTATGTAGAAGAAATTAAATATTTTGTAGTAAGAAGGAAGGAGAGTTCATTCATCAAAGTCGTGTTTGCATAGGATTCATTTTTCATGGAAAGTAAACGAACCTTTATGGGTTTTGTCAGGGTGAACGTTCCACGATTTCAACGCAACCACACAGGCTAGAGTATTGATTATCCTGTCATAAATGGAGAAAGTGTAGCTGTCGCCCCAAGAACCGTCAGGGAGCTGGTTATTTGAAATCCACTCGAGACTTGCCGGAAACTGTGGACGTCCGCCGCCGCTGATGTCCTCCACCAGGGCCACCCACGCGGTGTCATAGGGCGAGACGCTTATCTCTCCGTCGTCCATGGATTGCAGCATGGATCGGACTAATTCCACCATCTCCCTTATCTTGTCAGGTATCAGCTCCTGCTTTTGCTGATGCAGAAAACCATCAAATCAATGTATTTGACAAATTCAAGAAGTGTATTGCACTTGTTTTATAGTTAGTTCAAATTTGACTAAACTCATGCAAGTGTGTTTGCCGAATGTGTAGATGAGTAAAAACAGTTGAAAACGAAAGGATTTAAAAGTATATACCCACCTTATTATGATGATGAGTGTTATCTTGGTCTGTGTCATCATCCACGATCTCGTGCCACTTTATCACTGGCAGACCACTCTGAATCACATCTATGTATTCTGCATTTTGCATAGAGGATAAAAATATACCATCATATCATATATTCTTCATCTTTTGTTATTTATAAAAAGAAAAAAAAGAGTAGCCGTCTTTGCATATATGTACCTTCGGTACGAGGTGGCCTGGAAATTGCATTGCATTGCAGAGAGAAACTGGGAGGTGGAGTGACTGGTTTCCAGGATGGAAAAACAGCACCTGCAGCAATAATTGATGTACGTTAGAACGATGTCTGAGGAATTTCATGAGCCTCATATTGAGTCCAAATGCATAGAAACAAACATGTACATTAAAGATGAAGGTATTATATCAAACGTCAAGCAAAAGTAGCAATGGCTCTTTCACCATTTAAAGAAACCTGGGCTTTGTCATCAACTATGTATCATGAAATCAGACGGTATAGTACAAGAGTGTGTGCGTGCGTGTGTGTGTGTGTGTGTGAGAAAGAGAGAGAGAGAGGATTCACCGCTGGCGCCGGTGGAACTAGCAAGAGGGTTGACGGCCGGAAAACGCAGCGCCGCATAAAGAAAGCGGTGGGCGGTGGAGGACGGAAGGAGAGAGGTGTGGT
The DNA here is from genome assembly GCF_026168435.1 of Sesamum indicum. Lineage (NCBI taxonomy): Eukaryota > Viridiplantae > Streptophyta > Magnoliopsida > Lamiales > Pedaliaceae > Sesamum > Sesamum indicum. The sequence goes on from NC_142662.1 coordinate 26,332,568, forward strand.
GGTGGTGGAAAACAAACGACATGTTTCGTAGTTGTAATGAGGAGATGGCGAGAGAGAAATGGAGGGGTTTTAAAGGAGAGAGAGGGAAAGGAAGCAGACAGAAAGGACTTCCCAAGAGATTCCCGCGAAAGGGTGCATGGGATCATCCAAATTCATGAAAATGAGGGCACTCCTGTTCTTTTCCTTCCACCCCCTCCCTTATATCAGCGGAAAATTATTATTCAAATTATATTTGACTCAATTATACTAATACCATAACAAGTCTGATATAGTTTCGATGTAATTTATTATTTTTTCTTAAATTATACACATAAAGTTTTAATTCTGGTTGGATCTGATTAGACTTGAACTGATTCTATATTAAGTGCAATAATACACTTGTCATGTGATTAGTGCACAAATTTAAGAAAAATGCCCAATTGCATGATAAATATATCATGCTTGCTATGCGATTGATATGATCCAACCAACTTTATTACACTTATCATATAATTAATTTAAATCTGACCAAATTTAATTTGATAAGATTTTTTCTATATATACACAGCCCACTAATAATTTATCACAATTTACTAATAATATATCATAAGATGGAAAATTAAATTTTAGGTAGAGCGAGTAGATGAGAAGGGAAAGAAGAATTAACTATGTTGTTCAGTCATTTGGCTCACGTATCAAATATTTAAGGAATTAAATCGATGGGCTTCATTCTGTCGTATTAATTAGAGAGTATGTATACTGACAAAATATATATTGGTAGGGATATATATGTCATTAATTCCACACATGTTAATAAATTAGAAATAAAAGAAAATTGCTCTAATACTACTTATCATTTAATATATAACACCTAATTATAGTCATCTTAATCTTATCATTTGATTTGATTTTATCAAGATTAATTATCATAATTTTAATTAGTTAAATTTGATTTGATGATATGTACATTTGTCCCACCACCATGACTTGAAATAATTTGAAAAATTACATGTACATATTATAGTGGATGGAGAAATATATTTTTTCGTACATTTTGTTAAATTGTTTTAATTTTAACTTTTAGGTTTATATTATTTCTTCTTTTTCAATTTTAATTGTGTTAAAAATACGAATTACTTTATAATATATATGTACTTAAAAATAGCTCGAACTCGAGTTAAACTTTAGTCGAGCAAGCTCATGAGGTTTGTGAGCCAACTCGACTCGACTCATCTTTGTTTCTCTTGTAACTGATAATTAAAATTCATGATGGAAAGATATATGCGCGAAACGGCACTCGGACATTTTGGTCTGAAATAATCCTCAAATGCTGCGATATATATGTATATATAGCTTGACAAAGCAAACAATAAAATAGAATCAAAATCAGCTGTAATACCATATCAAATTTTGTAAATAGATATGTGAGTATACGTAAACTTTTATCCATGTCTATGGTATGAATATACACACCATAATTGAAATTATTTAATGTCTTGGTTTATTGGATATATTGTCACTCTACTTTAAAAATAATAAACAGACTCACTTTGCTGCAGTACAAAATTCGTCAGTCTTATCTTTCAATTGTTTGGACTTTATTAATTAAATCAATTTTAAATATGTTGGAAAATTGGCCCTCCACCAAATTCGGTAGGCCCAAGCCCACAACCTAACTCATCACCTGAAAGGCCTGACCCGATCCACCTATTATCCGACTCGATTCTCATTTTAAATTGGCTTAAACCCTTCCCCTTTTTATTCTTTTCACTTGGTCGAATTTATTCACCCTCCTCGTCTTCTTTCCACTTTCTCGATTTCTTGCGCCATCATCAATGGTGTCTCTCTATTTATTCACTACCTTAGGGAGGAAAATAAGAGAGAGAAAATAGAAGAGAATAATTGAGAACGGGAGAGAAAAATAATGAGAGTAAAACAAGAGAAATAATCGGTACAAAACATAGAGGTGAACCCGAGTGGTTCGTTGGTGGCATGTGTTAGCCTTTGTGGCTGTCATTTTTTGGTGAGTTTGAGCAACCAGTAGTTGAGTTGCTGATTGTGGGTTTCCCCATCGGATCCAACTCCCTAAATCGAAATTATTTATTGTTGCTGTTTTTTTCACTGTTCCTATTAATTTGTAATCGTTATTATATTGATTTGTTTCCACTGTAATAATTATATTTCTTTATTGGGCTCACACCGAGAATAAATTCGCAAAAGATTTTTAAGTTTCAGAAATTCTGAATAAATATTTAATATTACTGCATACTATATATTATTTTTGACTCCAGATATAATAGAGAATTAATTAATAAGTAATTCCATGTAAGTATTATGTGGAAAGATGAATATGTATTTTATTAATTAAAAAATATTTGAGAATCTGAAGAAAGAGAGTGGGAGTGCAGGGAGCAGTCGCTACAACCAAGATTCAGGTTCACTTGATTTTGAAGGTATCGGAGTTTGGTCCAATCCCAGTGGATTTTCTTTCAAAGACTTCCAGATTGGGTTTTGCGTTTAAGCAATCAATCAATCAATCGCCAGTCTTCAGTCTTGTGGTCGACGTTTTGCGGTTGAAAAGTTCAAATCCCATTCCCGATTTCTGTCCTTGCAAACGCCATTTTTCCTGCTACCCAAAGGCCACCATTTGCTCACCCCCTGTCAATGGATCAAATGCAACGTAACTCACACCATTGTACCATTGATTCAGAATTATTATCAATATATTAAGAAAATTACACTCCTTCTTTCTATTTTTTAGTGTAATTATATATCATTTTTTTATAATTTGAAAATTAAATATATTATTCTTGAGATTTAATTACATCTGATAAACATATTTTTTAATCAAGTTCATTGAGCTCATAGATGTTAACCAAAAAAATAAATAATTTATTGCAATAAGTTAATAATTAGTCAATTGGGATAAATATAAATTTTATCCGACTTTTTTTTGTTAATATCAGCAAATTCAATGGATTTTTACTAACGAAGTAACTTATTTGTAGATGAAAGTAAACCTTAAGGGTACTAAATATAATTTTTTAAATTACAGAAATTTATATTTAAATACACCAAATTTCAGATGAGGGGACTCTAATTATCCCTTTGTTTTAATAATGGGAAATAAATTCCAATCACTCAACTTAGGGAGTGTTTGGGCGAGTTTCAAAAAAATACTTTTGAAGTATTTGGGATGCCGGTTTTTACTTCTAAAATTGTCAAAAAAGCGCTTTTAAACCAAAAGTTAGAAGCACCTAAAGGCTTATGATAACCTTAATAAATCCAACTTTATTTTTTACTACTTTACCCCCATTATAATAATCTTAATTCAACTTCATCATTTTTAATTTATTTTCAAAAATTCATATTTAAAGTTGATGTTGAAATTTTTAAATAATTCGAATCGTTTAACAATGATCAAATTTACACTTTCATATATTAAATATTTTATAATATTTATATTTTATTTGCTATATTATCTAATATATTATTTTTTTTATCATTAAAAAATAAAAATTAAATGGCTTAATTAATTAATAAAAAAATTGGCATTTATCAAGTTTAATTATTGTGTACGAATACTTAGTGGTAGCATTATTAAATCAAATATTCACTTTTTCTATTAATATCTTAGAAAAATTAAATATGAAATATATTAATGAAAATAAATTTTATTATTTTTTATGAAAAAATTATTATCATTTACAAACAAAAAATTTCATATGAATTTAGTTTGATAGTTGAACTTATTTTTTTAAAAAAAAAAGAAATTAGAAATCAAAATTTTATGGTAAAATTAAACCAATCAATTAGATTTTTTTAATGCAAAATTTTATGGATTTAGTTTATTTGTTAACTGATATTTTTTAAAAAAATTAATTCTTGATAAAATTAAATCAACCAATTAGATTTTTTTTATAGATAATTAAATAATTTTGAATTTTTTGTCGGAATTGAACAATTGAAGACAAATTTATATAATAATAGAACAATTAACTTTAGAATTTTGGTCAAAATTGACATATTGAAGTCAAATATAAATAATATATTAAATAATAGATAATAGATATGCTCAATTAAAAAATTATTCCAGTTTTGAAAATACGCATTGAGATAGAATAAACATTTTGAGACCCAGACCGTTCATTAAACAAAATTGAGTGGGTTATGGGTCACTGGTTCAACCGTAGGGTCAACCATGGTCGGATCCGTGACGTCATATTTATGTCGTAAATAATTTTTAATATTTTAAATATAATACATCAATATGACGAAAAATAACAAATAAATTATAATAACTCACATAAAGTGAAAAAAAAAATATCCACATATTCGACGAAATCTGAACTCATGTCTCAAATTTGTTTAGGGAAAAAAAGACATAAGTTGAACAATGCTAAATATGATAAAGCTTGAAGGAGAAATGGGACAGTTATGTTGGCAATTTGGTGCAACAAAATGTGAAAGATTGATGTAAAAGTGAAAAAGCAATTGATAAGCCAACAAAAGCATCAGTACAAAACGCACACTAATCTAATAACACAAACCATCACGCACAAAACTTCACCAAAAACTGTTGGTTTCTTATAATGGCCATTACCACCGAATCTTTCATTTCCTTAGATGCTTTCTCATTAACTGCAACTGCACCTGTCCTCTTCTCCCTATTCCATTTTCTATTTCAAATTTTATTATATTTATTTATGATCGAATTAAAAAAGTCTTTTTAAAATTTAATCTGTTTATAAAATGAACCAACAATATTTATGCAAGCTGGAGATCTGATTGAACGTCCTACAACAAAGGAACATATATATATATATATATATTGTAAGAGAGAAAGTATAATTATCGTAACAATCAAGAACGTACGATTTTAACAGAGAATATTGATTCAGAAATGATTCGATGGTAATAGTAAATCCATATAAAATTGGGTCTCGATCAAATTAGTACGAGCGAAGTAAGAGAGGGGAACATGTCTACTTGTGAGGTTTTTGAAAAAGTCTGGGAGGGGTTATGTGGATTCTCACATTGTATACTTTAGGTGCACAAAAATTCTTGTTAAATAATATAATTATATACACCTAACTTTATGTATTAAATGACATTAAAATCCATAGACAAATAAACATAGATTAAAATATATGCCCTTAAAAATAAGAAGTGAACTTAGCATTGCAGTACGTAGCTTTAGCCTTAGTTTTATTATTAGTTTGGTGGGTCAATTTATGAGTAGTTGGTGTATCTCTATTACTTATCAATTTTTAATTAATAATTAATCATAATTTTGGAGTCTTAAATGTCTTGAACATAAATTACAATTAATTTTTCTAAAATTTAGCATAATTATAAATATAATCTTATTTTTTAAAAAAATAAAAATACTTTTTTATGTTTGATGAAATTATATAATCTCTTGATAGTTATTTGGAATTGTCAACTTTAACCATTGTTGTATTTTATTTTTAAAAAAATATATTAATAAATTGGACAAGGTAGATTGAATAACTGTAAAAAAAAAAATCCACTTAGTTTATATTTTTTTATTTTTTAAAAAATAAATAAAATTATAATTCATAGTTTACAAAGATATTTTGATCCGTTCACTATAAAAAATAGATGAGAACCTAACAGTTTTTAACAGATTGGGCTGATTGAATAAAGGGGTATTGATAATATTTTAAATAATTATATCAAAATTTAGAAGAGATTTACCTTGAATTAGTCCTTACCATTTGTGTATCTAAATTTTATCAATACATATGCATTTCAAAATATGTGCGTAAGTGTTTATTTTTGTAAATAAATAGATGGCATTAAATTTGTATAAATGCGCCGTATACGTCCATATAAAATGGGCTAAAAGCATTAGGCCAATTATATAGGTATGGTGATGATCCAAGCCCAATTGATCCAAATTTGGGCTGAAACATGGGCTCAAAACATTTAAGGGTGGCAAATGGGCGGATTTTGGTTGGGTTCAATTAGATTGGATTAAAAATGGGTCAGGCCCAAAATGGATTGGATTGTAAATCAGTGTAGTCGGATTAGTATAAACCATTAATTTTGTGAATCTAAAGGCCTAATCCAACTAGTTCTGAATCATGAATCTAAATGACACCCTAGTTTAGTTTTGACTGTAGGTGTCAAAAGTTGCGCCCAACATTAAAAATAAAAAAGAAAATGGATCTAAATGCAACACAGATTTTATTGGGCTTAGCCCACGAAAGCTACAAATATTGATTGTCCCAATAATCGGCCCAATTTGACTGCCATGCGCTTAGCACGTGAAACTCCGTCTAGTTCTGGCATAGTACACAACTGTAACAACTACCTTCTAATCACACTAAAACAATGGTTTCCTTTCGCTTTCCGTTCTCGTTTTCTCAGCCCCCGAGGCCCCCCTTCTCCGCCACCGCCAATGCCGCCTCCCGACCATTCTCCACTACCGCCGCATTATCGGTCGCCGTTGCTGCCGCAGCTGCCGGGGCTGGAATCGCTATCTCGCAGGACGCAAACACCCCGTTTCTTCAAAACGCTTTGAATTTCTTGGCGTCCAACAGAAATAGTCTTTGCCCGATGTGGGGTTCTCTTTCTCTCTCAGAAAATTCTTCCCCTGTCACTGAATCAAGGACTGGAGTGTCCTTTCCTGTTGTTCTGAGAGATTCTCAGCGGCTTCTTGGGGTTGGGCTGAGGAGAAAAGCTATTCTAGGGTTGAAAAACATTGATGTCTATGCTTTTGGTACCGCATTCTCTCTTTTCAATCGTTATTATTGAGTATTATTTTCGTTTTATTCTTAGAAATTCGCCAATTGGTATTCGGAAAGTAATGGGAGACAACACGAATCAGCTGCGGGATTCATTGTGTCTTAATTGGTATAACTATACGGCAAATTACATTCCATATTGATCTTGAGTTGGATTTTCTGTTGGTAACTGGTAAGGAACCTAGAAAAGATATCTGCTTTTCGTTCCATTTCTTTTATCCTTTTTTTTTTTTTTTTGTGGATTTATGCGCATATACAGTACTCAGATTTACAATAATGTTTCATTGTGCGAGCGGTACATATTTGCACGTTTTCATTTTTATCAAATTCGGGTTGATATAGATACCGGATCTTGATTTTTTTTTTTTTTTTTAAAGTTGCTCATGTAATTGAATTCTATGCATTTTCATTGGCTTTGGCTTTACATATAGGTGTATATGCTGATGATGCTGATATAGAAAAGTGTCTTAGTCAGAAATATGGAGAGCTTTCTGCTTCTGAATTGAAGGGAAACGAAGCACTAAAGGAGGATCTTGTGCAGAGTGATGTAAGCATGACTATTAGGCTACAGATAGTTTACGGAAGATTGAGCATACGATCTGTGCGAAGTGCTTTTGAAGAGTCAGTTGGTAGCAGACTACAGAAGTTTAGCGGGTCGGATAACAAAGAATTGCTACAAAGGTATACGGTTCTTTTTATACAATTATTTTACTGCTTATGGACTTTTTCGTATTCACAGATTAAACAATCATAAGTAATCACACCTGTGACCTGCCTGAAGTGCTTGCGTTATGCAATCATATGTAATCCTGCCCTTGTCTCACCCACATGAAAACAGCCTCTTTCCTTTTTATACTGCCATATCGGTGCTTGCAGCTTTTGAATTTTGTATGCTTTCAGATAGGCCAAAAACATATTTTCGGGACATGTTGATTAGAGCAACGAACCTTGCCTGATTCCAATGGTTGCAGTATCTTTACTTGCTTATGAGCTGATCAAGGTCGGTCATTTGGTTTACACTTTACAGATTCACCTCTCAATTCAAAGATGAATATAAAATACCTCGGGGATCTATCATTGATCTGTCTAGGGAGCCGGGCCATGTTCTTCGCACAACGAGTAAGATATTTCTTTAATTTGCTTCTTAATTGTCTTGGTCCACAATACTTGCTGTATTCTTTTATCTTCTCCTACTTTTCTCAAGATAATCATTTTATCATTCGCATGTTGGGGAAATTAATCTTCATGAAAGGTCTTTATGGTAGAAAACCATTGACGAGGATATTGGTTTTTGGGGGGGGGGGGGGGAGGGGGGGTTTGAGAAAGTTGATAGTTTCCAATAATTAAATTGTTGGGGTAATATACAATTCTTGATAGGATATCGCTGTTGAAATTCATCGAAAGAACTATGATTATGGTGTTTGACTAGGATGACCATAATTAGTATTTATGTGGCCATGGAGGCCTAAAAAACAAGCATACAAACTCATACAGATGATCATAATTTGTCTATATCTTCTCAAAAGCTAAATAGGAAATCATGTTATGCACAATCTAATCTTTATAACTTTTGTCTTGAGAAATTTTATACTTGATAAAGTTGTCTTTATTTAGCATGAGCATGGTAACTGTGCTGGTTCTTATTGGTGGAAAATTTAGTAAATCAGAAACAAATACAACATTCTTTTTGGCATCTATGTAGTTGATGGAAAAGAGGTGGGGAGCATCGAGAGCAAACTCTTGTGCCGGTCAATCCTCGATCTATACATTGGTGATGAACCATTTGACCGGAAAGCCAAAGAAGATGTCGAGCTGAACTTGGCTTCTCTCCTCGGGAAATAGTGAAGCGGTACATCAAAGTCTGCCGAATTACAGTTTTGGCAATTTCACATTTCTCGAATTTTAGGTAAACATGTATCCTGTGTGATACTCCTTTTCTTGTCTAGAAGACGAGAGAAGAAACCGAAATGGAGGACAGAAAAGATAAGGGGAAGAGTTTTTAACTTAATACTAGGATTTGAGTATATTACTGTTTGAGATGTAAAACCTCGCCATGCGGGTCAAGAAATCATTTGTGAAATTTGATTTCTGTAAAACGTGGGATTCATATTCTATCCTATGATCTAAGCGGGTCTTTCTGGAAAATAAAACAGAGAAATGTCCACTTCTTATAGACAGCCAAAGGGCATGTGAAAATTCAGGACGTGGCTGTGAAACGATATATTTTACATTGCTTGTATAATGGTAATCGGGTCTTGCGGATATGGTGGTCCTGCTCCTACTCCACTCACACCTACACTTCTCTTTGTCCGGGAATTAGGGTTGTTGGAGTGTGTGTGTATATATATATGTGGAAAAATTGGTTCCGTGGTTTTTACCTCGATTTTGACGTTTGAGAATACTAATTTTTGTCTCCTCGTTTGCTCCACAATCTTTCCAGGTTGTCAAATTTGTTGGGCCTGACCTTTGTGGTTTTTGAATTGACCGATGATGCTAGTTTACGATTTTCATTTGGATTGATGTCAATATTGTCGTAATGTAATTTTATGCGGCGTAGATAAAATAATTTTGTATCTCATGGGATCAAATATGCTACAATTTTTATCTTATAAAATCACGTGTACCACAATTTTATTTCTATAAGATAAAAAAAGTTACAATATCTATCTTATAAAAGATTAAATGTGTTATGTTTACAAACTATGAGACCAAAAATTAAAAGTGCAATTTCCCAGAAGAAGAGTGCATAACCATGTATATACCATGCATTCAATTAAATTCGATATTACAAGATACATAAAAAATAATGATTTAGAACTTGTTCTCTCCTCAATCAAAATATTCCAGTGCTCATAACGAGTTAATAATGACACCGCTCTACTAACTTTTTATAAAGTAAAAAATGCCCTTTATAACAAAATAACTAACTTATTTAATTTTATAAAATTTATAGTAATTGATAAAATTATTGTTGATTTTTTTTATTATTGAAATGTACTAATTTATATATTTCAAAGTGTAAAAAATTATTTATTATATATATAATAAAAGAGGATTAAAAAACTCGGTATCATCCAAATTGCATTTTAGCATAGATTTAAACCTTGGAATAGGCGGATAGGGGAGAGAGTTTTCTTTAGTTGTAATTTCAAAGACGCATATAATGTTTGAGGCGACCCATAACTCAAAACTATTCTTCTTAGCTTTCTTAATCCATAAAATCCCAACGGTCCCCGCCCTCCCATGCATGCACACGAACGAACATTAACAAAAGATAATTAATTGTGCAAGAAATTATGAAAGAATGGAATTCTATGATTATAACAAAGATTAGTCTGTCTATACATTCAGTAGTAGGGTTGGCAGCCAACTCATAAATAAGTACTAAAACTGCAGCCCTAATAAATTCCAAAACTTTGAAGCTAACTTGATAAGTTCACCGGCCCTACTTTATCACTAGCTTTTGTTTCACTTCTCATATTACGACTTTTCCTCCTTATCTCCCCCCTTCCTCACTTTTCTCAATTCTCAACTTTCACCAAACACATTCAATGTGATTTTGTGAGCAACACTAATACATTCCCACTTGTTGGCAGCACGTCATCATCCTTTGCTGCGAGACAAAAATTGCAAGCGGATTGCTACCGCTAAACAATCACAAGAACCGACTGATGTTTGCCTCCAATTTGCTGCAGCAGGCTGGTTACCACATGAGATGTAATGTAATATCTGGGCTGCATCTTGCACTTTCATAACCTCATTGCAGCAAAGCTTATTAATACTTGAGCTCCGAGAGTTGGCTTGGGCATGTGCTTAAAATTGATGGCACGTTTCTTCTGCAAGAAGGGGACGTCTTCTGGCTGGGTCCATTCAGAGAAGCCTCTGTTTCTTGGCATGGTAATGCTGAAATAGTTGAGGCAGCTTTACCAAGAGTGGGGGCAGTTCTTAGGCTGCTACCTGTATTTTTTGACATAGAAGAGTTCAGAGGACAACCGACAACAAAAGAAGGGACTGGCTGACTTTTGATGACAAGCTGTTGCCCTTGAAATGATGCAGCAGGGACTGAACCATCCCCAAAAGATATGTGAGTCTGGCCATGAGAACTTTTCACTTGGGGCATGTTAACAAGGCTTGAAGAGGCAGACTGTGATGAACCTTCAGGAGCTGTGGCTCTAGAGAAGTTCTCCCACATAGGGGGAAAGGATGGATTATCAGTTTGGACAGACACTTGTGTGAAAACAGGGTTGTTACTGGGGAAACTACCAGCAAGGAAAGAGCCAGGAATGCTGTTAGGAGCGGAGGCCTTGACTTGAGCTGCACCAGTAAGCTGCTGCATATGATGCTTCTGGAGCTGGACCAAGTGCTGTTGATGCTGATGCGGCTGGAAGTTTGGGATTGTAACCGAAACACCAGATGTCACAGCAGCTGAAGATGATTGAGAAGATTGGTCTCCAGTTAAAGATGATGGAAGAAAATTGATAGTTTTAGCTAAACCATCAAATTTGAAAGCTCCCATAGTTGAGAGGGATGATAAATCATTGCAATCTCCTTTTAAAAAGTTAGAAGACTTACCACCAACCAATGGATATTTTCCTTCAGATGCCTGGAAATTCTTCTGTTGTGCCATCTGGGAATGAGGTGCCATCTGATTAGCATTCCGAGCCGTATCAGGAAGCATATGGAAGATACCAGAGTTTTGCACCATTGATGAGAAGTCAAGTGCTGGATTTATGGAAGGATTTGAACCAAAAGACAAGGCAAGCGCTTGAGGGATGAGCTCAACCCCACCCTTAGAGCCCTGCTGAGGATCACCATGCTTATTCCCAACAGCACCACCTCCAATCGACACAGGTGGGATCACTCCAAAGTTCATCGGTTGGACAGGAAATGAACTGGTTTGGCCATTATTAGGTTTCACCAATTGAGACACCAAGCCATCAGCAGGCGACGCACCACTTTTCCTACTGACTTCTGTGTCAGACTTGCTAGCTGAGTGGGATGGCTGGAGTAGCCTCTCTGGCTGCGGTGGATGTGCATTTACTGGAGTAGGAAACTTACTATCCCTGGTTTTTGTACTGGTCTGCTGCTCACACTGTGGTTTTTTGTGGGATGATGAGCCACTAAATGTGCTCGTATTTTGAGAAGCTGATTGGACTGGAGTACGAGGAAGGGATAACTGCTGCTGATTTTGAACATTAAACAGAGGTGAAGAATAGTAAGAGGAGTTCAAGAAGGGCATAGTGGGGGATCCTCCTTTGAAAGGAGGCATAGCAAAATTTGTTGAAATAGGAACCGGGCAACCATTGTTCTGTAACAATGCGATGTATGGAGCTGCTTCATTGGAGGGAAACAATGGATGATTAAAGCTCACAGCAGCTGCTCCTCCAGGCAAGGGTAAGTTTACTGAAGGCCTCCCAGCTGAATTAGAGGACAAAGATGCATGACCAGCTGAAGCAGATTGAGGTTGTCCAGAAGAATTAGCGGGTGCCATCATAGTTGTTTGATGATGACCAAGTGGAAAGATAAAACCAGGTCCATGCTGCAATCATCAGGAATACACAAACACTTTCAATACAGCAATGTAACTGTGATGCAACAACTAAAAGGTAAAGCAGCAAAACATACCAGAAAATGATTAGCTGGAGCTTGATGTGAAGCTTGTTGAAGCACAGACTTGCCACTTGTTGTATTCAAAGCTGAAGCAGCATCAGAGCTTTTATCTTTTCCACTTCCCCCTGAAACAGTTACCATACTCTGCCCTCCTTGGAGGTCTCCGAACAACATATTTCCAGGAATTAACTTCTGTGTTGGTAACATGGATTTTAGGTTCACGGGCTTCGTTCCATACAAAGTAGAAGGACCAGTTGGCCCAGATGATAAAGTCTTCTTGATGTGTTGCTGATGAGAATAAATGTTGTGGGCAAGGCATTGATGAGTTGCACATCTCTTTGTTCGAGGCTGTGAAAACTTAAATGGAGGGAGCTGCACAATTTCCGGTGTATATACACAAATCAATATTTACAACTGAAACAAATAAAAGAAGCATTGCTCTGAATAGCCCGATGGAAGGTACCTCAGTTGTCCTTGAAGATCTAGCACTTCCATCTATTGGCAAAACTGCTTGTAGAGGTGACTTGTAGCTGCATATGAAACAACTTATTGAAGAGTGGGAAACATCTAAACACAAGACTGAACAAAGGTTATTATACACACCCTGGATGAGGAAGAACACCAGCCCAGCTACTCATGCCAATAGGGAAAGGTAACAAGGAACTTGTCGCTGCAAAAAGAAATGTTAAATTTAGCTGAAAACGTGTCATGAATTTAAGTTCCTAAACCCACGACGACTCAACATCAATAAGGAATTAAAACTTCTGTTTTGGGGCTTTACATTGATTTTTCTGCTCCTTCCGATCCTGCTGCTGTGGGGTAGTACAGTCACTGAAACTCAAGACATCAGGCCTACGCTTTTCCAACTCACCCAACTCAGGGTTTGGCAATTGATTATTCCCCTCCTGCATCCGAATTGCAATCTCCGAGGGACCATTCTTTGAAATGTTATCACTCTTCTGCATATTAGAGATGAAACAGTTTTCATCAAATTGAAAAAATAGAACCCAAATAGGAAAGAACTGCACAGGAAAAGATGCACATGCCTTTTGAACATCCTCAGTCATAAATTTAGCACCAATTACTATATCAACCAAGGCAACTCTCTCCGGAGATGATGGCAAAGGAGGAGGAGCCTGTCAAAAGCGCATTCATAATTCAGAATTTTCACTAGAAGAATAGAAAAAAAAAAAAAGGCATAAGCCTAAGGGACTTAACACCACCGTATGCCGTACTTACCATCAAATCAATCTCTAGCTTGGCTTCCTTCTTAGCATCAACTCCAATTGGTGGATTATCCCTGTTCCCGGCCCAACATAGATATTATTAAATTGCTATGGAGATGGAACGATAGTTAATTTAAAAAGAAAATTAAAGAGAAGAAGAGATGGAGAGGGGGTGGGGGAAGGAAGTAATAAACGGAAACGAAAATTTGAGGATGCTCACGCTTTTGTCACTGTCGGGTCCTGAATATCACAAGCATTTACTTTAACACATGATGGCGATTTGCTTTCTTTTGGAGACCCCACATTTCCTTTATTCACAAACGCATCTCCACTCACTAATTCTTGAGCTGGTTCATCCGGAAATTTCTCTTTCTCAATCCTTCCTTCTTTCTTCAGCAGTTTCATTGAGTCAACTATATTTGTTTCGGCATTCACTTTTATTGATTGCTCATTTTGAAATGAAAAGGCATTATTCTCATCTTTACCACCATCAGCTTTTAACCTCTTTAACTCTGTAATCCACCAAATCCACATTTATTAAAAAAATTTCCGAACAGCAATTATTCACAAACTCTGAATTAAAGACATCAGTAAAAGAAAACGCAAACTTACCATCATCAGATGTGTCTGTGCTATCTCTATCCACCTTTTCCTCATTTGGGGAAGACTGGGATTGCGACTGCGATTGTTTCATCAGATCGAACAGTGCTTCAGCGACCTCGATCTCGATATCATCTTGAATCACAGAAGAAGGCTTGGGATTCGATGCACTCATCAAAACCCGTGTTCTCGGCTCTAAACATTTCTGTGAAGTCACAAGCATAGAAGAAAATCTTAGTAAGTCAAACGCATCGTGACGTATTGGAAAAACAAAAATAAATTGTACAAAAGTGAAAATCCAAACATAGCAAACCATCTTCTTCTTCAATGAAGCACCGGAGGATGACGAGGAAGCGCCGCCGCAACCAATCAGACTCACCGTTGCCGGAGACGGAGAAAATCTCCGGTGGATCGAGTCCTCTCCAAATCCGCCGCTGCCTGAATTCCAGTACTCATGCAACCTCTTTGCCGAAGCTATAAAACGAAAAACAAATTAACAAATATTAATTGGAAGATAAAACTCAACAAATAGATCAAAGATTCCTGACCATGATAACATACCAGAGCGAGCTCTTCGGGGTACAGGAACACCAAGTATTTCATCGGCGGCGGGTCTGAGCACCGGCGACGACCGGAGAGTACGGAGGCCCCGCCGGTTATTCGACAGAGAAGAGTTCGTTGGCGATACTTGATTCATCCGATTTTGCCGATGAATACTTGTCTCCTCTTCCTCTTCGTAGTACTCTTCATCACTAGAGTCCGTACTCTCGGTCTCTCGAAAACTTTCACCACCACCACTCCTCTGCTGCACCGCTGACCTATCAACTCTTCTTCTCTTCGGAAACTCTCGATCCCGGTCCTTCCTCTGTAACCGCTCTCGATCTCTTAACCTCGCTGTTTCCTGCAATTCCATCTGTCTATACTCGTCTGCCAAGAGTAAAATGATTTCAGAAACACACAAAAAAAGAAAAAATATCAAGATAACAACCTAATTCAGAGAGAGAGTTTTATCAAAGGATTTTCTAACCAGTTGAATCTCTGAGAGTAGTGATTCTCTGCCGTCGCCTCGGCAAACCGTTGACGGTAGAAATAGTCGCTCTTCGCAAATCTCTGCTTCTCTCCATTAACACTACAAATTTCTCCCGTCAATTAAATAATTCGCCGGATTTCCACCATTTTTAACGGCGAAAACAACCGGAAAAAAAACAACAAAGGAAATGAAATTCTAAAGACTGCCAGATTCACAAAATGAAACTGAATTTGTTGGAATTCACTCACTCTCTCTCTCTCCCCCGCTGCTCACTCTCTCTATCTCCTGTTTCTCCTTTTTGCTTTCTCTGCTCTCCCCTCTTCTTCACTTTTTGTGCTCTCTCTCTTCCCCCCTTTCTCTCTAGTCTAATCTAATCTGTTCTTTGTTGTTATATTTAAGTCACGCGAAACCTACTCCAGAGGCGAGATGGACGGCATCGATTTCTCTCTCGCCCCCGAACCATCATATCCGCCGTAAGATGAATTCTTCATCTAAGGGCTACGATGAGCCGGTGCCAACATGGCACAACTGTCACTTTCCCGATTATAATATTCTGCTTCCTGCCCTCATACTGCCACGTGGCTCATCTACTCTAATTTTTAGTCTATCCCCTTCTTCATTTTTCCCTTTATTTTTTTTCTATTTTAAATAAATAAATAAACAATTAACTTTGCTCCAGTATTAAAGTTGGTCGGATTCGGAATGGGCGTACTTTAAAAATTATACGAATTTTAATTTAATGGTATCTAAGTCAAATTTGAATCTTAATTTTAATTAAATTGAAATTAATGAAAGTTGTACTTCATGGTAGTTGATAATCGTAACTACATGCAATTATGAACCACTTGTATTTCTTTTTTCTTTTCTTTTTTGCCTCCCTACCAATAATTAGTCCACCACACCACACTATTTCAAATAATTATGTATTATATTTCAGAACAAAATTTAAATAATTTCATATGGATTCTAATAATTTTAAAAGCAGATCAAAACAAAAAATTCAAAATTCAAATACATCGATTCAGGCTAAACATATATCTTTTTTATAATTTATCTAGTACTTACCATAAAAAACAAATAATCTAACGCCGATTCATCTTTAAGTCGAAAATGGAAAGTATTAGTGGTGTAATAATGAGGTGTTTTTTGAAAATAATATTTAATTTAGTGAAAGATTCCTAAAGTAGGAATATTTTTAAATAGTTTGTAAATTGAAGTAATTCAAAGGCAGGATTTAGATTTTTTAATAGATATTTGATTGATGATGGTATTTTTTGATATAGTTAAGTGATAATTCGTATGAAATAAATAGGAAATTCTGTCATAAATTACTCCTGATTTGTTTGGGTAAGATTTGGTGTAAATAAAGAATATCTGTTATTATATTTATTTTACCAAAAATTGAAATAAATAAAAATAATTATGGATTATTGAAATATCTAAGTAATTACATAACAATAATTAATTTAACAGTCAAAAAGTCATAAAGGTCTAATATTATCAATCCAGGGCAAAAGTGCACGCGTACAGTCGGAGCGTGGAGGAAACATGAGGCTACTGGCAGGAATGTGAACAAAACGAGGGCTCCCGATACACGTGTCTCGTTAGGATACGCTGCATTGGAAAGGCTGAAACTCGGAGAATAAATATCTTATCTGCGCGTACGTTCACTGCCCCATACGGAAAAAACCAGCTGCGGCAACAGCTCACGTGGGGGTTTAAGTGGAGCGGTTCGTACGTGGCGCTGCTCCGGTTGTACCGCGGCAAGTCATATTTCGTTGAGTGGGTCCCGCAGTCTTGGAATAAATACTTCCGACATGGCAGTGTCTATTATGGGTCCCACACGAAGCTGGCGTGGCACTGACTATCTGCACGGCGGTTCCCCCGAATGAGTAGCGAGATATTCGCCGTCGGTGGAGCCCGATCCGACGGTGGAGCTTCTTCATTTTTAGAGGGAGTCGCTATCGGCTTTGGTGGAGCCAGAGTCGGCTGCCTACGGATCTGAGGCCATTCCACTGCGCCATGGGCTTCGCTTCAATGTCATTTTGCCAACTCATCTCTGCCTTCTTCTTTTTTACTTCAATTACAAATATTAATTAGACATTATAAATATACAAAAATATATTAATATATTCAATGTTTGAATTTTTTTTCTTAAAATTTCTTCTATATTAATTTAAAAAAAGATTAAAAATACATTTATCTTCGTTGAATTATGATTTATGTAGCAAACACAAAGTATATTTACATTTTTAATGTGTATTTGTATGATTAGGATGATGAGTAACTGGAATTAAAATTTGCAAGGAGTAACAACGCAGGGGAGGGAATCAATCTCTGGTCTGCACACGCCCGAGACCACAAAAAGTGGGTCGCCTCGGATCTCGCAAGCTGCTGCACCCCACCCCACCCCACTTCCGGATGTTTTCACTTTACTTGCCTACTTAACTCAATAAATTATTCTCCTACTAATCTTTCTTGTATTTGAATCCAAAAATTTTATAATTATGAATTTTCCTGCAATTTTTTATTAATATAAATAAATTTGATGTTTTTTAACTCATAAAATAATCTATTTATTAAATATAAATAAACATCAGGAGTACTTAATATAATTTTTAAATTAAAAGAAATTTACGTGTCATCACACTAAAACTCATGAGAGAATTAATGTAATTATCCCTTTTGTAAATAAACCAGCGTGATTGAACAAATACTATAGTAACAAACCCCTTAATGCTTCTAAACATACATTTTTAAATCAAAATAACATATAAAAAAAGTATACTATTTATTGTAAAAGTAATGATTTACTGAGAAGAATTCAGAAATCATATAGAATAAGAAATATTTATGAATTATTTATCTTAAATGAGGATCTAAAAATATAATATGCCAGGAAGTTAAGAGGAGATATAATTTTTGTCCTAATTTAAAAAAAAATGTTATTTTATGAAGTAGTGGTGTAATATACAGAAGAAAAAGCTTGTAACATGATGGTTGTTGATTCGTATAATAAAAGATGTGGTACAACATTGGTATTCGTTATTATTATAATATAATGATATCGCACGTCGGAAAGTTAAGCGGACATGATGTACAACTTTCCAACCTTGTCCATTTTGAAATTGAAGTCCAAGGAAGAACAAGAAACTGCTCCACTTGTCTCCAATAACAAATGAACTCTTGGAGTGTGTTCAAAGTTATTATTATTATTTTATTTTATTGTAATAATATTTCTATATATTTTAGGAATAATTAGACTGTTCATCTCTAAAATTTCCTTCATCAAAATCGAAAAAAATCAGTTAATGATTAGTTTATTAGAAGTATCAAATTATGGAGTTTGTGAAGTCAAAGGTTAATTGGAAATTGGCATTTGTCTTTGCTCGTTCCGATGGCCTTTGGCTTCTTGTGCTAGAAGAAAATACCAAAACTTCATACAGGACTACTAAATACCAAAGAGGAAGAAAAATGATTAGATTTATATAAAATACATAAATTATTTTTATTTTTTATTTTAGTAAAACTTAGTTATAAATAAAGATAGAGGATAACTAATTTTAAATAATTTATAAAAGTGTGATAATTTTTTAATTTAAACTTATAATCTATTAACTAATTTTATTTACATATTAATTAAATAATTTAATATTATAATTATTAAAAGGTGCAATTTTATATAGAGATTCAATAAAAAAATTAATAAAATAATTTAAATTTAAATTAAAAATTTGTATAAATAATAAAAAAACGGCATCATATTACTCATTTTCCTAAAGTTACTTTGCCATCCCTTCTAACTTTTGATAATTACAAAAACACCCTAAGGGCAATTCTGTTTTTGAAAAACTATTTTAAAAATTGACCTAGCCAACAAGAGCATTTTTGGGTTTTAAAAACTGTCAGGGGTGGTTTGTTTAATTTTTCAAAAGGCATGGGTGGTTTGTATAAAAAAACACTAGGTGAAAGAGTGTAAATATAAGTATCCTTATTTAATATATAATTTAAAATCTCCAAACTGTCTTTTTTTTTGTTATTTTGATGAATTTGAAATCTCCAAACTTTGATGTTGGGATAGGAAGTCCTTTTCAATAAGTCTTATTTGGTAGAATTTGTAAGGACTACTTTTGAATAAAATTGAGCAAACTTGTAAATATGGTTCATCACTTTGTTTAAAAAACATAAATGAGAGTGAATGGATCACAACATCCAAATCTATCCTAAATAACTTAAGCGATCTAAAGGGTTAAGTGCTTCTAAACCAGTTAGATTCAATATATGGCATCGATATATTTCCATATGCATGTGTTTACTTGATTAACTTATGTTTTAAAATATTTTTTTTGGGACAATTACATTTGTTCCCCCTGACCTATGGTCTGTTTTATACAGATCGACCCTACTTTTTGTATAACTAAAGAAATTATCCCTAACAATCAAAAAGTAGGAATAGTTTGTGTGATGATGTTGACATTTTTTGGGGGCGTATTTGAATTTTTTTGAAAATAAGGATAATTTAGTAAATAATATTGACATTTTATGTGAATATATACATAAATAATTTGTATAAATAAATTATAGGCAAGAGATGTGAATAAGATAGTTTTGGAGAGATTGCAGTTTTTGGATACTGGGAAACACCTCACCCAACTTTTGGAGTTGAAGTATATGAGCATTCACTTGTCTTATCCTTACATCCCATGTTCACCACACACTGCCTACCCAGTTTCCACATTGCCCCCTGCGAAGATAATTCCCAAGGGGAATATATTCCCAATTTTTACGTTGTGGCTCATATATTATACCCTTTTTCTTTTTATATATACAAAAGAAAATTAGGAATGGCGAATGTGCTTATCTTACAACGTTTCAACTTTTCTGGGTCCCAAAATGCGATTGCTTTCCTCCAAAGATAACCGTACTCAACTCAACTTTCTTATTTGGTTCACAACCAAAATCAGATGAAAATGTTTGCTATACTCTGTGACAATCAAGACAACTTGATCCCATTCCACAACTCCCCTTCTCTGCAATAAATTCCTCAAGTAATTGTTGCCACTGCCCGGGCACTGCCGCCTTCGGGTGCTAGCGAAGCCAGCATCCATGTCTGTCCCGTTGCTGTATATATCCTGTTGCGGAATATACAGAAAGCATTGTGCTTGTCGAATCGTGTGCGCTCCTGAAAAATAATATAATCAAATAATAATTATTATTTTACTTGTTATTTCCGCCAGCAACCGGTTTGCAATCCCTTCTTCCAAGTCTGACCGTCCACGACGGACCACCCACAGCTGCCGAAGCATCCCGCGCTGCCACCTTCCGCTTGGCGGCTTCTATAACCTCATACCCTCTGGCAGAACCATTCATGTGTGCTGCAAACTTCTCGCCGGTGATGGTAGGGGTATCATCCACTAAAAAATGGATGCATGCATCACATCACACTCGTTTAACGCTTACAGATTCTTGATTTCATCCACTAATAATAAATAAAAGATTAATGGGCTGTCTTTGAATATTAGGATGATGGAGCAGTGAGTCCACCCTGCGTCTCACACATTCATTATTGTTAGATTAACTCATATAATATATATATATAGTAGTAAATGAATTGGTGGGAATTTTTAGCTTGGATTGGACTCGATTAAATCTGAATTAATTATATGACAATTATAATATACTTATTGTGTGATTGGTGTACAGTTCATAAAAAGTTATTAATTACATAACAATTGTGATATACTTACTCCGTGATTAGTTTGATTTAGTCATAATTGATTGGTCAAAATAAAGCAATTTACTCCCTATCTAAAAAAGTAAATTGCTTAATTTAAAAAAAAAAACAGGGAGTTAAATTATTACATTTTAAAAATACAAAAAAATTAATTGTTAATTTTTTTTATAAGTGAATAATTTACATATATATAATATCAGAGGGAGATAATTGTATTTTTTCTCAAACCAATGATAATTAAATGAGCCACAATGCGGCCCCCCCAACACACACACACACACAGAGAGAGAATCCGTAACTTTCTCTAGAGGATGTGATTAGTTCAAATTTTGAAACTTCACAGAAGATGCCAACTGGATTAGAATAAAAGGGAGCTTGCTTTGGTCCCAAGTCTTGCTCATTTACTATTCATATACCATCCCATCCATCCTCCTCGGAGGGCCTTTATCAAAATCTCATAAGTATAATACAATTATATCATTGTAATTGATATATAATTTAAATTGAATTTCAACCAATTTATCAAATGAAATACACTTATGATCTAATGAGCCCTAGTGAAAATTTGATAAATGTAATAAGACTACAGTTCAAACCGAGTAAGAGAAATTATAATTTAGATCGAATTTTGATCAGATTTAAATCAATTAAATGACATGTGGAATACACTTGTGGTGTAATTTAATACATATTTTAGAAAAAAAATAAACAAACGCATGGTAAGTGTATCATACTTACTCTATGATTGATATATTCAAACTGAAATTGATTTTGATAAAAGAAACTCAAATAACAACCAATAGCGATTGGTTAAATTCGAATAAACCTAATTTAAGTATGAATTCTTCTTATTAGGATTTGCTTTTTTAATGATTTTTGAGATAACTGAATTAACAAAATTAGTTCATCTTGTCTTTAAAATTAATATTTATTCATATCCCAATCCGAAAAAAAAGTTTTACTCTTGTTTGTTCTTTTTCTAAATAAAAATGAAAAGTAATATGGATTAAACTCGTTGTGGGTACTCTAATTATGAGAATCTGACTACTATGGGATGATCCATTTTCCAAAACTCGTTCAGACATTTCGTGACTTTCTATAACTCAATCAATACACTACGTACAGTAAGCTCAAGTCCGCACTGCAGAAAATTGTACTTCAATAACAAGCCTACATCCATATAATTAGAATTCATTCATGTACTGTACTGTTCTAGTCAGCTCTGGAATTGCAAAAATTCAACCCAGTTAAACAACTTGAATTGAGAAACGCATAATATTACATACCATGGTTGAATACATCAAATATTAGGGTCAAACAATTTAACATGTCAAGCAACTCTATGCTTTGCAGATGATGTACATTTATGAGGAACAATTCGGTAACTCTGTCGGACGGCTTTGTAGGAACAAGTCTTTGAGCAAGCAGCCAAAATCAGATTTTCAGAGCCACTGCATTTTCTATGCACCACATACTACACATGTAGTGGTTTGCCGAGTAAGATGGAAAATCAACAACAAAGGGTTGGGGAAAAGAACTTCACAAAATTTGGTCTACACGTCTGATGCATTGCTCAAACTGTCAGTAACTCCTGAAAGAGAAGAAAAAGGCGACGGATTTTGAGTGGATATCCCCTGGATGCTCTAAAAGAAAATGGTTTAGTTATGAAATGAAACCAAATTTTACTGTTACTGTATTAACATAGAAGTTGACATAATAGCTCAACTTAGAAGATTCCGTAAGATTCTGGGACCTGATATTTCAAGGAAACAAAAGATGCACTCATATTGAAGGTTTTTATAGTTAAAGCTTTTTTTTATAAAAGCTGCAATATGTCTTTTGCCAAAAGAAGCAAATTGAGCAATAGAAGTTCCAAAGCATCCAATTCAAGGCAGATTAACAAAGTCTTGAAACCGCACCCTGCACCCACACCCTCCCGGAGTTCGTATAGTTGTCAGTTACTAATATATAATAGCAAAAGAAGCTGTACCTTCTCCTTCTGTTTGTAGATTGAATCAATCTTCTTCATGTATTCATCTGTCACTTTCTGCACATAAAGAATTCCATTTTCAAAAGTAGTTAGCAGCCTTCAACTCAAGTCACTAGTAGCCACGCTTTTTAAATAAACTACATTTTAGAAAATTCTAATATTTGGAAGGAAACAAAAAAGCCACTTTGAGCTCCATAGAATTATTACACGTACATTTTATTTGGAGCAATTTATCAGTGGAGATATGGCCTAAGAGTTTGTGTATCCTATCACTGCCCCAAAACTCAATGTCCGTGATGTTTGTTAACCATATAACCAGAATAGAAGCCATAAAAGAGGATTTTCTCGGAATTTCATACTTCTGACTTAGTTATCAAAAGGAACTTATCCAAGTACCTGCAAATCACTAGATAAGTCCTTCACATTGTCCTCTGAGAGCTTCTTCTCCTGCGAAATATGCTGCTGATTACAATATAACAATGGCAAAAGAAAAGACAACAGAAAGGAAGGTATTTTTCAGACCTTCTCAAGTTTTTCATACGCTTTGATGGCATCTCTTCTTATATTCCTTATTGCAACCTATAAGAGTTAAGAGCAACTAAGGTTACCTACGGAAGGGGATATGCAAGAGGAGTTCTACCTGAGAAAAGGAGTACAAAAGAAAAAGAAGTTGACAATGGTAGTAGCATCAAGATTTTAGCATGAAAGAGATCCTAACCCCTCCAACCCCTCACGTCCTTCTATGATCAATGCAAATATCATCAACAGATTGGACAAATTTTTATATGTGGTTCATATGAATCACAAAACCGAAGGAGCACATGTCTGTAGCTGAGATGAGTTCACCTTGCCTTCTTCAGCCTGCTTGGCTACAATCTTAGACAACTCCTGCAAATAAGTAAAAGATATCAAAAGGAGAAATCAAAAGTTCAAGAGCATGAGTTACATAGATATGCAATTTGATGCATTTGTTTCAAGCATGTGTTGATGGGCAAAATTATAAGACAACTCATAACAAGTTCTAAAAGTTAGCCTGTTAAAACAAGGATAGTGAGCAACAAAAAACCACTCGCTTGCCTGGCCATAGGCGACACTTTACTAAACACAAGATCATGCAATACCTTCCTTCTTTCAGATGTCAGTTGGGGAAGGGTCAATCTAATAACTTCTCCATCATTATTTGGAGTCAAACCAAGGTTAGAGCTGACAATTGCTTTCTCTATGGCCTTCAAGCTGGAAGCCGTAAACAATCAAAATGTGATAGGATTAGAAACAAAATACAGCACGTAACTGACAGTTCAAGGAAACAAATGATGGGAAAAAGGTTTTTTTGATTTCTTGACATCCATCATTTTACAAAATCATTCAATGGGAACAGAATTCATTATTATGAATCCGTAATGCCAAGTCATTTTCTTTGCATTTAACCCCGGTCCATAAGCCGGAGCAGAATTTCCTAGGATGCTAAAAGCTAAATGACACGGTTCTGATGCCATTGTAATTTTGCTATTTGCAGTAGTATTTCAGTGCAAGGAGCTACCTGGATTTGTCATAGGGTTGCACCAAGAGAGAACCCGCATCGGGAGTACTGATCTGTGCTATACTCTTCAAGATGACCGGTGTTCCATAATAGTCCACCTAAGAAGGCAGGCAAGGGAAAAAGAGATTATGAATGAAAAGCTAACTAGTCATTTGCAGGTCAAGATAACTCAAGATGCAAATAAAAACTATGATCTGAAAAGTTTCCATTACAGAAACGAATAAAAAATGCCAAAGAGGAAAAACCTCAGGCCGAAAGTTGATGAAGATAGGCCATACCTCCACTTTGTCTAGTATTGCAGGGTTCGCTCTTCCAGTTCTAATCGAATTGAAACTGGACCTCACATTTTCGATAGTCTTTTCCATCCTTTCTTTCTGAAAACCAACCAACAAATTATTGCTTCCTTAGCTTCTTTCTGTGTTTCCTATATACACATAACTGATTCAACAAGAAAAGCTTAAGTTAGAAATGCTGGAGGAAATAATTTAATTCTTACAACATCTTTCTCAATCATAGACTTCTCTGCTTCAATTTCTTCAATGGTTGCGCATCTGAACACTCCCATTCTGATAATAGAACAACTAATTCAGTAACATAATTAATAAAAATCATAGTACAAGGACCAATAATTTATGAACTGAACTTGCCTCTTCTTCCATGGCTGCTTAACAACTAGTTGCTTCACAGAAAACCCTCTCGCCGCCACCCGAAGCTTCACGTAATTCGCCGACGCACTCCAAGAACCCACGTTTCCAGAACCTGCAGTAGAGTCCACTTCAACCACGCACTTCAATAAATAATCAAAACCCAAAAGTCTAACGGACCTGGGAACGAGAGGCGGGTCCTGGGAGAATCAGAGGCGTAGCAGATGGAGCGTATGTGAGACACAGGCGAGAATGTCGTCGCCATAGTTGTGGCACAATCCGTTCGACCAAATGCCTTGGCTAAATTTTCACAGCACCAGTCCTACAGACCACCGCGACATACAGAGAGCAGCGAAGCGCGAGGAATTGTGGATAAGAGCGATCTTTTGCACTGTACATTCACTCACGGCCGGAAACAAAACGGAATTCCCAGTTTTGCCCCCTCGGCTTATATTGAAAATTTGACTTCCCATTTTTACCCTCTCACATTGCGTAAACTGATTAATAATAAATTAAAAAAATAAAGGTAAAGAATTTATAAAATGTATTATTATAAAAGATGTTTTCGAGATTTATGTAATGTTAGATTTTAATTTAAAAATAAATTTTCTAAGTGTTTGGATAATATAAAATGATACAGTTTATAAATGTTATTAATAATAACATAATATGATTATAATAATTAAAACTACGGTACATGTTAAATTTAAATAATTAAAATATAAACTCATTTCATAATAATTTTATCAAAAAAACTACAATATTTCATAAATTTTTAAATATTTTATAAGATGCGTTAAAATAATTAATATTTTATAATATTGTACAGTCTCTTTGTTCGATTCTGGATTGATATTTTCTAGTTTGCATTTCCGTTACATCTTTTATTTCAATTAACATATAAACGTCATGTATATAAAAATTATGTGCTTGTATCTTTTTAAATAAAAAATTTATATATGTGGTGTGTATAAATAAAAGATACAAAATTTATCGTACCAAAAATAAAATAGTACCAATGTATCTAACAATAGAGGATTAATTTTATGATCGTATCATAACAAGATAAGTTATTATATAAAAAAAATTTACTAAATAAAATGTATAATATCATCTTTATAAACATAACACATTAATATATTAAATGAAATATAAAATAAAATAATATTTGCAACAGAAAATCATATCCGCTGCTCCTACTACAACTACGACAATCACGTTTACATGGTAAAAACAACATGCAGAAGCGTAACAAATCCCACTCACAAACCGCACTCATGCATATACTGTGATCACTTTTTTTACTGCACGAGCTTTTTCCCACCTAACCCCCCTCAAAATCCCTTCATAAATGGGCAATTTTTCTTTCACCACTACTCCAACATTTCCACTAATATTTCGGTGATGGGCGTGGGAACAGTGTTGTTCTTGTTTGTGGTGGCTGTTTGTGGAGTTTGCAATGGAGAAGTGTACAAAGTTGGTGATTCTGCTGCCTGGACTCTCATTGCCCATCCCGATTACAACACTTGGGCTTCTTCCAAGACTTTCCGAGTTGGTGACACTCTCCGTAAGTTTATAACGGAATTAGTATTACATCTCGCACTATACTTGCGTTATGAGATATAAAACAAAGTATAAACAAATGTTCGTTCTAATATAGGGGTGTTTTGTTTGTGTATAGTTTTTGAGTACGATCCACAATACCATAATGTGGTAGAGGTGAGCCGTTCGGACTTCCACACATGCAACACGGCAGCTCCCATCACCACCTACGCCACCGGCAACGACTCCATCATCATCCGGGGCATCGGCCACTACTACTACGTCTGCGGCTTCGTGGGCCATTGCGAGGCCGGGCAGAAGGTCGACATAAGGGTGGCCCAATCTCTTCACTCTGCTAAGATCCCAATTCAAGCCCCTAATAAGCCCATAGCTCCAAAGGCGTCTCCTATTGGGCCAATAGCGCCCAGCCCATCTCCGAGTAGTGGAGAATCTCTAGTGTTCCGTAATGGGCTCTTCTCTTGTATTGTTGGGCTTTTGATAGCTCTTGTTTGGGTTTTCAATTAATCAATCAGGTCTGTGGGCAAAAATGGCTTGTGTTCGTTTAGCTCTGTTATCTTTTTTGGTTTTCATTGTACTTAGAGTCTGGTATCATTACAGGTCACTTTGAGAAGTTTGATGCGTGCGTTTTATAATGGAACTGCCCAATTGTGTGGACTATATCATCTCAGTTGTAGAACATATATTTGTTAATACATTCATGTTTTGTGGTTCAAATAATAACTGTTTTCGTACTTGAAAAATAAAATAAAATTGCCATATCAATTATACGAATTCTATGAGTTACCATCTTATACCATTTTTTGGTATAATTTTTCGTGAAAAAATTATCACATTCAAAACACATTTCGAAGAATCTTTCTTATCTATAAAAAATCACTGGTGGGTTTGTTAAATTTGATGTTTATTTTCATTTTATGTTGTACACGTCAATAATGAAAATGCGATGGATTCAAGCTCATTCTTCCACGCACGTTGTAATTTTAAAATGTTATATAAATTACATCAACATTCCATAACATTAGATTTAATTATATAAATATTTATTAATTTTTATAAAATAATATGTATATATTTTTATGCGTGTTAATATAATATAATTTGTATAAAATTTAATGATTACATAGGCATTTGTAATTATAAATATAATTTTAAAGACTGTAATTATCATTATTCAAATGCATAATTACATTTACATTTCTTGATTTATAGTTATTTATACAAATTACTCCTATTTTTTAGATAATTATGCATACACCCATTAAAAATATCACTTACACAAAATACCTCTTACTTTTTTGAAAAATTACACAAACTACCTTTATTCTTTTATTGTAAGAAATAATTTCTATAATTATGTAAAAAATAAGAGTGATTTGTGCAAATAAATTATAAATCAAGGGGTGTAAATATAATTATCTTATTCAAAAGATATAGAATGTTTGATACGTAAAAGCCCACTTATTAAGGTAATAGGTCCATTTCCACTGGAGCACATTTTAGAGCGGACCAGACCAGAAGTTGAAGAACTACAGAAGATGTAGCCGAGGAAGAGGGGGAAAGAGAGAGAAATAATACCGCCGTGCGCCACCGCGCTTCTTTGGATTAGCCGAGAAAGGTGGATGATCCGCCGTTTCTTCCCGGAGGCTACGCTCTCAGGCGTTCGCCGTTGACGACGATGCTACTATCTACATTGGACATTAACAGAGCAGGTTTTGTGTGAGTATGATCTTCTCATGTTTATATAGAATTTGATGATGAATGTTTGTTTAGGAGGTCAAAATTTATAGGCTTTTGTGCACATTTGCATGCTCTTGTGTTGTTATGTTCACCAGGGGTATATATATGTTTAGAAGTCCAGTTTATTGTTCAGGGACCTATGGCATCTTATTTCTTTTTCCCCATTGCTTGTTGAGTGATGATATCCTTGTTTTGTGTTCTGTTACTTAATTTGGATATTAACTTCTTATAGCTTCTTGTAAATGGTGCCATGAATAAGATGGTGTTCTCCTCGTTCTCTTCTTTTTTATTTTTTATTATTATTGGCTTCCACTGGACCTTGTTAGTTTTCTCTTTTGTTTGTGCTGTTGACCTTTCTCCTAAATGCAGGTGAAAACTATGGGATTTATCATGCCACATCATGTATTGCAGCCAAAAATGCAAAAAGCTGTAGGAAACCTTTCACTTTCTCTTGGTTGCTTTGATTCTAATTCATGAACCCTGGCAAAATAATAGTCGAAATAATGAACTGAGGATTTGTCTTTGTTAACATGTCTGAAATTAACACTTTCTTGAATCTTTGTTTAATAGCACTGTCCCTTGGTTGCTTCCCTTCCCATGTAATGAGCATGGAAACAATAATAGTAAAGTCAGATTGATGATCTCTTTTATATATATCCTAACGGTACTTGATTTATCATGGTTAGGGAGCTGTGTTTTCCTTTCCTTCTCTGAGGATTGCCCCTTTTCGCTGGCAATAGGAGGCTCCATGGAACATTGCAGGTGGGAGAGAATTGTCTTTCTTCCTTTTTTCATAGTTCGAAATATTTGCAACTTTCATGCTCCTCCCTTAAAACAGTTTGGAGAAATATCATCTTTGCTAATCATTTAGAGGTATGAGATTTTTTGTCTGACGATGTGGTAGCTACAAGATGCAGGAAGTATGCCAGCCAGGCGCACGATTCGGATTGTGGAGTGGAAATTAAGAACTTTGATCTGTTAATCAATGTGGAAATAGTAAGGTTTGAGTATGCCTTTTTTTGGGTTTTACGCTCCCATATTGTGACAAGGAAATCTATGATACGCCTGTTTTCACCACTAGGAATAAGAACCAGAACTCATCATGCATAGGTTTAAGACAAGAGGTGATGTCTCAATAGCCGACATGGGACAATATGCTTAGAGGATTACTATGCGCCATTCTGTACTATGTTCCAAAGCTTGCCTTTGGAGGTATTATAGCCCTCCATAAAAAAACCTTCCTTTTGTTGGAGAAAGTATATGCTTGAAATTTACCTAGTTCGCTGTTGCAGAAAGCATTAATTAGGTTTTTTGTAGCACACTACGTGATAAGGTGAACCTTAGCGAAGACGGGAACTTATAACTCAAAGAAAAGTGTACACACCTCCGTGGGACGACGTAAAAGTATTTAACCATATGGTAATAACTAAAACAAGTAATTTGTGATAATAAACTGATCCTTTGAGCCATAATGTCATCATTATGATCTATCAATATCTTACGTGACGTGCACATGGAATTAGTTCTGAGAATGGACAGAGGAACTGTTAAAGTCGGAGTTTCTCTCAAACGCATGAAAATATGGGCTACAGCGACTGTGAAATATGCCTATTACAGTTGTCGTTTTTTTAGCTGGTGGTGATGTTTCATGTCTGTTATGAATCTGTTTTGCAGAGTGAAATGTATTACTGAGACAAATTTGAACACTGGCATTTCACCAAATTTCCATGACTTTACATATGCTAGAAGCTTAGGTTTGTTCTGTTGTAACATGAGAGTTGCATTTTGTTCCGAATGTGACAAAAGGGTGGTGGGTGGTTTCACCAAACTTTGAGAAACGAAGGCACGCGAAATGACGGGCAAACAGATGTGTTTGTGGTAACAAATGGTGACATACTGAGATGTGGTTAACTGATCTCTGCTGCTCGTATACATGCATCTTCGGGTGAGATGCTGGTAATTCTACATCATCTGCTCGTTTACAGGCAATTTTGACGATACAGACTAATAACAAATCCTTTCAAAAATAATAATATAAAATTATTTAGATCTTTTAATTTTTATCTAATTTTTTTCCGAATCAAAATACATAACCAATATTGAAGTTTTATTATTCAAATTAAATTTAGTTAAATTGGAATGATGTGATACATTATTTTTCTTAAAATGTACGAAAATTATATGATAAGTTTATTACATGTCTTGTATAATTGCTGCTGGATCTGGTCCAACCTAGAACTTTTCATCTAATATGGCGGGGGTAGGGGGGTAGGGTCGATAAAAACGAACGGTCTTGACGGGTGTGTGAGTATATATACACACGCACCACAAAGTAAACCTCCTTCCCCCAATCTCCCTCCTACACTACACTCACAAGCAGCTCAGTCTCACTGAACAAAAGTGCGCAGTTACTCACAGTCTGTTTTCACTAATTGCGACAGGGAAGTAGCATTTCAACACCATTAATGTTCTTCAGTTCTTTACTCGGGATTTTCTCTCAGTAATAATCCGAACTAGCTGTTTACCTATAGTTACCGCTCTTCTCTATATACTCCCCATCAGTTCCGCCCCAAATTCGACAGAATATCTTCACGCCGGCAGCAGTAGTTCTTACCCTGGTACTTTTTGGCACTGTGCAAGTTATCTCTGTACCTGTATATAGCGGCTGTGTTGCGTGAGAGGTGGAAAGTGATGGAATTGGACAAGCTGACGTTAGAGATTTTCTCCAAGCTCGAACAGAAGTGGCTGCACCATTGTGAAGGCACAAAAACGCGTGTTTTGAGCATTGACGGTGGAGGAACCACCGGCATTGTCGCTAGCGCTGCCTTGGTTCACCTAGAGTACCAGATCCAAGAAAAAACCGGCGATTCAAACGCTCGAATCGCTGATTATTTTGATATTGTTGTAGGCACGGGAATCGGCGCTCTCCTCGCCGCAATGCTCGTTGCCGACGATGGTTCTGGTCGCCCCCTCTTCTCCGCCAGAGACGCTGCTAAGTTCGTGGCGGATAATCAAGCAGAGCTGTACAAGGTCAAAAACGTTGGCGTTTTCCGCCGGCGAATGAGGTTTTCTGGCAGGAGCATGGACATAGTGTTGAAGGAGGCGTTCCGCAGAGATAACGGCAAGGTCTTAACCCTTAAGGACACGTGTAAGCCTCTGCTTGTGCCGTGCTTTGACTTGCACAGCTCAGCGCCGTTTGTTTTCTCTCGAGCCGACGCTTCCGAGTCTCCAAGCTTCGACTTCGAGCTATGGAAAGTGATCCGCGCTACGTCAGCGACACCGTCGATGTTCAAGCCTTACAAGCTCTATTCCACCGACGGAAAGATCTCTTGCCTGGCTGTGGACGGTGGACTTGTTATGAACAACCCCACGGCAGCTGCAGTTACTCACGTTTTGCATAACAAGCGTGATTTTCCGTCGGTAACTGGAGTAGATGGCCTATTGGTGCTCTCTATCGGTAACGGACCGTTAAGCAGACCGTCAACGGTAAAGCTCACTCCTAAAGGCAACTGCTCGACGGAGTCAGTCCTCGGCATTGTCTTTGACGGCGTTTCTGAAACCATTGATCAAATGCTGGGTAACGCCTTCTTCTGGAATCCCAACGATTACATCAGAATTCAGGTAATTCCAACACAACTCTAAACTGAATCAGTTTTTCACCATTATTTAATTTTCAGAAATCTCTATCTACAGTGTACAGCGGAGTTTTTAACCTAGTAAATGCAAAATTTTACAGGCCAACGGTATGGCGGAAAGAGCGGCAGAGGTGTTGGCGGAGAGAGGAGTGGTGTCATTGCCGTTTGGCGGGAAACGGTTGCTGACGGAGACCAACGGACAGAGGATCGAAGGGTTTGTGCAACGGCTCGTGGTATCGGGGAGGAGTAGCCAGCCGCCGAGCCCGTGCAAAGCAGCCGTTAATCCCCTGGTTAACCGCCGTTAGTTTCTTTTGTTTGTTAATTTCTCTTTTTTGTCCTTTTTTCTTCAGTTTTATATTAGCCCTCTGTCAGTTAACTGTCTCTATTGTCAACTTTAACCAGTAGCAGTACAATTAAATAATATACTCCTATGATAGCACTAGTGGCTGCTTCCCATAAAATTCACTAATCAGACACTAATCTCTCTTTCTGATCTCCCGAGAAATTTTGAAATGACAAACTTTCTCTTAAAAAAACTAAGTAATTTAAGTTGTCTTCTTTATGATTTAATATAATAGAAAAAATTATTATTTAAAAAATTATAAATACTCTCATGATTTTAAGAAAAAAATTATAATTTTAGTCCTGTAATTTAAGGAAGGTGATATTTTTAGTCTTATACGAATTGATTTCGCAATTCAATCCTATAACTTTATAATTTTGACAATTTTAATACTTTCAGGAAATTACAATTTTAGTCCTACAAATAAATTCATGTAGGAACAAAAATGCAACTTCTCTAAGTTATAGGACTATAAATGCCAATGCTCCTTAAGTTACATGATTAAAAATATAATTTAATTGAGATATATGCATCACATGTAATTTTCCAACCAAATTGGCCGAAAAAGGATGAAAACTACCAAAATTTTAAAGTTACAAGATTAAATTGCGAAAATCAATTCGTGCAATACAGAAATTCTCACCCCCATAAGTTACGGGACTAAAATTG
The DNA here is from genome assembly GCF_026168435.1 of Sesamum indicum. Lineage (NCBI taxonomy): Eukaryota > Viridiplantae > Streptophyta > Magnoliopsida > Lamiales > Pedaliaceae > Sesamum > Sesamum indicum. The sequence continues at coordinate 26,365,641 of NC_142662.1, forward strand.
CATTTCGCCCTAATTTTAATGTTCGACTAACAATAAGCATATTTTGTATAGCCTCCATTGTTTTTATTCAAGTTTTTGTAGTGTACTGACTAAAATGCTCTTTTAAATTATGAATCACAATTTGATATATTTTCAGAATTTTTTATTTTAGCTACTCTGAAATTTAGTTTGGATTTTTTTAGAATAACTTTTTATTTTTAAAAAAAATTCATCAAGGGTAAAGTAGTAATTTTTAACTCACGATTTAGGAACTACAAGATTATTTGTTTTTTAGGAGGTATTTATAAATTCTTAAATGATTAGAATTATTTATAATTATGTCAAATTTTAGAAAATTGGTGTAATTTATCCAAAAATAAAATTATATATAACATTGAGTATGGAAGTATTGAAACTTATAATTAGAGCGTGTCAATAGATTGATTGGATTTACATTACCTGATGTGGTCTGATGAGATAATTATGATGTTTTCCTGCTGGATTCATGTAATTTATTCTCCTGATAACTCCAAGATTCCACTCTATTCAATGTGCTAATAATTAATATGATTAAGAGACGAATCTATCCACAGATTCACCCTCATTAATTGCAAAACAAATTACAGTATTACTCCTATGTTACAAAACTAACAACCATGTGCTCATCTGTTTTGAAGGAGTTAAGAAACATTATTATTGTACGAGGGTGGGGGCATTCAAGGCAAAAACCACACAACTCCACCTTTGATTAACTCTATCACTGTCTGGTTTTTCTTCAACTTTTGAGGATGTCTGGATAACCCTTTAAAACTCTTACTTATAAAGTGTTTGGTAAATTATTTAGAAAAATATGTTATAAGTTTTAAAAATAAGACGTTATGAATTTATAAACTCTTCTAAAAAAAGTAAGGAGTTGTCAATTTATTTATAAGATTTTTAAATTAACTACAGATTTATTATTACTGACATTTTATAAATTTAATAGTTTATTTTATCCAAACACTTTATAAATTTATTTTAAAATAAAATTTAACATCTTACAAGTTTGAAGAACATCTCATAAGATGTATGAGCTTATAAGACATTGGATAAATTACATTGCTACCCCCTATGGTTATGTGAAATTGCACAAAGCCACATGTATTTTGCATAAACTATAGCTACACCCCTTTAGGGTGTTATTGTAATATTTTTCAGGAGGTATTTATGAAAGTTGTACATTTGAATGTGGGTGTAGTTGTAATCACAACTATAACATCGGGAGATGTAGTTGTAATTTTGCATAAGGCCATGGACGTTCGTGTATTTAGCCTAATGTCGGGGTGTCAATATATTTATCCTAAGATTTTTTATATAAGTTCATCAACAATTATGAGGACAGTTACACTTTCCTCCAGTGAATTTTTGTGTAATTACACGTAGACTCTATATAGTTTAGAAAATTACATCTGGCACCCCTAAAGTTTGCTTTCTTCTAACAAATAAGTCCCTCCATTAGTTGAAATTCACTATATTTGTCGATATTAATAAAAAAAATAAAAATTTATTGATTTATAACAGGTCAAATAATTTTTTCGGACTAAACTACCCTTAGTAAAGATATACCTTCTCATATACATTAATGCGTGAGAATGTATGAAGATAATTTAATCATAAAAAATTTGTTTGACTTGCAATAAGTCAGTAATAAGTCAATTTGGGGTAAATATAGAATTTTTATTTTTTTGTTAATATCAACAATTTCGATAAATTTTAACTAACAAAAAAGCTTATTTGTTAGATGGAAACAAACATCAAGGATGCTACGTGTAATTTTTCAAATCACAAAGAGTCTACATGTATTTACGCCAAACTTCAAGGAAGGAGAGTGTAATTATCCCATAATTAATGTTGATCAAAGTGAAATTGAGCTAAACGAATCTCCTACCAATAATATAAAGGGATAATTACACTCTCCACCCCTGAAATTTTGTGTAATTACACGTAGACCCCATATAGTTTGAAAAATTACATCTAGCACCCCTAAAGTTTACTTTCGTCTAACAAGTTAGTCCATTCATTAGTCAAAAATCACTAATTTTTTGTTAATATTAACAGAAAAATTGAATGAAAATTGATATATACCCTCCATTGATTTATTACTGACTTACTGTAAATCAAACAATTTCTTTCGAGTTAAACTGCCCTTATAACGGTGAAAATGTACCTCCTCATATGCATTAATGCGTGAAAGCGTATGAGGTAATTTGGTCATAAAAAGATTTATTTGACTTATAATAAGTTAATCGATAGGTAAATATAGATTTTTTTTGTTAATATTAGCAAATTCGTGAATTTTGACTAACGAATATGTTAGATTGAAGCAAACCCCAGAGATGCTAAATGTAATTTCTCAAACTACAAAAAATTTACATATAACTACACCAAACCTTAGGAGATAAAATTGTAATTATCCGTAGTATAAAACACAAGGTATCTAGATCCTGGGCTAGCAATACTCCAATAGCTTCTAAGTTGAGCATATACTTTATGAGTATGCAAAACTCCCTGTGCATGACAAAGACCAAAAAATCTCTTAAAGGAAGTTTCTCTGTGGTGCTGCTATCACCCTATCTTTTCATTGCTTTCTATAAAGGATGCTTTGGTTATTCTTTCCATAAAGCCCTTTCAAATTCATATTAAATTCGGTGTTTAATATATGAATGATTCTTATATATTTTCTTATTTTTTAAAATTAGGTTATGTATTAATTGCGTAATTATTCCATATATTTAATATTGAGTGTAGCATCTACGTAACCCAATAAAATATATTATAACACATCGCGATGATAATCAAATATAAGTTTAATATTTATCGTCCGCTTAAAATGTTTTTTGTGTTACATTCTATCCGATACGTTAGATGTTTTATGCCTGAAATTCATGCTATTTATTTACGATATTTTTCTAGAGGATTTACTTAATGATATTGTATACGCGTAACACATGTGTATATATATATATATATTAAATGAAATATAGACGCAACATCATTTAAAAAATAATAATTTATGATATAGTTAGCATGCACGACACATCACTTTTTAATTTCAATTTATGAATTGTTCCCTCACACGTAACTCAATAAAAATATAATTATTTTAATTAAGATAAGTCATTATTGAAAAATTATTTAAATAACTAATTCAATCAATGACATATAAATATAATTTTTGTGAATTTAATGAAGTTTTTAAATTATATTTGTATGTCATTCATCAAATTTTTATTTAAATAATTATATTCTCAATTAAAATCAATTATATTTTTAAGAATTTATGTAGAAAGGATTAAATTGTAATTAAAAATAATAAAGTAGGGGATTAAAATAATTGTCAGTAAAAAAAAAAATTGTCTAATATAAAGTGAATTAAAAAAACAAAAAATAATTTAAAATTAAATTGAGATATCCCCATTCTTTGAATATTAATGAAGTGAAGGTTTCGATAAAACCCAGAGTGCGAATCTTAGAGTAGGTAAGAAAAAGAAATGGTCAAAGAGACGTCCCAGTAGTGTACTGTACGACATAGGGAAAACGTAGGTGTCCCCTACCACCTCATCACTTCCACTCAACCACCCATTGTCCCCTACTTCTTTAATAAACTCTCACCCTTCTACTCTTCATTATTATTATGATACTTACAAGTTATCGTGCCCGCGAACATATAAAAAGAATCGTGATATTAAATAATTGGAAAAAATAAAAATCTTACACAATTGGGAGAAAATCGAATTACAAGCGGCATCAATTATTTTCTATGAAAAGTTTGTATGTTTCGATTGTAACAATTAGAGGCGTGTTAAAGAGCATGGCCGGCACGTAATAATAATAGCTGCATGAATGCTAATTAAGAAGAAGAACTACCCTTTTGGGGGGGGGGGGACAATTCAACACATTTTGGAAATGCCCAAAACGACACCGGATTCAAGAGACCTGCATTTACTCAAATTAATTACTACTATTCCTGCTCTCTTTTTTTAGCCTTATTAAGTGAGGGGCACAATTTTAAATACACTACACTTAATATCTGTATATTACACATTAATTCCTAATATATTTGGTCATTAAAACATGAATTTATGGCTAACTGCATATGCATGTCCACTCATATATATATATATATACACATTAGATTTGATATGATTCAATTAATTATAAAGCAGCACAACCTAATAGTTAAGATTAAGGTTGTGGTCTCATAAATAAGTTTGAAACCATGTGTTTGATTCCTGTTATATATATAGGTATTTGTCTCACTTTGCGTGAGTTACTGTAATTTGTTTATTTTTAGTTATTTGTTGAATTGATATAATTTTTTGGCTGGTCTTAGTCATATTGATGTATTAATTAAATTGATGTTTTAGTTAGAAATAAGATGTTGTACTCTTTTAGAAAAAAAAATATCGAATATGTAATTTTTGTTTGGTAAATTATATTTTATCATCTGAACTATACTCGTTCTTACACTTTGGCATCTATTTTTTTTCCTCTTTTTTTTGTCAACATACTATCTCAACTTTGCGAATTGACACTTTAGCATATATGACCTTTTTTGCTGATTTTTTTACCAGAAAAACATCACATATTGTGCATATATAAAAAATATATCATCACGTAACCCTTAAATATCACATGTGCACTGCATGTGATGTTTTTTGACAAAATTTTTTAAAAAAATAGCTATAAATGGCAAAGTGCAAAATTTCGTAAAGTTGACACACACAAAAAAAAATTAGATGCCAAAGCGTAAAAATGGTCATAGTTTGGATGACAAAATATAATTAACCCTTTCTTTTTATAAAAAAAATTAACAAAATAATTTAAATTAATTATAATTTTGTCATTGTTGATATTTTATCAAATTTAGAAATATTCTTTGAAATGTATCAATTTATGTGGTATACTTACGTTTACACCTCTCGTGCTATCATATATTTATTTACACAAACTATCTCTATTTTTGTGTAATTATAAAAATTATTCTTAACAATAAAAAAAATAGGAGTAGTTATATAATGATGTTGACGATTCTGTAGTTTGTATGTATAGTTTTTAAAAAAAGTATGAATGATTTATATAAATAATATTGGTACTTTTTATGAATATGATTTTTTTAGAAAAATAATAATTTACGTAAATAATTATATGAAGAAGGTGAAATGTAATTATTCCTTAAATAAATTCAATCAACAGTGTTAGAGATAGTATTTATATATGGTAGACAAAATTATGACAAGATCTTGTTCCCTATAAGTGCATCATGGACTAATGCACTCTCACGTTATGTCTATTCTATTCCCCTATGCAATAAGGACGAAACAATCTACCTCCACTTTAATTTGGCACAAACGTCATAATTTTATCTTGAAAAGATAATTAGTTATGGAATAAGGACTTAAAAATTTATAAGCCGTTCAAACTACTTATCTACTATCAATGTGGGACGTTTATTTGCATCCCAATTTAATTATATATATATATATTAGTCAAAGTTAAATCTAACACATAAAAAATTGACAGTCTTTATCAATCGGTCACATATACTAAGGGTTATTGGATTGAGTATTCATTGTAATGCTGCCAGATTTCAGACACGCCCATCTGAATTTGCATCTCTAAGTCGTGCTCAGATTCATGAATAAAGACAAGGAGGAGACTTTGTGCAAAAATATCCAAACATTTTAAGTTCACAAATCGATATGGTGTGAATAATTGATTCCCGTGGACGATACTTTTTAATACTTTTATGTTAATTCTAAAGTTATAAATTCCAATTTAAGACCCCATAGTAATAAAATTATTGATTTAAATTGCGATGGTTTTTGTCTATTTTAATAATAATTATAAAACATTATTTCCCGCCAACACATCATAACTTCTTGAAATTCGAAGTTTTTTTATATATATATATAAAACGAAGAAAATCAATTATTCTTCTTCTCAAAATATATATTTTTTAATATTTAGTCGATAAGATTTAGTTTAATTGATGAATATGATGCCCCATGACTTTAAAATCGTGAGTTTGCACCCCACCCCCTCTAAAAATGTGAATTACACTTTTTTCTGAAATAAGTTCCAACACTCCCATAAAAAAATCTTGCACCTAACACCCTTTTGGTAGGGTTTGAACGAAAAATATTTTCGTTAGTAAAAAAAAATTATATCGATTTTTAATTTTGCCCCTCATTTAACATTCATATTCGATGATTTTGTACTTATAAAGGAAAAAAATATAATGATGTTAACTTAACTCCATATACAAATATATATAATTTATTTCTTTATAAGTGCAAATATATATATATATATGTGAATGTTAAATGATAAGCAAAATTAAAAATTTATATAATTTTTTTTGCTAAAATTAATATTTTTTGTCTAAATTCTAATGGAATGGGGTCATGTGTAAATATAGAATTTTTAAAGGGATTTAAGTATAATTTCAGAACTTCTTTAACGAAAATTACAATTTCACATTTTTTATCCAAATCATAACGGAATGGGGTTGGGTATAAATATAGAATTTTCAAATGAGGCGTAAATATAATTTCAAAAAAATTTTTTTTGAAGAAAAATACAATCTTTTACATTTTCAAACTAGAGTGAGTTGGAAAGGCATATCATTCCGTGCATGGGAATATCCTGACATTGCTGCAAAGTTTTAAGAAAACCTAAACCTCTGCTGAATCCCATGTTAATTAGGAATCTAGATGCCAAGTATCCCAGGTTGCTGCCTACCACTACCCTTTGGAACACATGCGCAATCACGGGCCATCCCTCCCTCCCTCCCTTTTTCCATTCATAACCCACCAATTTGTACTGCACCTATCTCTTTATTAATCTTCATTACAGAATTTGTCCATTTTTCATAATATCTCTATCACTTACATGACAAATATATTATATTTAACATTTATATTTACTTTGTAATAGTAAATTACGACAAGTTTAGATCATAACATACTTTATTAACATATTCATAATATCGACTGTGAAATGTATACCTTCTGCTATTTCTAAAATAATTATCTTTGATACACCATGAAATATATCCAAATTTCATTCTATTTATAGATATTTTGAGTGATCGTATTATATACATAAATCATGTATTGAATCTCATGTATGGTCGATATTATATTCAAACTCGTATTCAATGCGGATGTGGATGATTTTTTGCATTAAAAGCATATTACAATGACATAATTGATAATAAAAAAATCCAAACGACGTAAATGTAGTGTTGCAATGAACTGAATTTATATATTGAAATTAATGATCGTCTAATAAATACTCCCTCATAACAAATTCATTGTAGGGGGTATTTGTTATACAATAGTTAATGCTGATAAAGTATTTATGATTTTTCAAATAATAATAAGGTATTTGTAATTATAATAAATTACGGAGCTCTGAGTAATCTTTAAGAATTATTTTTATAACTATGAGTTCTCTTGGGAACAGCAGTAAAGAACTCAATCATCCAAAAATCAGTAAAGTTTAGCCCAACTTTGAAGCGATTGGCTTCTCAGAGGCCCAATTATATCCCAAGCTATTGGGCCTAGGCTCAATTTATAAGATTAAATTTTTAACATTCTTTATAAAATAAATAAAATCCTTCCAACTTATTTTATAAATGCTAACAAGTTAGTTTATTTTTTAAAAATTAATTATAATTTCATCATTAGTAAAATAGTGGTAAGTTGTGAGATATGATGTGTATGTGCATAACTTTTAACAAAAGTATTTTAATATAAAATACTTAGAAAATTGTATTGTTCAGTTTTTGTATAGAAAATATATAGAATAAAATGATACTTTATATGCACTATAGTTTAATTTTATCGAAATATTTTAAAATAAAATTTTATTGCAATTCTAATAAACTAATCCAAAATTCGACCCGTTGCCATTTTTACTTATTTGTAAAAACACGAAGGCGGGAGAGTATAGGTTTTTAAAAATGTTTAAACAGGCGGCGTGTTTGGCGCAAAACCGAAACCCCCCGTATTAATTTCCGAAATTACCCCTCTCTCGCACGGAAAACCAATTTCGTTTCTTTTCTACTCATCTTTTTTTCATGGAGAACCGGAAGCAGAACTCCGGCCGGCGCCGCCGCGAGCAGTCGTCGTCAACCTCTTTGTCTTCGCGTCGTAGCGTGAAGAGGAAGCTTGGTGAGGAGTTCGACCAAGACCTTGGGAGGGCCGGAGACGAGTCGCCTCTTGATTCCCATCAAGATCTCGTGCGCGAAGTTCGTACGCAAGTCGAGATCCTTGATTCTGCTTTCTCCTACGCCGAGGAAGATCGGGCGGCAGCCAAGAAGGCCACCAGCGTCCTATCCGAACTCGCCAAGAATGGTAATGCAAAAATCGAAAAGAGAAGGGAGGAACGACCATGGTTTCCTTTTTTTTCTCGATCAATTTGCTACATAGTGCGTGGGCGCGGTTCTGTTGGGCTTGCATGTGCTGCATTTTTGATTTGAGGGTTTTATGTATTGCTGAATGTTGCATGTATGGCTTCAGAGGGTATAGTGAACGGTTAAAAAAGTATTTTATTTATTGAATTCTTTAATTGATGCATTATCTTATGTCTGGACTTGTTTTTCTTTGAGTGTGCGTGTTCTTGATTTTGAGTATTGAGGTTTTGCATAAAAGGAATTTTGCACGTGTGGTTGCAGAGGATATAGTGAACGTGATTGTGGATTGTGGGGCTGTCCCGTCTCTGGTCAGTCACCTGCAGGCTCCACCGCCGATGAGGGAGGGAGACAGTGGTCCAAGACCTTACGAGCATGAAGTGGAGAAAGGGAGTGCCTTTGCCCTCGGGCTTCTTGCTATTAAAGTAATTGCACTCCCTGAGAATTCTCGTTCTTCATGTCTTCTAGGTTCTCTTTTACTTCCTAACTAAGAAAGTTTTAGACACGTATTAAGTTGTTAAATTTGATTAGTGCTTGAATTGGTGAAAAAACAATGAAATATTTGAAAGGCTCAATTCTAATATGTCAAATTTTGATTTCTGCATTCCCTGAGTTAGATTATTCTTTTTCTTGGGTCCAACTTAGATCAGCCATTTTTCGATTTATTTTCTCATGAACTGCCTTGTCATGGTGTTTTAATATGCCATGCTGGCTGAGGGTTAGTTACAGGTGGTCCTGCAATGCTACAAAAGAGGGGAGCCATTCTGTTGATGAAGCAATGAGCCATGGAGAAACCTAAGGCAGTTTTATGCTATTCTCAAAATCATTTTCCCCTTTTGTTTGAAGTCTTCATACATAATCCTTGCAATCCTTGATTTCCTTGCAATAACAGAATTCTATTATGTTTGTTTTACGTTTCACTCTATAAACACGCAAATTCAGATGTATGCTAAAAGCATGAGTTTTTGTGTACAGTAGTCCATACCATTATATACTGGCATTTATTGGAAAATTTCTGTCTACCTTATCACTATATCCTCAGATAACTTTCTGGGAACATATTCTCCTATTTCCACGCATAATACACCTTTTTGCTTATGAAAGAATGATGCACAACTAGAAAGATCCTGTAAAAGTTGAAGATTGAATATGATCTTTTCATTATATCAGTCTTACCTAATTTGTCCACTTATCACTTTTGTTCACAGCCAGAGCATCAGCAGCTCATTGTTGATGCAGGAGCTCTACCCCCTCTTGTGGATCTGTTGATGAGACATAGGAATTGTCTAAACTCTCGGGCAGTAAGTGGTGTTATTAGGAGAGCAGCTGATGCAATCACTAATCTTGCCCACGAAAATAGCAGCATTAAAACCTGTGTTAGGTTGGTTTTCCTTTATACTTATGTGATTGGATATGTAAGTTCTGCTTGTCATTAAATCCTGAATTATGTGCTTAGGATTGAAGGTGGTATCCCTCCACTTGTTGAGTTGCTTGAATTTGCTGACCCGAAGGTGCAGAGAGCAGCGGCTGGAGCCCTTCGAACCCTTGCTTTTAAAAATGATGAGAACAAAAATCAGGTTTTTGTTTACTTCAGTTACTGATAAACTATCTGCTTATTTTCTCCTCCACCTCTTCTAATATTTTTGACTAATTTCAGATTGTAGAATGCAATGCTTTACCTACTCTTATACTAATGCTGCGGTCTGAAGATGCTGCTATACACTATGAAGCGGTGGCCTATCCTTTTGTTCTTTAATTATATCCCCATACTTGTTTGAGTTTCTACTCCCTCATGGCTCATACTACTGATGACGCTAATAATCAGGTTGGTGTTATTGGAAATCTTGTCCACTCATCTCCAAACATTAAGAAAGAAGTCCTAGCTGCTGGAGCTTTGCAACCTGTCATCGGGTTACTTAGGTATGATTTGTATATTAATACATGTCAATGTTCTTCTCAAAGAACATATTGTGAGGATCTTTTTCTATTTCATGGTTTCCCGCGACGATGTATTTCAAGTGAGGACCACCATCCTCATAGCTGCTTTGGTTGAAAGTGGATTAATTTGTTTTCCTCTCAAGCCATTTGTCCTGCTGTCTTCCCCTCTTATTGAGTGTTAACTGATGTCTATGGTAACAGATCCCGCTATTCAGAAAGCAAAAGAGAAGCTGCTTTGCTGCTTGGGCAATTTGCTGCAACAGATTCAGATTGTAAGGTTGAGAAACTGTCATTTTTCTATTTAAATACCGGGTTACCATGAATTATATAAAGATCTGTCCCAATTTTAGACATTGCTCACAAATCTTTCAATGAGCTTCTGCTGCAGGTGCATATTGTTCAAAGAGGTGCTGTGCCGCCACTGATAGAAATGCTCCACTCTCCTGATGCTCAATTAAAGGAAATGTCAGCATTTGCCTTGGGGAGGTTAGCGCAGGTAACATCTACCTTCTTTTTGGTGGCATAATTTTCGTTCTTCCAGGTCTTCCCTTAAGATTCTTCTTGAATTCATTTGGTAAGACATAAAAACATTTCTGCTATTTCAGGATAGCCACAATCAAGCTGGTATAGCCCACAGTAGGGCAATAGTGCCACTATTGAAGCTTCTTGAATCCAAAAATAGATCTCTACAACATAATGCTGCCTTTGCTCTCTACGGGCTTGCTGATAATGAGGTATTATTCTAAATTTTTGTGATAATAGTTCAGTTTTCATATAGGCATTGGCATCTTTTCTTTTGTTGAACTTATTGGTATTTTCTTGTTCTTCTTTTCCTTTTCTTTACAGGATAATGTTGCGGATCTTATTAGGGTGGGAGGTGTTCAGAAATTTCAAGATGGTGAATTAATTGCCCAAGTAAAGTCTCAGCTACTTGATTTTCAGTTAGAGAAATATCAATTATTGGGTTAACTAAGTGATGTCATATCTAGTTAGAAGTACGTAATACATCTTCTCAATCTTGTCATATTCCTTTTATTGCAGCCAACTAGGGATTGTGTAGCTAAAATGCTGAAAAGACTTGAAGAGAAGATCAACGGAAGGGTCAGTTACCTTTTGTAGCTTAATGAAGTTGCAAAATTAAATTTAGTTCAATTGTTTATTCTATACATTCAAAAATCTGATGTTATGCATTTGGGTAACAAAAAACGAAAAAAAAGATATATTTTATGTCAAATAAGGAAAGCGAAGCTGAAAAATTGGTTTCTTTAATTAGGAGAGGAGTTTTATTTATGTGCTGATGGGACTCTTTTGGTACTTTGCTCATGTGACACTTAGTTGTGGATCTTGAACTTTAATTGAATGTTTTCCGTGGGCAGGTATTGAACCACTTATTGTATATGATGCGTGTAGGAGAGGAAGATATTCGAAGACGAGTGGCTTTGGCTCTAGCGCATCTTTGTTCTCCTGATGACCAGAAAAAGATTTTCATTGATTATAATGGTATACTATTTATCAAATCCATTTATTACGTTGGTGTCCTGTGCAAGTGTACTGGGACTCTGCAATGTATTGCTGGACTCATAGACTGCAGTTACCTGCCTCACCTGCCACATATGCTTGCAGGACTGGCGTTGCTTTTGGAGCTTCTGGAATCAACTGACTCAAAGCACCAAAGAGATAGTTCTATGGCTTTATGCACGTTGGCTAGCAAAGCCAGTTTGCTATCTTCCATGAATGCTCCTCCTCCTTCCCCAATACCTCAGGTGATATTTTGCAACTTTGGTTGTTGTGGATGCCAGTCAATCTTTGTTATGGTTTTGCCAGATTATAATATTGTGATTGCATATTTTATATTTCAGTAGAAATGTTGGGGAAGGTTTTCTTAAACTAGACAAAAGAAGGAATAGAAATTGCTATCCTATCTAAGAAACAAACACTTGTGACTATATATTTGGTTTTTGAAGTGTGAATCAAGAAAAGTTGTGAATCTTGTGATGATATGTATTTGCGAGACTTTTGGGTTATGACTTTTGCCAGAAGATATGGTTGAATTGTTACCATTTCTTAAATATCACTTTAAGGTTGCATGTGCTTTGTACAGATGACTCCACTTAGTCTAATTGTCTACAGCTGTGAATGTTTTGTGAACAGGTAAAAGCATCTTTCAGTTGTAGAGAGGACTGAGTGCCTATTCATTTTTGTTTAACTGCAAATATGCATGCCGAATTGATTTACGACTGTAATGTTTATGCTAATGAAATTGCTGGCTAATGTGGATTACCTACTATTAAGGACACTTTTGTGATTAAATGCGGTGATATGTAATGACTCTTTCCTTCTAATGCTCTATAATCATTCCTACTACTGGTTTTGTGACTATATCTAATGTGAAGGTCTTTTATTTTTTCAATCTTTCCCGACTAACTCCAGTGCATCTGCTGCAGGTGTATTTGGGTGAGCAGTATGTAAATAATCCAACATTATCTGATGTCACATTTTTAGTTGAAGGTGGAATCTCTGCACAGCTTCTTGAATGCTTTCTATATGCATGTCTATGATGAGCAATCTTTTATTAATATATCATCATTTTTATTTTCATCATCAGGAAAAAGGTTCTATGCACACAGAATTTGCTTGCTTGCTTCTTCTGATGCATTCCGGGCTATGTTTGATGGTGGTTACCGGGTTAGCTTATCATTTGCTTGTATTATGTTTGGTTTATCCATCATTACTTCACTCTGTTATAGAATAATAGATGTGCATATATTTTTGCAATTATGAAGCACTTCTTAAGGTCTCACTTGTGTTTAAGATGCCATCTAACTGGTCCAGGGCTCAAACTGTACATTTTAGATTAGTTGACTTACCCGTCTTGGCTGAATCTGATACGTCATGAAAAATAAAATTTGTGATCTTATTTGGGTTTTGGGGCGAGTTCAACTGCTTTAATCATCATCTAAGGGAAAATGACATAATCGAATACAATAGAGACATCAAATTTTTCCCAGTGGTTGATTGCAAGACTTCGATTTACCTCTGGCACTCTGCACAAAGTGAAAATTATTCCTCACTTCCACTATTCCTGAAATAGAGAGCACCAACATAATCATTCCCTATGTAGATAACTAACTTGCTGTTTGATTCCTGCAAATCAGGACTGCTGATGGATATGTCGTTTTGTGGAGGCTTATGTGTATTTCATTATTTAGAGCATCAAAGAGACAGAAACAACTGAATTCTTTCATTATGATCATTCATTTTCTGTTTTCTTAAACTTGGAATTTTAAGATGTAAAATTAGTCACATTTGCTGGTGTTGTTATGACCTTTTAAGATTTAACCGGAATAACATTGGCTGGTCCTATTCAATACTGGCCAACTTGGTGGAGTATTGTGCTGATACTGATTGAAGACATTGTCATTAAACATCCTAAGCTGAAACAAACATGAGTTTTGGTGTGCAATGAACATAAGTTGAGTGGCGATGAATTTTATGTTGGTGGTCTAAGATTGGATAGGTAATAAGTCCATGTGCTTAAAAGATTTCTCTGGAATGAATGCATTGCAGGAAAAAGATGCTAAAGATATAGAGATTCCAAATATTAGATGGGACATTTTTGAATTGATGATTAGGTGAGTATGCTTTGACATTCTAATCCAAATCTTAGCTCTTGTAACAAAATTACAGTCGAGTCCTCAGTGCCCTTGTAGATGCTAAACTCTGTTCTGATTTTGGTTGCAGGTACATATACACAGGATCTATTGATGTCAACTTAGATGTTGCAGAGGATCTTCTGAGGGCTGCTGATCAGTATTTACTCGAGGGTCTGAAGCGTCTTTGTGAATATGCCATTGCACAGGTGAAGCTCAGATAACAAAAGATGATTTTACTTTGTAAATATTTTTCTTCTTTGTTTCTGATACTTATTCCTTTTCTTGAAGGATATATCTGTGGAGAATGTCTCTCTCATGTTTGAGTTGTCGGAGGCATTTAATGCTTTGTCTTTGCAGCATGCTTGTATCTTATTCATCCTGGAAAAGTTTGACAAACTATGTGTCATGCCATGGTATGTTTGACCCTCTATTTAGGCGTATTCAGTTTTTGAGTGTGCTAGTGGTGACCCTTGGGCTACTGGATACATGCACTGCAGGTATTGTCAGCTGATCCAACGAATTTTACCAGAGACTCGTAATTACTTTGTAAAAGCGCTGATGAGACCGATCCAAGCTAAATGAAGGTGATGGATCGTCTGACAAAATTTTGGTATTATCTTTGACTAATTAGTTAGGTGAGAAAATGTACAGAAATACCTTAGTTTAGAATTGACAAGTTGAACAGAAACAAGAATCAATTTGTATTCTTGACCAGGAAGAACCTGAAGTCACCCCATTCGATGCATATTTAATTACTGACTTGTTAATGGTCTTGGAAATCTTTACTGCTGATGAATGATTGGGTGATGATAATCTTACAGGGTAACTACTGACATTTATGCTACTCGAAAATAACAGATGTTATCGTTTTTGACAGAAGGGAGTCTAATAAGCAGAAAACCTACTGCAAATCTTTGTAAGGACAAGAAGGCTACGGTTGTTGGAGGGGAGATGTGAACTAAAAGCTGCAATTGAACATTATACACACAAGTCAATTGGCCATACCAGTGAAAGAATAACGGCTTTAATTCTAGCTTTTCTACTTCTCACACATTTCATCCTTTGGCCAGAAACACACGATAAACCAAAGCCTGAACCATCGAGCAAACACCATAGCATAGACAGAGAATAGACAGAGAATGCAAGTCTGGAAACATAAAAGAAGAAACTATAACACAACCTCTATTCTTACAACAGAGACGGGAGTCCTCAAAAAACTTCCACACCTATGATTTAGCCATTGCATTTGACCAACGATAAGACGAGTAAAAGCTCTCATGTTTCCTTCTCGATGTCACTCAAAAATTTTAGTGCCCCAAAATTTTCATCTTGCAATTGAGTGGGCACAGGTGGAATCATCTTTGTTTGCCCAGCTTTCTTCCACTCCACATGCCAGAATTGAACGCTCAATGAGCCCCCCTGTAGCCTCTTTCTTAAACACAGAACAATATTCGCCGAAGGTCTTCACTGTAACATGAATTCGGAAATCTAGACCAAATAAAAACTTAATCTCTAACTTGTTCAATTCTGCTGTGCTTACACCTCCCACTCTGGCATAATATGCATTGTTGAAGAATCTGAATGTCATCAGATTGTGATTCATCAAACGTAATAAAGAAAGCATGCATTAATTGAATACCAAACAGAGTAAGCACTCAGAACGATAGCTCAACTCAAAGATTGAACCAAAGAAAAGAAGTTTTATGGGCTTTAGGTAACTTACGCATCATCCATGAACTTTGCAGCCACCATCACACTGGTGATAAGAAGTCGGTGAATATTGAGGGAAGTCAAGAACAAATTTGTCCGCTGAATGAATCTGTCCAAATATATATTTGCAATAACAAAGCAGGAAGGGCTGCAGCATGCATACTTGAAAATCCGATCAATGTATTGTTGGATGCTCAGAGAAGGTGCTCTTAAACCATGAAATATGGTGATAACATCTTTGGTTTGCGAGGTTTCTAGTATCCATTCATTTTTCTGAACAGACCTCTCCAGCACTGCTGCAAGAAGTGACAAAATTGGGGGATTTCTTGGATTCTCGTTTCTCAAGTCCTTCAATCCTAATGCTGCATAGTCATTTGAGCATGAACAATCAGTTTCAATAACCAAAGTTCCCATTTTCGTGCACTGTTTGGAGCATAAACTCTCAATTCAAGATCCAAAGGTTGTTTGCCAGTGATGCTGCAAAGCATTCAAATCAATGAATATCAGATTTCCAAATTTTGTAAACTAGGTCTGTTGATTTCTGAAATTATAAGAGAAATAAATCCTGGGCATAGAGCACAAATTAGATCTATCGGGGGGCGGGTGTAAATAAAAGTTGAGCCATATCCACCTGATTTTCCGATCTACTCACTGAATAACTAATTTTATAATAGACTTATCCTACTAAGTTTTCCATATAAGTAAAGTGGACAAGAATTCAAGAGCAACAGAGATTACAAATAAAAACTGGTCGTGCCTCGCACTGAAAGCACACAATGATGGTGTAGGCTAATTTGAACATATGAGAGATCTAAAGAAGACCGATTCTGCATTCCGTCTCCATGGCAAAAGATATAATGTGGTGGAGCCTAACACCTACATCATAACTGAAAAGCAGGCACTTCGGTTACACAACTCCAGCTGGTGTGAGCAAAATGGATGCAGGTAAATAGATGAAACTAATAAGTTTTATCTCTAGTGCATCAGCAACAATGAGTTCTCTTCAATCACTCCCATCTTCCTATCATTAATCATCTGGCATCTGGTTGTAATATAGTCTATTGGATCTAGTCTCTCTTCAGCTACAATACATCTTCATTATGGATAATTAAGCTCCAAATATCAAATTCTTCATATTATGCATGAGAATTCAATAACAAGATACAAACACGCGCAAGTGTCAAATCAACAGATCCATCCCACACACACAATCTTGCTACCAGAACTCAATAACAAAAGCCACATGCAAGCAGCACATAAATTGTAATCTTCTCGAAGCTCCTTCTTCACTTCTCGGTACCAACTTAACACCTCCATGAAGAACTAATTCAATCAAGAACTCCAGGGAAAGCACAAAATTCAAAATGAAGTCCATGAAGCTAAGGGGAAAAATCAAAATCAGCAGCAACAAAAATTTAGAAAACAAAAAGGAAGCCCTTCAAAACAAAAGTAACTATTAAATCGAAGAACCCACGTCTCAGAATAAACTAATAATGAGAAAAGGGAGGAAAGTTTCAAGAGAATCCAAGAACCCTCATGAGAAAGAAAAGCTTACACCAAGTTCTTTGAGAGATCTGGCTTCTACATTAGCAGAAAATTTGAAACCTCCATCATCTGACTATTTTTCCAACAGCCATGTTGAATCTCACAGCATAGCATCACTTGCTAAACAACTTTTGTGTACATAAAGTAGATTCATTCAAGGAAGAAGCAAGAAATATGCTTGTAAGTTGTAACCTTTTAATCTGGCTATCTTTTAGGTCACTTCACATGGAAAACTCAAACCCCACTTCCCTAATACAATCCTTCTCTAGGCGCCTCACCAGACCAAAATCCTAGAGCTAGTAGCACGCCTCATCATCGTCCATGAAGCTCTCTCTCTCACTGCGTGTGCGTGTGTGTGTGTGTGTATGAGAGAGAGAGAGAGAGAGGAATATGGGAGTAGTATTACGGAAGGTAGTGTCGGTATTCTTCTTGTGAATTTGCTTGCGGTGCGGGCGTGGGTCCCCCCAAAACTATTTCCTATCCTTTCTTATTTCTTTCGTATAAAAAATAGCAGCAACTCATAATGTCTATTTTGCTTAAATAATATTTCAATATTTATTCCACTAATATATATTATATTATTACAAAGGGCTCTAACGTATCTTACAACTGCTTATTTCTTAAAATTCAATATATTTATAATTTTTTAGATAATAAAAAATATTTATAATTATAATAAATTTTAAATAAGTTTATCGTACTTTATTATTGTACGGTGATAGCACACTATTTTTACGTATTAATTAAAATAAAATGAAGTGTCTAAAGTGGGAAGATATGTGGTTGGTGACTGTCCGTCACTCGTAATAATTAAAAACCAACAGAGGATGATAACAACAGTGAGAGTATGTAAGTGGTGCAATAATAATAATAATATAGCTCACAGTCACAGTCACAGGCACCACATAAAGTCACAACCCCACCCAATTAATTTTCAGTATAAGTCATTGTGTAGGGCACTAAAGGAATGTATTAAATGGTATAAATAAGGATAGTTACACTCTTTTTTTTTTTTTTTTAGATTTGGTATAATTATATATAATTTTTTTGAAAAATTGAACCTACCATTTCTGATCTTTGCTACTATTTATCAAACAAGTCCATCCGTTAGTTAAAATTCATCAAATATGTTGATGTTAAAAAAATATATATGTTTATCTCTTATTTATTTATTACTGACGTATTGCATGTCAAATAATTTTTTTATAATCAAATTATTCTTATATGTTCTTCACGCGTAAATGCATGTGAGGAAATACATTTTCATCGTTATAAGGATAGTTTAGTTCGAAAAAATTTGTTTGACCTGTAATAAGTCAATCGATAATAAATGTCAATTTTTGTTCTTTTTTTTTTTGTAATATTAGCAAATTCAATAAATTTTAACAAATAGGAGGACTTATCTGTTATTAGACTATTGGTCATAAAAGCCCATTATTTGTTTGGGCCTAAAAGTCTGAATGAGGTGGATCAAGAGAAAACAAGCCCATTTATATTGGGCCTTCCCGAACCGAACTGAAGCTTATCTGAAAAGATTTTTTTCCCAAAAACCCACAGCGGGAGTTTTCACTCCCCACTCTCTCTCTCCCCAAATTCAAAATTGCATTTCCTTTTTCTCCGTTGAATTTGAAAAGATTCTGCTCTACATAAATAAATCCTCAGGTTTCAATTACTGCTCTGACTTTTGCTTTTCTGACGTGTTTCGATCTCTTGTTCTTCTTTGTTCGCGGCGTTTCTCGCTTCCTGTTCGCCGGTATGTTCTTGTTAGCCTTTTCATTTTGAAGATTAATGGTGTAAATGTGTCCGATGTTTGTGGATTTCTTAATTCTTATCTTGCTCTTGTAGTGGTTTACTTCACGTTGTCGTTGTTCTGTTTTTTTCTTTTGTTATTGAAAGTTACAAATCATTTGTTTGCTTTTCGTGTTTTTATCAATTCAGCAAAGGGAGTTCAGTTTCCTTATTGGGGGTTATTGGCTTTCTCTTGTCTGAGTTAATTCCAGGGTTAAAGTATAGTAAGATTATAGTGTTTTATTTATTACTTGCGACTTATATTCTGATATCTTTTAGTTTTCTTTCGTCTTGTGTTTCTTTTAGGTTGTTTTGACATGGAAGTTGCCCCGTTGTCTGTGAAATTATGGCCTCCTTCACAAAGTACAAGGCTTAAACTTGTCGATAGGATGACCAAGAATCTTGTGACGCCCTCCATTTGGTCTAGAAAGTATGGTCTCCTGAGTCAGAAAGAAGCTGAGGAGGATGCCAAGAAAATAGAAGCTGCTGCTTTTGATGCAGCGAACCAACATTTTGCAAAGGAACCAGATGGAGATGGAAGTTCTGCAGTGCAATTGTACGCCAAGGAATCCAGTAGGCTCATGATTGAAGTTATCAAACGAGGCCCTGTTGCAAAAGCAGATGGAGAACTTAGTATATTAGACAAATTGAAGGAATATGATGGAACTACTTTTGATATATCTGGAGATCCACGGAAAGAGATTGGTGCAGGTGATGCTGAGAAACTGTTGAACCTCTTGAAGGAGCCTAGAAATAAATACACGAAGATATGTTTTAGCAATACAAGTTTCGGTCGGGAGGCAGCACTAGTTGCTGAGCCTATAGTGTCATCCATTAAGAATCAATTGACTGAAGTTGACCTATCGGATTTTGTGGCTGGAAGGTCTGAGGAGGAAGCTCTT
The DNA here is from genome assembly GCF_026168435.1 of Sesamum indicum. Lineage (NCBI taxonomy): Eukaryota > Viridiplantae > Streptophyta > Magnoliopsida > Lamiales > Pedaliaceae > Sesamum > Sesamum indicum. Next base: position 26,385,614 of record NC_142662.1, read on the forward strand.
GAAGTCATGAATATATTTTCATTAGCCCTGGAAGGTTCTGTATTGCGCTATCTCAACCTGTCCAACAATGCTTTGGGTGAGAAGGGCATCAGGGCATTTGGGGCACTTTTAAAGTCCCAGCATAATTTGGAGGAACTGTACCTGATTAATGATGGCATCTCGGAGGAGGCTGCAAAGGCAGTACATGAGTTAATTCCTTCTACCGATAAACTTAGGGTCCTTCAGTTTCATAACAACATGACTGGAGATGAAGGAGCGATAGCTATATCTAATATAGTGAATAGTTCTCCCTTGCTGGAAGATTTTCGATGCTCATCTACGAGAGTGGAATCAGAGGGAGGTATTGCCTTAGCTAAAGCACTTGGGACATGTAGCCACTTAAAGAAGCTTGATTTGCGAGACAATATGTTTGGTATTGAGGCCGGATTAGCTTTGAGCAAGGCATTATCTGCATTTTCTGATCTATCTGAAATCTACTTGAGCTATTTGAATTTGGAGGATGAGGGGTGTATTGCTCTATCAAATGCCCTAGAGGAATCTGCTCCGTCACTGGAAGTTCTGGATATGGCTGGAAATGAAATCACCGCTAAAGCTGCTCCTGCTCTCGCTTCCTGTATCGCTTCCAAGCAGTTTCTTGCCAAATTGAACTTGGGTGAGAATGAATTGAAGGATGAGGGTGCTATCTTGATTGCCAAGGCACTGGAGGAGGGTCATGGTCAATTATGTGAAGTGGACATGAATACTAATTTGATAAGAAGGGCTGGTGCTAGACGCTTGGCCACAGCTGTTGTGGGTAAACCGGGGTTTACATTGCTGAATATCAATGGAAATTACATATCTGATGAGGGGATTGATGAGGTCAAAGATATATTCAAGAATTGCCTTAATGTTCTTGGTCCTTTGGATGACAATGATCCAGACGGAGACGACTTTGATGACGAGGGGGACGAACAAAGTGGTCACGATGAACTTGAGTTGGAATCCAAACTGAGGGGTCTTGAAATCAAACAGGAAGAATGAGAATTGCACGATTATTATGGCTTAGTGTCTACTGTTTCATGGATTTCCAGACTCTTGAATTGTTTGTATAAGTATGGGTCAGCTGACCATTTGTCTTAGATGCTAGGAATGACTTTTACTTGCAAAAAGTGCTTAACAGCTCCTTCATCCTTCATATTCAGATGTATGTCTTTAGATTTTTTTGAAATGACACGGAGTTGGATCAATTTGTGATAACACAAGTGCGGGAATGTTATTGAAATTGTTTAGAGTTATTTCTTTTCTTCTATATGTTGTGCTTCTGTCTTTTGTTCGATTGAGATTAGGCTTTGTTGGGGTTTGACTGTTTATGACTCTAATAGTATCTTTGGCCTATTCTATTGTTAGAATCACCATAGTATCTTGATGCTGCCTCAGGCCACCGTCATGCTTTGCAAGTAGGAAGAATATGAAAGAAATTCATTATGTTGAAACAATAACCAGGATCAATAACATTATATTTATTGCTTCCCAGTTAGAATTCACAAAATTGCCACTTGCTTCCCCAGATCAAAAGCCATACAATTTATTCACTGGCTCGCTAGTGAAACAGTGATCATACTGCAACAGGTTCTTTAACTGCTGCTAGAATCTTGTCATCTAACTCAAACTTTATTTGTTTCTTGTCTCTACCAATCTTGACATACTCATCGAACCGCTCCTTCAAGTCCACAGGAAGGTTTGTTGTACCACTCCATCCAAGAATCTCCTTTGCTGCTCTTGGTTCGGCATAGAAATGCTGCAAAAGTATATTATAGTCAGTAAAGCAAAATCTTGATTTGCTTAAGCAATCTGTTAAGAGGATATTTATGCTTCTTTTACAATTGCCAATAGGAATCATGATGTGTTATCTTCTCCTAGTATTTTAATACAACTAGGCCAGATGAAAGGAACTCAGATTGCCATTATCATGTAATCCTAATCGAACGAATAGCTTAATTGTCTGCAACCAGTGCCCTATGCTAAGCATTAAAGAAAGGTTTAGAATACCATGTTGCGGAAAGGAAATGCTTTCTTTGCATCAATACCCACTGCCTTCGGATCATAATGCACTATTTCAACAGGTAATCCAGCAGCTTGAGCACAGAGTTTTGCCATTCCATCTAGTGTCACTGCACGATCACTAACACAGTTGAAGATGTTTCCGCTTGCAGCATCTGGCTTTTCAACAGCGAAAGTAAGCATGGACGATAGGTCCCTGACATGGGCAATGTTGGTTAACTGCATCCCAGAGCCAGGAATTGGAACCGGTCTGCCTCGAACGATACCTGTCGAGAATTGAAGGTAATGTAAATGAATATCTTCCTATTAACCAAAAATGAGATATCTACTCAAGCACTTGCTATTGCCAATACCATGATCTTTATGTATAACCTACACAAACCTCAATAACCCTCGACCAATAACTAGAGAAACATGACCAAATGAAGCTCAAAATGCTACCTTGTAACCAAGAATGTTAATTAAGTTAACTGATTATATTACTTACGGTCAAAGAACCATTCCTCACAGTCTTTGTTGTTGCCAGAGCCAATCATGTATTGTGGACGGAAAGACGCCCAATTCCCAAATATCTCTGAGATGTATTTCTCTACTCCAACATGACCAGCATCAGCTTTTACAGTATCCTGTAAAACAAGATTTCAGTTTCTACTAGGAATTCTGTCCTTTCAGGCAGTATCAAGTGCAAGAGACACTAAATATACCCCTTCAAAATGAGGAGGTTCATCTGTTGGCTTATAAATCCCTGCACTACTAATGAATAGGAATTGCTTCACACCAGAGCTCTTTGCCCAATCTGCTACAGGCCTGTTAACAAATATTGATACAGAGCATGATGCATCAGCCAGAGAAATGATTAGACATGCAAAATTGTATATTCATTTTCATCTCAATGGAATGATTACTAACTTCACTGAATCCAAATCTTTTCCATTGTTATCCAACACCACATCAAATGCAGCGCCCTCCAATACTTTCCCTATCTCTGCCGGCTCCCCCCAAACTGTCTTCCCACCAGCACTCACAATTTCCTGCAAGCCTCTCTGAATTAGTAACAAACAAACACCATTCTCCTATAGAAAAGTTTGTTTCTTGTTACAAATTCCAAATCTGATTCGTATACAGAGTCTTAACTGAAAATCTGCTGAAAGGTGGTTTCTTCATCTTGTCGGACCCCTCTTCGCCGACAGTCAGGATGGTGACACCGTGGCCGGAGGCAAGTAGTTCCTTGGCAAAGTAGAAACCGATGACTGCATGGCCGCCGCTGTTAGTGTTGACAATGAGCACATTCTTCTTCTCTGCCCTGACAGTGAGTGAAGGGAAGAGAGATGAAACAGCCCTTCTAGGAGTTTTTGCTGATAAAGCAAGAAAAGATGGAGAGATGGAGAGAGAAGAGGAGAGAGAGTGGTGGGAGGTTGAAGGGAGAGAGAGGCGTGGGAGAGGAGAGAGAGAAGAGGATGATGATGAAAAAGAGGAGAAGAAGAGGAGAGAGGATGAGGAGGAAGCAACTGCAGTGGCCATTAGACCTTCCTTGTTTCTTGATGATTGATGTTGTGAGAACCCGCAAGATTCTATATTTCTATGGAGATAGATAAAGGAATTGCAATGAGATTTCCTGTACTAAAGCTAGTTTCAGTTAACAGTTAGCTTCCCGGTAATAATGCAATGGGGTTTTCCTTTTGATAATCGAATATCTATCTATTCCTTTGTGGTCTTGGCTCATTCATGTCTAGCTGCTCTATAATATGTGGTCGACAATCAAATTTTCTAACTTTAAACGGATACCTTTGTCTTCACTCGTGAAAACGGACAATTGCATTTTTGGTTTTACAAGGTAGAAATTTTTATACTCTTGATCTCACCGAGCTTAACACATTTTTTCCATAAAATAAAAAATTGTAGTATTTTTTTTGTTTCTAGCACATCTTGTCCTTTAAAATAAAAGATTATAATATATATTTTTTAAATGCTATAATTTTTTAGTATATAAGACCAAATGTGTTAAAATCATAAATTTTGGGATAAAAAATGCAATAGATATGATTTTGGGATAAAAAATGCAACATTATCTATTGTATGAGAGTAAAATTATTATTTGTCGTGAAAATAGAAATTTTCGGAGAAATAAGGTAAGAAGCTAAAACGATCACAACGAAGTGGCTGTAGTTTAGTGGTAAGAATTCCACGTTGTGGCCGTGGAGACCTGGGCTCGAATCCCAGCAGCCACACATAATCTTTTTTCTAAAAGCGCAAGTCAACTCAGAACCGAATCTACAGAGCTCGGGGGCAATAAAGACAATTTAGTCTCTTTCTATTCCTGTTTGTACGTAACAAAAGAGAACAACATAAATTCATAGCCGTTAGATAATCAGAACGTTGGCATGCGAATGCAACTTAGTTTTAAAACCAAATACCTCAGCATCTTATCTTAAAGCCCCACCCACAAACTAGCCGTTACAGTCTCAACTTTCTCTTCCCTCCTCTCTCTCTCTCTCTTGAACTTTCTCTCTCCAAATCCAAGAACAGCTCTAATGGCAACTTCGGTGGAATCTCCATCCCCTGTGTCCATCAACAAGGTACTACTCCTTTGCTCCCTTTTAAACCCTCTTCATTTAATAAAATTCCTTTGATTAATTATCATCATAATTCAGTTCCAATTTCAACAGGGATCTCCGCGCTTGATGGGCTCTTCTTCTCCTCCCATGTTCAGTCCCTCCTCCGACAAGCGCTTCTGGAGCACTCTTCGCAGCCGCGTCGACACGCTTCTTGAAAATCGCAAGCCCGTCAATCAATCCTTTCCTCCACAAATGGTGAACTGTCTTGCAGATTTTGTATTCTCAGTTGGAAGGAACTTTAGCAAGAGCCCACAAATTTAACCTGGGATCTCATAGATTTTGTCATAGGTTTTTATTTTGCCTAACATTTTTGCAGAACGTTGAAGCAATGGATCGTGCGAGGAGATTGAAGGAGGACTCGATGCTTTTGCTCAGAGGGTTTGATTCAGTTGCTCAGTCTCTTTCTCAGCTTTCTAACAACTTAGATAATGCCCTTCAGGTGAACTGGTTGTACCAACTTTATTTGTAGATTTTTCACTAAGTTCTGTTTCAAGTTTTAGTAAAAAATTTGTAGTTTTTGAGCAGTAAATTTCTGTTTTTGAGTTCACAAATTTATGTGCTGAAAAGGGATCAAGATCTCAGTATATGTTATCTTGTCTTTTATGAGTTCTTTTTGCCTGCTGGTGTTGTTCAGGGTGCTAGAGATCTAGCTAGACCACCTACATTGTCTGACATAGTTCATGCCACCCTTGAAAAAGCCAAAACTGAAGAAAAATTGTCAAGGGAAGAGAATAAAGATAGAAAAGAGGAAGAAGAAGGTAATGAAGCAGAAGAGAACAGGGGCTTGAAGAGGAAGTTGGATAGTGAAGAATGCAGTGAGGATCAAGGGGAAGAAGGTTTACAGAAAGTAAAAGGAAAGAGGCCATATGAACTGGAGAGAATCAAGAAAGCCAAGAATGTAGGTACCTCGTACTGTATTTTAACCTCTACTTTGTTGTGTAATGATTTTGAGGTTGATGGACCATCTTTATTGTGTTTTCAAGCTGGCAATCTCCATGGCGACGAAAGCGGCTACCATGTCTAAAGAGTTGAAGTCGATTAGATCGGATTTGGGGTTCATGCAGGAGAGATGCACTTTGTTGGAGGAGGAGAACAAAAAACTTCGCGATGGATTAGCCAAAGGGATCCAACCAGATGAAGATGATTTGGTAATACTTAAGAAAATACAGAGAACAATGTTGAGGTTTTTTCAAATTTCAGCATACTACGGAAAAACAAGCCAACACTGAGAAAATTTGATGGTGATTTGTGCAGGTAAGGCTTCAATTGGAGGCACTTCTGGCAGAAAAATCAAGATTAGCAAATGAAAATGCAAACTTGAAAAGAGAGAACCAATGCCTCCACCAGCTTGTGGAGTATCACCAGCTAACGTCACAAGATCTGTCAGCATCATATGAGAACCTGATTAGGGGAATGGGTCTTGACTTCTCTTCACCAACAGACATTGATGATGAATTTCATGACAGGCGTTTGAAGACAGATATATCAGAATTCTCAAAATCATTGGATGAATTCTTTGACGAAGAAGAACAAGAAGAATAGGTTCAGAAGATGTCTGGAATTTCTTTTATTATGCCTCACACCTTACAAATATAGTGAAGGTTCGGTCTCTCTAATACTTGTCATGGCTAGATTTTACTTTGTCTATAGGTCAAATCTATGCCATCTTTGGAATTATTATATGAAGTTCATAATTTGGAGTACTTTTTATGTCGACTAATGAGAGGGTGTGCAAAGCTACAAGTTGTTCAACCATAAGAGTAACTGAAGAATAACAATCTCCAGATAAAATGGGTTCTAGCAAGCGAGCAACATAGATTAGACAAATCGGTAACGAGAATGGACATATGAAGGTCCCTTCACATCAAGATGATTCAGCTCATTAACAAAAACACGTCCTAAAAATGAGGCTAACCAAGAGAACAAACAAAACTTAGGTGGATTTTCAACAGAACATTTTTAAGGTTGTCAGCATTTTTCAAGATTTGGCCTTTCTTTTTCTGCAATATTTCTTCTGCTGCTTAGAGGATACCTTGTGAGCAGCATTAGCATCTGGAGCAGCAGCGGAGATGCAATGTTGAACTGTTTGAGGAGATAACTTTATGGCTTCAGCATCTTTCTCCAGCCTTGCAACTAATACGACTTCCTTTGAAGCAGCAATAACATTGTTCATCTTCTCATACTGTTCATAAATCAGACATTCAAATTAGGATGGACGAAGTAATAAATAGTATTACGGGCCACAAAATAGTCTCACATTGAAAAACAGTAAAGTGTGCAGAATTTCCATCATGAGTGGGCATTTACATGGTATGTTTTTAAAGCTTTTGATTTCTACTTGATTACTAAAGTTTAGTTTGCTAAAGCTTGATGCATATTACCGCATCAACTTTTCCACGGGCAAATTCCAACTCCTTGACCAGCTCATAATGTTTCTCCATCAAGGCCTCAATCTACTCAATGCAATAAAAAAAAAATCAAATTAGATTGTATTAGAATTATTATAATGAAAGACAATCATTGTTACACATTGATACCTTTTTCTGTGAATCAATATACAAGCTCTTGTAGCTTAAGTCCATAGATGAACCCTCATCTGGCTTCTTAGTGACCTGTTTAAAAGCCTGATGAAACACAAATATCATCATCATCAGACATGGATATAGAACAAAACAAATTCATGATTAGTGTCAAAATATGCAAATTCTACCTTAGACTTGAATTCATCAACTGCTTGAATGATATAGTCAACTTTTTCCTCCAAGTTCCTTCCTGTCACAACAGGCACAGTATGAAGTTGCTGGACCTCTGGTGCCTCTTCGTCCACATTCATTTGTGGTGCCTCTTCGTCCACATTCATTTGTGTTGCCTCTTCTTCCACATTCTTTTCTGTAACAACGGGCAACGTACCAACTTGTTGATGGTCTGGTGCTTCTTCCTTTCCACTCTCAACAAGATTCACATGCTCCACAGATTGTTCTACTTTTTTTTTTCCATTAGGTAATGCTGAACTTTTAAGACGACTAGATCTTCTGATAACCATCTCTGTAACCTTTGAGTTTACCTTCTCTGATGATACGCCATTGGAATATGGAGGGACTGTATTTTCCATATTCGTAGCCTCCACAATGTTTGAGTTGTTTTCAGTATGCGAAAATATTTTCGCATCGCCAGTTGTCTCTGGAAATGCATTATCCTATCAACAAAAGGAGAACCAAAGTTAATTTACAATTAAAGGTTTGTCATTGTTCATGCCATGCTTTTCATCCCTTTCTAGCATTACAAGCAAAAATTTTGTGTTAAGACATGATAAAAGAATAAACGGCGAAAAGTCATTACACATAAGTGAGTCATCCCTGCATATGCATAGAAACACTAGAAACCATTCGCTCACATCTTCAAACACCCAAGCACTCCCTTCCGTAAAATCTTTTACGATGTCCACATCACCTCTGCATAGCTATTCTTGAGAATTATAGAACTGATGTGCCGGAAAATAAAACGTTGCGGAGAGTAGGCTTATGTCCTCATTAAACATTGTTTCATATTCTTACCAGCCCCAACCAAACTTCCTCATAAGTTCATCGTGCCTCTCAAAAGTGCTATCAAATTAATCAAGAATCGTTTCTGTTCTTCCAGTCAATCTCCACATCCCCATCAGAACTGAAACTCTGCTGTACTCCCAAGTTTAACAACAAAACATTCCACCCACTTATTTCAAAGGAAATTACAGATTTATCTAACACTTCAAACCATCATGAACCATTGGTCAAAGCTCAACGGCCCCCCTTATATACAAGCCTACTACCACAAATACTAATGGGCATTTCACATATCCCTGAGATATACAAAGAAAATCCAAACCAACCCACAAGTATACTGCCACTTACAATACAAATCGTCGCATGCATGAAAGGAAAAAGACTTCCCTTTTTTTCCTCGAAAAATGAAAGGAACAAACCGCAAGGGGGAAAAACAAAAAAAGAAAAAACCCTGAAGAGTAACGGAAGAATTTTGACAGTAAGAGGTGATCGCCTTGTTCGTACCTCTTTGCCAAGCGAACTGTCCTTCCGAACCTTTCTTTTCCGACCCATTCTTCTTCTTCCTCAGAGAAAACTAAAACCCTCCAGCAAGAAGATCAACCAACACGAGAATACGACGGTGTAGTAAGTAGGCGTTCTGTCTTGGTTCGGTCTTCTCGAGAAGTGCAGAACATGAGTGGTGGTGGAGATTGTGGCTGGGTGAAAGTACAAAATCATGAAGCCAAAAATTACAGTAAACGAATCTTGGCCGTGTATTTGATAATTGAGAATCCCCATCCGCGTCATTTGACCTATGGGACTCGGTCTCTTTTCTTTCTACACTCTTTCTTCCTTCTTTTACAATAGAGATACATTCGGTAACTCCTTTTCATTTAATTATTTTATTTATTTACTATTAATAATGTTTGAGAATCTTTAATAACTATAATTTTTTTTATAGATTAAATATAATAACTAAATTGACCACATTTCAAAAACTAATGTCAACTAATTTTTGTTTTAATCTTTTTTCTCTCTTCTATTTAATTTTCTTTCTTTTTGTTATATTATTTTATGTAATTTAAAATTATTTCTATTTTCACCCTATATATTTTTATTAAAAAAAATAATTTCGCATCAAAGTAATTTTAATAATATTTTACATTTATTTTTAAGGATTCAAGTAGACGCGTTCAATGTGTCGAAAGCACTAATAATTATTGATCCATACGTAAAGATATATTTTTCTTAAGGGTTTAATGCAATTTAGCTCATTGTGATATTATAAATGAGCAAATTTATTCCCCTTATCTTTTAAAATGAACCAATTTATCTTATTTATATATACAAATTTACTCATTTTTAATATCATAAGAAAATTGATTGCATTTTTTCCCTTTTCCTAATACTAATGTCGACTTCTAAGCATATTATACTATTACTTTTATTAATTAAATCAAGACAAGGTTCCATTGAAAACCTTATAGAAAAGCTGATGACGTGGGCCATTTGAAATAAAAAAGTCATTATGTTGGTATAAATATTTAAGGATATAATTGATATTTTAATATGTGATATAACGTGTCATAAATTGTTGTTTACGAGTTAAAACTGCCTTTTTTATGTTATCTCATGTGTATATAATAACCTTTTATACTTTAAAACATGTTATAGTAGTGCTGCAAATCGCTATTTATGAATAAAAAATATATATTTTTTTTATATTAACTAGCAGTTGTGGCATATCGTTTCTACGTGCATATAATAAATAATTCATATAATAAATACTTTTTTACGCTATAAAATATGTCATAAGTAAGAGTAAAATACACAGACCAGTACATTATAATAAAAAGAAAGAAAGAATATTTTATCAATTAATATAGAGATTAAAAAATTTGAATTAAGTTATTTATTTTATCATGAATGGCATTTTTTGACTTCACAACTTAAAACACCTTATTAGGTTTTGAGTAAAATGAATTTAGGAATAATTACACTCCCTTCCCCTTGAGGTCTGGTAATTACACGTAGATTTCCTGTAATGTGAAAAATTACATCTAACAACCTCAAATTTTGCTTTCATATTACAAACGCAATTTTCCAAATTAAAGGGAGTCTATGCCTAATAGGAGAAGAGTTTAATTATCCCATGAATTAAGGATGGGCTGTTACGAACTAAAAGGGACTTATGTGTAATTACACTTAAAATTGATGGGAGTAGAGCGTAATTATCCCATGAATTTAGGATGAGGAGGCTGCCACAAATGAGGCGGGTCGTGGCAGCGTTGTCGGAGTATTCAAACCCGCAATTCAATCCGGATAAAGACTCCCTACATCATCACCACATACCATAAAATTTCAGCATCCCCCACTACTTGAAAGATAACACATCCCACCACCTAACCCGCCACCACCGTTCCCTCCTCCTTACATCTATGGTAATTTCTTCCGTCTCCCCTTTGACCTCCACTCGCTTCGCACCCCACTTTTTCCTCTTCCACCCCAAATCCACACTGCCAGCTCCTCGCCGTCGCTCTTGCTGTCTTGGCAGACAAACTTCTTTCTCCGCTCACTCTGCCGCATCAAGCGGCAATAGTTCTCTAATTTCGAGTTCTATAAACCAGAATCCACCGAGAAGTCTGTTTCCCGGCGGTTACAAGCGGCCGGAGATCAAGGTACCAAATCTAGTCCTTCGGTTGAGCTCCGATGACGTGTTTAGGGATGATAAGGCGGTGCTTGACGTCATTGACGAAGCTGTTTCTGATAGAGTTGGAATCGTAGTGCTTACTGGCGGCGAGGGCAGCGGCAAGAAGCTATATGAGGCGGCATGTTTGCTGAAGTCGGTAATTAGGGACCGTGCTTACTTGTTGATTGATGAGCGCGTAGATATTGCAGCTGCGGTTAATGCCAGTGGCGTTTTACTGTCTGATCAAGGTCAATAAATCTATTTATGTTTTGGGCTTAAATTTACCAGTAAGCAATACTAGGGTAAATGCAATGCTGCTCTACCAGATCACTTGAAGCTCATCAGCCATAACTATTTGTCCTATAATGACTGTTTTTATTTGTTACTCCCCCATTTGAGTCTGGGGTGGGTTCAATGGTTAAAATTCTTTCAAGCCAGATGCTATATATACATATAAAACATCTATAATCATTATAAGAATACATAGTTACAATCTATACAGAACTTTTGCCGATTGATTGATGTTGTAATTTCGCTTGTCAAGCATTTTTATTGGCACCCAAAAGTTTTTCAAATATCATAAACCTTTTTCTCCTTTTCATAGTAAGAAGTTTGTTTTTTCTTTGGTTTTGATTAGTTCCATGAATAGAAATACAGTTTTTTGTTTCAATGGGAAGTGGAGATACCTGTTTCATGTAGGGAAGTATAGTTTTTTGGTTACAGGTTTTGGTATGATTCGCATGGAGAATATTATAAATACTTGTTGTTAGCTACAATAAAGAAAGTACGACAGGAAGATTTTAGTGTTTGTAGTTTTTCCAATTAATTATTTCTTAATTTTTAATTTCCATAACAAACAAATTACTATTAAAATAATTTTAAATTGGTCGTAGTAAACTCATAAACTAATTACTTAATAGCGGTTTAGTAATAATGAGTGAAGATCAAGAATTAAAATGGAATGCAATTATTTCTTCAGGGTCGCAACATAGAAAATAATCTGTAGATATTATTTTACTGGGAGATTGGATATATGAAAATGATGAACATAATTAAAATAATGTAATATGATTATGGATCAAATGGTATCAAAATTAAACAAGGATATTTATTTATTTATTTTTGTGTGTCCTTTGAGCATTATCATTCACTTTTTCACCTGTCCATCCGGGAGTTGTTTCATGTGCATTCTGTTTTGCTTTCTTTCTAGTTATCCTTTTCAAATCATACATAAAAGCTTTTCTTACACAGACACTTATACTTTCATATCCTTATATATTCACTTAGAACCCCAAACAAACAAGCTCTTGGCAAATCTCATTTGTCCATTTCTCATCTCTCTTTCTCTCTCTCCCCATTTTGTTATTTTCTTTTCTCTTAGTAATGTGGTTTATTTACATCGTAAGGAGAAGTCTTATTTGTTTTTCAGCATCTGAACAGCTCGATTTATGTATACTAGATAACCATGTATTCGTGGGTTAGCTCATCAAACCTGCACAGATTAGGAGCTCCTAGCCTCGCACTCTGTCCTTAGTTGCATGGCTTATTCTTTATCTTATGATGTGTTTGGATCCGTGAAATTGGAAATTGGTGAATAAGTTAATTCTAATTTGAATGTAGAAATTTCTAGTTCCTTTTCTAAAGGTTTAATTGATTACCTGACCCTGAAAAGCATGTCAGGTGATATTTATTCTTAGATTTGGTGTCAGAAGGGATCATATGAAGGATATGGTCGAGGAGAGTTTTTAACCTCAAGATGGGAGAAACATGAAAGCTAACATTGTGTTTGGATTTGTGTTTTAGTTGTTTTGTTTTGTGTTTTGAAAATAGAGAGAGAAAAATAGAGATGAATAAGTGTGTGTTGAAAATAGATGATATGCTTGGATTTGTGTTTTGGGGTAATTTAAAATATTTTAAAATAAGTGGTGTAGGTATGATGTTGGGATTTGGAAGTTAAAAATCACTGTTCATTGTCAAATCATATATTTTTATATATGAATATGTATATATATAAATATTTTATGTTTGATGTTGTATTTTTGGGAGACAAAAATTATTGTTTATTGTCAAATCATGTCTGTTTTATATTATGTATATATATATATTATATATAGAAAGTTGAAAAACAGAAAAACACTCAGATACGGTGTAAAAATACAAAAAACAAACATTGAGTGTGTTTTATCTTGTCTCGGAAAACGCGAGAATACAAATCCAAACAAAGCCTAATTATTTTGTTTGATGTGAGATAAACTACAATATGTGGGTGCACTATTTTTGATCTTTTGTAACTACATTGATTTATATTTTGTTGAAGCAGATAAGAAATTTTGATTTTTGATTTTTGGCCTTTGCCTTATGTTTGTCATCTTCCTGTTGGCTTTCAGGTTTATTTTTTTTGGGTTGCGTTCTTTGTAATATAATTTCTTTCTAATAGGTCTACCTACCATCGTGGCAAGGAATACAATGATGGATGCAAAAACTGATTCAGTGATTCTTCCTTTGGTAGCACGAAATGTCCAAACTCATAATGCTGCATTAGATGCTTCTAATTCTGAGGGTGCTGATTTTCTTATTTATACTATTGATGGAGAAGGTAGTCTAGAGAAGCTGCTGAGCTCTGTGTCTGGACGTGTAAAAATTCCAATTTTTGTCATGGTTGATTCTGTTACGGATGGGACATCGATATCTTCAGATTTACAGAGATCAGGAGTTAGTGGTGTAGTTGTTTCTGTGGATGAATTGAGCTCGTTGAGAGAAGATGCTTTGAGCAACTTGTTTTACAGTGAGTATGCATCCTATAAGAAAGTAGATGGTGGTCGGCAGAGTTTCGACAATCTCAAAGCTACAGATACGGAGAATGGCTTTCCTGGAAAGAAGATGATTGCTGGGTTTACCAGATTGGAAGAGAGAGAACAACAGATCATAGCCAAGGAGAGGTCGATTTTGCTTGAAGCTATAGATGTCATCCATAGAGCCACACCACTGGTGATCTTTTAATGCTAAAAATTTGGTAGTTACGGATGTTCTTACTGATATTTCAATCCAATGCTAGTGTTTTGCCTACAGCTAACATGAAGTTCCAATCTTGAATGGCAGATGAAGGATATCTCACTTCTCAAAGATGCTGTTTCTCAACTTGATGACCCATTTTTACTGGTTATAGTGGTAATTGTGTGCTGAACTTCAACCAATTCTTCCACGGACATACATGGGTATTAGCTCTAAATTTCAATGCATTTCTGGTTTGTAGTTGGTTGTTGTTTTAATATGACCGCGAGTGGTTACATGTTCTACGGCAATTTTTCTTTAGAAAAAATTAACGGGCACATGCTTTAATTCTCATGAGGTCTCCATCCTTAATTCTCATTTACTGAGATTTTAGATGTAATCCATGCTTGAAGCTTATAGTGAAACATAGACCAGAAGTTCTTCTAGTCTTTGAGATGATCTTATGTAGGCTAGACACTTGGAGATAATTTGGCAAGTGGGATATCTTTTTATTCTATTAATTTTTCATCTGTGTGCTATTGCTTCTGGTTGCTATGGGGATTTTAGCCTTTGAAAATATGATCTGAAGGTATTTTTTGCTTGAACTGATCATGTGAGCTCAAGTATATGAAATATTGTTCAATCTGTTTCATGCTGAAGAAAAGTTAGTGTCAAGAGAAAAAACCATAATACTTAATGCACACAGATAAGAGGGAAGAAGCAAAAAAGGAAAAAAAGAAGTTCACTTCTGAGAAAGACTAACATATTGTAGCTGACTAAGTGGGAAAACCAGTCCTCAACTTATATCAATAAGTGAGACAAAAGGGAATCGGTCAAGCATAGTGCTTAATGCTTCTAAATTTAGCTGAAAATAATTCGCTATGCAATTGAATTCATCTTTTAGATAAATGCAACTAGACAGAACTTCCTTTCCTTTTAGTAAATCTTAAGAAACTACTTTTGATTGCTCCTAAAATCTTCTTCCACAATGGCTAATCTATACCATATGTATTCTGATCTCTAACAACAGAGTTTCCATAATATTCTCAGTCAGCTCCTCGGAAGCAAAAAATATTCCAGGTATTGTTGACAAACAAGAGGTAGATTCCTACCGGTGATTTGTTCTTGTAGATCATCCATCTAAAAGCATATTTGCTTTGAGAGGGAATATTTGTAATACATTATTGACTGGGAAGGTTTAAATTGGATAAGACAGCTTATAATGGTTTTTGTGACAAGGGAATTCGTATACCTTAATGAATACAATGCACCTTTTATTCTAAATTTATTGATAGATTTAGATGTCTTACCATTTAGATTGTATATTCGAATTTTCCATTTCAAGTGCTTTGTGTGAGTACTAGTGGATTGCCAGAAGCAGCATATTTTTCATATTCCTAGACACACCACACAGGGAGTTTGTGGGTGAGATTCTTATTTTCATTCATTTCACCAGGGAGAGTTCAACTCTGGAAAGTCGAGTGTCATCAATGCTTTTCTTGGGCAAAGATACTTAAAGGATGGGGTGGTTCCTACAACTAATGAGATCACCTTTCTACGCTATTCTGAATCAGAGTTTAGCGAGCAACGGTGTGAAAGGCATCCTGATGGTCAATACATATGCTACATACCTGCTCCAATTCTAAAAGAAGTGAGCTTTTATTCGTTTCTTCTCCTTCTCCTTAGTTACTTTTCCTGCCTTTAACCTAGGGGTGCAGACGAGTTGAGCGTGAGCCAGCTTAATTTGGAGCTCGAGCTCAAAATATTCTGTTCATATTCGCGAGCTTTTCAAAATTTTTTAAGTTTTTTATATATTTAACTCCATATTTAATACTATATCAGTTTTATATTCAAAATTAACCATATATTATAATTATTAAGTAGTATCACATATTTTAAATTTAGCTAATGATAAAATATGGTATTTTTATTTATATATATTTAATCTCTATACAAAAATAAGCTTAACCAACAAGTTAGTAAGCTTATTATTATTACTATAATATTTTTTAATTTTATATTAATTGTTAATTTTTTAAATTATCTAATAGTTTAAGAAATTAGGAATATATATTTGTTAAAAATATTTTGGGCTTGTCAATCTAACATAATAAATAAATATTTTAAAATAAATTTTATTTTAATTATAAATAAAAAATTAAAAAAGCTCGAGTTCGAGCTCAAAATCAAAAGCTCGAGCTCAAGCCAGAATTTTTTGCTGAGCCCGACTTGTTTACACCCATACTTTAACCGCTAGCAGAATATATATCTCAGCAGTGTGTCAGGAAAACTCATTTGTTTCTTGTGAAGAATTTGACATGCTTCAACTTCATATTTCACTCACAGAGTTTTTTACTGCAGTTCCTCCCTTTTTCTATTTCTTTTCTTTCTTTTTTGCCTCTTGATTCTGAATTCTACAATTCTATTGTTTAAGATTTTCCTAATTATCATCAATAAAGTTACAGAAATCTTTCTTGCCAATGAACTTTTCATAGTTTCTTGGATAGGTAAACAGTCATCATTTGCTACAATATGTTGCTGATCGTGTTTGTAGGCATAGCTTCGTTTGCTTTTGGTCTCATAAAATGAGGACTAAACTATCCATTTCATTTTCTTCTTATCCCCTTCCTAAGCAGATGATAATAGTTGATACTCCTGGGACAAATGTGATTCTTCAAAGGCAGCAACAGCTCACCGAGGAATTTGTTCCTCGTGCAGATTTGCTTCTTTTTGTTATGTCTGCGGATCGACCACTGACTGAAAGTGAGGTATGTAACAGCTACTACTCTGGGTGCAATGGTGCCTTGTAATACTGTTTTCTGGACTTCTCTAGTTCTGAGAATTCTTTCGGGGGATTTTTAGAAAGTTGTTACGATTGATTCAGTTTTCACCTATGACACTTTGTCATAGTTGTCAGACAATGTTTGTTTTCTGTTCCCACCTCTCACTAAATCATGCTATTAGATAGCTGGAAATTTTTTTTGTGTGGTTTGCGGTTGGATCCTGCAGCCCCACCAAACAACTATCAACTTGTTTTGAATCGGTACCATTTCAAGTGGATTTTATAAGTATGGAACTTCTTGATATATGTGAAGTATACCTTTTTCCTTTTCTTCTTTTTTGTTTCCTATTGTGTTTGGATTACTATCCTTGTTTGGGTGGTTTTAGATGTTTGAATCATATTATGTACGTGTCTGAGCAGGATTCAAGTTTGCATATTTTACCTGTACTGTCCCAGTAATTTGTTCTTCTGCTCCCCCTATTTACTTCTCTTTAACCTGATAAGCTAATATTCCCTCATCTTGTGTCAGGTTGCTTTTCTTCGATATATTCAACAATGGAGGAAGAAAATAGTTTTCGTGCTGAACAAGTCTGACCTGTATCAAAATCCTGAGGAGGTTGAAAACAATATATATGGTTCAATTGTTTATACCTTGGCCTTTTCTTTTTATTATTATTGTGGGGGAAAAGAGGGTGTATTTTTAGACTATTCTATAGGAGCTTTCTCTCGTTAACTTCAAAAATGCTCGATGCAGCTTGATGAAGCTATTGCGTTCATCAAGGAAAACACTCGAAAGATGTTGAATGCTGAAGATGTCACCTTGTATCCTGTATCTGCACGGAGTGCTCTTGAAGCAAAGCTTTCGTCCTTTACCGTTCTGGAAAAGCAAGAACAACCCTCAAATACTTCATATCTTGGAGCCAACAACTTTTCTCGTCTTGAAAAGTATCTGTATAGCTTTTTGGATGCATCCACAAATAATGGGATCGAAAGAATAAGGCTTAAGCTGGAAACTCCAGTTAAGATTGCTGAACGGTTGCTTTCTGCTTGTCAAAAGCTTGTTAGGGAGGAATGTCAGCAAGCAGAGCGGGACTTGGTGTTGGTAAATGATCTCCTAAGCAGTGTAAAAGAGCATGCGGTGAAGATGGAAAGTGAGAGCATTTCTTGGAAGAGAAGAATTTTGTCTCTGGTATGGTCCATCTGCACTATATATCTCTTTGTTCCTGCTTTGTTTTCTTCAAATACCTATGGCATTTGGCGATAAAAATGCAGATTGACAATGTGCAAGGACGTGCAGTCAAACTGGCAGAATCTACTCTGCAATTATCAAATCTCGACCTTGTCACTTCATATGTTCTCAGAGGAAATAAATCTGTCCAAATTCCAGTGACCTCAAGTCTGCGAAATGAAGTAATTGACCCTGCTGTCTCGGAAGCTCAAGTGAGTACGTCATGATGCTTATTATTGTAATTGAAGTTCAAGTTGCAGTGCTATTGATGGTTCTATATATCTAGTTGGAGTCCTCTCATGACATCCCTCCCCCCTCACTTCTGGTCTACCTGGAGATGCTAGATTTTGATATTTCCATTTGTGCTTTTAGAGTAAGTCATACGTGTCATTTATGGTATCGTCATTCATGATTAGGAATGCAGGCGAGCAGTGAGACTAAGGACCAGTGAGATTAATCAGATGAGGCAAGCTTGTACCTGCAAAGAACTGCTTTCCGATTATTAAGTTCATTGAATCTCTTTGCTGATTATTTATGCTTATAGTGCCCAGAGACACCATGCAAAACTTGGCCTCAACTACATTTCAAGGCTTAGATTGATCAAGTATTACCCTTAAAATTTTAAAACAAAGTTCTGTTGTTCCACTATTAAGTATGGATAATTAGAAGTTGTTGAAGATATTTTATTGATAAAACTAATCTTTTTCCATGATTTTCAGAAACATATGATGTCTAAGTTCCTACTTTAGATTAATAAGATGCCTAAGACACCATTTGCCTGTCTTACAGATTCTTCACTGTACATTTTTATCTCGTCCGACATAAGATGGCTCTCTAGTCAACTCTGCATGTATGTTAATGTTCCTTCTGGCGTCCATTTATCTTTCCATATATGTCTTAGAAGGTGGGAGTTGATCTGCCATGTACATTTTTTGTTCTGAAAAAATTTCATTTGAATCCAGAAACTGCTTCGCGAATATGCTGTGTGGTTAGAATCAAACAATGCTCGCAAAGGAGATATGTACAAGGACTCATTTGAGAAAAGATGGCCTTCAGTTGTTCCATCTATCCAGTCTCAGTCGGAGGCCAGTCAAGTGCTAAGAACAAAGCATCAATTAGGTATAACAGTTATTGAGGATTTTAGTGCTGCTGCTGCTTCTAAACTGTTCGACCAAGAGATTCGTGAAGTGGTAAGTGCATGAGATGCTTTTGAGATTCAAAGTAAGGATTTATTTTGCTGAACCAGTTTTGGCACCAAAATGGAGAAGCAAATTGAATACATTGTATTCCTCTAGAAGTATTAAAGTGAGGCCAGTTCAAAAGCTTACAAATCGCATGACATCCACTATCTTTTGATATGCAGCCCCCCTAGCTGCATGTTGCCACTTGTCCCAAACCTGTGAATCACCTCTACACCTAGTGTGTAATGTGAGCAAATTTGTCAATAATGTTGTTGGGTGGGAACTTGATGCTCTTGTAAATGGGAAGTCACACTGACTATACACATGTTCAATGAAAACAGTCTCTCTGTTGAAAAATACGTTTAGTAGCACTTATGCTCTGCATGCATGCTAGTCTAATTCCATTGCAGAGGATTTTCTTCTGGTTATCAATTTTTAGTTCAAGTTTTCCATTCACGAGGTGAAATATTGTCCCCAAACATTTCAGCCAGCCATTTACATATTTTCCCTGTCTGTTGTCCAGTATATTTTCTTTATAAGCTCTTGCGTAATTAGTTGGGTGTTATCATTCTTCATGCTTACTGGAGCCATGCAACTACAAATAAATAAGAAAATTGGAAGTTTTGAGCATGTTGGTGAACTTGTTTGGAACATATATGGGGCAAGCTGAAGTTGTATTTATTTGATGGCTCAATCTAATACTACCCTTTTGCTGTCCTTACAAATTGCAGCTCTTGGGTACTTTTGGTGGATTGGGGGCAGCTGGTCTATCTGCATCACTTTTGACATCTATCCTGCCTACCACTTTAGAAGATCTCCTTGCTCTAGGCCTTTGCTCTGCAGGCGGGTATGTAAATTGTAATCTACAAATGTAATATTTTACCTGATATTGGACATAAGTTTTGGGGACCAGGCTTGGATATATATATTCCTTGCCCTTGGCATTTCTTTTCGTAATAGTAATTGCCAACTGATATTATACCTTTGATGGTAGTTTGTTGGCAATTTCAAATTTCTCGGCACGGAGGCAGCAGGTGGTGAGTAAAGTGAGAAGAACTGCTGATGCCTTGGCTCGCCAGGTCGAAGAAGCAATGCAAAAGGACCTCCTGGATGCTACTGACAGTTTAAATAACTTTGTAATACTCATTGGCAAACCATATCAAGAAACAGCTCAAGATCGAGTGAATAAACTTCTGGGCACTCTAGATGAATTAACAGCTATTGAGGAACAACTCGAAACATTACAAATTGAGATCCAGAATCTTCATGTATCAAGGTAGCAACAAACCTCTGTTTCTCATCCAGTAACCTGCCTTCCCACGCTGTTCCTGAGAAGAGAGTTAAGTGTTGCAAGAGTTGTATTTTGTGTTCTATGGTGGTATGGGTCTGCCGGGGAAATAAGTTATTGTGATTTGTGTGTAGAGGGAGTTTTGTACACAAAACTTTCTTATGATTCTTTTGCGGGTTGTTGTCTTTTTTACTTAAGCAAAATATGAGCTATAGGTCGGTTTTTAAGAACTCCAACCAGCCGAAAAAGATTCTAGTATTGAATTATAGTAATCATGTATGAATATCTTTAGAAATTTCATATTATTATCTCAAGTACCACCCGAAAATGAGGTTTGGCAACTGGTGGATACATGTACATGTGCGATGATGTTTTGTCTTGTCATTATTAGTTATAATGTTCATGAGATCTCATATTCCCATCTGGAAAATCATATCATGCCGACCATAAAGGTTATAGAGAGGTTGATATTATTGTTTTTTCGGTTGATAAATCAACTTTTATTTACAAGTAATGTATGAACCATTGTTGTCCTAACGTTTGTGCATAATATTTGGTGAGGCAGCTTTCTCCTTGTCTTTTGGTTTTCCTTTACTAGGTGAGAGCTAGGAACAAGAAAAGGTTCCACCACCTTTGGTCAAAAAGGATCACATTTTTCCATTTTAGGTTTAAAGCAAAACAAGCCCACATTTTTTAAAACTAAATCACCCAATGGGAGCAGAGCCCAGCTCCACTTTTATACATATCTTTTCATGCAAGAACAAACAGTTCGCACATGTATTCAGTACTGATGAGGTTTTGGTTGGACGACGGAAAAAAAGCAACGAATCAAGATTCAAGAGCATGAAATGCTTGCAATAAAGCTATTTTTAGTGGTTAGGGTTGTGAGATTGTGAGAGCATGAAATACTTCTGAATTTTGCACTAAAGCACTAAGAATGTGAAATTATAAAAGAGCTACTTCATCTAGTGCTTTGCTTTATTGGGGTTGGGAGTGAAACACGGAAAGGTAACTTAAAAAGGGTTTGTACTGATGTTGGTTAATTTACATGGTTTGATGTTTTTAACATTTTAGTTGGTTTGATATTTTTAAGTATTTCAAATCACATTTATACGTAATTGTTTGTACTTAAGTATTTCGAACCACATTTATACATTTATACGTAAGTATTCCAAATCATATTTCTTAGATCAAGATTAACTTTCAAATCCTACTTGTCTGTACACATAAGTACATGTGAAATTTAAAGTGTACTTGTTTAATTTCCTTAAGACTTGGCTCTTGTATATTTGCTTTCTCAAATTGTCTCTAGAGGGTCGTGATTGTGATGATTTCACGTACTTCATTCTGAGTTTTAATTAAATAAACTTATGTAAAAGAAAAGGAAATTTAAACTGCAATTTCCCCTTTAGATGCTCTACAATCTTTTTTGTGCTTCTCCTCTTAGGAGGTAGCTTTATGATCTCCATGCATGTGCTGAGAACACAGACTATCTAGCTGGGATTTCAGGGGTGTACTGTACTCACTCAGATGGTGATTTCCAACAGTATTTTTCATTCTCTAATAGTTGATTATTTACGCGGACAATACACATAAAAGGCCAATCACAAAAGATAAGTTAACACCACGCACCAACACTTTAGGAAATTGGTCTGTCGTAAGAACAAAATACACCGCCATCTCTAGGCTCACAAATTAAAAATTATACTTAAAAACACTTTTGTTCATCTCTTTGCATTCTCACAATGAATTAATAACCTAAACTTTTCCTAGATATTTAATAACAATGCCTCAATGGCCAAATTGTGTAGCCAGTTCATGCATGTCCCTGCATCACTTTTATGAAGTCATCTTATAAATCGCACATGATATCATTATCGTGTCGATGGATAAGTAAAAATTACACAAAATTGGTATTGCATCTTGCGTTGAACCCCAAATATACATATTACGTGCAAAATCTTTTCATAGATATACAAATAACACGTGTACATGTGAAGTGTGTTCAAACGAGACAAGAAAACAAAAATCAGGTTTAACAGAACTAAACTAATCACAGAGCAAAAGTAAAACACTCGTCATGTGATTGGTCAATTTTTCTGAACTGTACACCAATTATACCATAAGTGTATTGCACTTAGAATATAATTCGTTCAGATCCGACTAAATCTAATCTGTGTTAGAATTTTCTAATAGACATTTATCCGCATTGGTGGGGTTTGAAGCCATAATCTTTAATTACGACGTCTCAATCTTACCAATCGAACAAGGCCGAATAACTACGTTTTAAGGGTTAATTTAAGTGGTATATGATGGGGACTAAACTTTGAATAGTGATAATGGGCATAGATCGATTAACCTTTCTTTGATAGGAAAAAATAAGGGTGAATAATTGTTTTGTGTACATGGTGAGCTTAGCTTAAACTAGAACTTTATGATTATTATTGTATAAAATGGTGATTGGTGTAGGTGCAATATGCAGCATATATATTTATGGAGGGACCAGCATTGTCTTCTCCTTCACTACTGATGATGACATGTAAACACACTGATTAAGGAGAAGAATAAGTAGAGCCTAATATTAACCATTCACTTATAAAACTACTCAAACAACAAAATTATAAACAAAGAAACAAAGTGGAGATTACTACTTTTTAGTTTTCTTTCTTGCCCTTATTTTTTTAAAGGTAAATTACATTAATATTCTTTAAAGTTAGGTTAAATACACAAACACTCCCTATCCTTTGTATAATTACAAGTACACCTCTTATCAGTGGCAAATATTTATATAAATACATCCTAAGGTACATTGCTCTAACGCCCTTCAGGGGGCCTACTTGTATTTTACAAAGGGTAGGGAATATTCATGTATTTCAACCTAACCCCAAAAAATGTCAATATAATTTTCTTTTTCTATAATATTCTTAATTAAGCTAATAAAAAGAAGAAAAGGGTTGATTTGGCATGTGGTGGAAAGCTCTAGAAATTTTTACCACAGTTTAGTGTCACAACTAATGTTTAATAGATACACTATCAAATTTAAAACTAAAATATATAATGAAATTAAAATATGTAGTTTATACGTGTGGATGTATACCATGCACACATTACACTAAAATGGAATAAAGCATCTTTATTGATTTATTTATTTTTGGGGAGGGGAGGAGGGGTGTGTGTGTGTGTGTGTGTTATTATTTGTTTGCAAGTGAAGTAAAGAAAGCATGAAGTAGTGTGGAATATATGATTGTTTGTGTCATTTTTCAGAAAAGAGAAATAACTGGGAAAGGGCATTAGCATTTAAAATAATAATAATGGGTTTTACAAAGTGTTGTTTCATCACAAATCCGTGTGCAATTGAGCCCAAAAGATTGACCTCAACAGGGGGCGGGGGGGCTACCCCGGGAAGAACAAAGGAATCTTCTTGGCTTGTATTATTTATCTTAATATCTACTTACAATAATTAATAACATTATAGTGTTCTTGGAAGAGAAATATCTGGGGACAACTTGTCTCTTTTTTTTCTCCCTTTAATTACATGCTGCTTGTTAGTCGCTCATTACTTTCTTTTCATATTTTTTAGATATTTTTTATCTTGATATTACGAAAAAAAAGAGGGTGATGGGGTAAATTTTTATTTTATTTGAAAAAGTTATAAATTTCTTTGCAAGAACGATCATGACTCTCTAACTAGCTAACTAGCTGAGATACAAGGGGTGCTCATAAAAATTTATATTCATGGAGAAGTTATAATTTTTACTCAAGTAAATGAACTTAATTGCTCACCTGTGCGATTTGATCAGTATCCTGTTGTATTGAATATCATCCATTTTGGTTTTTATGAGTTTTACGGTGATATGGAAGGTATATCTATATCACTTAAAGATATATTAAAAACAATTAGAAGCATTTTTATGTTTGTTTCAGTCTTTATTTTTTCTAAAGATACAGAAGTAAAAACAAAATTTACAAACATCAAAACAGTTTACTTTCAACTAAAACTTCAAAAAATTGTTTCAAATTTAAAAAAGATTGTGGGTGGTGGTGACTGTTGTGTTCAAAATGCTATAGAGGCAATCAATTTAGGTTTTGACTCTAGTCCAAGAAAAAAACAGGTGAGGTTAAGGGGGAAAAGCACAAATCTCACTTCTGCTTCCCAAACAGCCTGAAAACTCACCCTTGTTTTTTTGTTTCATTCTAGTAATTCACACTTCACCAATCACAATTCTACACCATAAATCAACCACTATTCTTCAATTTTACATCAAAACTTTGGTATCTATATGTGTAATTTTTCAATAATTCAGGTGTGGTATTATGTGTTTTTATTCCAATAAACTTGTCAAATACATCGTTGCATCATAGTAACAACTTATGACCACAACAAATATAACAAAACTAATGCTTAATTATCAATATTTCTTTAATATATATATAGACATATTATATACTCGATTCAAATTTCAGGTGAAATTAATTAGTCGTGAAAAATTAAAAAAGATTCTTGTGGCATGAGAATACAGCCACTACCCCTACCCCCACCCCTCTCCATGCAACTGAGGAGGTCCCTTCACCTATAAATACACGCCCACTCCTCTCACTTCTCTTTCATGCAATTCTCTCATTTCTTTCCTCTCATTTCTCAATCTTTATCTGCCTCAACAGAACATCATTTCTCGCACCCCAAACACATTTTTCTTGATTAAAAACAAAACCAAAAGAATACAAAATTTCAGATGATCCCTTCAAATCCCAAAAATATAGTAATAGAAAAGGCCAATCTCCCCTGTTCATCATCCCCTGTTTTCTCCCCTTCTCCCCACACACACTCTACAAAACAAAACATGTCCTCTGTTTGTCAAGGGCTGCAATCCTGTTTGGAGCCCCTTTCACTCGAACCACTTGTTTTACTGCACCAATTGGCTCCATCCAAACCACCCTTATCCTTCCCATGGCCTCAAAAACAACCTGATATTCCTCGTCCCCAATCCTCAAACATCTTTCCCATCGAAAACATGTGGGAAAAAACCGACAGAAATGGCCAAGAATCCACCCCCACTACCTGGAATTTCACATACAACTGCAGACTACAGTCAACTGATGAAACAGAGCAAGTGTATGTCCACCCCCTCATCAAGCGCTCCACCTCTTCTCTCAGCACAAGAAGCCTGGAAATGTGCACCGAGAGCTTAGGCAGCGAAACTGGAAACTGCATTGATTCATTTTCTCATCATGTATTCGATAATAATCAGATTTCCAGCAGAAATAAGCAGACGAAAACCGGACAACTCCCCAAGAAAGTTAAACACAGCAGCAGCTTCCCACCTCCTCTGACTTCCATCAGTGGGAGTGACGGCGTTCAGGTTCAGACTCATCGCGAAGGCGGCCGACTGGTGATTAAGGCCTTCAGTTTCTCGTCTTGCAGCACTTATTTTCAGACAGAGCGCGAAAACGGCAGGCTCAGGCTTTCTTTGCTGAGAGATGAGCATGAATTGGGTGACAACAACCAAGAAGAAGAAGACGGAGAAGTTGTTGACGACGAAAACAAGGATGATGAGGCCGAAAAATATTGCTGTGAGAGTGATGAAGAAGACGATTTTAATGGGCGTTTATGGGGAGAAAATCTGAAGGACTGGTCCAGCAGCAGATGCAATGGGGATAGGATCAGCAGCAGAAAGAGGCTGCCGAGTTTGCCATATTGCGTGGCGATTTCTTGAAAGAATTTCTGTCTTTTGGGCTTTAAATTAAGCTTGCCAACCCAAAAGATATATATATATATATATATATATATATATGATTGCTTATGTTTTTGTTTTTCCTTGCCTTGGTTTTCGCAAGTGGTAGTTAATATGGTTAGAAAACATGATTCTGTAGCAGGATTTTTCTGCCTTTTGTTTTCCACAAAATGGCAGTTATTATGGTTACTGGGCATCATCCATCTGCTCTTGTTAAATCTTGATTGTTTAATGCCAAATCTTGTATTTAGGTTTATGGTTTAGTGGGCATGCAGTTGTTGAAGTTGGCAGCCCCAACTGCCCACAATGATGGAGATGAGCAAGAAGGAACCAAGTTGATCCTCATATCACTGAATTTTTCAAACGTCTCATCACTTTCATGGTGGTCACACTCACTCCAGCAATACGTTTGATTCTTTCAGCAACATGCCCCAAAACCACCTCTTTTTGCTCTTCTTAATCATTGATCTTGTACGGTGTACCAACATCATCCAATTCCCCTTCAAATGTCTTCATCTTCAAATATAAGAAAAAGCAAGCCCTTCAACTTTTCAAAAAGAAAAGGGCAACGTGATGCGACCCTACCATGCAAGAGACACTGAGTTTCTTTTTTAAAAGTTTAGACATTTAGTTGTTCTTGTTTTTTGTTCAGAGCGTTTTGTTTTA
Source organism: Sesamum indicum (assembly GCF_026168435.1). Classification (NCBI taxonomy): domain Eukaryota; kingdom Viridiplantae; phylum Streptophyta; class Magnoliopsida; order Lamiales; family Pedaliaceae; genus Sesamum; species Sesamum indicum. The sequence goes on from NC_142662.1 coordinate 26,412,347, forward strand.
TCAATACTTTTACATGGAGTAAAATGCTATCAACCCTTAAAACGTAGCTCTCCTCAGTTCGTTTTACGCCAAGAACAACTACAATTGAAATCAAATTCTAGATTGAATTGAGTTTAAAGTAAAAAATAGGAAATGAGACTGGATAAAGCGGATTGTGTAATTAATATTTTTTTTTGAATTTACGACAATCACACGTGAATTTAGGTTGGACTAAATTTAATTTGAATTATAATTTTTATGTGTACGGTGTGTGTACGTATGGGTAGTGGTAGGGGTGGTTACAGTCAGAGTTGGCCCCTCCAAGGTCGAAGTAATTGACAAGAGAAGATGGAAAACCACGAGCACTCATGTGCTCTGCCCGCCCCTATTCCTCTATCTTTCCTTTGCTTTAACCCTACACAAATACCCACCTCATCTCTAACTAACATCATTCTCAACTTTTCCCCTTCTTTTGGGGGGAATTGGTCACATGTTTCTCCCTCAAACTTGATGCAATTATAACTGGATGATTTTAACTCAAATCGAGTTTGATCGGATTTAAATCAAGTATATGATAAGTGCAATATACTTGCGGTTGATTGATGTATAATTTTAAAAAAGTGACCAATCACATGAAAATGTATCAGACTTGCTTTGTGAATGGTTTGATTCGACCAAATTTAATTTTGTTAAGAATTTTCTTTACTAAAAATCATCTCATGACCCCATTATTTCTTAGAGAAATCCTCGTAACTCTCCTAAAAAATGAATTTTCAAAAACCCTCTTGATCAACTTGATACTAAGTATACCATAATCATTAGAATTGGCGATTGAAACTTTCGTGACGTTAAATACAATTAACTCTTTTTCTTTTTTTGTAAAGAAAGTAGTACTCCCTATTTTGTTTACTTCTACATCTTCAACCTCCACATATATAACCTCTCTTCCCTTTTTTAGGAGAGAAAAATAGGGGAGAAGGAAAGGGGAAAAAGCGAAGCATTGCAGGGTATACCTAATGAACTCAAATGAGGGTTAGAATGGATCAGTAAGTACAAAGAGTGAGAGGTAGGTGTACTGAAAAGTGGTCCACATGTGTATTGTGATGCATGTGTGGGTGGGGAGTACTAGGTTGGAAGGTTGTTTTGGGCATACACGTCGGATCAAATTTCACGTTGATATAGAATAAGAAACGGATGTATTTTAAAAATATTTTGATAAACAAAACTCAAAAGTATAATATGGTTTGACAATGGAACTTCAAACAACCATTACTTTTGATTTAAAATGAGTTACGAGACCATCTATCTATCGTTTTGATTGTCTTTGAGAGAAGAATCCAATCCTTTGTTACAATCAATTTGAATTCCTGGGAAGGAGGAAGAGATGAATAGTGAAGCAACGTGGACTCAGCCCTTCCATGCATTCACTTCTCTAATTGACATGAAAGAGTAATGAATGAGAGGGTTATCAATACTAATAAATAGCAATGTTGTGTTGGAAGTGATGATGGTGGATGCATGTGATTCCATATGAAGGTATGGTCCATTTACCATACCTTCTTCTATTGTAACAGCTTAGCAAAGCAAATACCAAAGGCCAATCAATATCATGCAGCATGTCTGTCTGCCCCTTTTTCCATTCCCAATGTGGTGGAAGATATTTAGTGTAACACAAAAAGGCTACGTAAATAATACTTTGGAGGAAAAAAAAATTTCAATAATTAAATTAATTTAGAGCAAATGTATCACACTTATTATATAATTAATTACTTTTATTAAATTGTACATTAATTACACGACAAGTGTATTATACTTATCATATGAATAATTCAGGTTTAATCGAATTGGGTTTGAGCTAGAATTTGCCATAATACCTTAAACACCTTCCATTTCCAAACACATGCTATGCATAAACCCAATTCCATTTTTTCCTAAGTTGGATCACTCTATTCGTTGAGGGAAAAAAATTTCATGTTTCATGAACATTCATGATATTATCATTTTTTAGGGTTTTCGTTGTCAAAATCAGGGCAGTTTTGTACTTTTCTAAATTTTAATTCTTGTCGGTTCCATGTATCCACTTTATAAAGATTATATTACCTAATTTATCAAACTCATGACCATGATTTTGAATATTTGAAGATAATATTGAAAAAACAACTGATGACGTTTAATCTTGATTTGAGACTATGTATGATTGTAGTAGAGGGGCATAATCAGAAAGTTATAAAATGTCGAGATATGTCAAAATTTTGATAAGTAATTAAGAAAAGGGTTCTTGGAAGGAGAAGATTCATCACATCAATGGTTCATTTTTTGTTAAGCTCTGGAAAGTTAGTGGGTCAGAAATGAAATTACATGGCAGTTAAGGGGTGAAAAATGATTCTTCAGGCCCTCAAAATTAAATAGTGTCAGCGACGTCCTTTTCACACATGTCGATTCCTTATTGGTCTACATCGCTATCCATGCAACACGCGATTTAAATTCTAACTTAGTCCAATATATATATATATATATATATATAAAATATTATTTTATAATTTTTGGTAGAGCTTAATCGAATAATATTGTTGCATTATTTATTTGACCAATACTCTTGATTTGATTTGTGGGTCCATATGGGTTTTTCATCTTTTTTCCTTTTCATTTCTGATTTCTAGCATTTTTTATTTATTTTTAACAAAAGAAAGAACGAGCCTAGGCTAAAACAATAAATAAATTCATTTATCTACGACATGTATAATATATTACAAGGAAAGAAATTCTCATAAATTATTTTAAATGATCTAGATACGTATAATACGTTCTCTGATAAAATATTTGGCAAAAACTCATTACATAAAATTATATTTTAGAAATTTTATTTTTGATATATATACACACACTCTATGAAACCATTGGGAAATTAGGTACACATACACTTACATTTATTGGGAAAATAATATTTTTCATCCTATAATTTAGAATTTTTATATTTTTTGTCCCATTGATTATGAGATTATTATTTTTAGTCCCATAACTACAAAAATAGCATTTTTTTTTGTCCCATAACATCTTTTTGTTATATATTTAATTAAAAAAAATCACGTGGTTGTTAAGTTTTCAGACTCGAAAATTAACAGCTATTTGCTAAGCACGTGAATGTTTTCATTAAAAATTCAATGGAAAGATGCAAGCATGCCATATATTTATATAGTGAAAGAAAAACATACAATTTTAGTCCTATAAATTAGAAGGTGGCAATTTTAGTCATGTCCAAATTAAATTTGTAACTTTAAAAATTGTAACAATTTTGGTCATTTAGTTCGATTTGGATATACGACAAATTAAAAGCATGTGATATGACTATTGAACTTTTATCATAAAAGTAAAAATGGTACTAATTCCATTTAATTAAGGACCTAAATCGCTTCTAATTTGAAAGATAAAGGACGACTAAAACCGCTACATCCAAAGTTATAGGATCAAAATTATCAATTCCTCAAAGATACATGGCCCAAATTGTAATTAAAAATTATAATTTGAATTGTCACATCATCAAATTCATCAAAAGTTCCAATTTAGATGCTGACATGGCTGATTACAGAAAAAAGACTAAAATTGCTACAATTTTTAAGATTATATATAATTCATTATATATTTTAGTTTAAACATAATCAATTGCCACCTCCAAACTTACACAGGATTAAAATTGTATTTTTTTATCTAGTGAGATATAAAAGAGAAAGAAAAGGTGGAGGAAGGAAGGAGGTGTAATGTGAAATTAGGATTGATGTGAATATTGTTTGTTTATGGAGCAGTTAGCAGTTGGCGTTATATATAGTTGCTCCTATCCCTCCAAAGTTAATAATAATAATTCAAAATATGTATGTCCACCAAACCCTGGACATGAAACAAAAACCTCATTAATTATTCCACCAAAGGGGACAATACATAAATCAAATCAAATCTAGTTGAATTTGAATTAAATTATATAGTAACTGCGATACATTTATTATGTGATTAGTGTATGATGGTTCAATGAACGTGACTAATCACATGACAAGTGAATTAATCACTTGTTCTGCTGTAATTGGTTTGATTCGATCCAACATAAGAATTTTGCGCGTGGCACCTATGTCACTATAACCCATGCATGGTATATATGCATTTATATAAAAATAATAGACCCGTGCACATTCTTTGTTTTGTCTCACAAACATATATATATATAGCTTATTATATATAAGGTTAATATACTATGATGATGATGATGATGTTCATGTTCTTATCTTTGTGTGTGGATAATAGCAATATTATGCATATAAGTATATAAATTAATGTATGACATGTATACTCTATCAAGATTTCATGTGTAAGCCAAATATTTGGCCACATCAAACCCTTTGTGGACGTCCACAATAAGTCCTGAGAGACATTCGACACAAACTACGTTTTGTGCCTACTAAAAGCCTTGATGTCGACCCGCCCATACAATTAGTTTGTGATGCGAATATGTATGTGCCAAAGAAGAACCTAATGCTACCTTCTGTAGACATGGGTGGTGGAGGTGATGATGATGCTGATGGTGGTTCTGCGACTGCCATCGCGGCAACCAGAAGTGCTATGTGTATGTGGTGCCCTTACAACTTCCAATCCACTTCCCCTTTTTATCCTACGTGTTCATTTCAATACATCCACAAGCTACACATATGTTAATGCATGTGTATGTCATCAATCTAATCCATAATTTTCATTCCCTCCTTTTCCTGTAGCCAGCACAGGTTTCTTTCAATCCTCCTGATACGCTTATTACAAGAACCACTTTAGTTGACTACATATGTATATATGTGTGTGTGTGAATCTCAATATAATTTCTCAACCTATGCCACTCATTGGAGGAATATATGAAAATGAATGAGTAGACATAGGGCCCATGAGGTGCAATCAAGGCCACTAGACTTGTTCATGCTTATCCTTTCACCAAATCAATTGTTTGGTTCATTATTCCAAGAATGGATTCCTCCAGTTCGTATATTCCCATTCGATTTTCTATTTCAAATCACGTTGCATCTTCTATTCCATATAATACATGTACATCAGTGTGTTAAATCTTCTTTTTTAAATAAAATAGATAATATAAGTAATTTTTACACACATGACGTGTATATATATGTTATATGAAATAGAAGATGAAATGTGATTTGAAATAGAAAATCCAATCCGCCGTATTTGTATCATGTATAGGCTATTTCATCATATTCCATGTTCTACTTTTTATTCCAGTTTCATTTGATTTCCACTTCAAGAAATAAAGGAGGAATTACATGGGAATCAAGAATCAATTCTTAATATGGTTAATTGGAGGTCCCTACTACTACAACATTTGAATAACAAAAATGGTTAATTAATTAGATTGACCTAATAATTGATATATACATATATATAATCTTTCTTTTTTTTTTTGGTATTGTTATTTATTTATGTAGTGATGCATTGGTGGTGTGTGTTGTGTGGGATGGGATGGAATGGGATGATGACTCCCGACAATGCACGGCTTTAGAATACCACAAAAAGACCCACGTTCCTACAAACATTTGGATTTTGAAAATCTAGTCTACGCTGTCGGGGAATCCACACTATTGTCTTCTTCTAATTATTCAAATCTACCTTCCAATTTATGTATACATGCTTTCCATTCTGGTCATCAAACATTCTAACTCCCAATTCCTCTCTACTTACTGCTTAATTTAAACTCTGTCTTCCTAGTAAAACCAAAAAACGCTACAACTTATAATGACATTTAACAGCTAGCTAGAATTCGGTGAGGAGAAACGGAACAGAGACGGACAGTTGTCGTCATTCCTACTATATACTATAACTACGTATTTCACTCTACATCTCTACTTGTGCAGCTATCCACATAAAAATTCAATTGTCAGCTTTGAGAGACTGGGAGGAGGAGGAGGCCCCATGTATCTTTGATGAGCGTAATGGTAGCTACAACTACATGTCTTTCAAAAGGTCCAGAAAATCAACCATCACAAGTACTTCTTTTTTGGCTTTGGGACTATTTTGGCACATACTCATAGCTTCCACCACCAGCTTATCAAACTCGTTGTCGAATTCCAGTTGGCTCATTGCCTCCACATTGCCAGTAAATATCCCTCAAACGAATCCCACTTCTGCAGTTGAGAATTATACAGGACATGCATATTCAACGCCCTACGAATCTATAGCAGATCTTCTTTTCCATTACAATCCAATCTTTTCATGTCAGCAGGTTTAATTTCACGACAAGAAAAAAAGGCCCAATTATTTATCACGACTCCACAGTGGTACCTCCCCCTATACAATCTTTAAAACCGGCCTAACCTTTTGCGCTTGATGTTCATATGTCATGGACTTCAATTACGTGACCTTTATCATCAACCATTTTATGGTGCTACTGAGTACATCCTTGTTTATCTTGTTTCGTATTTGGAGAAATCCTAAGTTCAAGGGAATGCTTCTCGTGCTAAGAAGTCTTAAAAAATCCATACTTGCTTCTGGTTTGCATGTGCCCTGGGTTAATTTAGTAAACATATTAAATGCACATTAAAAGTAAATACTCTAACGTCCTCACGCTTAACAAACAGTATAAATTTAGGAGGAAAAACACATAAATGTATCTAGCTGACGTCCGCTCACTAATTGAAATAAGCACCTAATTGGAACCAAGAAATGTATCTAGCTGAGGTTCAACCAATCGTCAAAAGTCCAGATTTGTAGGCGATCAAACGCTTGCCACTACCAAAAGCTAATAGCTATTGACAGAGATACAGGTTGTAGCAGCCAAAAACACTGCTATACGTATGATCAAAAGGAGCTACATCCCATAAGACAGACGGACATCAACCATTTACATATTCTGTCGAGTCAAAAAAATGGTGCAGACAAATGAACACCGCTATTATCAAGTTCGAGAAATAAACTCAAGCTCGCGGGTTTGAGTTTTCCTATGTCAAGGATTATACTTGTACTCTTTTGGGTTCACGAACTAGGGACATCTCTTTCCAAATACAGATCCAGCTTTCTTCTTATTTCCTTTCTTTCTATTTGTGTAGTTTATTTAATTGGTGACCTTCAGAGTCCCTATATTTTGCATAACAGTACTCCGAGTAACCCAGCAATCACAGCAGCATTCAGCAACCTCTGAGAGCAACTAGCTAATAGAAAACCTGTAACCACGTCAAAATGGTAAGATTAAACTTCTACAACTAACAGCAATATTATGATTCAATCACTAAACTGGAATAACATCAGTCTTTCAATTGCTTTAGCAGGGAGCCAATGCTTTCAGATGACAAAAAGATCTCCATATGTAAAGTCATGATTAAGTGATGTAGCATTACCGGCTCAATTTGCTGGAGAACAATTTAACTGGAAGCGTTCTTCCTTGCAGCATAGGCCCGATAAGCTGCCAACCCGACAAAAGTAGCAGCAGCTCCAACTGTAAATTTTTACCAAGTTAAGTCATAACAGGCAATTTCACATGAAGTAGCAAACAAGCACAATGTGCCACCAATGTTCCTATCCTGTTATGCAGTACTCGCAATTGTGTATAAGGATATAAGGCTATGCTCTCTAACATAAGCTATATGCCAGGTGTCTACTAGCTCACATGACGACTCACTCAATAGCAGTCGCAAAGGCCCAATATGGAATTTTCTGTACATAGGTCATAGGATTTTCTCCCAAAACCTACCATAGTGGCCAAGAAGTTTCTCCACTGGATCTGTTATACCCTTCTGATCAGTTATAAAATATTACCAAAGTATCGTAGAGTACCTGAGATACACATAAGAGCACGATTGACAAGCTGGCGGTATCGCTTCTGACTGCGGCCAAGCTCAGTCTCAGGAACACTCAGATGAGGATGCTCGGCTGCATTTACAATTCTAGAGAACACATCATTCAGATCTCTTTCTTTCACGCTTACAGGAATAGGTGCATCAATCCCCATATCCAGGCAAATCTAGAACAAATAAACTTCCAGATCATGAATCACTTCTTTCCATACTTCTTCATGATTTTTGCTTTTTTATTATTTCATTTGAGGGCCCCACAAAAGCAGAGTTCAAATCTCATAATTCAAGTTTCATAAGTAAAGCAGGTAGTAAAGGAAGTACCAAATATACCTTTGCTGAGTCTTGGTTTACTGTTGGATTTGAACCAAGATCATTCTTTGCTGCAATCAGGAGACTAGGCATCCCAAAACCACTTTCTTCCCCTTGCCTAGCCACATATGACAGCAATTCTGTCGCTCCTTTAAAAGAATACTCGCTTGAGCTGAAAAAAGATTAAATGAAACCATATCAGAGAAACCATTTCACTTATTCCATGTCCTTAACCATTGAAAGAGAAGAAATAATAAACTCCATATGAGTTGCACGGTTATACAAGTTTAAACCAGGACAAAAATGCTAGCATAAATGCAGCAAAGCATGCCTACCTGTCATAAACAAAAACAGCTACATCACAAGAAGCCAAAGATTCCTTATTGGATAAAAGTTTCTTAACTCCATCTTCTGGAACCTCCCGAAGTATAAGAGTTTTCTTATTACCCTAGAAGCATTTGAACAGATTAATGCTTTAGTACACAACAGGGAGGCATTAATCTCCAGTGATATCACTTGCTAAAATACTTCACATATTTCACCCACCCTACCCGGAAAAAAGAAAAAAAGAAGAAGAAGAACAGAACAGAAACACAACCACCCAGAGAGGTAGAGGGAGTCTCAATGAAATTGATTTTGCAGTTAGTACTCACCATATGCCGGTCAACGACATTCACAATATATTGTTGGGTGGTTGTAGGAACATAATTTTCTGAGAAAGGCCTGTAATTGGGGAAACAACAAAAATCTCTCATTTAGATTCACAGTGCGTAAAGGAATATATGGTCCATACAGTTAGAAAAGACTCTACTCAGTGCTATCAGGAGATTCAGAGAGAGAACTGTTTGATATTTTTTACTCTGATAAACACATATACAGATTCGGACCCGTACCTTCCCGACAATGACATCAACAATGCGGACTTTCCAGCACTTTTAGGTCCAAAGACAAAGCACTGGAAAACATTTCGTTCTGTTTGTTGCTTCTTTCTATCGACTAATCTTCTCCTAGTGATGTGGAGGGCTGATGCAGCATTGCAGTGGTAACCAATATATATTAAGTTGGCAATACTTCGAGCTGGATCCACTGATGTCATAAGAGCCCACTGTAATACAAGTTCCACATGATAGGCAAGCGACAAAAGTGCAATATCACAAACATTATAACTTTCTGAAAAGAATGGCAAATATGCAGTATGGTTGAGTTTTTGCTTTTTAATTCAAGCGCATATAGAAGATTACAACACAACAATGAAAAATGAATCAAAAACTTGATATAAAAAAGATACTTCATATAAACAGTTTAACACTGAGGGTGCAGTTGAAACCTACAGCACCATCTTGCACAGGCAGATTGGGGTACCCACCTCAGATAGGAATCCAGAAAGAGAGATTCCACGGAGTGGAGTTCTCCCCACCGCATCCTTATAAGGGGCTTCATTCCAAGGACTGATTTACATCATTAAAAACCAAGGCAACTGATATTAGGAAAGCCAAGGAAAGAATAACTAGCATTCGGGATGGAAAGCAGCCGTAGAATAACATGCTTAAAAGAAACACATCGAGGAACAATGTTGTAGACCACATATCCCAAAGGATTTTATGAAAAAACTTATAGTTATATTGCATAAATCAACAATTCATCGTATCCAAGCCACATCACATCTATTGTATTTAATATACAATACTTAACCGGCGAGATTCTACAGCACGTGGTAAGCTGAAATCCTGAAACTGGTTGCGCCAAATTCAGTTCAATAAAGGAAGATGATGATCTGGACTTGTTGCCTGCTAATCAGCATAATATACGGACTACACCAAAAAATACACACATGCACATCAAATCACGCAGATAAAATGTCTTTCAGAGGACTGTCAGAAACCTACTCAATCACAGAATTCAATGCCAGAGTTGAATTGGAAAGAAAAACACTTCAATCAATTTAACCACCCACCCACACCCACAAACGTTAGAAATCACTACTGCCTTAACTTTCATAAAGTTAAAGGGGAGGATTCGGACAAATTCAAGAAGTTAGCCCAATTTAAGGTCTTAACTTAAGACTGAGTTGATGCTGAAATTGTTTAAATTATGAAATCCCCTCATTATGCATGTTTAAAATGGATACTAAAGTTGTAGCACAAAAACAACGGCTTTCTGGATAAACAAATTTACCTTTCTGGTGCAGTTGAAAATAAATCTTCAAGCTCACTTTCGCGAAGAACTCCATCCTATAATAGCAAAAAGGTCACTGACTCATAGGAAGAAGGCAGAATAATATAGAATATGTCAGAGCACACAGGGAAATTCAGAAGACTAAAAATGGTGACAGAACTACAGATGCTGTATGAAATGACAAAATTATTAACATGAAAACCTATTTCAGAGTGGTGTAGGGGGAAATTACTTGACTATAAATGAGTATATATTAAGTAATCTTGTGGGCTATGTGTTTGGCACAAACTATGTTACTAAGAAATACTCCGGTTTCATGATTATTCAATAGATGCATTTTCCAGGTTGTGGGGTTATCAAAATCAGAATCTAATCTATACTTAAACAGACATGTATGGCTTGTATTAGTATCTAAAACGTTGCTTCCAAAAGCTATGTCAAACAATTCCAACAAATAATTTCAAAGATCAGCTTTCTTTTGATGAATCTAAAATGATACCGTTAGTTATCTTAATCTACAGCAAATCGAAGAATTTATATATCCAATAGCATTTTGCACTCGTGGCATTTGGAAAGACTTCAGAAACTAGTAAAATATAGCAGTTGTCTTAAAGTTGCAACTAATTGGCAATGGCAGTCCTCTTCCCTCTAAGGAAAAGGTATGGAAGGCTCAAACCAAAGGATAAACCTTCTTGGAAGAGAAATTTTCAAATTTTTAATCCAATGAATTCGAAATCATCAGGTTTGTACACATTATAACAGCAGAACATGCACGATATTTTCCACCAAGAGGTGTCATAAGACTTCCCTAAGCATCACTCCATATCAGATGTTAACTTTCAAATGGATAGCAAGACAGCAATAGAACAAAAACATACTTTATCATCATCAAATGTGCTGAAGATTCCCTTTAAAAACTCCACTGCTTCACTTGTCAATTCAACACTCTGCAAATGACACGAGCATTTGAAGATAGAAACTGTAATAGAAGGCTAAACCAAGTGCTCAGAAATGCATTAATTCTTGTATATCAAACGATACAAAATGTTTTACTATGTAATAGTTAGTTAATAAAGTACCAAAACCAAATATTTTTAGAAAATGATAGATTATTAGCCAATAACAGCTACAAGAACACTGATACCACTAACGATAATGGAACATATATCATGAAGGAAACCCCTCTATGATTTGAGGATAAAAACACCATTTGTGAGCAAAAACTGACTCTTCTAGAATCATTAGAAGCAATTAATGTATGATTTTGTTATTATATGAATAATTTTACCTATTTCAAATTACTTAACCAAATCTTTAAGTCACTAATAAGTTTACTATAAAATCAATCTATTCAAACCAAATCACAAATAGTGCCAACCGCACACATACTCCCACTACTCAGGTTACTGTTTCTCTTTCCTTCTTCTAAAGGTAAAATATAATAAACTATCACAAACCAAAGTAAATAGATCATTATCCCATAATACTATCCAAATTTATGCTATTTAACATAACCAACTTCATGATTTATTAATTTGACACCACTAACATCACATTGACCTGATTTGAAGTGACATGGAACTTAAAGCTGACACTACTTGGAAAATAATAAAATATCCATTTTCTATAAACAATTTTTCCAAATACATGCATTCTTAAATGCAAACCAGGTGGACCTATTTGAGGGCTTACACTCTTTATGAAACTTACAGCACTAAAACCAAACAGAGCCTTTTGAATTTGTTGAGAAACATTATCAGAGTCGCAAACAATAACTGAAAACATGCTTTGCAACAAGACTCACCTGATCTGGAGCCTTTTTGTTTGGAATTGACAAATAATCATCCCTTAGTTTAAGCTCATCACTGTACCCAAATTTTCTCAAAACAGTCCATGTTGTCTCAATTCGGCCTTTCTCTATAAAAAGAGCATGAAGAAAAAGAAAGCCAGTTAAGGTAAGACCATGTTCACTGACTCCTTCAGGCAACTTCTCTTGTACCACTCTCTTAACACCCACTATTTCAGCAGGTTGCAAAGGGGCATTGAAACACTTAACCTGCTCACCAATACTGAAGGTTAGAGGTGAAAAGATAAAAGAACTGCATTTTCGCACAAAGACAGAACTCAGATGGACATGAACAATATAAGCAAAAGAAAAACTCTTTATCTTAAAGTCACAAAAATGGTTTAGGTAGAGAGGATAAAGAAACAACCTGAAATTCATTTAGCTCGTCATCATTGAGAACACCATCCATATCATGATCACAGAGAACAAAAATCCTCTTCAAGGCCCTCATGCAACGAGGTCTCAAGGTTTGGGTTTCTTGATCAAATAATGGAGCTGTCGGATGAAGAACCGCTTTTTGAGCAAAGTAAAATACTTCTTGAATCTGTAAAAATCTTACAACCACTCAAATCATCTGCAGATTCTTATTCTCATCCAAATGAACAAAAGAAAGAGTTAACCAGAATCTCCAAGATTTAACCATCTCAAACCTGAAGCATGTTAGCTGCTGAACATTCTATGCAAGTTTCAATCTCACGGAACTGCTGCATGAGTGGCACCATCTCAATGCTCAAATTGTACTCCTCAGTTCGCCGATCTAGCTTGCAACCAGCAACAATAACTGGTGCCTTGATCTAAGCAACCAAAATTGATGAGGCATATCCAGATCAGCATGAAAGAATAACAACTACCAATAAAGTGAAGATAAATCATTTTCCTTGGCAGATGTGATCATGTGAGCTACAAATGCGGGAGACAACTGCATAGCTAGTGAGTTTCCAGACATCAATGGACTGAAAAGTAAACCAAGCTGCTTAAAAGAGGCAGTCCTTAAAATCAAATTTGAGCACGAAATTGCTCACTTGTGAAACCAGACGCCAATCTTAGTGCACTAATATTTCAACCTCGGCTATCAATCAACTAAAACACACTCCTATTACACTGAATTAAAATTTGGTTGGAGATTAGTTCATTCAATCACCATAAACAACCCCAAACAAACTATCTCGCTTGGTGAGAAATTCAAACTAAGTTTGGACAATATACCTAAAATCACATGCTGCAATGCCAATAAGATTATCTAACAACAACAACAACACCATCACCAATTATAATCTAGTAAATTAAAACTTACATTAAAAAATAGTAACAAAAAAAATTGGTGATGAAAACCCAATCAAACAACTATAAACTAATTACTGAATGAAGAACCGTACACCACCCCAAGTATTAATTAAAGAAAACACATGTAAAGAAATCAATAATGCAACATAAACATTTAACTCAAACCTCTAGTCTCCGGAGCTCGTGGAGCCAGAATGAACTGAGGCGATTAAGCGTCGAAGGCTGATCGCATGCATATGTCAACACTACGGCATCAGCACGCTTCAATTCTTCAGCGAGTCTCCCCCTGTTCTCCAAACTGCATCCACAAACTAATCCATAAGAGCGTGCAAAACTCCCCTAATAAATCAAAAACACACAATTGAAAGAAGGACGTGCATGAAGAGTGCACCTGGATGAGGTGTCGATGATGACAATTGGAACATTATCTGGATAATAATCGGCGGGGAGGCGAGTGGGAGGGAGAACGGGAGGAACTTCCTGCCTGAAGGTTTCGGCGGCAGCCGCTGCGATGAGGCTGGATTTTCCAGTGCCGCGGTCGCCGACGACGACGATACGGACGCTGGTGCGGGCGCCGGAGATTGGACCGCCAGTTGGCATTGATTCGAAGGTTTTGTGCGAGTTGAGACTGTTGATGATAATTAGTGGGGGTGTGATTCGTGCTTTGGTTGAAGCGCGGCTGAGTCGAACACTAAACAATAGAGAGAAAACTGGCGTTATAACTTGGTAACTTTTTCTTCGAGAAAAAGTAATTCAAGATTCATATGACCGTTGGTAATTATTTTCTAATCCTTTTTTTTATATATAATCTCATAAGATCGCTTTTTTTTGGTGATTGTATAATTTAAGAAATCCATTTTTGAAAAAACAAACATAATATTTGATTTTGTTTTTAACTTGTTTTGGAGTGTTTTGTGAAAATAGAGAGAGAAAAACAAAAATAAATAAGTATAAGTTAAAAATAGTGTGTATGTTTGTATTTGTTTTTTGAGATAATATAAAATAAATATGGTATGTTTGATGTTGAGTAGTGGGAGATAAAAAGTATTGTTCATTGTCAAATCATGTCTCTTTTATATATAAATATATATATATATGTATGAAGTATGTATATAATTAGTTTTATTTTTTGGATAAAAGAATAATCAAAATACTGTTTTAAAATAATGCAAAATATACTTAAAACTTGCAAAATAAAACAAGCCAAACATAATGTATATTTTGGCCCATCTTTGAATCAAAACCAAACATAGTGAAAATGTTAAGAGTTTAAACTATGCCAATTTTAATATTATTTATTTAGTTTAAAACACCTATTGAATATGACTTGAGTAATAGGTTAGAAGTTATAATATACGGACATGGGCATGCCGATACAAACATGATATAATATGGATACAATGACACAAAAAATATAAAAAATAGGACGCGATATGACACTGACATGACTACATATAATATATATTTTAATTATATATAATTATATATTCTCCATTTCTCATAAAATTAAAATGTGCAAATGAATAATATCAAGATAAATTATAAAATAAGCATGTCTTACATCTATGTTTTAACCAAATATAGCTTAAAAAATATATGTAATAAGTTTATCTTAAAAGTACTAATGAAATTTTTTTAACATTCAAATTAATTAAATCATCATGACCATCTCCCAAATTTTTAGTAATTTCTTCACAAAACTTTTAGTTTGAAATGAGTAAGTTAATTCTTTTTATTTTTTTACTAAGCTTAAAATTCTTTAAAAAAAAAAGTAGCCCAATTTTTTTAAAATTATAAAAAAAAATCCAAACGTGTTCAAAACATATCGGACGCGCCAATAGGCGTGTTCATGATGTGTCCGACACTGTATTTTTTTTTCTTTTAATTTTGGAACACACCATCCGCGTGCCCTAGACATGTCAGACACATGTACGTAAGTATTTGTAAAATGTGGCGATTACGACCAATGATGATTTGAGTTTCGTGGAACACCACTCGAGGTTAGGCTCGTGTAATAAATGTGTATTGTTTAAATTTATACTTTGATAATGTATATTATTTAATTGGAACAATTACAATATTCTATTATGGTTTTGTTGTGTAATTATACATAAATTCTTATAATTTGAGAAGTTATATTTAGTATTCTTGAAATTTATTTTCGTCTAATAAATAGTGAATTGATTTTTTTTCAAAATTCATTGAATTTATTGATATTAGCAAAAGAATTGATTAAAAAATCTACATTAATGTTAAATGATTTATTGTGGGTCAAACAAGTATTTTACAACCAAACAACCTTCACACATGCATTAGCACGTGGAGTTATAAAATGCTAGTTTGACCTAAAAAAAATTATTTGACTTGAAATAAGTTAATAATAAATCAATCGAATAAATATAAATTTCCATTTAATTTTTGCTAATACCAACAAATTAATTGAATGCGGCTAACGACGAAATTTATTTATTAGGTAAAAATAACTATAAAAATATTAAATATAATTTTCTAAATTATAAGAATACATGTAATTACAATAAATTGTAAAGGAGAACAATATAATACCTCTTTAATTTATAGTCTACTCAATTTTCAGAATTACTACAAACAGCTATTAGATGGATTATTATTCTTACTTGGCACACTGTATTGAGTGTGTTAGAATCTAAATACCTGACCGCCCCCGCCCCCGCCCCCGCATGTAATGCTTAAATTGTGGTTTACTAATAAATTGCTGTATCGATCGAAACACCAATATTTAAGCCCAGTTGCGTTCGTGGGCTGGGCTCTACTTGCCTCTCTTTTCAGTCTCTGTTGAAAATTTATGTATACTCTTCTAAACCAACATTTCAGATGAAAATGTTGCACCGAATTTTTCGAGCATCCAGCGCCGCCGCGCGCCGATTTTCGACGAAGACGGCAGTGGTCTCTGCTCCGGCGCAGGAGACGGTATCTGGTGAGGGAAGAAAAACTGCCGGAAATAAGCTCAGAAACGAAAGCACCGGCAGAGACACGCTGGGGCGGCGGCTTTTCGCTCTGGTGTACGCGAAGCGGAGTGCTGTGGTCGCCCTACGCAAGTGGAAGGAGGAAGGACACGTCGTGCGCAAGTACGAGCTGAATCGCATTGTTCGCGAGCTCCGAAAGCTTAAGCGTTACAAACATGCCCTCGAGGTTGTACCACTTGCATATTTATATACTACGTGCTTCTTTGTTCTTGCTTTTTATAATTTGTGATAAAAATTCTCAGTTTCATTTATGCTCTGTGCTGATTGTCGCTGTTCAGTTTAGTCTTTAGAAATCGTAGATATGAGCAAATACAAAGATTAAGAGGGAAATATTTGTCTTAGTTCAGTTACTTTGACTGTACTCGATCTCGTGTTGACAATTTACTTGGGATTAGTAGTTCAGTATATCTAGCAATAAAGATGTTAGGTTCCGCTTGGTGTAGGATAGAGGGTGAGGATAAGGGAAACTCTGACACACTTCTGACGCTAGTTGTTGCGTACAGCAGTTCTAAGTTTGTGATGCTATTGGTGGTGTTTCTAGATTTGTGAATGGATGAGGATACAAGAAGATATGAAGCTTGTACCTGGGGACTACGCTGTCCACTTGGATTTAATTGCTAAAATTCGGGGTCTAAATAGTGCAGAAAAGTTCTTTGAAGATCTGCCTGAGAAAATGAGAGACCCCGCCACTTGTAGTGCTCTTCTCCACACCTATGTCCAGCACAAGGAATCTAACAAGGCTGAAGCTCTGATGGAAAAGATGTCAGAATGTGGTTTCTTGAAGAGTCCTCTTCCATTTAACCACATGCTCTCTCTATATGTCTCAACAGGCCAGTTGGAAAAGGTTCCAGAAATTGTCAAGAAGCTGAAGACGACGACCACTCCAGATGCCGTCACATATAATCTGTTGTTGGCTGCATGCGCATCACAAAATATTATTGAAACTGCTGAAAAGGTGTTCCTGGAGCAAAGGCAGGCCAAAATAGAACCCGACTGGATGACTTACAGCACATTGACCAGCATCTACATCAAGAATTCACTCCGTGAAAAAGCTGAGTCTGCTCTGAAGGAGATGGAGAAAAGGGTCTCTAGAAAAGTTCGAGTGGCATATGCATCGCTGATCAGTTTGCATACTGGTCTTGAAAATAAGAGTGAGGTTTGCCGAATATGGAAGAAGATGAAGTCCACTTACCGCAAATTGAATGATGTCGAGTACACTTGCATGATTACTTCCTTACTGAAACTTGAAGAACTTGAAGAAGCAAAGAAACTGTACGACGAGTGGGAGTCTGTTTCCCCTACCAATGACTCAAGAGTTCCAAATTTACTTCTTGCTGCTTACATCAATCAAGATCAGATGGAGAAGGCAGAGGCATTTTACGATCGGATGGTGCAAAAAGATATAGTACCAGGCTATACCACTTGGGAGCTTCTTACTTGGGGTTATTTGAAACAAAGGCAGGTTGACAAAGTTCTTGATTGTTTCAAAAAAGCCATTGGTAGTGTTAGAAAATGGGATCCAGATGAAAAGCTGGTCGAGAAAGTATGTAGAGTTGTGGAAGAGTTTGGTAATGTCGAGGGTGCAGAACTGTTGCTGGTTATTCTTCGACGAGCTGGCTATGTGAGTACAGAGACATACAATTCTCTTCTCCGAACTTATGCAAAAGCTGGTAAAATGCCACTTATTGTGGCAGAGCGGATGAAGAAGGACAATGTAGAGATAGATGATGAAACCAAGAGATTGTTACAACTAACAAGCAAAATGCGCGTCAGTGAAATTCCAAGTGGTTTTTAAGACATATTGAGGATCAGTTCCTCGACTACGAAGCCCTTCTCTAGACCCCTGGCAACATATGGTTTGCATAGTTCTGATTTAACTGTTCAATCTGTACATTAGTCATCCCCCGGCCTTTGAGTGACTGATGAACCAAGTCATGCCTGATGGAGGAGGGCGGTCAAATTTTACAACCCATATGTTTGTACTTTTGCTATGAAACAGAGAAAATTCTTGTGTTTTTGCTATGAAACAGCTACATAGATGTAGGCAGATAGTTATGGTTTTGGAGTGGATGGTAATTTATGTCTGCAAGATACTCCTTCATTGAAAATTATAGAGAAATTTGAGGGATTGTTCAGTTATTTGAGAGACGGCTCTTTCTTGTACACCCTCTCTTCAATGCTCAAACGGGGATGAACTTCACATGAATGTTTTACAGAAGTTCCTGCTGACTTTTGCTTTGTCAAAAAAAGAAAAAAAAAAAAGAATGGGAAGAATGAAATTATTGACAATTGAGCTTCCTCAAAGGATTATTCAAGGTGAGTTAGGTTCTGCATTTGGTAATATCAAATATAATCAATTGATCTCAGAAAATAAAATCGTAAAATCCAATATGTGCTTCTGAATACAGCTTCAAAAATAGTAAAAATAAACATTAAAAAAAACGGAAAATAGTTACAGTCATCAAGAATGCTCAAAAATAGGAAGTTCAAAAGTACTTCTGCAAGATTACCACATAACTAAACAATTATGAAACTGCGACAGAAAATATTACCATGTTATATTTATTTACGTAAAATCTATACAAATAAATAAAATAAAAGCCCTTTCTCTCCTACAATTGTTAGTCCGTGACACCGCAACACTAAATTTTAAAATACTAGTTATACTTTTAAATATCTATACCAATATAATACTTATTTAACTTATTTATTTCAAATTGTCTACATCGCCTTTTAACTATCAATATATGATAACCTCCACTACCACTCATGGTAATCACTTAATCCCTTTTTAATTATATATTCACTTTTTATTTTATAAATTTTCTGTTGTATTTATTTGATTATACGTGTACAACTATCTATTAACAAATGTTACCACCCGCCAATGAGACCTACCTCAATTAGCGAAGCTGAGCCCCATGATTTTAGAGATCATGGGTTCGAATTCCACCATGTGCGTGGGATGTTGTCTACTGCATAGTAGGAGTTGTTGTCTATTGTAATAATAGGTATTGTTAATTAAAATATGATTATTGTGATAGTTTTAGTTAGATATTAATAGAGATAAAAATAATTATAAATTATAATATATTTATTTCAATTAATAATAGTTCATCACTTCTGCTAAAAAAATATTGCCACCCAGAGTCCACTTCCCTAAACTGAAACATAAGAATAAGTTTGTTCAAGATATATAGGTGGGTTGGTGTGGTGGTTATGAAGAAAAAGAAGGGTTATGCTGCTCAATAATTAGGTGGGGGATGGTATACATTTAAATCTGAAAAATCAAAACTTTATTTTAATGTTA
Organism: Sesamum indicum; assembly: GCF_026168435.1. Taxonomy (NCBI): domain Eukaryota; kingdom Viridiplantae; phylum Streptophyta; class Magnoliopsida; order Lamiales; family Pedaliaceae; genus Sesamum; species Sesamum indicum. The sequence continues at coordinate 26,432,084 of NC_142662.1, forward strand.
CTGAATTTGGAAGGTCACAGGTGGAAGATAATAGTTAGTTTTCTTACATATTAATAAGAAAATTGGGATTATTTGGGACAAGCAAAGCAACGAAACCTTAACAACGCCAATCATCACAACTGCAACAACCTGCGAGGGGAGAGGAAGAGAGGTTTACCCAACCCAACCTATCCACGTCCACTTCTTCAATTTACTTCCATGCCCCTGCATTTTCAATTATCCTTAAATTACTCCCAATTTTAATTTTAAAATATCAAAATGGTACACCTACTTCTTCTTATGTTGTAATAAATTGTTGGTCTGGTGGTAAATAAGTTGACTTTTAAAATAGATTCCGACAAACGAGCAGTGTTTGAAATTTTAGAGTCATACTTGTTGAAACGGGTTTAACCCTTTTGATTCCCGTCCAAAGCAGCATCAATTTCATATTAGCAAGATGCATGATGACACATGCGATGAAAATGAAAAATGTATTACATACTGTATCGTGTATAATATATAAACATCACGAGTATGTATAAATTTATTCTTTTTATTATACAGATGATACAGTAGGTTTTATAAATATTTCGTCTACATATAAATTGAAATACAACGTAATTTACAGTGTAAAAACTTTAATTGAATTTGATTTGATCTAAATATTTTTCTTATTTATAATAGATACGTTTAGACAACAATAATATACATTTAGTATTTTTGTCATTCTAAAGTGCATTTATTATTCGAGTAATTTAATTTATTTTTCTACCCTACTTATAACTATTAATCAATACCGAAATCTCAAAATTGTACGTGTATAAAATCTTGGATTGAAGAGGTATTTTGTAATGCTTTACAACTGGGCGCCCTTCATAGATTGCATAGTTCAGATTATGGCATTGCATTCCTGGCTTCATGATTTTGTAATTAATGCTAATTAATCACTATTTATGAATCAATCCATTCAATTAGTCCTCACCAAATCTCCCCAGAAAAAGAAAGTAATAGACCCATATTTCACTAAAAAAAATATTTTATATGTATACAAACAACGCAAATATTATACACGTATGTATAATTCAAGTATTGGGATAGAAAATTTGATTCGAAAAATGTGGTGGGACGTGTAATTGAGGTAGAGAGGAGTTTTTTTTCAAATCAAACTAGTTAGAGTAAGTGTGATATATTTGTTATGCGATTATTTGCATTTTTAAAACTGTACAAACTGTTTTGGGTTGGAATTTTGAGTGGGGTAGATAATGAGGGGCAAGATGGGGAATTCATAAAGGCTAAACTGTCTCATAAGTACTATATAAGTAGTTATGTTGCAGGTTCAAAGTTGGAACTCTGAATCTATTCCCTCAACTACAAATCACCTCCCCATTCTTCTCTCTCCGGACTCTTAGATTGTTGTCTGTGATATGGCGCAGAATGATTGCCATGGAATCCTACAGAAACATTCGCGGATTACCCAGCATCACACAAAGGTACAAGCCTTATATATGTTCCCTCTGCATTGTTGTTTTTACTGTACATATGTAGAAAGCAAAACGTACGAGTTTTCGCTGCTTGCAGGAGCAGTTTGGAGTTAGGGTTGAGCAGCAAGCACGTCGACAGCGGATAAAATCTCCGTCGTCGGCAGAGTTGAACTCGCCGTTGATGGTACTAATTAATATTATTATTTATTTCTCTTTCCTCCGCGGCGGTGTGTGGCGGGGGAACGGCCGCGGGTGGCGGAGCCCCTCCCCTTAAAACATACGTTTTCTTTAAAGAAAAATTAAAATCCTTGTGAAGTGAAATTCCCATGCTATAAAGAATTAACGAGAGAATCAACTTAGGAAGTAATCAGATTTTACACGTGAATATATGGTGGCATGCCCCGCCTTAGAAGCTATTAATTACTTCAAATCAGATACATAATTTTAGGTAAATTGTGATTATATATTTTCGGATTTGACATAATTACAAATATATTTTTAGTATTTAAAAAAATTATAAATATCCATAATTTTAACATTTATCTAAACGAAATTATTCCGTTAGCTTCCGTTAGATTCCCATTCAATTTTTATGGTAAATTGATTAATATATAATTTTGAATTATGATTATAATTTCATATATTATTTTAAAAAAATCAAAATATTTTTATGGACGTATATTTTCAACAGATTATTTATTTTATACCACCCTCTATTTTTCTCAAACTTTTTTTTTAAATTTTTTAGTAAGGGCAAAGTAGTAATGTCAATCTCACTTTTTAGGGTTATGTAATTATTTTTTAGTTGAGGAGAAATATTTGTAATTATTCAACAATGAGATAGTATTTATAAATTTTTAAATAACGAAAAAATATTTATAATTATATCAAATTCTAAAGAATGTAGCTGTAATTTTTTCCAATTTATATGGTATCTAAGTCCGTATATTAAAAAAATAATGTAATTATTCAACACATATTGTCTCTGTATATTGGGAAATTATTATTTATTTTATAAAAATATTTGATTCCATATTGAAAATGAGGTCACCATTTGTGGTACTTATACAGTTTGAGCAGCAGTCAAAAAGCAGCGAGAGAGAGAGAGGTACAAGAGGGAGGAATCAGTCGAATTGGGCCTCTGGTGGGCCTGGAATGCAAGCGATATTCTTGGGCTCTAACCCAAGATCTTGTGGGACTGGGGTTTTTCTTCCCAGAAGAGGAGGTACCGATTTCCAATTCAGCAATAAGCCAGGTACTATGCAATTTTATTGCATGTTTCTGCTCTCCAAATTTGTAGTATTTGCAAAATTCCCCACAAACTTATGGTATTTATAAATGTGGTCTGTGTTAACTTAATTTTTTTTTTTTGTGTGTATTTTTTATTTATGCATGATTTAGGTTGATACATTGGGATTTTCTAAATTAATTATTTTATATTGTAAAGGGTACATTACAAAGGAATTTCTTAAAATTTGCTATAATTACATTACTTATTCATTATTTAAAAAATTAATAAATACTCCATAGAAATTATAATACCAATGGAGTATTTGTTAGACAACCATTTTCAGAAGATATTTGTAATTTTCAAACAACGAGTAAATTATTATAATTATAACAAACTTCAAGAAAATTCATTATAATTTACCCTGTTGTGAAAATAGTTCGAGATAGTTTTGTTGAAAACAGGACTCGTTTTGATGGAAACTGACTAGAAAATTGTTTTTATAATATAAGAACTCATAGTTTTCGAATTTATTATTACTATAATAAAACATCAATTCCCAAAATTTGTAACTAGAGTTCTAAATACTGAGCAAACATTTATTTGAGTTTTAGTATATTATAATTTTATTTTTCTAAAAAAAATATCAAATTATTCTAAAAGTTTTTATTACATGAAATATGCACTTATCTATTTTCATTATCTTTCAGCTTTCTCTCCCGTTTTATTACCTTCTCGAGTGGTTCAAGCCCTCAACCTTAACGTGCACGAGCTTGGGCAACAGATTAAGTCCCAACCAGGTTATTTTATTATGACACACATATATATACTCATTAATTTCTTGCACTAATAATTTTGAAATACTGACTTTTGAATTTTATTTTATTTTATACAGATCAAAATAAAAATATTGTGAGAAAAAATGATGAAAAGTTGGATAAGAAGGAGAAGGTGGATGATGCAATTTGTCTTTCACCAGAGATTTTTCTCCCTAAAGAATGGACGTATTAAAATTCAAGAAGAATAACCGGACGATTTCAAATACCAAAAATTATTTCGTCAGATATAGCATGTAAAAAGAAAAATTGCACCTATTCATAAGCTCCACATTTGTTGTCTTCCTGTTGTTGATATTTATTCATATGATGTAATTTAAATAATATCAGCTACGTGAAGTCTGAATTAATAATTATTTCATCAATTTGTGATATAAAAGTATTTTATTTATCTCGTCATTTTTGTCTTTTATAGTTCAAAATGTTGGATTTGGACATGAAAGTTTGATATATTTACAATCATATTGTATATGTTATCACCCACATGAATTACTCATAAAGGACGTTATTTCTACAGGGTTAAGTATACCTAAATCTCGTATGAAAATACGAAATTATGTTTATTTTTAAATAAAATTTAAAATTATATTTACACTCCTTAATAATTCTCCAAATACATACTAAATTATTACATTGAGATGTTAAATGATGGTAAAATTAAAAATTTATGTAATTTTTTACTAACGTCAGTATTCTTCATCCAATCCATAACAAAAAAGAGTTAGGTATAAATAGTAAATTTTCAAACGGAATGTACACAATGTTAAACTTCTTTGAGGACAAGTGTAATTTAGCATTTTAAAAAGGGTCTAAATATAATTCCCCACCGTAAGTTTATGGTGGGTGTGAATTGTGCTCGTCCCTGTTAATGGTAGAAGTTAGTTGAACAACATGTAAATCATATAATATGCATCATACACCCACTACTTCAACTCTTATAACATGCTGCTATTACTTTCTTTTTAGAATCAAAATTTCATACATTTTATGGTATCTATATATTTACAACTCCAAAAACAAAACATAAACATTTCAAATTAGTGTATTGTCAACATTTTTTTGTTTTAGTTTTATTTTTTTCGATCGAGATTAAATTACTCTTAATTTAGTTGGCTTTAGCGTCTTATAAAAAATAGGGACAGTTACACTCTTCTCTCTTGAGATTAGAGTAATTACACCTAAACTTTCTGTAACACTCCTAAAGTTTGTTTCGATCTAACAAACAAGTTATCTGTTACTCAAAATTCACTCAATTTATTGATATTAACAATCAAATAAATAAAAATTGATATTTACCCTCGATTGACTTATTACTAACTTATTACATGTCAAATAATCTTTTTTGACTAAACTACCCTCATGCATCAACATGTAAAAACATATGGATGTAATTTGATTATAAAAAGATTTATCTGATCTGCAATAAATTAGTAATAAGTCAAGGTAAATATTTTTTTTTATTTTTTTGTTAATATCAGCAAATTTAATGAATTTTGATTAATGAAGGGACTTATTTGTACGGAAGCAAATATCAGGGGTACTAAATATAATTTTTCAAACTACAAGAGATCTAGATATAATTACACCAAAATTTCAAGAAAGGGGAGAGTTATTATTCCAAAAAAATATAGCGTTTTCATGCTAATAAAAGTTATTTATATATCAAACAAAATAAAAGTATAATATTCTCTACATTAATTATCTATATATTGATCGAATTGAAAATAATCCAAATTTTATTATACTTTTTATTTTTAATATGTAAATTTTATTATTTATTTTAGCTTAGAGATCATATATATTGAGATAAAATGTCGATTTTCTAAACCACCCTTATTTCCCCTTTTTTTTTTTTTCATAAATAACTATATTTTTTCAGTAATTAGTTTTGTCAATAATTTTTTATTTCTACACATTTAAAATTAATTCATTTTTATTTTCTGTGTATACTAGGTCACATATATATATATATATATATATATAATTAGGAATATTTGCCCGAAATAAAAGAGGGAGAGACAGAAAGAAGAGTTCAGGCCGCGCTCACGAATTTGAAAAAGTACCTTAAGAAAACTCAATTCCCTTCTCCTGTCAATACGACGACGTCCCCCTCGGCAAATTCGCAGCGGCGATGGAAGAGGGTGAAGGGAGCTCGGAGATGGAGGTCACGAATATCGATACCGCCGCCGAGTCACTAGATAGCTCCGCCGTTTTCCACGTCGTCATCGACATCCTCGGATTCATTCTGTTCATGCATCAGCAAATCCCCTCGTAATTCCGTCAGAAAATGCTAAAATTTCCACCAAGTACAAGAAAACTTGCTCAATTTTAAATCTTTGTATATTGGTCTTGTCATTTTTGCAGAGTACTTCAGGATATGACCAAGGAATTCGATGAATTGCGCACGGAGTTGGAAGAATTGGTGATTGATTGTAGTTTCTTGTTCTCCCTCCCCCAATTTCATTCTGATTTTTTGAAGCTTAAGAATTTACTACTGAACAGGAAGTTGAGCCGGCGAAAAGCGAAGTGAAGTCAGTATCGACAAGGAGAAAGCAGGCTGCGAGGAAGAGAGAGGTGAAAATGGGGATAAGAAGGTTGGAAAAGTTGATGAATTGCATTTCTAATCTCAAGACTGCACTTCAGTTGATGATTGCAGAAGCTCCGAATGTTGAGAAAATTTCTCTGGTTCTAGGACCTAGTCCTCTAAGGCCGTTGCATGTTTATGAACTGAGTTTTTCACACTGGAGGGCTGTTTCAGGGGATTTTTGTCGAAGTAAAGTTGCAGAAACTCTTTCTAGAAAGGTTGTTGTCGACTCTGGTTGTGGCATTTGGACTTTCTCTGATGTATGGAGTCTTTGACTGTTTGTTATTGTTTCTATTTTTGGATAGGCGATTCGCACAATGATATCAAGGGGTGTTGGATCAGATTCATGTGCTGGTAATTGATATTACTGTTCCTTGTTTCTTGAAGTGCTACAAAGAAGTGTACGTTTCATGGTTTTGAAATGCAGTTTTGGTAAACAAAATGTTTTTAGGTCCTACAAAACTGTTTCTCTTGGTGAAAGCTCCCTCTTACATTGATTTGCCTTTGCACTTTCTTCCCAAGCGTGGGTTACGACAAAATAGGAAGGTAAAAAGTTCACAAGTACCCATTTGTAGTTCCCTGGCAATTTGTTTTATTCCCATGTGAAAATTGCCTTAAATTATGGTCTTATAGAGGTTCAGGTGAAATTATTGCTGAATCTAATAAAAACTAGGTCACTGAATTCCTTTCCCTATTCTTGCTTTAGTTATTGATTATTACTTTTCTGCAATAAGATACCCTCTTTTTGGCTCACGCCTGCATACTTGTGTTGATCTGGCTGTAGGAATTGTTTCACAATAAGAAGTTTGGAGTTATTGCCATAGCCTATAATGTTTTCAATGGTATAAATGAAGGCTAATTATGATGCTGCACACACCTAGGAATCTTGTAACTCTGTGCAACTATTGACTTATTCTGGAAGCTCGCACTACACTCCTATTTGTCACTTTGATATCGCATTTTCAATACCTCTCATACATAACTTTGATATCACAATTTTTATGATATTCTTGTTATATGGATCCATACTGTTTTATCCTTTTTTGTTACAGACGGTGCCTTTTAGATTAAGGTTCAGGTGCAGAACCCGAGTCCTGGGAGTGAATGCTCAACCCAGCTCTGTTGGATTACTGGATTCTACATCAAAGGATTTAATCTGGTATAGTTTACAGGTTCCTGCTGCTTTCTTGAACTCTGCTTATATATGCGGTTGTGTGTAACTGTTGAATCTTATGAGATCAGGATTTTCTGCTTCAAATGTGATATTGATAATCCATTGCACCTTCTAACATGTCTCAAATGGTTGTAGAATAACTTTGTTTAGCACTCAAAATATTTCACTCTCTATCCAGATTTGAGCTGCATCATGCTGTAGGTAATCCTAGTTTTGGGTTTCTGCCGAGCTCCTCTTATCAAATCTTAACTTGTTGCCCTGTCTTCCGGTACCAAATGAAATGTACCAAATTGTCTTTAGGCAATTCACGCGATCTGAGTTGAAAAGAGAAATCCCAGATACTGCCTAGTAGCATCAAAATATTAATCTTATCAGTGCAGGATGCATGGTAAACTGTGAAAACTAGCAATAGGAGACGACTCTAAATTTGACAAGTCCATTTACCTGGCAGGTTTCAGTGTCGGCACACAATCAAGGGCTTGGCTTCCAGGACCTCAACTCCAGAAGATTGATTGTTTAGTATCGCAGAATTTGTAGCATGGCTGGACATGTTCTGATGAATTTGCAGAAAAACGATTCTTGCTACAATTTACAGCACGATGAGCTGTATCCTGTTTGCTCTTTGTAACAGAATCGTTAGCTTACATTCACTACAGTACACTGTTAGCTTCCTTGAAATTGAAAGGGGAGGTTGTTCGGAAAAGAAGTTCATTGTAATAGGAAATATCCTCACCCTTTTCATGCTTTTATCATTTGATTTCTTCTATTAATATCTGAGACAAACTGATAACAGGAGTTTTAGTTTGATGTGTTATATGATAAATAGGAAACAAGAAAAGTTTATAAGAGTTTGTTGTCAATTTATCTTTTAGTAACTATTAATTGTTATTGTAAATTATAAAAATATAATATAAGAATTAAACATTCTTTTTTTTTAATATCAATTTTGAATTGAATATAGAACAATAAGATCAACTTAATCAAAAGTTTGTTTTTATAATAAAGTTTGGCATTTGATTTCAGAAAAATTGATTGAAAATACTGATAATTTCATAATTTAGTAACCCAGGATGTGGTAAAAAAAAATCAATTATTGAATATAATAGTATATTAATTTTTACGTTATAAAAAGATAAACAAACAATATAATCAATATATTGTGTTTTTTTCTTTTTGATTTTTGTAATTTGAATAAAATATCACAAAATTGGGAGAAAATATTTTCACATAAAACTACTTTACAATGGACTATAATATAAAAATTGTTTCTTTTTTTAATTCTTTGACTAAAGTGAACTTTATAGAAGTATGAAGTAGTTTCAGAATTTATTTTTAAACGTTGCTGCTGAAGGAGATGTCAAATATTAAGCTCAAAAGAGGGGGAAAATAAAAAATTCAAGAAAGGCAGATTAATTAGGTCTCCAAACGACATTCAACACTCTTATTATCGCCGGCGATCCCTTCTGACAGTTCGTCTTCCCTACTTCTCGCCCTCGCCGCCCTGGAGATGAAGTTCCAAATCGAAGATGTAACTGTATACTTCCCTTATGACAACATCTACCCCGAACAGTACTCATACATGGTCGAACTCAAACGAGCTCTGGACGCCAAAGGTCACTGCCTCTTAGAGATGCCGACTGGCACCGGGAAAACCATTGCTCTTCTCTCCCTAATCACAAGCTACGTTTTGTCAAAACCCTCCAATCCAGTCAAACTCTTGTACTGTACCCGCACCGTACACGAAATGGAGAAAACCCTAGCAGAATTGAGGTTCTTGCATAATTATCAGGTGAAGCATTTGGGGCCTTCGGCGAGGATTCTCGCCTTAGGTCTTTCATCGAGGAAGAACTTGTGCGTGAATCCGAGTGTTATATCGGCCGAGAACCGGGATTCGGTCGATGCTGCTTGTAGGAAGCTTACTGCCAGTTGGGTAAGGGCGATGGCGATCGAGAACCCGAATATTCCTACTTGTGAGTTTTTCGAGAACTATGAGAAGGCTGCCTCTGATGCGGTTTTGCCTCCCGGAGTCTATACATTGCAGGTTTGCCTTTTGCGGCTCGAAGTTTTTTTTTTTTATAGTACTTCTTCCTAGAAACCAATCGAATTGTTCATTCTCAGTTTCTTTACGTGTTTTTCGTCTTTTCTTCATAGTGTATTTATGCTAACGTTAGCGTCTTTTGAATTTAAGGGCTTTCCACCTTTTAAGTTTTTGCTTTTTAAATTTTATTTTTATTTTAATAAGTTTCTGCTTTGTTTCATTTATGTAGTTGGAAAAACTGATTGCTAAATATTTTTCCTTCTACTAGTTTCTGGGGTATAAGAGAGATTGATTGGGTTGAGGTTTGCTATCTGTAGTTGTATATATATGGTAAATTTACTATCCTCAAAGTTACTGTCTTTGTTTATTATCCCATACTTTTAGTTTTTTGCAACTGAATTTCCGGATGTGAGGCATCTTTGAAACTTGCAACACACATTTGAATTACAAGATATGTTCTTTATTGAATTCTCTTGCATTGAATTGGTGGAAATGTTATGGAAGTTTTGCGTTAGAGGTTCACAAGGTGCTTTTATTGCTTTATTAACTATTCCTTTGGGAACCAGAAATAATGGATCTTGACTTTTAGTCATTTTAATGATTCCTGAAGGATTTAAGGGCGTTTGGCAAAGAAAAAGGGTGGTGCCCGTACTTTTTAGCACGTCATATGGTGCAATTTGCAAATGTGGTGGTGTACAGCTACCAGTACCTCCTTGATCCCAAAGTTGCTGGAATCATATCAAAAGAGATGCAGAGAGAGTCTGTTGTGGTATTTGATGAGGCCCACAATATTGACAATGTATGCATTGAGGCACTTAGTGTTAGTGTAAGGATGCAGACACTTGAAGGGGCAACAAGGAATTTGAATAGGATGTCCCAGGAGATTGAGAGGTATATGCATTTGCTAGTTTGCTTATATTCATTTTGTTGTATGCTTTAACCTAAGTTCTATATTTAGGTGGGTATAACACTAGAAGTTTTGATAATGTACATGATTACACTAAGGGATTATTTATGCTCAGATTTTAAGGTTATCTCCTGGAGTGTGGAAAGCCTTCTATAGCTTCCTTATGCAAACATCCTCCTTTTGTACCTGCTTTTGCGGTACTGTTGCCATGCTTGGCATTGTTCTTATGATTGAAAAGTCCATATGAGGAATTTACTCTTATAAGTCTGTTAAACTATGTGGTTATCACTAGGAAAAGGATCCTTTTTTCAGACGTATAGCTGCGAAGCTCATGGTGTACATAAATAATATTTTTGCTCATATGAGTTAAATTCTCGGGAGATGAGCTGCATTAAGGAAAAGGAGTGTGAAGAGCTCATATTTGGGTGTTGTTCTTTTGACTATCATACAGAATGATTAAAGATAGTCCTATGTGGAGTTTTAGATATTCATTGACATGTCCTCAGAGGTGAATGGGAAAAGTAATTTAATGCTTAAAAGAAATTGTAATCTGTACTTTTCCAAGAGTTTCATCAGTTCTGTAAGCTGCACATGCCCATGAATTTCCTCTTTTCGTAACTTTTATAGTTACCTGTAAATCGTTTAAACTTTGAAAGATTACTTATTTCTGGTCAAACCATAGCTTGATGAATTAGTTTAATACAAGTAGAAAACATAAAATTTGTTGTGAAGGGTACACATAATCCATGTTGTAATTATTTCTCCTAAAAGGAGTATGATGAATTTTCCTTTTGTTTCTAGAGAGGGATAAGAACTAGCATTTGATTATCTTTTATCTTAACTTTATTTAACATGGTAGGAAGGTTAAAGGCCACCGACGCTGGTCGATTGCGTGCAGAATACAACCGGCTTGTTGAGGGGCTGGCACAAAGGGGGAACCTTCCTAGTATGTTGAATCAACTCATAATTAATTTGAATCAAGCATGCAACTTGTCAATGTGATTGTTCTCACAAAGAATATCTTTTTTCTCACAGTTACTGACACCTGGTTTTCAAATCCTACCTTGCCTGAGGATATATTGAAGGAAGCAGTGCCTGGAAATATAAGGCGTGCAGAGCATTTTGTGTCTGTTTTGCGCAGATTGGTCCAGTACTTTAAAGGGCGTTTGCAAACAGAAAATGTTGAAAAGGAGGGGCCTGTTACTTTTGTTGCTTCCATTAATGCGCAAGTTGGAATCGATCAGAAAATGCTGAGGTTTTGTTATGACCGGCTTCACTCTCTAATGTTAACTCTGGAGATAACTGATACTGATGAATTTTTACACATCCAAACAATTTGCGATTTGGCAACACTTGTTGGGACCTATGCTCGAGGTTTTTCTATTATAATTGAGCCTTTTGATGAAAGGATGCCACATATACCTGACCCTGTCCTCCAGGTATTTAGCTTTTATTTTGTCACTGGCGTAAAATAAGTGCTCAGTTTAATTGCATTTCCAGCATATGTGATTCGTGATAACAGTTCTTGAGAGTTTTCTACTGGTAAATTCTTTTATTGGATAAACTTTTAAAGCCACTGATCCAGTGGCACCTAGCTGTAGTTTATTGAGAACTTGCGCCGAGTATATTTATCTTTTCGTCTACTTCATTTGGTTTTAGAATATTTTTGTGAACAATCGGTTTCTTGGTGCTATCCATCGCCTCTGTAGATGCCTTAGATGCTGCTTAGTTTCTCATGAAACACTTGTGTTGGTTTTCAGCTATGTTGCCATGATGCTTCTCTTGCCATAAAGCCCGTGTTTGAACGGTTCCAATCTGTTGTTATTACATCTGGGACACTTAGCCCCATTGATCTCTACCCTCGTCTTCTTAATTTCAATCCTGTGGTTAGTCGAAGCTTTACAATGTCCTTAACAAGGGATTGCATATGCCCTATGGTTCTTACTCGTGGAAGGTAATTTAGTGGCTTGTAGAACCTATATTTATGATCTTAATTTCATTTATTTTGAGCAGAAAAATGTGTTGCCAGGTTTTAACCTCTTCCCTTTGTGCCTTGTTTTTTTAGTGACCAGCTTCCTGTGAGCACGAAATATGATCTAAGAAGTGACCCTGGTGTGGAGAAAAATTATGGCAAACTTTTGGTTGAAATGGTGTCTGTTGTACCAGATGGAATTGTGTGCTTCTTCGTCAGTTACTCTTACATGGATGGAATTGTTAATAGTTGGCATGAATCTGGAATTTTGAAGGTAAACACTCTTAAAATTCTTCCTGAGAATTTATATGTTGGTTTACAAGTCAATTAAAGATATCTGCTCTTTGGCTTTGGTATGCGCTGGTTTCATTTTGAATGTGTTACAGGAGATAATGCAACATAAACTCGTCTTCATAGAGACTCAGGATGTGGTTGAAACTACACTAGCACTAGACAATTATCGTAGAGCTTGTGATTGTGGAAGAGGTGCTGTTTTTTTCTCGGTTGCCAGGTAACTTTCCATATAACATTGGGCAGCCCCGGAACCTACATCCTGGATGGTTCTTATAGTTATGCAATTAATTATTTTAAAGTTTTTTCTGGATAAAAGCAGAAGTCCTATAGAAGGAATCAATTGGAATTGGGGGACATGAAGTGATTAAGTACATGAAAGCATGAATTGACAACAACTGCAAAAGAAATGCACAACATAACTGATAATGGTACATCAGCGAAGCATGAATTAATAACTATAGTGGTTTTCTCTATCTATATTGTCCATCTGATAGCCATCAAAGTTGGCATCTGTTAGTTTGTCTTTATTACCAGCAAACATTCAAGCTATAGTTGATTAGCTGACATTGAGTGGATGTTCAACCTGAGTTTCCTGCTTCTATGTAGGCTTTTGTACATGTCCCATTTTCTGTGTGTTATCTGACCATTACTTAATTTTACTTGTAGGGGAAAAGTGGCGGAAGGAATAGACTTTGACAGACATTATGGCAGGCTTGTAATCATGTTTGGTGTTCCTTTTCAGTACACACTGAGCAGGTTAGCTGCGGTCTCCTTTCTAGTGGCTTACAGTATTTTCTTTTACTGCTCGTGTTGGCTCTAAGTTCTTTCACTTGAAGACTGGTTTAGTGCAGGCCTTGGTTGTGTGTGTGTACATATATCTTTTATATATTGTGCTCAACAGTTGACATCTTTTTTTGCCTGCTTGAACAGCTTCATTCACATTCTTAAATTCCATCTAGTTTGCATATTGAGACTGTTTACATATCCTATATGAGGTCACAAGTGTGTTTTAGAGTTGCATTTGACCTTATGGATTTCCTTTGTCTGCTAAAGTTCTATCATCTTATTTCATGTTTTCATGTTGCTGACCCAGTATTCTACTGCAGAATATTGCTTGCAAGATTGGAATATTTGCGGGAGACTTTCCAAATAAGAGAGGGCGATTTTTTAACTTTTGATGCTTTGGTACTTTTAGTTGTAACTTGTTTGTTCTTTAAGAAGATCGATTGCTATGATGTACTTACACAATTTGGACATGTTTCTCAGAGACAAGCTGCCCAATGTGTGGGACGTGTCATCCGATCAAAGGCAGATTATGGGATGATGATTTTTGCTGACAAGAGGTAAGTATCCTTGTTTCTGACACTGAAGAAATAAAAGCCATCTGGAAAATCCTTACAGATGTTTTGACTCCTCGTATACTAATTCCTGTATGCTATATCTTTCAACAGACAGTACCTTTCTATCGGGTAGTTCAACAATTGGACATGTTATTTACTGCTGTTCTGTTTATTATTCCACCACTAGGTATAGTCGTCATGACAAGCGCTCGAAGTTGCCTGGTTGGATACTATCACATTTACGCGATGCCCACCTGAACTTGAGCACTGACATGGCTGTTCATATTGCAAGAGAGGTATGCTATAATGTTGCCATCAAATCTTGAAGTACTTCCCAAATAGTTTAAGGAATGAATTTCGTTTCAGCTCACTCATCTTTGTCATTTGATATTTGTGCATCGGTTGAATGATACTTTTCATTGAACTTTGAAGTCTTCAGGACATTTGTTCATAATCTCTGGTTTCCATGGTTTCTCATATTTGTCTATATCTTTGTTTTCACTAAACGTGCAGTTCTTGAGGAGGATGGCTCAGCCGTATGACAAGACCGGTGCAATGGGTAAAAAGACCCTTCTATCACAAGAAGACTTGGAGAAGATGGCGAACGGGGCTGGAGAAATGTTGTTTTGAGGACTTTTTTGTTTTTTTGCACTTCCAGCTACTCAAATTATTATTTACTGGAGAGGGCGTTTTGCGGAGGTCCGGAAATTTTGTGTAAAACTGTTTTCCTTCTTAATGAGGACAGATTTTTGTTTTGTACAAAGGGATTGGAAATTTTTTTGTAGCTTTCTTGTGATGATCATTTGCATGAACTTTTGTGGGTCGCCATGGTGCGGCCAACATGTAAGCACGTTTTCTCTATCATAGTTCTATAATTATTAGCACACTCGGAGACCGGAGTGGGCAGCGGGCGAGAAAACCCCGTACGGAGATAACTGCAAGCCTGTACTTTTGCGCAAAGACTATACATCAAATTTGGCCTCCGTTTAACCACACATGGCATAATAATTCTAAAATGAATTATATGAAAAAATTTAATTCAAATCGAATTTAGTCGCATCTGGATTAATTATATATCAAGTACAATATATTTTTCTTATAATTGATGTACAGTTGAGAAGAATCGACTAATCCAATAATAAATGTATCACGTTTGTTTGTGTTATTAATTTGATTCGATTTGACCCGATTTGAGTTAAAAATGTTTCCAAATTGTAGCAAAAAATAATTCATAAATAATGTGAATGAATGATTACCAGCTATACGTACGTCAGATACATATATATGTCAAAGGATCATAAACATATTAACAGGGAAGAATAACTTGGTTTATTGACCTTTTCACCTCCATAATGTTTGCTTTCCTCCCATTCACATTCTCTCTCACCTAAACATCAAAAACCAATAAAATAACAATATAAAAAGTTAGACACACACAAACACACACACTACTGATTAAGAGTTCGCAATATGTATGAAAATGTTCAAAGTAAACATTAATATTTCATCATTAACTATATGTTTATATATAGCATTAGGGTAAATTGTAATAAATTGTTTTAAAGTTTGTCATAATTACAAATATTTCTTGTTATTTAAAAAATTATAAAGACTCCCTACAATCTATTGTAGGGATATTTGTTATACTCTTATTAATTTAAGTCTGATTAAAACAATACTTTGTCGGAAAAGACGATAATGAATTTCTGGTAAGGAGAGGGCACCCGATTTAATGAACAATCTATCATGGGGGTCTTTTTCATGCAGTTTTCATAGGCAAAACTCGTTCAGGATTCCAGTATTAAATATGTAGCCCCTTACTCCATTCCGTCCTTTCAGTCCTGAATGGTCAGGCCGTATAGCTAGCTCTCTTAGCTTACGGAGGGGTATTTATAATTTTTCAAATAATAATGAATATTTATAATTATGACAATTTTAGCAGTGTTAATTGTAATTTATCCTAAAATTAAATTTGAGAAATAATTAAGCAATTGATATGTACCTTGGCTCTGAACTCAGCAGCAAAAACCCCATTGCTGATTGAAGATTGCACCGTGGTTACTTCTATTCTCAACCCTCTAAGCACTCGCATCACATCCAATAACAACCCTTCCTTATGCAAACACTGAATCTCCACCAGTGCATCACTCTCTATTATGGACACCTCCACTTGCACCACCTCTTCCCCCACCGTCCTCGACGGAGACTCCACCACCTTAGACTTTGCTCCTCCTCCTCCTCCTCCGCCGCGTTCCCCGTCCTCCACAATCCTCATCATCTTCCTCTTCTCCCTCCCCAAACTGCCCCCTGCACTACTTCTTTGCTCCTTCAAATTACTGTAGTTTTGCTTCTTGTAATTGGTACTGTTTCTCTCTGCCTCCATTTGCCGCAATGGCGCCTCCAGTTCTTGTATTCTCTTCCTCAACTGCTTCACGTACTCTATGGTGTCCCCAAGAATCGAAGCCTTATCCATCTTCGTCACAAACGGCACCAGGGATCTTAGAATGATGAAGCGTTCGTTCAGTTTCTCTCGGCGGCGGCGTTCAGCGAGTACGTGGTTCGGGCCGAGCTCGTCCGGCGGAGCTCCTCCGCCGCGTGCGGAGGTTTCGGGTGATTTAGTGTAGAGGAGCGGGACAGTGAAGAGTATGTACTTGAGGGTCCATTGGGAGGCGCCGTCAAGGAGAAGGTTGCGGCGATTGCTGGAAGAAGCGAATGGGGCGGTGGACGACCATGTGGAGAAGGCGGAGGTGGCGGAGGATATGGGGGTGGAGAAAGAGGTGGACCACCGGTTCGACTGGTTTTCGAGGATGGCTGAGACTGTTGCAGAATAGTGGTTATCATCTTGTGTTAATGCATCCAAACCTGCATGTCAACAAATTTTCCCATGCTTAATTATAACCTTAATGCATATAATTGCTAACTTTCTATATTCTAAGTTTAAGTTTCGGCCGGAAAAAAGTTATATTGCACCATGCGAATTCTAATTCAAATTGAGTTTGACAGAACTAAAATCAGTTATATATCAAACACAATATACTTATTGTGTGAAGGAAAAATGACTAATCACATAATAAGTCACACGTGCATAGAAGTTATGGTCTAGATTAACTCTTACAATATTTAGGTATATAAATTTCTCATGTAATTGGTGTATATTTTAGCTAATTAATCATGTAATAATTATACAAAATTTAATTGTAATGTGATTAGTTGGATCTGGTAAAATTTAATTTAAATAAAAAAAATTCTTAACTAAATGTGCATTAAGCATGGGGTACCCTATTGGCCTATTGGAAATAGGATAAAAGTTAATTCAAATTAAGTCTGATCGAACTCAATTAATTACAGAGTTAGTGGACAAAATTGCATTTTAATCTTGTATGTTGGGAGGGGGGTGTTAGTCTCGTATGAGCCTCGAGACGTTAAATGCAACAAAAATTAGAGTTTAAATTGCAATACAATATTATAATTAGGGATCAAATCACTCAGTCTCGTTGCTACTACGATACAAATCTCATGCAAAAAGGAGTCAGTTGAATTGTTTAGGATACCAGGCTTTGGTGCATTCCGTTTGATGAAGGTGACTAAACGTTCTCAAGAACGAATCTCGTTCTAAACCAACGATGGAAACAGCTACTAGTTGCTCGGCAAGGTAGACGGTGTTGGGCTATGTTCATGATAGAAACACAAGTATCTTCCCTTTAAAGATAGTCCACACCACCTATGACGGAATCTCCTATAACCCTTTGCAAGTAGGCGTTAAAAAATTATGATAAATCAACAATTGATCGATAGAGAAAACAAGAGAACTCATTTCTCTTTCGAAGAACATGAACAATGAGCAAAGAGAAAAATAGATCAGGAGACATAAATTATCTCTCGACATTTGCAGCAATGACCCTCTATTTATAGACCTTTAATAAAAGACAAAGTTCAAATTGTCTTCCCCTTTTGAAGAAGACAAGCTGAATTCTACTTCTTGAAAATGGACAAAATAATATTATCATATTATGAAGAGAAGTTCAATTTTACTTCTTCTTGTTCTCCTTCTTAAAAAGAGACAAAATTATTTTGATACATTAAGAAAAGAAGTTCAATTTTACTTCTTCCTCTCAGGAAGACAAATATGACTTTGCTTCTTCTTCTTGAAAAGAGGCAAAACTATTTTGTCATATTAAGAAGACAAGTTCAATTTTACTTCTTCTTCTTAAGAAAACAAATCCGATTTTGCTTTTTTTTTTTTGTTGAAAAGAGACAAAACTATTTTGTCTCATTATGAAGAGAAGTTCAATTTCATTTTTCTTCTCAAGAAGACACAAAACTATGTTGTGTTATTATTATTTTATCTTATTATGAAGAGAAATTCAATTTCACTTCTTTTTCTCAAGAAGACACAAAACTATTTTGTCTTACTATTTTGTTTTATTATGAATAGAAGTTCAATTCTATTTCTTCTTCTCAAAAAGACACATTCAACTTTGTTTTTTCTTCTTAAGAAGACAAGTTCGACTTTGCTTTCTCTTCTCAAGAGGAAAAGTTCAACTTTGCTTTCTCTTCTCAAGAGAAAAAGTTCAACTTTTCTTCTTTCAAAAAGACTAGTCCAACGTTGCTTCTTCTCAAGAAGACAAGTTTGACTTTGTTTTTTTTACAAGAAGACAAATTCAACTTTGCTTCTTCTTCTCCATAATTAATCAAATGAATTATTTCTAAGAATTCCATCATGGATTTGTGTGTGACCCTGAACACTACTCAACTAGACTTGGGCTTGTATCATATACAATTTAATCGATAGTTAATTTGCTCAAATAAAACAAATTATATTTAATTAATTATCCTCAATTAACTCCTTAATTAGATGGTACCCATTACCATGACCACCTAGCAGTAATTCATGTCACTAGAAAATAGGTGAATCTTCGTGAACTTGTAAGCTGTGCATACCAACAGATACGGTCCCTCCATGTACGTTCTGACTGCACTAATAAAGGACTTTTTAGTAACCACGTATTTACATAGCCATGTTAGCCATGACCAAGATACAACTGCCCCGCACACAAGGTTACTGTGGCTCTTCAAGTCAAAGGACTAATTCCTGTACTATCGTAGCCAAGAAGTTCTAGTTATACCGATCATGCCTCATTGGCTTCCATATGACAACTCCGGCGAGTCAATTCAATGAACTTGATGACTCCTTATCGAGCACCTACTAAAGTACTGACGTCATACCTTATTGTTTATGAAATGCGACAATTATCATCTGAATGCATCACTTATTGCAAGTTTCTACGAAATCGTGGTCAATGCCCCGTCTCAACCGATTCATTAATTTGGAATGTTTTTGATGTACATTAATAAAAAATATTAAATTGTAAGGGTAAATAAGTAATTTATAGGAGGCATACACAAAACATATACAACCCACCATATCATATAATTTTCAACACTACTATAAATACCAAAATATTAATTTTTTATGAAGGTTACTATTCATTGATTGAGACTCCCATTTCTTGAAAACAACACCTATTTCGAAAATTGCAATTCACATGGTGCGTAATTGTGCCGAGGTAAAATTATCAATTTTATCCCTAGTAGAAAAACCTCAACCACATCATTGGCGACGTCTGTGGAAAAGTTTACCTCGACACTAAGTATGCAAATCAGGTCTTGAGCCTTGGGGAACAAGACCCGTCTCACCGAACAATCACCGCCCCAAGAGGTAATCCTCCCTAACACATGAGCAAGTACCCCTCAATAGGAAGATTCCTCCACCACATTGACAATCTCCGCTTGCACCTCCCGGGAGAGCACTCCCTCTGGAAGCTCCACCCCAAGAACCGATGATCCAATTGACGCAAGAAGCTTTGCTCGCCCTGATACACGATGCATCTACTCGAGCGGTGGCCCAAGCCGCAGCCCAATTTGTAGCGTGACAACTTGCGAACCCACCCTCTCCTTTCCCTTGCAAAAGTCGAGAGTTATCCTCGGTTCCCGAGGAGGAGGAGCAGAGGCGGGAGGAAGTGAACAACAAGATCTCTAGGCCTGAAGTTGCACAGACTCAAGGTCATAATTTCCGCAACGAGAATCTTCCGCTCCCCCACCACCTAAGGGAGTCGAGGATTCCTACTTGTCATTGGCCGTAGCTCCTCTAAGACGTAGCCCTTTTGCCTCAAATATTCTAGCTGAAGCGCTCCCAGCAGGCCTCAAGGTCTCGAATCTATCAAAATATGATGGGACGGGAGACCCATAAGAATACTTAGACAAATTTTACGCCAAGATTGATTGGTACGATCTGAGTGACGCCGCTTACTATAAAGTATTCCGCACTACGCTTTCGAAACGTGCATTAGCCTGGTTTAACCAACTGCCCTCTGGAACTATTTCTAATCTCGAGTAGTTGGTTCAACGTTTCTTGCATCACTTCTCCATGAACAAAAAAGTTTCGAAAACGGCTGCATCTCTATTCACCATTTGCCAAAGGGATGGCAAAACTTTGAGAGACTACATCCAAAGATTCGTGGACGCAGTGCATGAAGTTCTCCATGTAAATCATGAGTTGTTGGCTAGTATTATCCAACAGAACCTGCTACCGGGAAGATTCAAGGAGTCCATAGCCAGCAAGCCCACTAGCACCATGGAAAATTTACTCATGCGCTTTCAAAAATACATCCGGATTGAGGAATCTAATGCTTTGGATCCTTCCCTTAGCGGCAAAAGGAAGCGTTGGGAAGAGAAAAATGAATTGAAAAAGAAAGAGGAACGCAAGGATGTACTTTCGGCGGGGTTTGCTCACTATACCCCCTTGAATGCTCCTAAGGGGGAAATATTAATGGTGGCGGAACAGCAATGGCTAATCAGTCAATGGCCGGCAAAGATGAAAGATAACCCCAAGAGACTCAAATTCGATAATTATTGTCGTTTTCACCGGGACAGGGGACACACGACGGAGGAATGCTATCACCTGTAGAATGAGATATAAAAATTGATCGAGCGGGGACACTTAAAAAGGAATATGTCAACCACTATCCACAAGGACGCCAATTTGACCGTGGGCCGAATGCGCCAACTCCTCGTGACGATAACTATCCCACCACATGAGTCATCCCGTGGCCTCAAAAAGATCAACAAGCCACGAAGGAGTAACTCAAGGTTCACGTAGTGGGAAAAATTATGTCTTAGCTATTCACTTGTAATAGGAGAAAACTCGAGTAGTAGCTCAACATATCCTTCTTCCCTTTTGATTTT
Source organism: Sesamum indicum (assembly GCF_026168435.1). Lineage (NCBI taxonomy): Eukaryota > Viridiplantae > Streptophyta > Magnoliopsida > Lamiales > Pedaliaceae > Sesamum > Sesamum indicum. Next base: position 26,453,162 of record NC_142662.1, read on the forward strand.
TTCTAAGACTTTGTATTCCAAATTTTAAGTAATAAAATTGATTTTCTTGTCGTAGTCCCAACAAACGAAATAAATTTAGACGTAGAGATCCTTGAAGTTTCACGAGGACCCTAGAGGCAAAAATCGTCATTGTCATACAGACAAAAGTCGTTATTGCCCCGGGACCCCGGAAGTTGAGATCCTCATCAATAATGTCGCTCCGAAAACTTTACATCCCTTTGAAGTTGGTAAAAGACCAACTCCGGGACATAAAGTATCATTTGAGGCAATATCCCCTTATCAAATTCTTGAGGCAATGTCCACTTATAAAAATATTGGAATCGAAAAATTTTGCCCCCCCCCTTCCGAAGTTGGTAAATACCTAACTATGGGACTTGAGCAAAAACATCCCTTGTGGCAACATCTGACGAATACAAATCATAAGAGAACAAAACAACAATTTAGTAAGTATAGTGACTACATTTATGAATGTGGAGGACTATTGAGTTACCTACCAAAATTTTCAACCTAATGGATGGTGAAAAAATCATCTCAAGAGCTACGTCCTTAAAAAAATTGCGCCGCTTCATCTTCTCCAAGGTCTTGGGGGGCTCCATCACCAAATGTAAGAATTATTTACAGGGAATCTCATCTCTTGAAGATGACGTTGAATTTCTCAAAACAAATCAAAGAATTCGGCAAAAGATGAATAAATTCTGCATAACCTCTACCAATAGAGAATGAGAACAAATATTATTAAGAAATATTTGATGGTGTAGTGGTTGGAGTTCTCACTTACCATTCTTTTAACTTGGGTTCAAAACCCAGGGGATGCAAAAATAAGCACCTTCTCCTAATACTTGAGGACTCGAGCTAGCGGGCACCCACCTCGCTCCACACCTCAAGCACCCTCGGGGTGCACCTCGGTGCACCGCATGCCCAGCTTGAGCTGAGGCGATCCTGGTGCACCCCGTCGGCTGGTTCACCACCTGGTGCACCTCAGCTCGAGAGTGCTCTGGCTGGTTCGCCGACACGCGGTGCACCGCCTGGTGCACCCTACGATCGAGGCGCACCCCACCAAACACTGTTGGCTAAGCATTCGCACACTCCCAATGAATTAAAAATAACAAACGACTACCCACCCATCCGCTCCCATGTATTAACTCAATATGGTGTACATTATTAAAACATATTAAATTGTAAGGGTAAATAAGTAATTTAATATATAGGAGGCATACACTAAACATATACAACCCACCACACCATATAATTTACAACACTACTATAAATACCAAAATATAATTTTTTATGAAGGTTGCTATTCATTGATTGAGACTCCCATTTTTTTAAAACAACACCTCTTTCGGAAATTGCAGTTCACCTGGTGCGCAATTGTATCGAGATAAAATTTTCGATTTTATCCCTAGTAGAAAAACCTCAACCACATCAGTGTTAGATCAGACCATAGAGGTTGATTTCATGGTCACCATCCTATGTGCAACCCAACCTCGTAGAATTATGATATAAGGGCTTCAACTAAATGCTTACCAGTATTATATAAAGTATAAGATGAAGTTGGCCAAAGAATGAATTTTAATATTAATATTTTATTAAAAAATTACTTAAAATTAATAAGAATGAGCGAATAATTAATTTGATGGTCACCAATTCTAATAAGGGTTACTTTGTGGCCACCTAAATATGAGGTTGGCAACTTAATGACATTATGTATTTAATTTTACACAATTTAAGAACTCTAACCATCGAAATCCCCGAAATTGGCCTGACTGAGCTAATTTGGCATTTTCAGGGTTTTAAAATTAGGGTTGCGGTTGACTAAGAAAAACAAAAATTTCCTTGGCAAATGTGCAGGACAAAAAAGAGGGAGAAGAACCAAACATTTGTTATGCAATATATGGGGAAGAAGTGGGTAAAAACATTATTAATTTCCTTTCAAATTGGCTAGAGAGTGTTGCCTTAGTTATCGGACCACGGGCGCCATCCACTGCATCCCCAATTTCAAATCTCTAAAAAATGTCAAACAACCTCATTCCCACCAAATAGGTACAATATGTTTCTACTTATATCATCTTTCCCTTGCAATCATTACGTTTTGTTCATGTTCCCCTCCGACTATTCATTTGTCTCTTTCTATTTGGCTGAGCCCTTCAAATTGGATGCTTTCCCGAATTATATATCTAATTTTTATTTAAATTATATAATATGTATGATATAATTAATTATTTTTTATTAAAAATGTACAACAATCACACAATATATATTACACTTGTCATATAATTAGTTAAGATTTCATCAAATATAATTTAAATTAAAAATTTTAAATATACCTAATGAAAATTCTCAATATGTACTATACTTCATGCACATGCACTATGCATGTCGGATTAAATCACCGTCGTAGATGTCAACCCAAAAATTATTAATTATAAAATGAAAAATCTTAAACATTCACCTGAAATGATTATTCAACAAAGAATCAACTAACATACCCGACTGTGGTGGTTGAAGGCTGGTGATGGGTTCTTTCTGCCGCAGCCACCGGTGCATTGCTTCACGCCTACCCAATAAGTCTCCCCGGCTGTGGCGCTCCTCCGATGAAGTCTGCGGTCGGCTGATGGCGTGGAGGTGGAAATCCGGGTCCAAATTATTGGAGCCGTCGTCGGGAGAGCCAAGCCTGATATCCTCAGACATATCGAGTTCCATGAGCTCACTGGGCAGATCAGCTTTTGTAATAACAGGTGCAGCATTTTGAGGCTGGGCGGGCAGGGTGAGGGTGTCTGCTCGGCCTGTCTCGGCATCTGAGTCTGAATCCTGATCAGTAGTGTCGTCGTCATCGTGGTCGTCATCATCATGATCATTATCCAACGTGGGATCATCATGTGGGGGCACTGTAGAAGCAGGAGGAGGGTCCGAAGATGTTGGAGGATTGGAAGTGGAGTGCTCCGACAGGACAGGCCTCGGAGGGTTTGGATTCTGGGCGTCAGTGAAGAAGCTTTTAACACGTTGTATCAGTCTGATGTCTTCTTCGACCCTTTGTGTTGTACCAAGTTCCACAACCCCATCCAGCAGAGGAATGCATACAACTGTCTGAATTCAGTGTTTCCATTTTTGGGGTTTTTCACACATCATATACAACACATATGTTAACATAAACTACAAATGAGTCACGAAATTCTATTTCGGATTGAATTTGGCCAAATCGAAACTACAGCAAATGGAATACACTTTGCATGTGAAGTTTTGATTCAGTCAAATCTAATTCGAATTTGAATTTTTCGAAAGAGTAATGATATGCAGAAATAATTATATACCTGTATTTTAGCACTCTTGTACGTAGCAGGAGTGGAAATTCATAATGGAAAAAAAAAGGAGCTGATTAGTTATAATTAATTCAAAAAAACATTTAATTGATTTTGATCATGTATATATATATATATATATATATTAATTCAAAAGGTACCTTAGCAAGAATTGCTCTGGAGAAGATTTTACTGTCTGCCTCATATGCTCTTGTAAGCCATATATGCTGCCGCTTTGCATATGCTTTTCCAGGTAACCTACACATATTGCACCACCATTCTCATCACTACTAATTTTATTTAAACTAATTCATTGCATCAGAATATGAAAACATCTTTTGCAAAATTCAAAAATCACTATAACAAATATCACTTTTTATTATAAGTAATTACTATGATTAAAGATGGAAAATCATATATAGCTAAAATTAAGTAGGGTTGTGCAACATTTATATATTAGTCGTTTTTTGCAATCGAAGTCGAAGCATTAACTATAGTCAAAATCATGACGACAGCTAAAATCATAAGAATGTTGATCATCTGACATCATCTCAATATTTTTAATTTTTTGCGTTGATTTCATTTTATTTGATCATGATAGAAAGTATAATTAAACTGACTATTGTTTTTAAGACTAGTAATTAATTAGAATAGAGGTAAATAATACATGTTTTTGTAGGCAGTGGGTGTAACTAATAAAGTGTGTATTAATTATAAATGAAAGAGTGGATGAGAAGCAAATGCAGACTTAAATTGCATGTGGATTGAAGAATTTCAAATCCTTAATTACTGATATTAAGCTATGTTTTGTTGCATAATAAAGAATTTTAATTTCTTTTCAAATAGAATTATTATTTACACTCAATTTTCAAATTCTTTGTTCATCATGTAATTACAGTATTAGAGAATTCCCTGATGAAGGAATCTTATTGGTCTGAAACATGCAGTGTGGATGGTGCAGCAAATGATAGCATTAAATCAATTTGCAGGAGGAAAACTAGTTAATGTCCGCAGGAGGGGGTGGGGGTGGGGGTCGGGGTGAGGGTTAATTAAAAATTGTCTTGTGTGGTTGTCATGATGCATTTGATTCACCAACCACTCACTACCTACAGACTTCAACTCTCATCACTTCCACTGCCCTATTTTACTCCTCAATTCATTTATTGTCACAACCCCTAATCAATGCTTTCATTTCCTTTTATAAAATCTCTAAATTTATAAAAAATTTTATTTCGAATAAATTTGAGTCAATTATATAATAAATAAAATATATTTACGGTTTAAAGAATTCTGTAAATAATTTGATTCCGATAAACTTAAACCAAATTCGAGCAAGAATTTTTATAATTTATAATGTCATCTGACACTATTATCATCATCATCATCGTCATAATGCAGCATCACCATATCTATATATATCTAAATATATATGTGTGAGTTGATTAAGTGATGAATGATTAATGTATGTGTGTATGTATGTAGAGGAATTTAATTTAATTAGATGCTACGTACCCGAGTCCCGGAGGAAAAGAGAAAGAGAGACACATCAAGTAGAACCACTCGGATTCGGTCAAGTCCTCTGGGGATAAGGCGGCGGAGGGGCGGCGTGGGTGATCGGCCACTGGGGGTGGGGCGGAGAGGGAGTCGTATGGTTCTCTGAGCTGCTGGCTTCTCTGGAGCGTCGCCTCCTCTGTCGTCACTTCCGTTGGTTGCACCGTTTTTCTTGTTTTTATTGCGCCATTGTAGTACCCATCACCCCACACTAAGATTCTAAAGACACAAACACCATTTAATTATTATGACTCACACACACACACACACACACACAACTAACTTATAATAAACTAGGGTTTCCACAAAATCCCTATGTAAGATTATCATCATCATACGTACGTAAGTACCTTTGTTGTGGGCACAGTTGCCAGAAAAGGCTGTAGGTCCAGTGAACGGCCTGAACCGCCGCCTGCAACATGCTTTGCAGCCGACTCTTGCCCGGCGCCGGCCCCACCATACTTGTCAATATCAACTGCGATCAATTAACACCCCCTTGATCTCACGATCCTCATCTTTTTCAAACACGATTTTGCTTTCTTAATTCTTTCAACTCAACATATTGCACCAAATACTACTGTATGTATGTAAAAGTTAATTCATTAACAAAGGTAAATAAGGGTACATATCCAAAAAGAAACTCAAACAAGATCATGAATATGAAAAAAACCCTTTTTCGGTGCAGTAACTAATAGTAGTGCGAAACTCAACTCTCTTTCCTACCTATCACAACAAAGAAAAGAAAAGAAAATCAAGAATCAAGAGAGAGATTTGATTTGTTTGGTAGAAATGTAGGTAGTATAAGAGAGTGATGATTAGTAAAATCAGAGAAATTAAGGTTATGGTAATGAACAAGTTTGGTGGGATATTAGAAGAGTCGGGGGGAGTGGGGGGTTGGAATTGACTGGTTGGTGCCAACCCAAATAGTTGTATCTGAGTTTTTGGTGGTGGCTAAATGAGGTAAGTTGTTTCTCTGGGACCTCCATTGAAAGTAAAATTGAAGTCTGTGTTTGAGCATTGCAAAACGCGACAAAAGGATCTATCCAACACAATTTATGGTTTTTAGGCGAAAAGCGTGATTAGGTGGCCATGCACGACCGCCTGTTGGTTTCTCCATCGCCCACCTCTTTCTCTTCAACTTCTCTTCTTATTTCAACCGAACTTCAACTCACAACTACTTTTTCATGTATCATTGTGTCTGAATTAATTTTTAGAAAAAACAGTATACCATCTACAAAAGTTGATTGAAATTTATACCAAGAATGAAAAACACACCATTACGAGATTGAGTTTATTAAAATTTTAAATTAACCAATACATAGTTTTGAATCATGAAGTCATCCAATAAATTACTACATGCGGGGTCCAGCATCACAACGATATATCTTCTTGAATGTTTTAAAATTATCAGACCACTAATCTGCAAAACATAAGTTAATTAGCACTTTGATACTTAATAAAATTGGTAAACAATACAAGAGAAATGGCATGTAAGAACTCTAGGAAGAAATTCTTGGAGTAACTAAAAGACTGATTATATATTTAATTCTGACTTATTAAATAACAAATCATATTTTTCTCCTTTGATATGGAAATTTGGAAATTAATCAGAGGTTGATTAGTCATTTAAATAATTATAAAGAATACCAATATTTGATTGTAATACAAAATATAAAATTAAATTTATTTCTATTTTTTTAGTTATTTAATAAAATTAAATTTCATTATAGTCCTTGAACATCTGGGCTTGTGTTGATATGGGCTCTCCAGAGTTGGAGAAGACGCCAACGGCCCAGATTCATTTTCCAAATACAATTACTTGATTTTAAAACGATCGGCCCAAACTCCTCTCCTCCTTTTCCTATTCTTCTTTTTCTTTCTCATGTAAATATAATTATAACTTAATAATTATAATTGAAACTCTAAATACTTTTATACTCAACTTGAATTTTTAATACATTTAAAATAATAATTTAATATTCTAATTTATAACGACTTACCATGATTTACATATTTTCCACGGTAATTATTTTCTTTCAATCACAAAATAAGAAAAACTTTGAATAACTAATTAATTCAATATGAGTTCACAACTATCACAGCCGCAGAAAGGCGATTTGTTTTTTTTTCTTAAAAAAAAATAATAAATAAATTAAAATAATTCATTTTAATATATTGAGCAAAAGCCTCAATTCTATCAATACATCAGTATGTCTAATAATGAAAAATAAATTTACAATAATTTATACAAAATGAAATAAATTAAAACTCAAACACATAATTTCAAAGTTGTGTACAAGATTTTAGTCCAACCTTAATTCCAGACAAAGACATTGAATGCGACTTAGTTGCGAAGATGATGATTGTTACTGATGCGAAAGTGAAAACGAGAAAAGAATGGATGCCTCCCAGACAGAAACCTAACCACCAGATTGCTCAATTTAACCAATCATACGAAGGAATATAGGTACGTAGGTGGACTCTCCACTACTCCACTCCTGCTTTCCTTGTAATTTCCGATGTGGGGATTTTTTGTCCAAATTTTATATACACAACAAGGTCACTCTTTCATGATTTTTGTTGTTGCTCAAGCTCCTTTTAGATGGTGAATCAGAGAAGGGGGAAGTCCTCGTTGGAGGAACACGTGAAGCTCATAAGATAAGTGGACCACAAGCTGTCAGACTCCCAATATTTTTTTATAGGGCTTAATTTAATTTAATTCCTTATAATTTTATAAATAAGTAAATGAATTCCTATAAAAAAAAATAGCAATTTATTTTTTTAGTTAAAAACAAGGAGGTAAATTACTGTATTTTTAAAATACAAGAAGACAAATTGCTAATTTTTATTTTATAGGAAAGTACTTTACTCGTTTGTCACATCACAAGGGGGTTACTTGCCTTTTTCCACTTTTTTATAACTCTTGAAGACTCTATGAAACTCTTAAAAGGCATAAATAGTCCATATAAAGCTCCTCAAGAAGGAATTCAATAGCTCAATAATTCATAAATAGCTCAAGCTCTAACACCGACATCGAGCATCTAACTCAGTTACTTCAGAAGCTTCTTATTAAAAGCAGTAGACCGGCTTATTATAAATCTTTGTTGTAGTTAGAATACCACTAATCGGATCTGATCTTGGCTTACAGACAAACTTGCAATCAGGTCTTCAAGTGGCTATAAGAGCAGCAACTAGCGCCGCTACTCCAGTTCTTCATAAATTCAAGAATTATTGAACACGAACCCTTTTTTATTTTAATTTTCAATTGTTTGACTAAAATCAAATTTAAGGTAGAACCTCAAGGTACAGTTGTTATTATTGATTCATTTGAAAGAAAAAAAAAAAAAAAAAAAGGAGGTGGTTAATTAAAAGTTTTGGAGAATGAAGTAGTGTATATATCTTTGTCCAAAAATAGTTAGTGGGGGTTAAAAGCAAAAACTGCAATTTGCGAGTGTGACAGTGGGAGTTAGGTCATATATAGATGTATAGGGGTTTGAGAGTCCGTGCTACGGATGCTAGTGTTCGTACACGCACCCCATTCCCTTGGAGCGTGGAGCCTCCTCAGTCCTCCCACTTCACCACTAATTTATGTCCACCATCACCCACATGTTACTATTATTTTTACTCACCACCTAATCCCTCATTTTTTGATTTGATAATCAAACTTCTTACTAATTTATGAAAAGAACTATGATGTGAGATTATAAAAAAAAAAAGAAAATTGTTAAGAGAATAAATTAAAATAAATATAGAGAAGTAAGATGAGAGAGAAATATGGAGTAGTCGGTAATTAAGAGAAAAATAATAATTATAAAATTATTATTTTGATCAAATATTTTCAAAGAGAAGAAATAAGATGAAGAGTAAATTGGGGTAGTTTGGAGTTGGTACCATCAAAGAGTTTTCTTTTATAATAGTATAGATTAAATAATCCTCTTATTGAGATAATAATTAGGTTGATGATATACATTAATATAAGAATCAATAATGAAATAAATTATAGGGTAATCTTACAGACATTTTTTTATGAATTTTGATGTAATTATAAATACATCCTTATTGTTTGAGAAAAGCTACAATTATTCTGATGATTTTAACACCCATCTAACAACAAGCATATTCTGTTAGGTTTTCTTCTAATTTTTATGATGAACTGATTAAAATGTCTTTTTATATTATAAATTATAATTTTTAGAATTTTTTAAAATATTTTTATGCATCAATATTTCCTATAGGTTGTTTATTTTACCCACCTTTAATTTTCTTTTTATATTTTTTTGGATATTTTGGTTTATTTTTGAAATTTTTTTAGCAAAAATAAAATGGTAATGTCCACTTTGCTATCTAGGGGGCTACATAATTTTATTTCTTTTTCAGGAAGTATTTCTAATTTTTCAAACAACGAATGTGTATTTATAATTATATTAAATCTCAGGAGATGTATCTATAATTTATCTTAAATTATCACATTAGGTGAAACAAATATATATATATATATATGTATTCAATGAGACTCGAACTCGTAACCTCGTTATTATATATTGGACACCAACCTTAAGTATAGAGCTAATTAAGACATCATCGGTCGAGAGGATACTGACAAAGCAGCACTAGTGCCTTTGGCCTAATCTATACTATTATAAAATAAAAGGCTTTTCACACTCCCAAACGGCGGTTAATAGCACCGCCACCACCAATTTTTTGTGAAGTAAAAAATGTCTTTCAACTAATAAGATAACTATTTATTCAGCTTCTTGCCTTTTCCTTTATATATATATTGGCCCCCTAATTATTTTAATTGCCCCAATATTATGGTAATTATGTAAATATAAATATTCGATTTCTTCAAACTTTCAGTTTTAGATCGGTTGATATGAAGACAAATAACAAAAAACAACCACACGAAAAGGACTAGAACGATGATGGAATTGTTTCCTACTATAAATAAATATCAGCCCGTTGGTCCATCGTCGGGTTAATAATAGAAAAAAAAAATAATTAATTTAGTTTTTAAAATTTGTGAGTGGTCGTATGGCGTTCAAACTGCATTCCATCACTAAGAATTGACCTTGTCTCCAACCATCACTCACTATCCGCAAATTAATCAAGAAAGCCTGGAAGTTTCCCAGTGGAATATACGTCAATATGTTAGTTCAAGATTATTATATATATATATGTGTATAGTTTATTTGAAATATGAACGGGATCTTGTTCGATCGGTAATATTGAGTTCTTACGACTAAAATATTGTGAGTTTGAATCTCATGAATATGTACGTATGTCTACTTGTACAGTCATTTTGTTGTTTTTATTTTGTTTATCGATTTGAATCAACTTTTGAATTGAAACGTATCAAAAGAAATGAATTACAAACAGACAGGTATCCATCAAAATCAAAAGAAGATATGGGCTCCCCACTAATTTCATTCATGATCTCATCAACTCATATAGTTTGTGGATTAGTAAAATCGCACTTGAGTATCATAAAAGAGATTATTAGCCAAAAGCGCTAGTGGCAAACAAGTGATTAGATCGTTTCTTTTCCGTCCCTTGCTTTCATTTTCATTACATGCTGACAAATATACCTTTATTTTATATGTGTTTCTATTGTTTTATAGTTTTGAGATGAAAAAAGTATATATATAAATAAAAATAAAAGAAAAAGAGTATCGGGGGCGTGTTGAAAGCGTGTACACTTTATTTATTTGATTATTGACTAAACCTTCAATTAAAAGTCGCTAATCACAGTGAACATACGTACGGATTATGGTGTAGTGAATGTTGAGTCATCCAATATCTCCTTATCCATTATAATACACAATTTAATTATGGGGTAGGGTAATTACAGTTAATTATATTTTCACTCCCTCCCATCCCACACACAACCAATCTTTCTAAAAAAGAATAAAATAAAATTTGACAATCCGAGCCTCCAACTTTTAAAAAATTCATTACTTTCCACGTTGGGGAATTATGTTATTTTTCTTTAAAAAAATAATAATTAGGAGATTTCATTAACTTCTTAGTTTTTTAAGGAAGAATATTTGTCTATTATTATTTTTATGGGATTTTATTGTAATTTATTTTATATAAAATATATATATACTTTATAATTATAAATGACGGTTAGAGACACCGTCACATCAATTTTGAAATATAACATGTATACTCCTAATTATATATATAATTTTAAAAATTATCTTAACACCACTACATCAATTCTTTTGTTGTGTCGACAATAACTTAAGTGTTGTTTTTTTTTTAAACATAATTTATTGATTTATATATTTTATTCTTATTTATAATATATTTTAAAATACGAAAGATGATTATTATACGCACGCAACGACGGCTTATTACAATAATTTAACAAACTTTTGATCTTGTCTCCCAATACACGGTTGACAAATGAAAGGAAAAAGTCAGGGTCTCATCACGTAACAACCGTGATTTACCATGACCAATTCTTTTTTTTTTTAGCCCCATGGTATAAAATATCGTATATCCGAATTAAAAAGATTATTGTCGTTGAGTTCATTAATGAATGAATTAAATTGAGAGGATGTAAAATTAAAAAGAATAATAATTGTCATTTTCAAGAATATTTTGGGATAATCACTTGATTCTTGAAGACTTGCATCTACAAGTCTAGAACCTTTCTTTTAATTAGTCCTTTTTATGAATCACAATTTATCGATATATTGAATTAATTATTAAATTTAAATGTATTAAATGATATATTAAATTAGGTACCATTATTTTATTTTATTTTAATTTTTGGGCAAGTTGAAACATTAATTTGTCCACTAGTACTATGAAATTTTTTTAAATAAATAAAAAAAAAAAGGAAAATCGACCATTCTTATATTTGGATTTTGGTTTCTTGACTTATATGGCACTTTCTCCACTCCCCGGAAAATACCAAAATTTGTTAGTGGAGTCAATTTGATGATGGGGACTACATATTAGTGGCAATTAAAATGGAGTAGCCATTTTTTTTTCTAAATAATAACATCTTCCACGTTTCGTCTTACCATAACCTTATCAAATAAACAAATTTGAATTACCACCACTATTTATTCCTCAAAAAATATCTCATGTTTTCAATACAGTAATTTATCTCATGATTTGTGTTTCTGTAGACACAAGTGTTAATTTTATGTGATAAATCGAAATCCTATGAAAACTTGGTACCCTAACCTACTACATAATGTGTGGGTCATTATTTTTCATCTTAATTCTGGTGTTGTTAAGTTTGTTTATTTTAATACTAATTATTGAATATTAATATTCATTCATACGTTGATTGTTAATTACGTTATTGAAAAATATAAAATGTAATTATATCTGATACACGCATATATAATACACGTGATTGTTAATTAGACGCATTAATAATTAATAATTAAGCACATGAAAATTCTTCTAAGTTGGTAGCCAGCCACAAATACCTACCTATAATTTTATTTCAGTGTGCAACAATTAATAATAAATTAGTAAGAATTGTCAAAAGTAGAAATAAAACAAATAAAAAAAAAACTATAGATTATTAGCATTTATGGTCCGCTCATGAGGCTACAGAGCTTATTTTAAATAGATAATGTGACCTATAACTAATACCTAATTTCAAAATATTTTTATTGCATTATTGTATAGTATATATATACTTAAGGTAACTCTTAATTTTTTTTTCATTTTCTTTCAAAAAAATGTTTATATTTCTTAAATTTCACAAAGATCATAATTTTATGTCAAACATTAATGTTACAGTTCTCGTGCTATTTTTCTCTAGAAATACATCAATAAATATATATATATATATATATTTCAAAATTATTGTGAATTTAATTCATAATTTCAAACCTTTCAATCTAAACGTAACATAATTTTTTTTATTACACAGCTTATATTCGTAAAGTAGAATAAAAAGTATAACAAAAATTAATATCGGCGACCATGAGACCTAATTAATATTGGACAAACCCATATGTTTGGCGCAGGCGTGTTCCACTACTACACTCACCAACCACAAAATACTTGTACTATCTGCAATAAATTCCTCCACAAAATTTCCCCATTTTCATCTTCTTTTAAAAAGTGGCGGGCATTTTTTTATATTAATGTCATATCAATACGAAACTATGATTTTTTTAAATTAAATTTAAAACTTGGGTACTTACTACATACAATATGATATTATTTTTAGTAAATCGATTATAATTGTCTGTGTCAAATATTTATATTTAACAATTATTATGAAAGTAGAATAACATCTAATATACGTTAGTGGAGTTCGAATTTTTAATTTTATCAATTGAACTAGACCTCATGGCACATATAAAATAACGGTTGATGAGATATTGAACGTAAATGTGAAACGAGATAGACGACAATGAAAGAGGAAAAGACACTCTCCCCACTTCCCTATAGTAAGTAGTAGCTATTCCCACGAAACTATATATATAAGACGACAATGTACTTAAACTGGAACAGCCATTGAGGTAGCTGGGAGTTGTCGTTCATTACACTGTCCTAATTGAGACACAATTTTCTTTCCTCTTTGTTAGTTATAGCAGTATGATTGCTGTTGCTAATGGAAACAACATTGGTACTACTCCGGCGCCTGTCGGGAAACCATTTTCCCGCCGCCGCTGCCACTACTCTTACTTTCCCTGTCTTATTAAGGAAATGGGAAGTAAAATGGATACGAGGAGAGTGATTCACAGCATGAAGCTTGGACTTGCCCTGGTGTTTGTTTCCCTCGTCTATTTGATCAATTCTATGTTCAAACAAGTCGGAGAAAATGCCATGTGGGCTATCATGACTGTCGTCGTTATGTTCGAGTTCCATGCAGGTAAGCATCTCTCTTTCTGAAAAGTCTAATTCAAATCAAATTTAGATGGATCTAAATTAATTATATGACAAATGAAATACACTTATCTTGTGATTGATCTACATTACAAGAAGAAAAATGACAAATCACATAACAATTAATCACATTTACTCTATAATTGATTCGACTGATTTAAGTAAAAATTTTCTTTCTTTATAATACAAACAAACACATGCGCACACTGATACTTACAAGATTTGATTGGTCGCAGGTGGTACATTAGGGAAAGGCATAAACCGTGGAATTGGAACGGTGTTAGGTGGTGTGTTGGGGTGTTTGGCTGCAATTTTAGGGGATGAAATTGGTGGGATTGGCAAGCCTGTTATCATTGCTTTCTCACTCTTTCTCTTTGGTACGCCTTTGTTTTTCTCTTTAATACGTCGGTTCGTTTGATACACACCGTAACAAAAAAAATAATAAATTTAAAAAACAAAATAAATATTCATACTTTAAGTAAAACTCGAACTTATTCATAAAAAACTTGATATATGTTAATTTGATGGACGTGGTAGGCGCGGCCGCAACATATTGTAGGCTGATCCCAAGAATGAAGAAGAGATACGACTACGGATTCATGATCTTCATCCTAACCTTCAGCCTGGTGGCGGTCTCCGGCGTGCGGGCGGAGAATGTGCTCGAAACTGCACGGGACCGCCTGGCAAACATCGGAATCGGGTTTGCGGTGAGCGTGTTTGTCAGCCTGCTCATCTGTCCCTTTTGGGCAAGTAATGAGCTTCACTACTCCACAGCTTCTAAGTTTGATAAACTCGCCAATTGCATCCAAGGCAAGTTCTTTCGCCTTATGGTGAGTAGAAATCAGGGACTCAACCACAATTCATTTTTCTTTTCTTTTTTTCTTAAAAAGGAAAAAAAAAAAAACAATTTTGACCCGAAATAAAATATTAAATTTTAAATCTTACTTAGGAAATTTGAGTTATGCATCTTAAAAGTTATATATAATTTAAAATTGAGGCATATTAACTTTATTTTTTTTTCTCGTCATTGGGTTATGTGTATAGGATGTCTGGACGAATATTTGAAGATGAGCAGTGAGAAGGAAAACGAAGCAGGAAATGGAAAGGGGTATGTCCAAGATTGCAAGTCAGTTTTGAACTCTAAATCCAGCGATGAATTACTGGTAATTTAATTACCCTGCATATATAATCAGGAAAAAATTACACTTTTAGTCCCATAAAATAGGGGTTCAATATTTTTAATTCTCTATCTTATGAAAATTTTAAAATGGTCTTAAATTTGAAAAACTCGACACATTTAGTCCTCTGTGTTATGGGATTCACAGGATTAAATGTGTTGAAGTTTTACCAATTTTGGAATCATTTTGAAAATTCCGTAAAGCATGGAACAAAATATTTCAACTATTTCTCCCTAATTTTGTGACCATTTTGAAATTTCTATAAAATGGAGGATCGAAAGTGTTGAATCTTTTATTTTATGAGACTAAAAGTGTAATTTCAGTTGTATCCTTAACTTGTTTGATTTTCTTGGGTAGAAATTGTTAAAATGGAATAAATTTTGGTAGGCAAATAATGCGAAATGGGAACCTTGGCATGGGAAATTCGGATTTTACTATCCATGGGAACAGTACTTAGTGGTTGGAGAGCATCTCAGAGAACTTGCTGCCACTCTTCTTTCTTTAAAAGCATGCCTTCAATCCCCAAAACAGGTAGATATTACTACATACACTCCAATGCTTATTAGTGATATGTTGTTTACGGTATTTATTACAATTGAAATGTATGATGTAATTATAACTGTTTTATCAGCCACCGACCATGAAAAGGCAGATGCTGAAGGATCCCTGTGAAAGTTTCGCGCTATCGATTGGATGGGCAATGAAAGAGCTTGGAGAGAGCATTGAGAAAATGGAGTTATGTCCAAGCAAGGTTTCCTTAACTCCAAAATTACAATCCCTGAAATTACAAATGAACCCTCCATTCTCCTCTTGCAAGATGGAAGTTCTTGAAACTGATGAAAATCTTGCTATCACCAGCTTCAATTTCTTGTTGTTGGAGATTGTGGAGAAGGTTGAGACAATAGCCAAGAAGGTGGAGGAGTTGGGGGAAGTAGCAAATTTCAGAGCTAGGAAGATTGATGTATAGGATGACTATTCCGGATTGTAAATACTTGAGGAATTAATTTTTAACATCATACACATTTATAATAATTTGACTGTGGTGTAATAGTGATAAAATTTGTAAGACATATATAACTTAAAATGGAAGTTTATATAATTTCAATAGTCAATAGGAGGATAGTGTAATTGATCGCCTGGCAGCCGACCAAGAAGTAGTAACCTGGGGAGGCTGGAAGAGAGTGCGGCGACGACTGACTATCTAGTTGACAGGCATAAGTAAGCGAGTGGGGAAAACTTGGCACTAAGGAAACTCCTAGTCGCAGGGCCACAGGGGAGGGAGGGGGAGGGGGAGGGGGAGGGGGTTTGAGAAAGTCTTTATTTACTAATAACAATAGAGCTCTTTCTTCTTCTAAGCTAATTGAGATGCCTGGGCGACGTATCAAGAATCATTTTTATCTTCTTAGTTGTTAAGAAGTAGAGTAAGGACGACAACAACCTTTATAAAAAGTTACGACTTATAGATTTGATCGAATCAAACTAAGTAAGCAAACAGATTTACTGAAATTTGATTCGTTATGAATCACTTTTCTTCAACTTTACATGGCATGCAAGGCAAATGTTAATTTAGTTAGATTGGACCAAAAACCCACATGAGGTTCAAATCAAACCAATTGGCATAAAACAATCAAAATCTTGGGCATAGCGTGGCAGCCGGCAACCCGGCCCAAGACCTTACATTCCAATTCCCATCTTTGGCAGTTGGAATACAGACAAACATGTCTGGCAAAACCAAACAAATGAGCAGAGTCGAGAATGGTGGAGCATCCAATGAGCTCATTCTGACATTTATACAAACATGTATTGTCCCTTGCATCACAATAAGAGAGAAGAGAAATAAAAACAGGGGACAAAAATGGGTCTTCTCCCTAAGTCGATCGCCCAAAATCTTACCATATTATCGTCAATTCTGCTGCTGTTCTCTCTCTGCGATGTCGCGAGGTGTAAGCCAAATACCACCGTGAAAATTGTGCAGTGCAACATCGGGACGTACACAGAAGGCGACCCTTTTACGATCAGCTTAGCCTATGTTCTTGCTGAATTGGAGAATGTTACTCCGGCTCGCCAAGGTTATGATTTCCGCGACATTTCTCCCTACCCAAATGCATTTGCCTATGGCCACGCCGCTTGCAACCAGACTCTTACGAGTTCGGACTGCACCGCCTGCCTTTCAGCCGCCAGAATCGCTGTTCTAAGCAGCTGCGACCACCGGATTGGGGGCCGTTCCGTGCTCTATGATTGTACCATAAGATATGAGCAGTACCCTTTTGACGATTAATCTGTAAGATCTTGGAAAGCAAAAGCCCATCGGGTTCTTGCTTATTGTATATGATGACTCTCGTAATCTGGGTTTTGTGGGTTTTCGATGTTATGTATCTGAATTATTCATCAGGGGGGGGGGGGGGAGCAAAAAATGTTATGTACAGAATCTTCGCGAGATAAATCATTTGTGCTTGCGGAGAGGTCCAGGTTGAATGGAAATTCTTTGATCCAAAGGCAGAGACAGAGAGAGAGAGAGAGACTTGAATATCGCAGAACTTGATAAGTTGGAACTTGGAACATGTTGATTCTGAACCTAACCATCTCTGTTCTGAGGAATTGCGAAGATAATCACCGAGAATCAGCGTCGGAAAGACAGCATAAACGACCCCCATTTTCAAGCAAAAATCACAAAAAATCATCTTGTTCAAACACCAGTTTATTTTGTATATACTAGTCAAGATGCTTTGTCAGCGCCAAAAATGCAAGAAAAGCCAAAAACTAGCTTCACACGAGTGTTTCTGGCTATCCAAAATAAGAACTCTTCCGACTCTCATTTCCCGAAAGGAGCATGCCTCTTGAGTTCCTCTGTTGATATCTCACATATGCACAAAAGTCCCGACTCCTCTGCAACTGTGGAGTCGAGGACACAACCCTCGACCACTAGTCAGTCGTATTACGATTTCAAGTAATCAAACTGGTAGGAATCTCATGTTTCCTTCTTTGAATTGTTACGTATATTATGCGTCACTGAAACTCGAGCTGCAGCATTCATCAGCTGATGAAAACCATATGCAGGCATTTCCCTGAAGCAGCAGTAGCTACTCATTACCATTAATGTTGCTTTATGCTCTGAATCACACGAGGTGATTTCCTCGTTAGAAACAAGAAGATTTTTGTCAAACACGCCTACGAGAAATTTCCCGTTTGAGAAAAACTGCATAGAGGAGTTCGTTCCAAGAATCAGGGACACCAGGGAGGCACCAATGACTGCAGTCTTGGCGGTGGACGGGAGCCGGTCCAACTCCAGGCTCTAAGTAGTACAAGGAAGGGTGACCATCTTTTCTCTGAGATGTCATGCTAGTCACGTTCAAGAATTCTACATTTCCCAATCTGAGATGTTCTGATAAGCCATTAACAAGAATGTTGTACTCAATATATGAAGACAAAGGTGTTGGACTCAAGTTGGGTTGTGTCTCCCGGTGACAGCTACCACCAGTCCTCCAGTCCCCACCTCTGTAAAACAGACATTATTATAACAAGCATATTAAGATGAAGTTTTACAGATGGAAGTAGAATAATGAACACAGAAAATTATTTTCCAAGTCAATTTTAGAATTTGAGACTGATAGGCAGGTAACGGAGGATGTGCACATCAAGAGATACCTGAAATGTACTGGAGCATAGCCTCGGAAGATCAAATGAGTCTTTGACAAATTTACTTCACGACTTATCCAGTCCGTCAAAGCCTTAATGGACCTTTGCAAGGCATTTTCTACAGTCATCTCCATCTTGATCTCAGCTCCTTCTTGGAAGTAACAGCCCCTGATGCACCAGCAAGACTTAAAGATTTCAAGGAGGTTTCTGTAAATTGATCTTATAGGCAAACAATATTCGACAGCAACAAAACTTCAAACCATCAACAAAGCAGGGTAATGGAAGGAAGAAGCTTATTTTTGGATCGTATCAGAAGGGCTTTCATTTCTTGTGGTAATCCCATTCTCTCTATGATTAAAGTATTCTCTACAAGGCCAAAAGGAAAAAAGATGGCAAAATTTCGGAATTTCCCCTGAATTCATGGATAAAAGAAAAAGATAGTAAAATATCAGAAGTTTCGATTGATTAATGCATCAATTCCCCTCTTCCATGTTGCTTTCTAATTAATCGTCAGAGCTATCTTTCCGCAGAAATAAGTTTGCTAGTTCTTTGATACAGTACCAGTTTAATGTTGGAGAACAAAAATAAGATCCAAACAGCAATTAGGAGAATGAAACTAACCCTCTAATGGTCTTCTGATAATTCCACCAGTGCCCTGTGTTGAAAACCAGCAAATCTGCACCCTTCCAGTGCACGGAGCTCCAATCCATTTGGTCCAGCTTCAATGTCAATTTAACGTTTTCTGGTGCCCCATTAGGCGCTCGGCTCTGCAGCACTAGAAACGGAGCTCTGTAGTACTCAACTGTGCAGTTAAAATCCCTGAATTTAAAAACTAAAGAGCCTGAGTGCTTTGTGATCGGGCTCCCATTAACTTCGTATATTGAAGTTTTGTCAGGAACAGGAGAAGATAGCATGCAAAGAAGCGACTCCCATTGGTTTCTTCCTACAGAATCTCCTACAAACACCAGCCGTTTGCCTCGCAGTTTTTCCAGCATAACTCTTGCATCAAATCTGCTCCACAGAAGAATTAGCAAATGAGAGCGCTATTGCAGTGTTGTTTTCTTGACATGAATAAGATGAACTTGCGGAAACTACCAAGAACATGACAACGCATTGTATTCACTTGAATAACAAGAGGCTACTGCGACTAGATGCTCCCACAACCCAACTCATACAACAGAAAGAGTGAACTCGTGGTAGAACATATAATTAACTGCTATTTCCATAGGGGTCTGGATGACCCTCAAACGAAACGGCCACCGCACTATCGCCAACCATAATAGTAAAGAAAACCACTATTTCAACAACAATGGCCAGTAACTAGACCACCACTACAATTACGAACTTCCTTCTGCTAACATATCAGGACAGTTCCATTGTTTCACAAATGAAATCTGTTCTTTGCTACATCAACCAAACATCGGAGAATTAGCAAGACATAATGGATTTCCTTTATTACAAGCAACTTAAGCAGCAGCACAGAAACAAAAACATTCTCCATACTGATTTATTACCAAGTAAACAGACGAAAGTATTACATAGTGCTCGAGCAAAAAGCTTACACACACTCACACACCAAAAAAAAAAAAAGAAAAAAAAACAAACAAACAGATTACACAAGAGAATAGAATCTAACAGAAACCTGGGCAAATTGCAGTCTTTAGGTTGCCAGCGCCACTTGGTATAGAAATTATCACGTCTATCATTCTCAGTACACCGAAAGCCCACATCCAAGAACATACAATCTTGTGGTTGGTAAAGCGGATAGCTCTCATCCCATACCCAATTCCCTTGAGATATATCACAGCCTTCCGCACCTACTTCAAGAAATCCCAACTTTTTGGATTCTAGCAAAGAAGCATTTGCCTTAACCCCAGTAAATAACACTGACTGGTCACGTGAAGAAACATTGGACGTAAATCCAGTGATTAACAATGGCTGCCCACGTGAAGAAACATTGGACTTAAACCACCCAGTGATTACCAACGACTGCCAATTCAAACCATTGACAATCCTGTAATCCAACAAAAAGAGGCAAAAGATTAAGCAGAGACTGAAGAAGAAGCATCCAAGAATAGCAGGGGTAGGCTCATGAGGCTTCGAGAACTTAAATTTCTTGAGAAAATCCAAGTGGGTCATTTTGGAACAGCCTTTTGAAGATATAATGTTGTTCTTCTCACTCATCTCTCCTGCCTGGAAAAGGGGTTTCGGACTGTACAGTACAGAAACCACTTCAAATTTCCAAAGGGTTCTTCTCTTTGGAAGTCAGTATATGCTTTGTTCCTTCTCTTTCCGCAAGAAAACAAGAAGACGATGATTAATGCTGATGGGAAAGAAGGCAAGAATGGAACAAGTGAATGTGGACCAACTGTACTCAAATTGGATGCTTTATTTAATTAATAAACGGGACACTGAGCTTTATAACAGACAGTAGAGCAAAAGTGGCGCATTTGAGAGAGAAAAGGGGAAAGGAAAGCAGACAGAGAAGATAGGACAGAGTTAGAAGCGGAGGTGGTGGTGAATGTAGTGGGGTCCTTCACAAAGACAAACATTCATTGCAGAACGGTTTTGGGCAGAAAAATTTTGCTCCCCTTATTGTCTATTTTCCATTATTCATGCAGAAATTCTCGTGGGGTCAAACAATGACTGCGAGTAATATGTATTTTTTTTTTCTTTGAATAATATGTAAATGTTAGATCTTGGAGCGCTGTAAATCTTTTTCTTGATTCTTGGGTGTCTGAGTGGTAAACCTTTCCGACCAATTGGAACGGATGGATTTTCCTGTTATCGAGGAGTGGGAATCGAATGGTGAGAGTGAAAGAAAACTAGTTGAAACACAGATTTTAACTCCAAGAAATGTGGGCAAGAAAGTAGGAGAGAATCCAGGGAAGCTGTGGGGCATTGTTTCGTGGTAGAGCCTCATGCAATGAACAAGAAGATAATTCCATGTAAGATTTGGACTACATTATTCTATTCTTTGGAGTTGATTGATGCCTTAAAAGCTTGTCGAGTATGATCTGTTTGAGGGATAATTACACGGGGTTTATTTATCATTTTTATCTTTTGAATAATTATATATACATTTATTAAAAATATTAATACCATTTATATAAATTATTTTGAGTTTTAGATAATTACAAATACGTTGCCAAAAACATCAATATCTTTACAAATTATTCCTACACTTTGTCATGAATAATTTTTATAATTATGCAAAAAATGAAATTAATTTATCTGAATAAATTATATGTTAGAAAGTATAAATATAACTATCCATTTATTTTATAGCATAGCAAATCAAACTTAAATAACTTAAATCGTTCGACAAGATTTAGGACTCGGATATAAACATGTATAGATAATTCTTTATTCTTTTTTGTACTGAATGTAAATTAATTGTTGATAATATTAAATAAATCTCGCACTAGAGAGAATTGAAATTCAATTTGACTCGAAAGTGACCCGAAAGAGCCCAAGAACCACATGCTTTATATCTTTAGAAAAATGGATATAGACCCCTCCTCAATCCTCATCTTTGATTTATTCCAAGATGCTCCAGTAATAATTACTTGATTGATCTCTAAGAAGAGAACACCAACAAGTGAATATATTATTAGATACATTGATTTTTAATTTAGATAAATTATAACACGCTCTAAAATAAATTATTATAATTACAAACATTTTTTATTATTTAAAAAATCAATATACATTTTTAAAATTAACAATCGTCTAACAAATACATAAATTATCACGAGAAAATATTCAACAAATTTAAGAAATTATTTAATTTTCCAAATAAAAAAAATCTATAATTATGATAAACCTCAACTGAGTCCAAAGTCATCCCACTTTGCTCATAAGTGGGATTTGAATTCTATGTTATAAACATCTCCTGTTACCCCCCCCCCCCCCCCCGAACCCACACACACAGTGGCATATATACATATATGAAACATGTGGTGCCAGGTAACTAACCTCCCAAGGCAGAGATTTTTGACTTTGTGGAGACAATAATGACATATATTGGACAACACCACATTTTGCTATTCCACCAACCAAATCATGTAACATCAAAATGAGTAAAGCATTCCACTTCTCCACCAAAGTGCAGACCTGATTGTAATGATCTATCCCAGAATCCATGCACTAAGACTTAGCATTAGTCTCAAACTGAAAGCTGAAACTTGTAATAAAATCTTGGGATGATGATGATGATGGCGACGACATTATTATTGCAAGTGAACAATTGCTCCGTTAGTCGACATTTTTATCAATCACAAATCACAAACAAGAGTATCTTGGATTCAAGGGGATTCAGGGAAGTAACGTACTCATAAAGATGTCGAACCTTTATTTCGACATCTATTTTACTCTTAGCAATAAAGAGTGGGTCTCAACAGTGTACATCATTTCCTTTAACACACAAGTAAAGCAAAATTATCACGGCATACTTAGGAAATTCAGCTACAAGCTACTACCATATGTGCAAACAAAACTGAGTGACAGACAACTTATAATGAACAAACTTCCGTTTCACAGACAGTACAGACAAAAAGTCACGCAAGCTGCAATACTTCCTAGAATCCAGAGTGTATCTAACCTGTTCTCGTATCTCATCTTCTCCTCCTTGAGCTCGCTCTGAACTTTTGAGTACAGTTGACAAGACTCGAGGGCCTCACTATAATTCTTGCTTCTTGGACAGCTAAGTGCTTCTCTCAGAACGAGCAGGCTGTTTCTACCGTTAACGTGAGAACCTTCCATGTCTCCCAGTTGCATGCTCAGTTCCGTCAACTTGAGAGTAGTATGGGTTTCTTCATCCTCGATACGAGCCACTCTGAACTTCATGATAAGAATGCACTCCACCACTTGACATGGAAGAATATCTTTGGCGGGAAGCACAGAACCAAAACGTAACAAGAAGTCGTTCTCTGTGGGCCAATGTCTCTGTCCTCCAATAGGGCTCCAACTGGAAAGATTAGCAGCTTTCTTTGTTTTTTTGTTAACAAGAATCCAGCTAAGCCTGATGCCATCGCGGAGCTCTTGCCAGACCTTTCCGTCTTTCCTCTCTCGTTCCATGGACCAAATTGGAGGCAGCCCATCGGATAGTGAAACCGTAACTTCATCTGTTTGGTCATCATTGATAGCCGAATATGCAAGAAGATCAACCCGAAAAGGGCAATTGTAAAACCAACCATTAAAGCTATTTGCATTGGGGATACCCCAGAGAACTCTTGAACAGATTGTTTTATCTTTATATCTGATATCCACAATAGACACAAAATCTGATGGTGAAATACTTTCGGCCTCATCCTCATCGCCGTAATATTCAGCTTCAGTCCATTCTTGAGGATACTCATAATAGTCGTTCCAGTGAAATTCAGGAACCTCCTTATTTACTATGAGCGGAAAGCAATCAGCGTAAAATTTTTTGAACCCACCTAATGAAGAGATCAAGTTTTTGACATCATCCCTATTAGTTGAAGGCCACATAGAAGAACAAACATTTTCCCACAGCCTCTCTTCTCTTGAAATAGAACAGAATGCTGCACAAGTGCATGCAGCACTGGCCAATGTAGCACCATCCAGACGCTTAAGTATATCGTAGCAAAGATCACTGCTTAGAGACGCCATACTTTCAACTGATGAGACTGACATTGTTAAGGTCCTCTTACCATCTGCAAGCGGAAAGTAATTTATTCAGGGAGATAAGAACCTGCGATGAAAGTGAAGACAACAATACTTGAAGCTGTGAATTTTACATGTTACATCTTCAATAGTATCAAATCCTCAATCAACAGTTCAACACTAATGTTCTATTATTTAAGTTAGTAGTCCATGTATTTCAGCCTCTGTCCATCTTTGAGAACCCCATAGCCACATCAAGCTTTTATGTAAATGATCAGACAACCAAGCCAGGTTATACACATGGAAGGCTAGCAAGGTAACTCTACCACCTTTCTCCAGCTTCCCTAGTTATATACTCAAATACCGACGAGTACTACATCTGCTCTCATATATTGACCACTTCTGAGTTTAATATATATGAATCATCAGCATTTTCTAACAACACTTAGTTAAGCTTGCTAGAAACACATGCAAAGAGGAAATATTAGAACTTCTGTTCAACTTCTTTACGTTGTCAAAGAAGTGAAACAATTAAAAGTTCTAAAAAAGTTGAACTCAATGTTTTAGCATCAAAAGTTCTCCTACTGCCATGTTCAAGTGGGTTACAATCTCTGCTACAATATGTCTTAGAGCACGAAATGTAACCATTCCTTGCTTCAGGTCTATCGGTAGTCACACTAACCATAGCCTGCCAACCAATGTTTGATACCAAATTCATCAACTTAATTCAGTTAACATATTAGAGCAATCATCACAAGGTGTGATGAAATTGTTTCCTGGGAGAAATATTTAACAACAGTACATGATCTATCATCTATTCAGACTCGGCACATACTCGGATTCCTATGCACATGAATATTCCAACAGATAAAGAGCTCATAGGTCAAAATGTATAACCTACTGATGATTGCCAACTCAACAACAGGCGGATCTACATGCACTTTGCTTGGTTATTGGTGATATATGCTATAGTCGTGTTCAGATGCCTTTAAGTTATAATCATACATAAAGTCAAACTAAATATCAATTGCAACCTCCAGAAGATCCAAAAAGAGTATGTCTTGGTTGGAGTTTCGCCATAGAAGCCTCATGTTTATGTTACTAACAAAAAAGAAACTGATTAATCCAGGACAAAGAAAAGCTGCTTTTAGTAATTCTGCACAGTGAATACCTAGATTCAATTATGAAATGTAAGAGGCATATCAAGGAACAAATACTTGATCATAAAATCATATGACTAATGAAAGGAAGGGGAAAATATTATCTGTAGGCTTCTAACAGTGAAAGTCACCAGAAAGAGTAAAATTTATGTGAAATTGACCAAGCAAGAATGGTCCTTTCTCTCCCAAATATATTAAGCTTTCTATGGTTTGTGTAGAGTTAGCGAGTTAAATATCTCTTTTGCCCTCCACAGGGAGTAACAATCTGAACACATGGATACTTCAGACACCAAGAAGAGAAGAGCGTACCAACAACTAAAATTACGAACTAATTTTGAATGATATACCCACAAATAGGTATGAAATGAGCAGCAAAATTTTGTGAATTTCTCTGCTGCAATGCCTTAATCTATGGCTTCACCTAGGAGCCGTATTTCGGGCAGGTTCTGAAACTAATTTTGCTAAATACAGTACACATGAATGGTTTAGTTCCATATTCTAGAAAAAGTAATTTCACTATTCGACCACAAAGCTAGCCATCTACCAGAACAAAATCTTGCCAATTCGGATAGCTAGGCAACTAAAATAGCCACATCACATATCTGTTCATACTTCCTTCTCTTTTCTGCAAAAAACACACAATATATCTGCAGGTTGCCATAGTAGAAAAACCAACAAACAAACCCAAGAACCACAAAATCGACCAGGAATTTCACTCAGCTGGCAAAACACTCTTCTCACACACAAAATCGATACATGTATACAACTAAATTTGCAAAATGCCAGATAAACAGAAGCTTATCACTACAGTCAATAACCAAGCATACAACAAAACCCATAAACAAGAAATGCATAAACAAACAACAATTAGAGAAAATAAGCAAAACCCAGAAAAATGTGGGTCAAAGAAACGAAAAATACCTCACAGAGTGCAGAAACAGATTCAAGGAGTGACCCCTCTATGCCTTGGCCACCGACTTATAACGAGAAATATAAGAGAATTGGAGAAAGGCGATGTACAGAAATTGGAGAGAAAGAGGGTCACTCTATAAATATCGTGTAATGTTTGTGCGAAAGATCTTTTGCTTTGTCGGGGCTCGAATTAATTGTTCGGATAGTTGCAGAGCTCTCGCCCTTCTCGTGGCGTCGTGCGAACTGTCAAAATAAAAATTTTCGTTTTTTAAAAGATGGACTCTTATCCCGACACGTAAGGCTTCTAGATCAAAATCTGGTGGACCCCACAGACGATTTTTACGATGACGATTTAATCGTATATTCGCAAATAATAAACTTCAGTTGAATTTTTAAACAACACTAAAATGAGAAGAGAAAAGAAATTAAAATGGGTTACTATCCACCATGCGATATTTTATTTTCATGTGAATTTTTTTTAATTTATTTATAGTTATATCGATATATTAATTAAATTAAAAATATTATAATTTATTATCAATTATTTTAATATATTCATATATAAATTGAATTGATATAATATATAATTATATATATATAATTTAGTTTTGAGGATGTTGTCTTTACTTTCATCTTCTGTAACTATCTCAGTATCTTGAAAAAATAAATATTTTTCAATTATTACTCAGGTTTTGCTGATGTATCGAAATGAGGAGTTGAATAAATTGCTTCGATCCATATATCATCTTCTGGGGAGAATGGTTTCGTGAAACTCGATGTAAGTTTCAAGTTAATAAAACAAGCAACTTCTGATTAATTATTTTTGGGATTTTAAAAGGAAAAGGAAAGAAAGCTAAAAATTCGCAGAAAATCATATAGAGAAACAAGCCTTATCCGAAGGATAAAGAGCCCTCATTAATGACTTGCCTATACTATCTTCAATTCGATAAGCAAATACACCATAGAAAATGACTAGGCTGCCCCCCGTGACAAAACATGGATATGACTCTATGATGGAGCCACATACCAAATCCTTATTTCATGTCAAAGCAACTTTACATATTTGCTAGACATGTTGTGCCTTCAGGAAACCAGAATACCACAAGGAATTGAACTTTTTATAGAGATTGCTCCCTTGTATCATCTAATTAGAACTTTTCAGGTATGAAATTGAAGAAGCAGCATGCTGAAATTCACCAAGCACTGCAATTATTAGGCAAAATGCAGCCCTGTCTTTGGGGCGTCGAGGGAAAATTAAACTTGGCTGTCTATTATGATGAGGTTTCAACAGCCATGGTCATACTAGAGTCATCCGAAGAAATGTTTTTAAAGGAAAAAAGTTCACCTCTAAGGTCGATATGGCATGTAGATAGTGATAAGATCATCATATATTGAACCCACAAGACATGCAAAAGTACAAAATAGACCGTGTGAATTGAGCGGAACCTCACAAAAGTTACTAAACTTCCAATGATCTTTACCTGTAAACATTCCACGGATCAATACTCAGGTACCCGTACTGCTAGCTAGGAACATGCAATTCTTCAATACAGATGTTTACATGACAAATGCTACAAAAATGATATGATTGCAGCAAAATCTAGCGGCCTCTACCACGTCCACGCCCACGACCACGGCCCCTGCCACGCCCCAGAGGTCTCCCTGAAAAGGTAGATGATAGAACATCAGACACCAGGGGAGGTGAACATGAACATGAATCATAAACAAACCTAGAAGCAACTATGGTCATACCTGCAGTTGGCTTCTTGGGCTTGACTCTAGGTGTCTCTTCCACCAGCAATGTCTCAAGATTTAAGCTGTCAGGAAGGATGTAATAACGAATATTATTACCCCTTACACTCAAATGATCCATAGTCACTGGATTCTTTCCCTTCAAGATAAGCTTTACAGTCTTCAAATGCGTGTTCATGCTGATATCAACACCTATAAAAAGGAACAGAAATACAATCAGACTGCAATAAATATCCAGAATCATAGTTGTTAATAGCGCACGGCGAGGGCGCAAGCATTTTTATAGTACGGAATACATGTACTGAATAAATATATATTTCATACATCAATATATATTCACATCAATAATGCATAAATAAGTAAATATAAACACTAGAACTAATTTTAATGATAATACCATAAAAGAAATTTGCAAAATAAATAAGTCTTAGGAAAAATATAGGATTTCAAAACTTCAAAACATGCAAGATGATTAAACAAATCCTACATAATCATTATAAAACAAACACAAATCCAAATCTTCCCTAATCTCTAATTTCACTCATTTTTGCAAGATATTTTGATTGTTTTTATTTTATTTTTAATAAATTTACACTGGGCTTCGTCCACTTTTTTTTAGGCTCCATCCCTGAGGCGCTATATGTATAATGGCATCGCCATAAGCAACTCAGAGCCATTTTACAAAATGGCTCTGAGCCTGCGCAATGTGTGCGCCATGGCGGGCCGTTAATAACTATGTCTACAATATTTTTAACCAGATAAGCCAATTGCTTTAGGGTGGAAGATCAGTTTTATCATGTCTCCAATAATTATATTAAAATTATGTTTGATCTCGCTATGATCAACAATGAAATTTCCATGAGAACCTGGACTCATCTTACTAGAAAAAACCTAGTCCAACAGGAAACATTGTGTACAGCAAACGGGAAAGTGCTTTAGATAAGAATTAGAAACTAACGATACTTATGTTGTCTGAAAGCATAATCATAACACTAGTATCTTTCCCATGAACGAACTAGTCCACACATATTTCTGGAAAAACTAGAAACTAGCAATAGTGATATTGTTTGAAAGCAAAATCATAATCAGAACAAATGCTTGTCTAGCTTGCAGAATTCATTTATCAACATGAACCAACCAAAGATCTCACAATGAAGCAGGAATTCGCCCAACTCTAGTTCCAACTGGACTTGAAGGAATTTCTGAATCATCAAATTTTATTGACTTGCTCCAATTAAAAAATACTGCCCTTACTATATTCATTTGCAACAACAACCACAGTGCACAACCAATTCCTCTTCTCTCCATTTCCACATCTAATGCCGATAACGACAGTTAAAAAACTCACAATCGCACATAAAATTCCCCGAAAGATACAACAATAATCGATAATCGAGGTCTGGAGGAAGAGAAGAACCTGTAATGGTGCCGTGTACAACGGTGCCGTTCTTGAGCTCAATCGACACAGTCTCATTGTTCAATTTCATCAAAAACCTGATCAAAGTAAAATATCAAAAGACACATCAAAACATATTAGAATAAAAATGAAGCGGAATCAAAAGAACGTACTGAAGAGAAGACAAACCTTACGAGCTTCATTTTGGCGAGCGAGGGGCAGACGAGAGGAGAGCTAGGGTTTTGTACAAGCAACAACAAAACAACGCGAGGGAGAGCCTTCTGAAGGAGGAGAGGGTTTTAGCCTTTTAGGCTTCCAGCGACCAACTACTAAATTACCGACGACCACGACGGCGTCGTATTTTCGCTCCTGAAAACTTTTGGGCCTCCATCTCACGAATACTCCTCAATGGGCTGCCCCTCCTAATCCTAAGATATCAACCCCTTAAATTAAACCATTGAAAAGAATCATTGATGTTCGGCCCAATAAAAATAAAACACTAAAAAGCCCTTCAACATCTTTTTATTGGAATATTTACACCCATAATTTATAATTTATTTATACAAATCATTCATATTTTTTACAAATATTATAGAAATCACCCATAACAGAAAAAAAAAATAAAAAATAGTTTGTGTAATATTATTGATATTTTTTGTGGGTGTATGTATAATTTTTCAAAAGATACGAATAATTTGTGTAAATAGACTATAAATCCGATGAGAGGGTAAATAAATCCTAGTTGATCTAAAACACATATATATTCTAGTTTGCTTGCATTTTTATTTGAATCGGGTAAATCATAGTTAAGTCGGACCATACAATTGGCATTAAATTAGCAGAGCTCATACCACAGATCATAGTGACATAAATAGCCAAAAAATGAACCACTATAATAATAATAATCAACAGCGTATATACAAATTAAGTATAATTCAGTTTCTACACTAGCTAGCTTTTTTGGTCGGACCAAACACGCTGATATAACCATTGACACCCTATTTCATAGGCTTACCGAATAATATTCCTTAACCTAGGTGTTTCAGCACATGATACTAGCTATATAAATCCCGACATCATAATTTTAAGGCTTTATATTTGGATGAAATAACAATATTCTTGACATGTTTGTGGTACCTTGGAGAATATATAGTAAATTCTGTCATCCTTAATTCGTGCAAGAAAAATAGCCCAAATTTAAGGATGTACTTCCAAAATCAATGATGCCATCAGATTTGCCACAGCCCGATGAACCAATAGTAGCCACACCAACCGGGCATTCATCGGATCATCATCGTCCTAACCTCGCAGGTTGCGATTCCCCGCAAGCCAACAAGACCCCAAACTCACGCCTTCGTCCTCTTATCACCCGCTTACCTCACTCGGATATACTCTCTCTATTTATCTTCTATTTCATTCAATTTATGCATGTTACATTACGTACATAAAGCTGATGACATGTAATTTATTTTAAAGATAATTATGTATATATATATATATGATGTGTATGTTGAGTGAAATAGAGAATAGAATAGATTTTATAATAGAAAATTCAATTCGCTAGTCTATTACACCGACTTATACTTTCTTGACGTGTGGATGATCCACGTGTCTTCATTTATTGCATGCATGCTCCATGCTATTAACATCTATCCTCATGCAAACTCCTTACACTCTTCTGCAATATCATTCGAGACATGTCGACTTTCGTTCTCTTCTGTCTTCTTTCTCTCTTCTTTGGAGTTGCATTTCCAGCCTTCTTAGCACCCATTACGACAGACTTGCCCAGTAAAAAGTACATGCTGAGAATTTACCTAAAAACCCCTCCACAGCCCGCAAATTTACTTCTTGACATCAGCGCTT
Organism: Sesamum indicum; assembly: GCF_026168435.1. NCBI lineage: Eukaryota > Viridiplantae > Streptophyta > Magnoliopsida > Lamiales > Pedaliaceae > Sesamum > Sesamum indicum. The sequence continues at coordinate 26,484,405 of NC_142662.1, forward strand.
CCTTCAGTACTTTAGTCTACTGTAGTCACAGCCATTACAGCTCCTTCGGCTCCACTTCATGCAAACTTAGGTCTGCTTCTCCCGGTCCGGTTTGTTCCAGTGACTCGCTTTCTATGCCCGTAACCGACGGCCGGAATCCGGGTCAACTTGGTGAGATTCCGGGGTTCATATTTGCATGTGGCAAAAGGTCTTTACGCAAAGGCCTTGTTAAGGGTGCTGCCGGTTTAGCCGGTCTGGGCCGGTCTAATTTGTCGATCCCGGCGCAAGTCAGCAGTTTTTCCTCTGAGAACTTGGTGTTTGCGCTTTGCTTGTCCGGTTCACCCTCGGCTCCTGGGGTGGCGTTTTTCGGTTCAGGTGGCCCGTATTACTTTCTTCCCGAAATTGACCTCTCAAAATTCCTTAATTACACCCCACTCCTGTCGGATCCAGCTGGTAGTGGGAGCACGGTAATAAATTACTCCAACCCCTCGAACGAGTATTTTATTGGTTTGACGGCAATAAAAGTCAACGGGAAGGCCGTGAAGTTCAATCAGACGCTTCTGAGCATTGATGAGAAGGGATTTGGTGGGACCAAGTTGAGCACGGTAACTCCATACACCTCGCTGCACTCTACAATTTACCGGGCATTGACTGAGGCGTTTGTCAATGAATCAGCTGCGCTCAATCTCACTATAACACAACCTGTAAAGCCATTCAACGTTTGCTACAATGCGGATGAGGTTATGAGTACGCGCATAGGACCGGCAGTTCCCACCGTGGATTTTGTGCTGCAAGATGATGATGTGATTTGGAGAATTTTTGGGTGGAATTCAATGTTCAGAATCTTTCGTGATGGTGTGGATCTCTACTGTTTGGGATTTTTGGATGGTGGGCCTAACCCAAGATCGTCGATCGTGATTGGAGGGCACCAAATGGACGATAACTTGTTACAATTTGATCTGCAGTCCAACAGGCTAGGGTTTAGTTCTTCCCTTTTAGTACATGGTACGATGTGCGCTAACTTTAATTTTACAACCAACAATAACTTGAGATAGGTGAGAAGCAAAGCGTTTGTAATGATTGTGACATCCTAAATTCATGCTGATAAATAAAGTCGTGTTAAGTATCTGTAAGCTCCCATCTAATTATTGTTTAGGTTGAACAATTCAATCTACTAAGTTAAATCGGTGGAGTTATCAACTATGGGAATCTAATTGGACAAAAACTCAAAATGTCTATTTTGTCCGGATTTTAGCATGGCAAATTATCAATTCCCTTCATGTGCATTAATGAGCTAAAGTCATATTTGTAGTTAGATCATTTTACATGTGTATCATTATTTTGTGACACAGTAAATACATGATTAATTTTTATATAATCAACATAGTCAATCTAAGTAAACTAACTACAACTAATTCCGGATTTCTATATTACACATTTTAATTTTGATTTAATCTATAGCCTATTTATTCCACAATACAAAATAAACGGGTTTTGATAGCTATTATAATTGTCATTAATATTTAAAAATAATTTTTCCTATTGCTTGGGATTGAATTTATCTGATGATATCTATGTCTTCTTCTCTTTGAATTTGAATTTGCATGTCATGTCCTTTCAGCATAATTCATCAAAGAATACTCATTTGTATGTTAGAGCAATCTTTTTAGGTGTTGTTTACATGGAAGGACCGGGCTTCATACAATCTTTTAAGTTGTCGTTTACAAACAAGGATCGGGCTTTCTTCGTCACCCATCCTCTGCCTTTTTCTACAAAATTGATAGAAAAGTCACAAGTGCTATGATTTGCATTAGGTTGAACTTGTTTACCGTAAAAAATAAATTATATTGGGCTCTCTTTAAATTTTATTATAATACGAATGCTCTTTTAAAATTAACGATTATTTATTAATATCCCGTACAATCGATAGTCATGAGATATATTTGTTAAACGATTATTAATTTTAAAGAGATATTTATAATTTTTCAAATATCGATATAAAATATTTGCAATTATAACAAACTTAAGGAAAACTCCCTGTATTTTATCCTTAGTTAAAAGTATTCTTCTACAGTAATTTGCACTTGTCACCCTGAACAATGAGAAATAACAAAGTGCCCCTTGAAATTGGTAAATTGCATAAAATCCCCTATCTTATTTTGATGAGGTTGCCAAGACAACGAATGTGCTTGCTTGCCAAATTTTCATATAAAAACCTCGAAATGCCAATACATGTCATCCAAAGCTGTGCATATATAAGCCAAATTGTACAGTACATTGCATGGAATTGCATAAAAACCATTATTCAGAAATCATGTTATGTCATTAGACATTTGAAGCAGTTCATCCACTTGAAAGTTCTCTTTGATTTACACCAGAAGAGAACCCTCCATCACCGCCACTGCTGTGCCTCGAAGCAACACTCTTTGATTCTTCTCGTCAAGATGCAGATGTAGCACGCCACTTCTCGGCGATGCCTAATTCGAATGCATGAAATAAGCAGCTTTAGCACATCAAATCTGAATGTGCAAGAATGTGTAGTCACAGAGAGAATGTGTTTACTTGATATGCGATAAAGTCAGATTTCCCGAGCTTCTTGCTCCAGTAGGGCGCTAAGGCACAATGTGCACTTCCGCATACAGGATCCTAAACATGCAAAAATGGTGGCATATTATTCCTGAATTATTATTGTAGTCTGTACATATGAAATTGCAGCCCTCAGGGTCAGGTTAACAAGAGTAACATCATGGACTCGAGACAGTTCAAATATCTATATCATTGTATTGTGCTTTATTTTGGGCGTTCATACTCAATGTACATGGAAGGAGATAAGATATTTTCAAAAGATTACAGCATATTACCTCGTTAATCCCCAGTTTTGGGCAGAAAAAACGACTGAAAAAATCAAATCCTGAGCCCGCAGGAGCAAGTCCAGTAATGATAATTCCTCTGCCAGGACACTTTTGTATCTCATCAAAATTGGGCTCAAATTCGGCAACTGCCTCCCCAGATGGCAGCATAACCTGCCCAAATCATAGCATATGCATATCACTTTTTGCCAAAAAAGTTTTTTCACCTCTGTAGTGCAAGAACGTAGACCTTCATTGAGCAAGTTAACTTTTAATATAAAAGAAGATCCACTTCCATACTAAGTAGCTCTTACAAATAAGTAGCATAAATTAGCTATTGTTGCAAGAACGAGAACATCAATGTAACAACAAAGTGGAATACGCACAATGAGATCGCCGTCTGTAGTCGTGATCTCATTTACAGAAGCACCGCCCAAACTTTTAGAAATAGCTGAAACATCTCCAGGGCCATTGTACTGTGTTACTGGAACAACTGGAAAATCCAGTTCAATGAGGAAGCTGTCAGGTGCGTTACCATTCAGCGAGTTGGGCAAATCTAACACTTTGGTCTCAGGTACCCTTTTCGCCGTCAGAATCCCCGAGAGTGTCAGGAACTCAATTGTATCAGATTTCACCAAATTATACGCGAAGAGAAAGTGAGATGCAGCTAAAGTTGCATGTCCACAAAGTTTGACCTACAAATGAACATCAAACTCATCCATCTGCTTGCATTGACATTTTTAATCAAACATGAAGAATTACCAGAGGAAACAGGCACCCATAGTTTAAACTAGTTTCTAGCATGCAATCAAAACAAAAGAATTCAGACATTGGAACTGAAAATTGTCATTTTCCGGTACAATATAATTGAACATCAACCCACCATTTAAGGAAACTTAAACTGAATCCAAGACAGGGTCGTGTGTGGTTCTTGACAATTGACATCAGCTTTGGAGCATTTTTAACCAACTAAAAAACCAGATCAAGAATGTCTTCAATAGGTAAAGAGAGTGAGCAAAACTGAACTGGCCCAACATCATTTGATCACCAGTATATGGGCTATCAAGAGTAATTCACATAAACCCATTCTCAATGCACTATACCTCATCAAAAGCTATAAAAATAGAATTAAATTATAATAAAGTATTGAATTGTCAAATGACCATCACGATATGCTCAATCTGGAAGAATGAAGTGAAATAGTTAAGAGTGTACCTCAGCTACAGGAGTAAACCAGCGAAGTCGGAACCTGGGGACAGAACCGGTCAGGGACTCAGCCGAGTCGGACAACCGAGTCAAGTAGCAAGTTTCCGATATATTGAACTCACGCGCCACCAATTGCATCCACTCCTCGTCTCGCTCCTCCTCCAGCAGGCACACCGCCGCCGGGTTCCCCTTGTACGCCGAGTCAGTAAATGCATCAACCTGAGTTTATTCCATTTACAGATCAAACCCATTACAAAATCAAACATGCTATTGCGTGTGGATGAGCAGAAACAAATAAAAATCCACTCACGACGCAGTATCTGACGGGTTTCTTGGCCATGGTGAACTGCGCAGAGGAAATCAACAACAGCAAGACTACTGATGATAACTTCCCCGACTTTCAACAATCAGCTACTGCCCATTTTCGTAAACGAAGAATCCGATTATCAAATAAGATTATGCAGAGAAGTACTGGAAAATTGCTACCTGCCTCCAACTTGCTTGTTTGACCCGTTTTGGCGGATAGTCGTCGCCGCCTCAAATTGCAATGATTGGTTAAGAATTTCAAATGTGGAGATGAGGGTCCCCGGGCCGTAATTTGGATATTTTGGGTATTGGGCTTTGGCCCAGGCCTCAGAGTTGGAGGTAAATGGATATGGGCCAGAATATGCCAGTTCACCTTCGGCCCAAAGTAGATTATCAATAAACACGATTTTTTTTTAATAAATAAATATATAGTTGTCTGAAATATTTGCCAATCAAATTTAGTTTATACCCCTTAATCACTTTTCTCAAAACCCAAAGCAAAGACAGTAGGTCCCCAACGAGCAGTCCAACAGGATTGAGCTTAATGGCCCATCAACAAGATATTGTACCATTATTTTCGTACTTCCATTAACTTGATTCGCCCAAAAATAAATTCAATATAATAGGATGATTGATCAAAAAAATAAGGACTCACGGCATACATACTCCCAGCATCTTGAGGCATATCATACTAAAAAATCTAAAACAAACTCAGACTGAATCGGCAGCGGCTTGACCTAATTTTGCAGAACTTGAGTTGATTGAGAATAACTCACTCAAACGGTTATATCGTTGTCCAAATAAGTCTAAATCTCAAACTATTATTTTTTAGTTGGCTAACACACGTATTTTTAAAATGGTGTATCATATGTTGCAGCTAACTTTTGAAGTTTGCACCCCATTGACCTATAAGTAGAGTCCATACCCGTGATTTGTGGCACTCACCTTACAAATTTTTATTCTATTGTTTTAATTCGGATAGATAAAAAAAAAAAAATTAAATCCAATTATTTCAAGGGTCATATTTTTTTTAAAAAAAAAAATAGTAACTTAAAAAATATCTATAAATTTAAAGGAGGAATGAGCCTTCCATCACAGAAACAGCTTTTCCCCGGATCAACACTCTTTGATTCTTCTCATCCAAATCACTAACAATTTATATATAAATTGTCATGTTATGATGAGTAACGTACAATAAAATCTCTATAAATTAATAACCTTGGAACCATGAAATTTTATTAATTTAGAGAGATATTAATTTATCGATAAATTAATATTTTATTAATTAAAAGAGAGACCTTTTAAATTCAGCAAATTTAGTACATATGTATTGAAAATAAATGAATTCATATATGCTTCATTGATTATATTCATGCATCAATCAATTTTTTATAACTAATTAAATATATTCATGTATAATATCAATTTACTATATACAATTAACTATTATATTCATAGACACATGTATCAATTCATTGAAATTACTTATATACATGTTTACAGTAATTCGTTGCACTTAAATAACTATTATAACCAATTAAATATATTCATGCATGATGAATGAAACATATATTACATAAATCTCTATAGGATAATAAAATAATTTATAACACCCAACCATGTCTCATCATCTAAAAGGCATAGCAAAATCATCCATGAATGATTAAATGCGTAAAGCATTACAGACTTCATATTTTAGTAAATTACCTTAATATTTATAATTGTAATATTTATGAATTATTAATTTAGAGTTTTAATGGGACCTAATATTTATAAAGGAATTTTCCAAAAAATTATTATTTTATTATCTTATCGAATTTGATGATTTTTTACAAAGGCTCAAGTCAGGACCGGAAGATTTTATTATTTTAGAGAGTTTATTAATTTATAAAGGTTTTACTGTATTTATTATATTTATATAACAGTATTCGAGATTGATTTAGCTAAAAGAAACAGGAAGATGACCTCATCGCCATCACGAGTGGAGTATTTCACAAGCTTTCTGCCCATATCTGTGTAAGAATTATAGTGTGATTGATCTTTCGAAAGGCAGACAGACAAGGTTGCCCTATATTATGGATAGATTTCACCTCGTCCGACGTATTGAACACAGACAAAACTAACAATACGTACCACAAAGATAACTTCTCTTCACCCCCTGAGATCTCCATTCGACGCACACACATGTATATATTTTGTTTTTAAAATAAAATACATAATGACATTCTTATACGCATGAAATAATATTTCGGATGTACTATAAAATGAAATGAAATTTACAATAAAAAATCCAATCCAGTTTTTGCCTTCGACAAAAGATATTTGGTTATAGGATCTCGATCTCTAGTCTTCATTAAAGTGAATTACCCAACATAATTTGTAGTTAATTACTAATCAAAGCTTGGTTAAGAGAACTACACATTGTTCCATGCACCAAAGATGTCTCAACCTTATGATATAAGATACAACAAGACCCTGAAATCCAACAATTTTTACAGACACATAACCTGAATTACACTAGGATTACAAGGAATTCTTGGTCACTGAGCAATTATTAGAGTGATTAAATGATGGGAGTAACGAGTCATTACATCCTAGTAAAACCTAATCAAATGTAAAAATAGCACAGGTTGGTTGATTGGTTTGTTGGTTTTATAGTACAGATGATTGAAGGAAACAATGGCAGCATCAGTCACCAGAACCCTTCTTTTGCCATCTTCAGGAAGTTGGAGAGCGTGATGTTGGGGAGATCTGCGGAAACCGACTGTTTCTTCTTTATCCTTGTCATCTTTGAGGACTCACTGCCTTGCGTCTCTGTAACTGTGGTCGACACCAAATTATAGAACTGTCCAAAGGCAATTATGTCAGAAAAACGGGAACAAATCTTGGTTTCGAGAAATTTCACTCTAATTACACGACTTTGCAAGATTCAAGATAATTTGACATAAAATCATATCCGCAGCCAAGATTCTAGATATACAGAGAGTTATACATTGGAAATGCGGGCGTGGAAATCAATGAAAGTGAAAATAAAATCGAAAGATGTACTTCGCAAACACCGTGTAGTAGTAGGCGATGGAAAGGATCTTGAACGTGTAGCACCAGAACATCTCTGTTGCCGCTGTCCTTGACAAAAGCTCGGATGCATTCCTGAAAGCGATTATTGCAATTAGTTGCAGCAGGTGGAGGGAATAGAATTCATAAGCCAGGAAAAGAAAAATCCATAAATATGATAAAAGCTTGATGGATGGTTAGTTCATCTGCCTGAAGGGCATAAGGAAATATGAGGCTAAGTAGGATAAAATTACCGCTGTGAGAATATGAGATGTCATGGAGTAGTATAAAAGATCGGCTGCTGAAATACGAGACTAAGTACTATATTTTATTTGAACAGAAGAACAGTATTTATATGCATATTTGAATTGTAGTAAAGATTCCATGAAAATAAGTAGGAGAAGTTGAAGGTAAAATCATCAACTTCTGCATGTGCAATTACGCTATGATAAATACGACCCTAGTCCAAATTTTTTGGTGTAAAAAGTACTCTCTGGTTAAATAATAGGAAGTGAATATATGATTTTATCAAGCAAATCTCAAATACCTCGTATCCATTGATCAAGTCTGAAAGATAGCATCGACGAAGTGCCTCTCTAGTTCTACTATCTACCCGGTGCCAAGCAGTAAGTGTAGCGACTTTGTCAGCATCTAGCCGGTCTCTCCGCTTTGCCGACGAGCTTTCAAGGGATTTCATGATAGATGCCTACCAGAGCAGGAAATCACAAAGAGTTGGAGCATGTAGAGGATAATAGTCGGATACTAAAAGCAATATGTCACGATTCGGACAGAGAAGCACAGCATAATGACAGAAATCAAAACAACAAATAGAACACTCGATTTCTCTATCTCATGCTCAGCAAATAACAAATCATGACTTTTAAAATTCCCGATGTGGGACACATACATTGCAGATAGAAAGAGCTTAAAACTGGCCAAAATTAGGCTCTCTTTCTTTTTCAATATATAACAAATGCATCCCATTTGATAATGTAAATAAAAGCAGAGAACCTCCTTATCCATGTCTATATTTCTGAAATTATCCCACTCCCCCACATTTGTCATGCAAAACGGTGAAGGAGGCACATCATCACCTGCAAAATCAAATGATTGAAATCATCAAATTTAGCATATACCAAGCATCTGGGATGCTTGGACATTCATTTGCCCAGGGTAAATGCGTGAAGTGGGCACCATTTCAAAGGCACACAAACAAAGAAATCCTCTATGACCACATCGTCATGGCATGAATTTCAATCATGTAGAACTTAAGCATTTCTGTTATCTTTAACAACCTAATGATATACGGAGATAAAGATGCTTATCAACTTAGACGGTGTTTGATTTTAAAGGCAGTTTACAACTTTTTTCCAAGAACAAACTTACCCCAAGGTGGTGGAGCAAACAATCCTCTAATTTCGTCAGCATTCAAACGAGGAACAAGCTCCATCAGCAAACGATCATTTAACCATCTCCGCGATCTTCTGTTGCTAACCTACAGCGAGGATTGAGCATCAGCCCACTAGTTGCAAAACATTACATCCAAGTGCTCTTGGGCATGTGACGTAACATACCAGAAACATCGATTGCTGCGATTGTAAGTATCTTCTACTTTAAAAATTTTCACAGCCACCTTTGATATTACAAGGTACTAAAGTTTGCTTACTACCCTCTAAAGAGCTAAACTACAACAAGAATAAGATCCAATTTGCTCTATTAATGATTCATTATACTCCACTTTTTAATTCAACTCACTAACGTTGAAATCGAAAAATGAACCTTAACAAGAAACTAGTGCAAGAACACGCTTCATTGAATCAAAATCTGAATATTCATTCAATGTTAGCAAGATTTGACCATTTCAGAGCTGGAGCAAGTTCAATTAGTCAAGATCAAGACTTCATCAAAGAGGGATGCTAAATAATTCATCTCTTTCAATAAAAGAGACATGAGAAATTACTCTTCCAGCCAAGCCCTCAAGAAACTCGATCTTCTTCTCAATTTCCATCCCCCGAGATTTCACATTCCCATCTGCAAACCATATTGGACACAAAAGCCACCGCCTTTAGTAAAAAGAAAAAGAAACAAACACGGCCCAACAGGATTTTTCCTGAGATTAAACCAACAAATCAGCGGAAAGACAAGAAACCCATGGTAAAAATCGAACCTTTGGAATTCTCGAAGAGGGTGGCGTACATAAGAAGATCTTGCTCTGTCTGTAAAATTTCAGGAGTCGCCATGATTGCTCGGGTGGCTATAAGTTTCCTCCCTTCTCAAGGGTATGTTTCGGTTTCTGCTTGTTGAGCTTTTAGAGAGATATGGGAAGCTGGGAAAATCTGTTGAATCTCCGGTAGGAAGGAAATCTTGCAAGTCCTGAGGGGGGCTAATACCAAACACGGCCTTAATAGCAAGATGGAGAAAGAACTAGGAATATGCTTTTTGAGCCATTTGATCCCAAAACAACACATTGTCTCCTTTTTTCTTTAATAATATAATAAAGATTTTATGACGCAAATTATCCCAAAATTGGTGAATTGTGGTGCACAATTTTCTTTTCTATTGCAACTCTTTTCCACTAAATTCTTTAATGAGATTATACTTTAAATTAAAAAAATTGTATCACTTTTTAATATTAAAACGAAAAAATAATCACACCGCAACTTATAAAGTAAACTGACTTCACTTGCGAAAATTTCAAAAATATTTATGGGTCGAACAAAACGAAATCACTTTATAAATAAATTATCATTATATTTATATAAAAATAATTATATCAATTTAAATGAATCTTTAAACTCCGTTTTTTTCCCAAATATAAGTTTATGTGAATTGGCAAAGGGCTACTTCGGAAAAAACAACAGTGAACTGGAAATGGGCTATTAGGCCCAAGTGACTAATTTTGAATGACATTTCTTTTCGGCCCATACGAAGCCCATATGTGTTCAGCCTTTGAACCGAAAACTTAATATAATCAATTTTCACCGAATTTATTAATATTAAGGAAAAAAAATAAAAATTAATATTTATCTTCAATAAACTTAGTACTAATTTAGTGCAGGTTCAACTAATTTTTTCTGATCAAACTACCCATATAAAATATAAGATATACATTCTCATATGTATTAGCATGCGAAAATGTATAATGATAATTTTATTAGAAAAAAATTTGCTTGACCTTTTAAGTTAGTAATAAGGTTACTAGGAGTCAAATGGATTTTTATTTTTTTTTCTAATATCAGCAAATTTGGAGAATTTAAACTACAGGATGAATTTATTTATTAGATAAAACCAAATATATGAATGTTAAATATAATTTTTCAAACCACATATACGTATATTTATGCAAAATCTTAAGAAAAGACATTATAATAAATAATTAATATACAAAGTGTGGGTTGAAAGGGGTAATTTTGTCCATTCATTCAAATCCAACAAGAAGAGCATGAAAACCAGCTGCTGTTCGCCCTCTGCAATGCAATAGTGGCGACTCATTGCACAAACGTACCATGCACTTAAAACCTGTACGCACCCCTGCTCATTTTAGTTAGCTCATATCTCACAGCTCAACACACACACACACACTCTTTTCCTTTTTCTCCTCACGTTCACAGCGTCTCCTCTGTTGAACAAATATCCGAAGAGAAAAACCTGTAAGAATTTCTCCCAGTGTTTCCCCCTCACCGAGGCTGCTTTCCGTGTAACTTGATTTACGCTTATGTTTTATTTGCTCCGGCTAAGACACGGATTTTCTACCTACTTAGCATACAATATGGATGAAATCAAAATTTTAGCGGATTCGGATTAACATCCGCTTGTCTCTGCTTAGTCAATCTTTTCTTTGTTTGACTCGATGGATGGTGTTTTCCTGTTTTTTATTCGTATATTTGATGTTGCTGGGGGATTTCGGATACGGTTTATCCCCTTGCTTTTTTACATTATATGTAGTAATAAACAGGCACGCACACATTTTCTGTTTTTATAAGTTTTTATTGGAGTACGCAAACGGATGATTCTGCGGATCACTATGGGAAAAAGAAAGAAAACTCATTGTGGAAGGTTGAAATGCAGTTCCGCATATATATGAACTGCTTTTACGCACTGATTGCTGATTTTGGTCTGACTATGGGTGATTTAGCTAAATTTATTGTGGTTGTTTAATAAGGGAACATTAGGAGGATATTTACTGTATGGATTTTGTATAATTATCATTTTCTTTCAGTTGACATTCGATTGGTTTTTTGGCTTTTGCTGTACAAAGCAATGGATGTCATGTATGAGCGACATGATCACGGTTATTTGCTTTCTAAGGAATGTCAGTGAGTCAATACCCATCTCTTTAGCTATGTTTCATGGGTTATTATCATCATATCATGGTAAATTAATTTAATTCTCAATTTTAATTTCCCTAATCGATGCTGAGTAGTTGTACAATTCGCGCATAAAGAATCAATTCCGTCAAAGCTGGGTACGAGTTCAATGTTTGCATACCATCTCGCACCCTGTTTGTGCGACAACTTTGTTCTCTTTTTTGGTTCGAATTTTGCCAGACTCCTAGTGATCTGCTTCAAAATTTAATTCATTTTCTGAAATTGGCGATTTGCTTATGAACTTGCTGTTTTATGGATAGAGATTCCAACTGTTATATTGTGTTTGACATTTATCATGGCAGTTCTGAGCCTGATGACATGGAAGGACAGAATTGCGTACATGATTTGCAGTTTTTACCAATGGGTATTAATTGGATAGCAACTAATGCTTCTGGTTTACTTGGCGACTATGATGCAAGCCAGCACTATATCATGAACCCAGGAAGTAACTGGATCCATCCAGAACCTGTTCCTGTTCCCGAATGGATGCATTGCCCACAAACACCTCAAAATTATGTTGACTTTCTGGCTGAGAGGGGGTACACTGAAATCCAGAAACAAATGTCTTACGACATTTCCTCACAAGTACCTAGTTCTAGACTAGCAGATCCTTCTCACTTGGTAAGCCAGCATAACCATCTATACATAATGCTCGGTTACAAATGAGGAATTGGTACCACTGTGAAATAAGAGGATTTTAGAAGTTGTAGTTTTAAAGAAAAAAATCTTAGTTAATTTATTTACTGGCTCCTTATGTGTATATTTATATATGCTGAAAGTAAATCATATATGAGCTGTAATTTATGTACTTTGCTCCAATAGGAAGAATATTTGAGGCCACATAGTGAAGGAAATTTTATCATCACATGCGTCCAGGTGAATTGCTATAAATTTTTCCTACACAAAAAAAAAAAAAAAAACAGAAACCAAAAAATTGCGCTGTCAACTTGTTTCTTCTGGAACTCACATGCAATTGGCCTTGCAGAAACAAGGCTGGACAGAAGACTGTAGCTCTGCTTTTCAAGCTTATTCAAGTTCATGTGCTGCTGAATCAAAATACGCATCCGGAGCCCGTAGAAAAAGATCAAGAGAGAAAGCCTACGCTGCTGATCGTGTATGCATTAGTGCTTCAATCAATTGTATCACTTTCATGGAGTTAATTTACATCAAACAAACATATTAAAACTTGAACTGATTGATCTTTATGCATCCTGCCACTTAAAATGGGATTGTGGCCCAGATCAGCTTCTGATTTTCTGATTCTTCTTTCCAGTGTCGCAGATTGAGAATATCACATTGGCTAGATGCGTTACAGGAATTGGTGCCTCATTCCAAAGAAGTAAGATGGTTATATATATTTAACAAGAACTAATGTTTTTTTCTTTCATAGCTTTTCCTTGTTAGAGGTGAATATAAGTACTTTTATAGATGACCCTAAGCTGCTGGAGTCATAATCCTTCCACTGAAATATCCAGTGCTGTTAAGATAAATACTTTTAACAGCAGATGTGAGTAACTTCTGATTTTTTAACAGATGCCGGATTTAAAAGACCAAGGTTGACAAAATTTTCAGATCTTTATTTTTCTAATGGACCGACAATTTATCATACTTTGTCTTGGGAGGAGGTATCTGCCTACTGATACTTATGGACTACATTGTTCTGCTTCATGGAGACCAATTCTCTCTCCAATCTCCATTGTTATGAATGAAAATTGTAAAGGAATAGTTTGGTAATTTCTGAATTGGTAGCCACTTACAAGTTGTGGCTTGCAGGTTGGTAGAGCAGGTTTGCTGGATGAAGTCATTGACCATGTCCAGTATCTGAAATATAAAGTGAAGGTGAATTTTTATCCTAGTGATAATGTCCTTTCAATTTCGTCTTTTAACTCAAATTTAAAAATGGATCAGAGGAATTTCCTTAAACTGTTAAACTTCTATTCCCTCTACTAGCTTATATTTGGAGAAAAGCTGGTGTATGACATTTTATGGGTGAAACAAAATACCTGCTTACATTTGCTGGGATATTATGACTGATTAGACCTTCTAATGTTCTTCTAGATTATGTGTTTAAGTCAAACAAATGTTCTTCTAGATAATGTGTTTAATCCAAAACACCACATATGACAGCCTTTCACTTGGTGATTCACTTTATTGTTTCAGCTTATTCTCTCTCTTTTTCCTGCATTAGTAACATGTATATAAAATTGGTAATCATGGCTATAAGTCTGAACCAAGTTGTTTGTAAGATGTTGAATATGATTTCCTCAGTTTACTGTTTTTTCTCAAACGGACTCATTTTCCGGGCATTTCACTGTGCAGGATCTGTGCAGAAGCAGGCTAGGTGGTGAATCAACTTCCAATTCTTTTATTTTCCTTGAGGTACTATAAAAACCAGATTGCTTAAAATATATGGAACAATTTCATTTTATCTAAAAGCATTCCCTATTATGCACCCATCATTGACATCAGATGTCTTTGGTTGTCTCAGGGACATGGACATTATCTTGTTCAAGAGCAGATGCTTAATGGGCCTCTGGAAGAGATAATGGGGAAGTTCATTGATGTTTATCCTTCAGCAGCTACTGAATTGTTGCAAAGCAGAGGTCTTATAGTGATGCCTGTGAATTTAGTAGAAGGATTATGTGATCCCATGGAGACACTGGACATCCAAGGTTAGTTTTTTTTTTTGACACCAAAGTCCTGATTTATTGTACTCTTATTTGCTGTCAGTTATTTTTTTAAGACAAAGATCTTCTGATATCTATGTAATGACAAAGTTATAAGGGTGCAGTCTTGATTTTGCAACCAATACATGCTTTGTCTATATGGTCATTTGTTAGTATTCTTCAGTCTTTCCCGGACATCTGCTTTTACTAAAGTTTGTGCCAATTGACAGTTAATATACATGACATCATAGGTTCTTGCACCATCGAGTCTTTGGTTTGATTGACTTAATTATATTGAATCCTGGAATTAACCAATATCTTATGTCTGAATACAGCACATAGATCTTTGATAATGTACACCTCATCCAGGTTTGAATTTGTTATTCTTCTTTTTATCCGAGGTCGTTGTGATGAAGCTGTCATCTGAGATTAAAGATATCCTAATGCAGCTCATCAATACAATGTCGCAGAGTAACTTTTTCCCTAATACAAAAGGTATAGCAAATAGTACCAATATGGGAAAAGTATAAAAGAGGATAAGAAAGGAAAGGATGTATCAAACATAAAAATGATAAAAAAACTCTCCTAACACTTGCATAAAACTGCTACGAAACAAGTTTCCAGAATTTGGTGCAAAAGTGGATCATAGTAACATTATTTTGTTGAGTAAATATTACGTTCTTTATGCAAATGAGGAAACTATCAAAATTATACAAAATGATGATGTAAAACTATGAAAATTGTGGCTCTTGTCTATCAAGCAAACTTGGTCTCAAGCCCAGAGAATATTTGGAAAAGGAAAGCAAATAAATGATGAATGGCCAGTGTCTTCTTCTATTGGGATGCAAATATGTTTTCCCGTATCCAAAACTTTTCTGGCAGTCTTAAGGTGCTTTTGAAGGAAAATGTCGATAATGGAAATATTTGCTACCTCAATTAGCATTCCTTGCTAGAGGAGAGCTGAAATCAAGCCCCATCATGCAATTAAGGTTCACATATGATCGTAAAATTCTGATGTGCTACTTTAGTTTCCTTCTTCACTGATCCTCTTCACCCAATTTCAGTCCTCATTTTCCACATTTCCAGTTTTCCACGTGCATGATTTGACTTCTCTTCATAGGAACACAGCGTCCATGCTCTCTCAAAATCTAATAAATCAGCTACAAAGCATTTCAGCATCCGCTTAGCACGCTCTTGAAAATGTGAAAGTCAAAGGATTTAGTTTGCTAGACAACTTGAATAAAGTTGGCAGTTCACAGATCGATGAAATTGATACAACTTTTAACTAAAACAGTAAATGTTTGGCGCAGTTCTAGAACATCTATTTCCTCCAAAATGTTGATACTTTATGTGATTCTGTGGAGATGCATGCCTTTTCTCCAAGCTTGAGATTTGTGTTTAACTTATATCTATGATATTATTTAGGCATTATTTCTGTTGTGCTGAGATGTTTTCTGCCTTTTATTCTAGCTGGTTATTTCAGCTCTAGAAAGGACTTTGTGGTCCTGAGTATTACTTGGCAATGTCTTTTCTTTTACGTTTGGTTGCTCCATCTGAGTGATGCCTGCTATTGAACAAATAGAACAAGGGACAGTAAACAGCATCCTTCTGGCCTTCTGAAATATCAATGGCCAAAGAACAGATACTTAGAATGAGTAAAGGCAGGGAGATTCTTAAATCATTCTGTGATTAAAAGCTGGGACCAAGTAACCTTTGTCTGACCAACTTTCTGCCTCATTGGCGAAGTTCAGGTGAGGGGTGGTGACTGGCATCTTTTGATGCTAGCATGAGCAGCAAGAACCATAGGATCATACATGATTGTCTGTCATTACACGATGAAAAGTCAAGTAACCATGACTCCGTGCGTGGTCCTGAGCATCAAGCTAGACGGCCAGTTATGGTTATCTAGGAATTACTGGTCAAAACTTGCTGCATACCTTCAAAAGGACCACAACAAGACTGAATTTGATAGTATTGACATTCAACAAGACTTTATTTTTTCTGTAATTTGATGTAAACTATGTAATATGTTTGTCTTGAACTACTACTCCTTTTTCTTTTTTGTTTGGTTGGGGGGTAGGGGGTTTACTTGTTGGCATTTTCATCAGCAAGATCCAAAATGTTATTGTGATCACCTTATTACTCCGTGCAATATTGTAGTACTGTTTTCTATTGATTGACTTCACTTGTGATGATATGCTATAGTCCAAAGCATGCCGCGCTTAACTGGGTTCTGGAGAAGTGATGGACTGGTTTTAAGATATTGGCAGCTTTTATCTATCTAAAAGGATTTAACTGGGACTTCCAACTGATTTCTTTTTACTTCTTTTCTGGGTTTACATGCAGAAAAAGGTGCAGTTCTAATCTCCAAGTGATCATCAAGAAAAATATGGTACGGCGTAATTTTTGGGATATGCACAATTGATGTGATGTTAGTGCACAGATTGCCAACTGATATGACATCACCTTCTCATGAGTCTATTTATGGAGGTAAATCAAGTGGCTTTACTAGTTATTATATCTTTTGGTAGTTGGGTTGATACTGAGTTGCCTTTGGATGTTATAAAGTTGGCACGTTACAATTAGAATTAAACGAGCGCTAAATTGTTCAAACTCAAATATCAAGGATGAACATGATTTTTGACTTTGCCCGTGTTGATCCTATGCATACTGTACGTTGAGATTCTCTAGTTAAAACCTACGTGTCTTCATTGTCTTATATACGGAAGCTATTATCTCTATCATCTACCAGTAATTAGATGAAGATCAAGTGAAACATGGATAGATCAAGTTGACTATGATTTGTTATGCAGGCATGAAAAACAACAGCAAATCTTTCAAATTTGTGTAGTTTTGTTTCCTTTCAAAGTATTGGGATTACACATTCATAAGAGTGGCAATAGGGAACTGTTGCTATTTCATGTATCATCATAATAATTAAGTGATCATGGATGATGTAAGCATGCAGAAACTTGGAATAAGATTCCTTGATGTGATAGGTAAACTATATATTCATAAAAAATGAGAAGGCTTTTCCATGAGCTTGTGCTAAAAGCACGCCTAAAGATTGTTCCAACACATTTGATCCTTTTTCTATCATGCCTTTGCCTGATTTTCAAAATGTATCCAATTTACTATTTGATTTGAATTTCTCTGGATTTCTAATGTTCCAGATAAGGAACTATGTAAATATAGTGCTTAAGTTTGGACTTCCTATTCTAATCAAACAAACATATAAACATATATACGGGTGTTAGTCTACTTTTACAATATTTTTTTAAATTAATTATAACATACTTTTTAAAAAGTTATTGATTTTAAATATATACTGAATTGTTCATTTTCAAATATATGCACCGAAATATTTCATATATGCTCAAGAATGAATCCACTAATATATCTTTTAATTGTAAGGACCCAATTAAAGTTCGTATGTAACTATGTGCCATTTTCTCATTGGTTTTTTCCATGATATCTTAAATCTATTGCTATTACTATGTCAAGATACTAAATTATGCAAGTAAGTTCTGAAAGCATATTAAAATCAAAATATGTCTTGATTGCACTCTTGAATGCTAGAGATCAATCTACATAGAATGTGATAGTCATCACTATCTAATTATTGACATGGTCATGATGATGCATGATGGGAAAATTTATGGTTAGCCTTTTTTGGTTGAGTGGACTGATTCATCATATATAGGACTGTATCACATTGCATTGAAGCAAAAGGCCTATCTGTATAGTTTACTTGTTTATTTTTTTTATTTCTGAAAAAGTAATGATGCACAAGATATAAAAGAATGGACCAAAAAAGAAAACAAAAATGAAGAATGTTGATTCTTTTACCATGATGCAAGCAATTTCAAAGTTTTTGATACGCAGTTACACACATACATACATGTACCATGTCGTATAAAGATGTATACAACATAAGAAATTAGATCTGAATTGTATAATATCTTTTGTTACTCTTGTATCTTCATGTATCATTTTTTTTATGATTCGAAGATATGTATCATATCGTAGAAAGATGTGCGCAATAAAAGATGTTAGATTTGCAATGTGACGGTAGGTTCCTGATGTATTGAGGTTTTTGGAATTTTAGAAGCCAAAATTATTCATCCTTACAACAACTTGCAGTAGGGAATCACAAGTCTACTGGGTTCAAGTAATGTCTAATTTAGATATTCCTTTTCAGCATTATCAGAATAAATCTTTTTCCTTTTCCACGGATAACCTTAGTCAACTTTAAGGTTGAGGGAGAAAAAGGGACCATCAAGGATTCCATTCCATTCCATTATCAGAAATTACTGATCATTACCTTTTTCATCTCATTAAACCTCCAAATTAGTTTTAAGATACTCGAGTCACTGTGAATTAATTGCTCTAATTAAGAAATAGTTATAATTTTAGGAATGTAGATACCATCTTATTATTTTAAGTGAGAATGTTATTTTTTTGAGGAATAAAATGTAATTACATTTTCCAGATTGTGGTGGAAAACTAATTAGTTGGATTGGAGGAAAGCAGAGGTAGTCAAAAACTTCCATTTGGTATTTTATAATGGTGATGGAAGTGCTAAAAACAAATCCACCACCACCTATCTTCTCACAAAGAAAGAAATAGTTACTTACATTATCTTTTTCAATAATTAAGCTGAAAAGTTGATTAATGACCTGTCCCAACCGAAAGAGGAACAGGACATGGAAAAGAGAAGGGAATCAAAAGGACAAAAATGCCAAGACAAAAACTCATGGGATGAGAGTGTTCCTGTTCCATTAATAATACTACTCTCACTTGTACTTGTTGTAAAATGTTATCTCAACCCAACATACAACAGCATGAACTTTTTTCTCAAGAAACGATCAAAAGAGACTAATAATACCTCCACATTCCCATTAATAGATAGCCTATACTAGTATTCTTCCCCTCCTACCAGCCTTTGAAACCCACTCCTGGTTTGACTATATATATAGTTAGTTATATAAAACAAGTAGAATGTCAATGGGTATCTTTATTTGTTAGAAAACTTTCAGTTAGGGTCTAGTCCATGCGATACAAGTTAAACTTATACTTGTCACGTGATTGATATATTAAAATAATTTGTATTGATTGCACTTAATCAAATTCATTTGTAGAAAAATTATTCGTATTTCTTATAGTACTCATTCAATAAACAATGCACCATACTATGTAATTGATATACGTACAAAGATCATCTCATATTGAAGTTATTATTCTCTTGGAAAGAAAAATATAAAGTTTTGTTTTGATGTTAGTATTATTAATTTTGAAAGAAATATTAAGTAAATGGTTTGAGGACCATTTTGGGCAAGTTGGTGAGTTGACTAAGTAGAAAGTGAAGCCAATTGGCAATTGGCCTATTGTAATGTGTCTTCACTCGGAGGATCCCCTCCATAAATACTCGACTCCTATTGTCTCTATTCTTGCCTGCATTCATTCATCAACTCCTCTTACAAGTTACAACACACACTCTCCCCATTTATGCAATACGACTATTTCACTTCTTCTTCTATTCAAATTTCTTTCTTTTTATTACTTTGAATTTTGTATAAGACCATCCTAACACATTCTCCACTTCCCCATCTCATATAAATATACATGTCACAAGCCAGTTTTTCTTTTTATTGAAAATTAATAATTTTCTTGTAAATAAAGCCCATTTCTTTAAATAATCACTTCATTTTCCTTTCCATTTTTGGTTATTTCGCACTAATTCCTGAATTTTATTTTAGATTTAATTTCAGAAATAGAAAAAAAAAATGAAAATGTCACTGTCTATATCCAAACAAATACGACCTTTGTTGCACATTCCAAGCACTACCACGCTCCGTCATGGCCCGCTAAAGGACAAAGTGGTAGTGGTGATGGGCGCCACCGGTACCGGAAAATCCCGCCTCTCCGTCGACCTCGCCACCCGTTTCTCGGCGGAGATAATTAATTCCGATAAAATGCAGGTCTACCATGGCCTCGACATTGTCACCAACAAAATCACCGACGAAGAGCGCTCCGGTGTGCCCCACCATCTCCTCGGCGTCGTTGATCCTGAATCCGACTTCTCCGCCGCAAATTTCCGCACCATGGCTTCTATTACCATGAAATCGATACTTAGCCGCGGGCAGCTTCCAATGATCGTTGGGGGTTCGAATTCGTTCATCGAGGCACTTGTGGACATGAATTTTCGATCCAAGTACGAGTGCTGTTTCCTCTGGGTGGACGTGGCAATGCCTGTACTTGATTCCTTCGTATCTGATCGGGTCGACAAGATGGTGGAGAGGGGAATGGTGGATGAAGTTCGGGAGTTTTACAAGCCAAATGCCGACTATTCGAGGGGGATTCGGAGAGCGATCGGAGTCCCCGAGTTCGACAATTTTTTCCGAGTCGAATCATTTTGCGACGAGGAAACTCGGGCAAGGATTCTGACGGACGCGATAGAATCAGTAAAGATGAACACCAGCATGCTGGCGCGCATCCAACTGGAGAAAATTCACCGGCTGAGGAAAATCAAAGGATGGAGAGTGCACCGCCTTGATGCGACTGATGTGTTCATGAAACGAGGAGGAAAAGCGGAGGCGGCGTGGGAGAAGTTGGTATCGGGGCCTGGCGCGGCCGTAGTGAGCAGATTTTTGTATGATTCGGAGACGGTGATTCGTGGCGGCGTGACGGCGATGAGGGGTACTGTTGCTCCTCCGCTGCTGGCGACAGCATCTCATTAGGCAGCACGGTGTTGGAAGGAAAGTTCAGTATGATTGTCTGTGCTCTCAGTTTTGGGAATATTTCCAATTTTGTCCCGGCCTTCTTCATAGTACCACTTATGAAATAACGGAATTACCCTTATGGATGACCATTTGATTAGAAATATGGTTGTTTCATATGCGCGTGTATTAGATAAACTCCTAAATAAGTATATATTTTTAAGAGTAATAATGAAGCTTAAATTATGTCATTATATTATTTCTTTTATTAAAAAAATAAAGTAATTTTGATCCCGACGACATCCCAAAACTCATAAATTATCACAATACAAAATATAATGAAAAAATTAATTAAAAAAGAAGAAGCAGAATTTGAATAAGAATATATTACAAGGATGATGATAATAAATTTTGTCCTCTTTCTCTCTCCGTACATCCTCGGGGACGGAATTTGGACAAAAAGGGGGAAAACGAAAAAGGTGGAGGGTAATTTGGGAAAACTATTCACTGGAATATAAACAGTATGAGACGTGCGGGAACGTCAGCCCCACATCCATACCCACACCCCATTTAGGTCTCAATCATCACTACAATCACATCAATCATTCCTCCCTCATTTTCACGTTAACAAATAATTTCATATGGACCATATTTTTATTACAACTTTAATTTATGAATTTTTTGAACGTACAACATTATTATTTTCATACAAATAACACCCTATATTCAAATTATTGAGATTGCTTGAGACCACACTTTAATATTTTTATAATGTCTTGATTTAGGAAATTATTGTTTTTGTTCAATTTTATAGGTACTTTTTAGGTTTAAAATGCAAATCAATTTATAAATTAATTTTGTTTTTTTATCTTTTTATTTTTTGATCTGAGATTAATATTGTTATCAATAACCACTATACATAATAACCGTCGTGTTCTCAAGCCCTAATTGATTTTCATGTTTAACAAGTTGTATATTTGAAAATACAAATCTTCATGTCATGTTGTCCCCACATATATAATGAATATATTTTTACACTTAAAATATATTATAAATAAATATTTAAACCAACACATTATATTTCAAAAAAAAAAAAGAAAAGAAAATTTATTTAAGGGTATTACCAACTGACCAAAAACTAATGTAGATGTGTCAAAGGCTATTATTTGTGAATAAAAAAGAGCTTTTTTCTTAATATTACTATTGATTATGTGCAGATAAAACTTAATTCAGCTAACATAACTGAGGCTTCCAAAGTTGTGGGTGGCTGTTGATAGTCAGTAGATTTTAATTAATTTCTGATTTGTGATTAGTTATATTTGATCTTACGATATATTCGATTATTTGAAGAAGAAAAAAAGGAAAGCATGTTTGAGAAGAGTAGATATATATATATATATATATATATGCGGCGAATGGGAAAGCTTTAAAAGGCTGAAGGATTAGTGGCTGCAAATAGAAAGTGGTCAATTATTCCCATTTGTAGATAAGTTTGGAATATAAGCAAACTTGGCCCCAATCACTACTCCCATCTTTGCTAGTCATTTTCACCACCCCGATTCCATTTCTTTTCTTTTTCTTTTTTTTCTCCCGGAAGAAAAAATGAATGATTTTACTATTTATTCTATGAAATAGTATCAATTAATAAAGTCGTCGACTTATTCTAGACAAAAAATAATAATAAATTTTATCGAGAAGAAAACAATTATGAGAATAGATAATATTTATGTATACAAATGGGATTTGAACTGAGAATTTTTATTTGTGACGAGTTTCATCTCAAGGGACTCTGATGAATCGATCTTGTTGCTGAAGGTCATCTATGGTTGTCAATTTTGGAATTTGCATAAATTCTAACAGAGATTTACCCAGACAGACACCCGTTATCCTTGATCATATCAGAGAGATCAAAGAGATGATGGTGATTTTTATGCTCAATCATTTTCTTGATATGTAAAGAGATTGAGAAGATGGGCATATCTTTTCCCAGCAGACCCTTCAAATTCGTACGAAGAGACAGAATTAAATTTTCATAAATAGTAACATTTTAAATACTTAACGGTTTGCGAGTACGAGGTTTTACAATTTCATACGTCAAATACATGAAACGGAGTTTTGCTCTTGCAGAATGAAATGAACGTACTGAAGCTAATACATGCATAATACTAATAACTTGACAGAACTTTAATAGATATGCTCAGATGTGTGCAGCTGAGCAGGGTTAATCAGAGTGGCACCAACCTTGATCCGCAAGTGAAAGTAATATTGCACGTATCATCAACCCCAACAGTGTAATTGTGAACGGGCCTAGTAAGGAATGGAGGCAAGTGCACCAGAAGCTCACAAACGCACACATCGTCAACTTCTTTTAACCACCGACAGCAATCCTCTTCAATAGCTGTTTCTTTGTGCCCATGTCTCGAGTGTCTGTGACTGTGACCGTGACTGTGACCGTGGCCGTGGCCGTGGTCGTGGTCATGGTCGTGGACGTGGAAGTGGACGTGATGGTGGTGGTGGTGTCTCCTGTCATGCCCATTTGGGGATGGAGGAGCAGGCGTTAGTGGGGAATGTGGAGGGACGCGTGCATAAGGCAGCATAGCACAAGCATGATTCACCAATGCCAATTGAGATGCACAAAGAGGCGGAGGATCAACCCGAGGTAGTGGATGGTGTGGGATCCACTTGCTTTCAGCCGTTGGGTACAGTACCAGGAGCATCAGGGTCAGTGCTAACTGGAGTGTAATGGCTCTATCCATGTCCGGTATATCTCTTGGCTAGTCTGCAGAGAAGATGATCATGGAGATACGTTAGCTATTATGATACAGTCTTCCCCCTACTTATAGAATTGTTCATTCACAAGCTTTCCATGTACTTAAATTAGGTATAGTTTCAGGTTGACAAAGCAACTATAACAGAACAACACAAACGAAACAAGCGTGACGACGCATTTTTAGGCATAGAATATTTAACAATGCATCATTCATTCCGTGTGCAATATATAAAAATTAAGTTAGCTACTCGGGTTGGCAATCACCAAATTTGTGGAAGGAGAACTAATAAGTTCCCCAATCAAAAGGACTGCAAAATCTTCAGATCATCACATGACCTCCATTGTAACAAAACTTAGGGAGCAGCAGAGAAAATGTCACCTGGCACCCGAAAGGCATTTCAGTAATCAAGACCTGAGTTATCCCATTGACAATGTGTTGATTTGCAAGCGAATAGATTTTAACCATCAGAATATCATCTCAACATCTTTAGCCAAAACCAAAACACATGGATTACTACAATATCACATGGATCAGATTCAAGAAGTATAACACCATCAACAAACTGATTTGCCAATATGCCACATTACTCATTTACCCAGGACGGGGGTAGGAAATCTTCGAACGTGACTTAATCTCTAAATCCCCTATGACAAACTAATTATTATACTGATTTTAATATTCATTATGAATCACAGCAGTTTTTCCAACCAAAATAGCCAGATGATAGAGGATCCTTTTCCCTTTTAATATGCTAAAGCTTCTCACATTTATGAAACAACTGATAACAAAAATACGCAGGTATTTGCACATCCTGTTCATAACTTGTAAGGCTCCAAAAGAAAGATCCCGCAATTTGTATTATTTTCCATCAATTGTGTTGCAATAACATGGGACTTTCCATTATCCTCATCAAGCAATCCCTTCCCCAGTCAAACCTGCATTGACAAGGAGAAATTTCTTCCCTATGCTTGGCATATTTCAGCAATGTGCATCTTCATATAACTGAATCTGCTCATGATGATTCCATTCTTTGTTCCTTGCTGCCATCAGTTCCATGTCCTTCCGAATCATTTCTCTATGTATTCTCAATTGCTCAGCCCTCTGCCGGTGCCCCTCTTCTAGCATCTCAACAAACTTATCTTTGATCTCAAGAAGTGGATCACGATCAACTAACTCCTCACCCTTATATGCTTCCCTCAATATCGCAGTCCGAATCCCACCCTTCAGCGACATATAAAAGATCCCTGAATGCCTAGTAAATACACTTGTGAATGCATTAGAAAACCTATACTCCTCACAAAATTTGCCCAAGATTGGCACTGGGACCCTCTTATAAATTGAAAGTGAAAGCAGCTCGTGGAAAACTCCCACCATTCTTTTCTCCATCTCCGCAGATGCTTGATCTAAATGAGAAACATCCTCATAAGGAGAAATGTAAGGTAGCTCCATCCAATCCCTAATCCACTCTCTCATTTCCTTCCTGATAAAAAACCCTGGGGGAAGCTTCCAATTGAACCCTGGCCTAACTTTAACCCCCATCAACCTCGATTCCTCCTCTGCCCTCTTCTCAATAACCGACTTGGCAAACTCCTCATTCCAAGTAACCAACTCGAGGAATGACCTTCCCTCTCCGGGTGCCCCATGCAATTTAAAATACTCTGGATACTTGGATACCAGCGTCACCAGAAAATCATTCGGGAAACCAAATTCTCTCTTCACCTCAACCAATTTATCTGCACTAACAACCCTATCCTTCGCCATCATGAGCAATTTACACAATTTCGCCACGATCAACGGCTCGTTTTTCCCATAAATCATCTTCTCTTCTTCCAAAAACCGCTTCAGTCTATCACTAGGACGGAGGAAGGTGACTAAATCGGTTTTGGGCTTAACTCTGTCCATATACGTATCGAACAAACCCGGATTTTGGGCAAGAAAAGTTTGAATTCTAATGTGTAACCGAAGCCGCTTGCGGCGTTTTTCTAGGTACCGAAGCGCGATTATCTGACCTGGCTCATTCGAAACTTCTCTGACGACCCGCGCGCATAGCCGCCATTTTTTATCGTTTTCGATTGATTGATCTAATTTTGGATCCTTTCGCCACACCACTTTTAGACTTGAAATTGAGGCAGTGAATTGGAGTAGAACGCAGAAGGCTGGGTTTTGAGTATTTGGAATTTGGAAGAGGGAGGAAGTCCCGCATTTTGACAGCATTTGGAGATTTTGAGGGATTCGGACTCTAGGGTTTAGGGTTTTGTGAATTCTGCAGAGCTATGATTTGATTTGAGACGGATGAATTATTTGTTCGATACAATGGTGCTTTAAAGAGCGATTTATAATGGCATTTTCCTCAACAACGACTTTAGGAGTGGAACTTATAAAGCTTTTATTTCTTTCATGTGATATTATCAAACAATTTTTTTATTATCAAATAATATTATATTTTTATTTAATATACTGAATTTATATTATCGAAATATTTAATATTCACGATAGTACATGATACAATAAAAAAATTACTCATTCGAAAGGATCAATTTGAGATTTTTGTGCCTAACTTGTCGTAAATTGAAAAAAAAAAAATCATAAAAACGTGTTAGCACTCTGCTCAAATCAATAAACGATGATAAAAATAATTTAGAACTGAAAAAACATAATAGATAGTAGCAATTCAGTGCCATAATGTTTCGAGAAGGAGTGTTTTTGCGTGTATGAGTGTAGAGTTTTACTTTTTACTGAAAGAAGAAGAACCCTTTTTATAGCGGTCACCTTATCGATCGAAAATGTTTGAATAGCCATTAATTGTATTTATGAAATAACTAACTAATTGAAATTTTTATGATGAATAAAAAAGACAAACATTTATACTATTTATTAAGTGTAATTACATTCAATTGGTAAAATATATGTTCATTAAGTTACCCTGAAAAATACTTATTTTTATACAAAATGACATTTTTTTGTGATGTAGGCAAGCGTCCCACTTGGTTGCAAATGAGGAGTTTGAGTGGTTTATAGGTCCCAAGGCCTCCTCTCCTTAGCGAGACGGCTTTTTCAGGACAAATCTGTGAAGCTTCTATGAAATTTATAATGCGGACAATACCTCTGCAGCGATGTATTAGCAAATCACAAACCCCATAATTAGCGTCATTTGCAGAAACGAGGCATTGTGCCCCTCTCAAACTCCTAATCTGCGAGGCCAATAATATATGCAAATGCCCCACATTAATTGTAGATGAAAAGTTTGAGTGGCTTACAACTCTTTTAGTACGTTATTTCCATATATGTTGTAAATAATCCTCCTGATTATACACAATCATACGACAATATTTAGATAATAACAATTCCGTACAAACTTCTATTTTTTAAACAAATTGTGACTATTTTTCCAAAATATTACATAATCAATTCAACTAACACAATAATATTATCTTGTAATAATACATGTTTTTAAATAAACGCTTTGATTATTTTTCTAATAAAGTAAAGTTTAAACTTGAAAAACCATTAAGTGCAGTATGACTAATCAACCAAACACATCTCAGAAGGAAAACAAATCCAAAAAGACAAAAGTCGTTGAGTGCATTTTTTAATAGCCAACAATAGACAAATTAATTACCATAATTTAAAATGATAAATTTAAATAAATAAATTAATATATTAATGGAGCTCGAAGCCAAATTTGTGTCACGTGGGCGGTCTTGCCATCAAGACAAGACAACTTATAAACTTATAAAATATTCAGATGGACTTATAAATTTTTTAAAATATTTTATAAAATATTTAAAATTTTATAAGATGCTACAAATTATTTGACAAAATTTTTAGACACAGAGCTTATGCGCTATTAAAAAAAGTAAGGAGTTATTGACTTATTTATTATATTTTAGTAAGTTATTGATAAATTTTTCACGATTAATATGTTATAAGCTTCGTAATCGTATTCTATTCTAATATTTTATTATTTATTTTAAAAAAAGATATGGCATCTTATAAGATACATGAATTTATAATTTTTTTTTAATAAGTACAATTTTATATTTTAGATAGGGTCTAGATATAATTAACATAATATTTTAAATATTTTTTAAATAAATCAAACAGGCCTTTAATCTTGTATTAGTGAGATTGTGATCCAAGTAGACAATATATTAATGAATTTTGATTTAAAAATAACATGTGGATGTGGGCATGAAATTTAACTTAATTTATTTTATTAAATGGACGAAGTGGTTGTAAAGTCGCTATAAAACAAATGCTGAGGAGCCCAAAAACGTGTCAAATCGAATACCGCGATTTGTAGTATAATCAAAACTGACATTAAAGTATTTACACGTTACAGTTGGAGATTGCCACATTCCCGATTTGGTTCACTGCCTCTGCCTCCCTCCGTCCAACACAACCCACTCGCCGCCGCCTTTCATCACCTCCGCTCCACCGCCTACAGAACACCGTCGCCGCCTTCATTCATCTCCGGCGGCTTGAATATTCCAACCCCGGTCGACCCCGTAGAAGAATTACACCCGTCAAACTCTCGCACTTCAAAACCCAGCCACGTGGCGTCGGAAAAGGTGCCAGCCATCTACTAACAACTCCTCCCTTGTTACACTTCATTCTACCCCCACCCCACCCCACCCCGCCCCGCCTACCCCACCCCTGAATCTGAGTGTGTCTCTTTCTACTAACTCTACTACGTCACCACTTGTTCTCAATCTTTAGATGCATGTATGTTGTACGGTTTTGATAGGAACTAGGAAATAGAGGCTCTCCACTTACCCTTTTTTCTATTGGAAGTAAGTGAAAAAGGGGAGTCAACTGGGAACAGTGCACTCTTCTGCTGCTTTACTGCTGTTTTTTGATGATGGGTTTGAGCATGAATGCGGTGGCTGTGGCTGCGGCTGGGATACTCACGAGGGCTTTCTATGCGGATCCTCAGGACATCGAATTTGGGAATCCATGGTGGTTTGTGTACGCCAGTGTTTCGTGTTTCCTCGTGCTCTTCGCAGGGATCATGTCGGGGCTGACCTTGGGCTTGATGTCCCTGGGACTCGTGGAGCTTGAGATACTTCAGCGAAGCGGCACCTCAACCGAAAAGAAACAAGCCGGTATAGTGAAATACTGCCTTTTCTTTTCATTTTTCGGGGAAAATTGATTTGTGCGTTCACAGTTATTATTGGAAGTCGGAAAAATTTGTTTTGATATGAAAATGGGGATAGTTTGATGCGATTAAGAGATTTGCAAATTTTTTTCAGCAATTATTTTGCCGGTTGTTCAAAAGCAGCATCAACTTCTTGTGACTTTGCTACTATGCAATGCCGCTGCCATGGAGGTTAGTTGCAAATTTCTTTTGGGTTTAGCGCAGAATTATTGGTTGTGCTTTGGATTCATAGAGTTGGACCTGTGGAACTGAAATTGATGAAAAGTCTAATTCGATTAAATAATAGTGTTTTTATCTTCAATTCTTTGGTAAGAAATACTATGTAATTGTAATTTCTGCAATGAAATTTGAAGTGCTGAAAGCTGCGTTTGAGTTCCAGATGTCTTTTCGCTTCATTAGAATAGGTTTCTCTTCAAATTTCTTTTATATCAAGGAATATTAAATTATTCTCATTGCATTTGACTTGATTTAGAAATTTTACTAGCTCGGTCCAATGTTGTCTTCAGGCTCTTCCTATATATCTGGATAAATTGTTCCATCCCGTCGTTGCTGTCATTCTCTCCGTCACTTTTATTCTAGCTTTCGGTGAGGTACACTTAGTTCCTTTTTACGTAATACCCATAATTTTATGAGCCTGAAACTGACTCAAATTCTCGTGATTGAATAGATCATTCCACAAGCAGTATGCTCTAGATATGGGCTGGCCGTGGGTGCAAATTGCGTGTGGCTTGTGCGCATTTTGATGATAGTTTGCTATCCTATTGCTTACCCTATTGGAAAGGTAGATTTTACATCAAATATGCCGTTTACTTGCTCTATCTGCAGCTAATTTCTGTGTTCCGGAATCTGGTAGCTCGATGCACGTGGATTCAATTTTGCTCATGCAAGGAGAAGGATTCAAGTGGTTGAAATCATGATGCATTTACTTAGTATTTATGAATGTGATAAACTTTCACAGAGATACCTTATAGAAATAGGAGTATGATGTGCGATCAAGCTACAGTATTTTTGTTCTGCAGTAAACTGCATTGAAGTTCCATTGCTTGATGTTCAACTTCTTTTATGATTCAGATTCTGGATTGTGTCTTGGGTCACAATGATGCTTTGTTTAGACGACCTCAATTGAAAGCACTTGTATCCATTCATAGCCAGGAGGTACTCCATCTATGTTAAGAGTGAATTAACATATGGTCTGATGCATGCCTTACAATTTATTATCCGGAATTATAATTATAAACCCAAAGTATATTTATTTGGTTCATTAATTGTTTAGTTAACCACATTCCTTGTCTTACTATGTGTTCTTGTGTACATATCTCCTACTTTTAGTGTTCATGTTTTATTTTGGTCAATGTCATCACAGGCAGGTAAAGGTGGTGAACTTACTCATGATGAAGCAACTATCATCAGTGGAGCACTAGATTTGACTGAAAAGGTATGTTCAAGTACAGAAGCATTATTCTGCAGAACTTTTATTCTTCTCTTCTCTTTTCTCTTTGCTGAACTTACCCAGCAATGTTGCCATCTAATTTGACTAGTTAATTGATATTGCAAGCATGTTGCTTTTGCTAGGGGTTAATTGGAAGTAGTTACTCTTTGTTTCATCCCATAATTAGAACTAGGCACTTACTAAATAATATAGTGCAGTGTGATGGAAGATTTTAGTGCCCATTGGTGGGTTTACGTAAAGTTTAAAACACGAATAATCCTAAGTTTTTACCTTCTTCTTTACTTTTTCAACTGCGCTAGTTGTCTTGATTTTTTCCCCTCCCCAAAACCTCCCCAAAGTTGTTCATCCACAGTTTAAGATGCAACGATCAAGATCGAAAACCATCCATAGTTCACATGTTTCAATACATTCCATGAGGGATTATTAATTCACTAATCAATTGTTGTCCTACTGGTTTCATGAAAAACTGTGGAGATAAACTAAGGTTTCTTCAAATATATGCAGACTGCTGAGGAGGCTATGACACCCATTGAATCAACTTTCTCCCTTGATGTCAATTCAAAATTGGATTGGTGAGTATGGTGCTGTTTAGATTTGATTTGGCCTAAGAACAAATCTCTTGATCGCCAAGTATAATGCTTATGCTATGAGACTTAAGAGTTATTGCTCCGCCTCTGCATTATGTACTTTTAACCTATATGGTATTCTTGCAAATGATATCAATGCCAGCTTTTGCTGGAGCTACTTTTCTGTTCTGCAATCAATTTCCGACAGAAATTGAAACTTCTGGATAAGATAAAGCACTTGGCTTTTGAAAGTACCATCACAAGGATTCAACATACCTCGATGGACCTAAGAAATTACTCACTTCCATAGAAATAGTTATGAAGCTTTTAAATGACTATATTTTATTTTCTTTTACTATCTTTATCAGCACAATTAATTATGCTTGGTGGCATAAAGTTACACAGAGATAAATGCCCTAATGTGCAGGGAAGCTATTGGAAAAATCCTTGCTCGCGGTCATAGTCGTATTCCTGTCTATTCAGGAAACCCGAAGAACATTGTTGGACTTCTACTGGTCTGTGTAAAGTTCCTAAAATATCAATCGCCAGAATTATCTTTCAAAGGAATCTGTATGTTTATTCTTCCAAAATATTTTTGGCTTCTTGTTATGTAGGTGAAAAGTCTTCTCACTGTACGGGCAGAAACAGAGACTCCAGTTAGTGCTGTTTCCATACGTAGAATGCCTAGGTATATTCATCTTTCCAAATTATTCTTTCTTACTTTGCCTGATTCATGCACTCCATCACATGAATCAATCCATCATCTTACAGGGTACCAGCAGATATGCCCTTGTATGATATTCTCAACGAGTTTCAGAAGGGAAGCAGTCACATGGCAGCTGTAGTGAAAGTGAGAGAGAAAGAGAAAAAGCTTCTGCCTTCTAATGGTCCTAGGATAGTTGGAGAGAAAATGTTTACTAATGGGGATGCACAATTGAAAATCCCCTTGTTGGACAAGCATGATCGACAACCAAATAGCATCATAATCAACATTGAGAAGTCTCAACAGAATGGTTTTATGACAAACAGTTGGAGCCCTGTAGCAGAGGACATTGAAGATGGAGAAGTTGTCGGCATAATCACCCTGGAAGATGTATTTGAAGAGCTTCTGCAAGTAACTCTTCTTGTTTCAATTTCTTCTTCAAGTTATGATTGCAACTCATAGAAATTCTGATACGAGCTCCGCATTTTCTTCTTGTAAAACTATCTCTATCCAAGGATATTTTTTCCCAACCGAACCCTATCTTCCCCTTTGCCCGTTCATGTTTCTGATGCTGTCTGTCCCTGATACAGGAGGAAATAGTTGACGAGACGGATGTATATATTGATGTACATAAAAGGTGCTGTAAATCTCCTTTGCTTTTTCCTAAGATATTTGCTATCAACCATATCTAAGTTATTATGAAGGACTTTTGTAACAGTGAATTGTCTTATGACTAATATTGCAGAATACGTGTAGTGGCGGCTGCTGCAGCTTCATCTGTTGCTCGAGCACCTTCAACTCGTAGGGCAACTGGTCAAAAGTCATCAGCAGTAAGTTTTTCACAGCACTTGTTCATATTCTTTTTCTTGCCTTCTTGCGACATTATAGCACCTATAATTGCATTGTTGAAAGTCTTCTGCACTCCAAAATGTTGCAAGAAC
The DNA here is from genome assembly GCF_026168435.1 of Sesamum indicum. Taxonomy (NCBI): domain Eukaryota; kingdom Viridiplantae; phylum Streptophyta; class Magnoliopsida; order Lamiales; family Pedaliaceae; genus Sesamum; species Sesamum indicum. The sequence goes on from NC_142662.1 coordinate 26,517,140, forward strand.
ACGTTACTTTTCTGTTCCCATCTTGCTGAAACATTCTCAGGGAGGCCAAGGTAAGCAAGGAGCAACGACAAAGAAGCTGCAGGAAGACGGTATAATTCCCACAAGATCGTAAGAGGGATAATACGTTGGGATCATCTGTATCTTAGTATCTCAGTTTTGAATAGTCATAGTCTCTGTTAACTTCTTCGGTATATGTGCTTCTTCAGATTCTGTATGTATGTAATCAGGGACATCGTGTTTGGTGTGTGGGCTGCAAATATGAAGATTATTTTTCTTTCTTCTTTGCTTTCAACCAATTTGTGTAATAGTAATAGGAAATTGTGTCCATGCGGCGCTTATCCATCATTTATCATACAGTAGGACCTATTGTCCTCTTCAGCTACATACACGATTAATACGGGAAAAACAACACGATAGAGGGTGTTGTATTTTTCGTCTAAATTTAGCACATTTGTCCCATAGAATAAAAAATTTTAGGATTTTTTGTCTCATATGATAAAGATTGTGGCTTATTTAGTCTCATATGATAAAAGAAAGAATTGTAATATTTTTTGTTCCAAATGCCTTGATTTTTTAGTCTATAAGATTAAATGTGTTAAACTCGTAAATTATGGTATTAAAAGTGCAATACTTTCTATGATGTGGGACGAAAAGTAGAATTTTTCCCTACTAACTAATTGATTATTTTTTCGAATTTTGAATAGATATCATGAATCTAGAATTCAACTAGAACGAGTACAATGAATTTTAACATGTAATTGGACAAATATTTGTATGGTTGAGAGTGTATAATATAAAGTATTTCCATAATATTGTTTTTAGTTAAATTATTGTGAATCTTGTCCAATGAAACCAGCCATCAATTTTTATTTGGAGAGGATTAAATTAAATCGTTGGTAAATTGTAACTATAAATTTATGAAAGCACAACAAGGAGTTCCCTAAAATTATAATCAGAATTAATTTTCAGTTTGCTATAACTTCAATCAATTATACTTAGACATCCTCCAACAATTAAAAGTTATATTTTGGTACCCTGAAAGCTTTTAAAATTATGCTTGCACCCGTTTAATAATTTTTGTTGGAGGAAAGTGTAATTTTAAAATTTTTGGTTGGAGGAAAGTGTAATTTTAAAAATTTTTGTTGGAGGAAAGTGTAATTAACCCCAATTCAAAATGAATGGACTTTATAATCCTTCATATAAGCATCCATATTGACGAAAATACCCATCTGGTTTGCGCCATAGGATAGGACTTTACGCGCACTCCGAGTCCTAAGTAATCACAATTTCTTCATCTTCTTCACGCCTATAAGTATTTGTACACAGGAGAAGTCAATCATTTACTTTAATATATGAAGTCAGAATAAGAGGAGAAGTACAACCCAATTAAGCGAGAGGGAGAACAAAAGGCGAGAACAGGGTAAGTAAACATGTGCATACATACAAACATACGTATTATAAACCTGTGACCCATTCGTATTGAAGATTTTGCTGCGCAATTTTGGGTGAAATTCTCCGTCTCTTCCTTCATCTCTCTAGGGTTCTTATTTTCTGCTACTCATCGGCATTGTAATCTCATCAAAATTTCACATACTGATCAATGAAACAAACTCTATTTCCATAGGTTTGTGTTTTTTAGCTGTCCCTTTCTTTTTTATTATTATTTCAATTTTTTTTTATACTGGAAGTAGGCAGAAAGTGGTACTTTTTGTTGTATCCCGGTGCTTATTGGAATTCCGTCGTTTCATATTTCTTTCGATTCGGTTTTTTATTGTTCTCTAATGAAAAGTTGACGCTGTCTGATGCCAGGGTTTTTCAATTGATGCATGCTGTTAGACACTCTGTGCATGTGTATCTCTATTTGATTGCGTATTGTAGTTGGTGTATGAATGAATTTTGAGGAATTCAGTGTGATCGACTGTAAGTTTATTTTTTATTTTTACTTTTTTTTTTTTGCAGAAAATGGGGTTCAATGAAGTGTACAAGTATTTGCAGGAACTTTTCCCGATGGTAATTTCAGACCTTCATTTTCCAGAATGTTGTTTGCAGTAATTCTCATGTAGTTTGGTTGGTGATATTATTAGCACTTAGCGATGGCGCATGTATACAAAATTGTGGTTTGCAGTATGTATGAGTATGCCAAACATTTATTCCTATTAAATTTGTGTTGGATCATGGCTTAACTTTTATTATTTATAACACAGCTGTAGTCAGTGATCCAGAGGCTGAAAGTCTTATGTCATATTATATGAATCTTCTCAATTTGTAACAACTAGTTGGTTTCTTGTTTCTCGGTTCCTTATTCACAGGTTGATCCTCGTGCTATTAGAGCTGTTGCTCTTGAGCACAGCAATGATGCTGCTGCAGCTGTTGTGGCAGTGGTTGAGGAGGTCATCCCTTTCTTTATTCAAAGGTCTAGACCGAGTACTCCTTTGAGTCAGAGTATTTATGCGGGTGAATCCTCTGAAGGTAACAGTTACAATATTCAGATTTTATTTGATTGTTTACATGGTTCTTGCAAAATTATTTAGTATGTTAATATGTCACTTTTTAAGTATTAACTTCCCCAATTGTTTGGATTCTTAACTCAAGCAGCTCCTGTAGTTGTGCCTGTCGAAACTCGAACTGCAGATGCGGCATCTGTTAACACAATGGTCTCAGCTGAAGTGCAAGATGGTTATAATGTCAATACTGGAAATCAACAGTTTTTCAATGATGCTGATGATGAGAATAATGAACCTTTCTATGATACATATGATAGGTGTCATGAAGGAGATGATAATACCAATGAATTGATACTGTCAGAGGTAACTCATGAAAATAGGATCAAGACGAGTGCTGATGTGTTCTCTCAGGATAAACCTGTCATGTTGATAGATAAGAATGCAGTAAATACACTTCAAATTGAAGTATCAGGAGACCCCGGAATAGAGGAGAAAATTTCAGGTAGTAGTTGTCCAGGAAGCAGCATCAAATTTTCATCTGAGAGTAACCCTCATCAAATGCTGACAACAATGCACGATGTGGATATGGGTCTCAATCAGAAAATGAATCTTGTTCAGGAAAGGCAGGACACTTCAGGCCACCTAGAGAGGGATTCTGGAACTGCTACCGATGAAGAAAATAATCTGGACAAGTCTAGTGCAGATGGCAACAACTCTATGGACGAGACCGCTCTCTTAACTGGTTGTGATCTAACTATTACCAGCTTAAAAAGCAGTGCCCAGTTGGTAGAAGTCCCTCACATAGATGAAAGTAATTTAGATAAATTAGAAGTAAGTTTGTTAACTCATACTGCTTCCAAGATGGAAACTGAGAGCAGCATTTTTCGCCATGAAGATGAGCCTGCTTTAAATGCCACCATGTCCCAATCTAGTCAAATCCATAGTATTGATGTCCTTGAGGAAATTATTGGAGATGCAAGAAATAATAAGGTATCAGTAGTTTCAAACTATTATTATTTAGCAATCATCCATGGCAAATGTGTTCTACAGATCTGATGTAACTAGTAAACTGTGTGTGTGGTGGTACCTAACACCAAATGCATAGCTGGTAAATAGTGTCCTGATTGGTCTTTTACATGCTAGTTGGAGTTTGATGTTTAGACATTTTACCAATGATTTTTGTCACTTTGATGATATTTGGATCTCATTGACCGCCAATCTTACTGGGTCTTTTGAGTTCATGTTCACTCAAGTACTGTCTCTCCCAGTTGAAGTACTGTGGATCTAAAAGGAAACAATATTTGGGGTGAACCTTTGCATGCATGTCTTTTAATTTTTTATAATGCCTGACAAATGTAAAATGTTGCAGAAAACATTATTCATGGCAATGGATTCTGTTATCAGCTTGATGAGGGATGTTGAGCTTAAAGAGCAAGCTGCAGAACAAGCCAAAAAGGAAGCTGCAATAGGGGGTACTCATATACTGGATAAGGTTGAAGAGCTTAAACAAATGCTGCCACATGCGAAGGAGGCAAATGACATGGTTTGTCTCCTGTTATAGTATAGCATCCTTTAAGATGATATGGACCAACTTTCCCTTTTTCGTTTCAGCATGCCGGGGAAGTGTATGGCGAAAAGGCTATCCTAGCAACTGAGTTGAGAGAGCTTCAGTCTCGCGTGCTCTCCCTGTCAATTGAAAGGGACAAATCTCTTGCAGTTCTTGATGAGGTTGTTAAAGATATACCCATTTCTGTTCTAACATAAAAAATGCAATATTCTCGCCCAAAACATGTTACACATTGATGAGTTCAATGGGCAGGGTATATGCGATCTCTAAGTAATATCATAATTTGAGTTGTAGCCGTAATGTTCTGTTATTGATAAATTAGTTCTTAATTATTTGGAGCTGATACTTTTCCTTGACATTTTGTTCTCTCGTACCACAGCCACTCTTATTTCTTAATCTTTGTCTCACAAATAAATGAAATAGATAAATACAAACAGGGATAAAACAAATGGAAGATATTGTAGGTTTTCTTTTCCCAAGAAAGGTCGTATCTGCTCTGGTTCATTTTCTACAACTGTATTTTATTCATGTTTTTATCTTATTAAAAGGAATTTTTTTTTGTCAAATTTCACTCGTGTTCTCCTTTTTGTTTTCCTACTGAAGACACATCATCTGATATGTGTCTAGATGATGTACTAATTGCTTTCTGCTTAAGCACTGAGGTTCTTTCTGAATTTCTTTTCAACTATATCTTGGTCCATAGATTCTTTTTGGTTTTAGCCAATCTCAGTAAGCATTGAAATCGAGCTCACCAAGCTTTAAGGTTAATCATCATCACACTTTCTTATTCCTGTAAACATTTTCCTGCAGATGCGTCATACTTTAAAGGTGCGATTAGCTACAGCTGAGAATGCCATAAAATCTGCGGAGCAGGAAAAACTAGAAAAGGAAAAGGTTGCATGCAAAGCACTGGCTGAACAGGAATTAATTATGGAAAAGGTGGTCCAAGAGTCGAGGATCCTGAGAAAACAGGCAGAAGATAATGAAAAAGTAGTACCTCCTTTCTCTTAAGTGGTTTCTATTTCTATTATCTCATGTTGAGCCATCCATTTAACAAGGAATGAAGTTGCTGATTGGGACTTAACTGTGTGCGCGTGTGTGTTCCCTAACCCTACCCCCTTCCTATTTTGGTTGAAAAGTATTTGTAATCGGTTTCTTAACTCTTCTTTTACTGCTGTGTTGCAGTTGCGGGAGTTCCTTGCGGATCGTGGTCATTTTGTGGATATGTTGCAGTAAGTTACAGTATAAGTTTTCTGTACCTTTTTTTCCCTTTTCCTGTTCTTCCCCGAATTGGTTTTGCTTTCCCGTACCAACATCATTTCCTCTCTGAAATATTACATGCTGGTGGATCTTCTGTGGTTTTCTTGCATGTCCAAAACTACTGTTCAATTGCCCCAGAGTTCATAATGTAGCACTTCCTGATATCTTTTCCGGAAAATAGGAAGAAATACTAAAATAAACCACTGAGGCAACTCAGAAGTTTCTCTTTATTTCTGTCACCAGTTTGACATGTCCAAACTCGTCTTTTTTCCTGATCATTATATTCTCTTTGGAAGAATAATTTATTTGGACTTCCACGCCAGTTTTACGGCAACATGCCTAATATTGTGTCGAAGTCATTAGTTTTCATATATCATCATTTTACTACTATGTGCATGTAAAATGCAAGCTGACAAGCATCCTTTTTGTCTATTCTTTCCTGCCTCTTCCGCCAGAGGAGAAATAGCTGTCATATGTCAGGATGTGAGACTGCTAAAGGAGAAATTCGACGAGCACATCCCACTTAGCAAATCACTTTTTTCCAGCCAGACCAGCTTCATTTTAGCTTCTTCCAACACATCATTTAAAAGCCTGAGTCCTGATCAAGTGGAAATAGTACCTGAGAGAGATGATTCATTAGAGATTCAAAAGAAAGAGACCATAAACAGATCTTTGAAGAAGATGCAGCCAGAGAAGAGCACGAGGCACTGGTAGACGATGGATGGGATATTTTTGACAAACGTGAAATTGATGTGTGAGTAGGTGGCATGCCCCAAAAGATTGAAATCAAATTTCATTCCATCGCTTCTACTAGCTTTACTATTCTAACTTCCAGATTTTGTTAATAATATAACCTTTTCATTTATGTCAAATAGAAAGATATTTGCAAATTTAGCTACGTGTGGGACCAAGGGCAGTTTGATATGGATATCAAGAAATCGAACTGGCCAATGATTTGGGGCTTCTATTGTTAGATATGTTTAAGGCTAAAATGTGGCAAGTATCTTAATTTGCTGATATATGTTAGTTGTGTTCAATCTGCTATTAATCTTTGTATCTGGAGAGTTGATGATCCTACATCGAACATGACTTGGAGTCATCGTTAAGGAATCAGCTTTAGTGTCTCAGTTGTTTGCCCTCACCCCCCTGCATAAGGGGTTCTGTTGGTCATAATTAGATGATGTCTCAACACGATTGAACTATGTCGCTGCTGCATGATGAAAATTGCCCACTTCTGAATAATGCAACTAATTCTTTTCATCGGAGCATGCCTGTGGCCAGATTTGCATGAAAACTAGTATGCCATCTCCTACACAATTTTTCCACACTCGTTTCTAGTTTATTGTTGAGATAGAGTCAAGCCAGAAGAACACACATCAAGCATATATGGCACAACCCAATTACAGAAAAATTCCGATCTCTGTATTATTTCCTCAAATCACAGTACCAGAACATGCCTCCACTTGCAAAACCGACATCCCTCATTGCATAGAAATAACAATGAATACGAGTGCCAACAAGTATCCAATGTTCCACACCAGCAACCGCCATGGGTCTGGCCGTTGTCTTCAATTAACTTACCATATTCAGTATTGAAGAGCCCTAACATTTGAAACCAGTGATGACCTATTTAAGTCTCATTTATTCAGACATTATTTCGACTAATGCAAAGTAAACCGAAACAAATAGGATCCTAACCATATACTCAGGAGTTGATCAAAAGTTGAAACATTAATTCAGCGGATTCAGTTATTGCTATTGATGTTAATGCTGTCTGATCTTAAAACTCACATGTAAGAGCGCTGCAGTTTAACGTTAACTTTGTAGTAAAAGAGTTCATGGATTTCAGCTTTCAGAAACAGAAAAACTGGATAACTCATGTACTCACCCAATCTCTTGCAAATGAATCATGGTCTCCTTTCAGATTCTTTACAACATTCATATCTGTTCCATGGGAAGTACAGTCACATTACACCCTTGTCATAGCTAAAGAAAAATACCAAAATGGACTTGGTTTCTTTTACAGCAAAACCCCCTTTCTTAATTTACAGAAACTCCATTTCCAATATGTCTGTCCTAATCTATACTGATCAAGATGATAACATCACCCTTAATTCTAAGTATCAAACAAATAAAAACAAGAGAAAACAGCACTTTCTAGCTACTCTAAGTATTGTGTACTGTGGTGGGATGCAGCTGATCAATCCCACTTGCTGTAGAGCTAGCTACTCAGTATAACAATACATGATCAGTTATTGTAAGAATTCTCAGTCATGCCAGCACAGAAGCAACACAGTACATCTCCATATGATGTAAAGACGCGCCTTCTGCTCCCGGAGTTGTTTCGAACAACGTTGTACAGACCGATGTTTCAAACTCTTTCCGGCGAAAACTGAACTTGCGGCCATGTTCATGTGAACTCAACTTGGGAAGTCTTAGTTTTTTCTATTTTCTTGAAGTGGGAATGATTGTGCTGAGACAAATGTGGATTGGATTTATATATATAGTGGAAGCGAGTAGTGGAGATATGCAAATGGGAATCTTGTGGTGTATGAAAATTGATGGCCCTGTTGTAGGGGCCAAGGCTTATGGTTCATTCACTTCACTGCAAGACATTTAGATGACAAAGCAAAACTTGTAGTCTTGTCTCCTTGCCTACCCTACTTGATAATGACTTATTATCAACTTCTACTCATTTAGGGACATGCTGTTCCCTCTTACATGCCCTTAGATAAGGTTTCCTGTCCGAAACTAATAAATCTACATTATTTGATTATATTCAGGTTTGATTCATTTGAATTCGATTAAAATGCGTACACCTTATTACAATCTCGAGAACACTTGCTTGTTGGAGATATACAAATTATTAAAGTTTTCATCTTTTTGTTTCCATCAAGAAGTGGATATATATATATATAGGTTACTGTTCTTGATTTTTTTTAGGATAAGTTCTGGACATTGCTTGTGTAATAGATTTTTCTTTGATCATTTTGCAGTTGAGAATATAAAGTATATGAATAGGGGAACAACAGGAGGCAAAAAGACAACAGTTGATGGTAGATTTTGAAGATGTAATAGACAAACATGATATTGCATGAGTGAATTGCCTAGACAACGTACGACATCTTCACTTGTATAAGAGGTTAGTGTGTACACAGATGAGGAGACGACCTACACATTTGTTGGAGTTTAATATGGAAATAATTGGCATCATCATACCATAGGCTATTAATATTTTAGTATATAACTCTTAACATATTTGTTCCCTGTTTGTCCCCATACCTATCATTAATTCTACTAGTTTTTTAGGTTCATCATGCAACTAAACTAATCAGTTAGGTCTGAATCATGAATTCTATGACAAAAATATTTGTCCGAAGACGAGGTTGAAAATTTGACCTTACAAGAATATATTTCTTAATAGAATTGACCGATTTCTTACATTCTAAACACTTTTTGAATCATTAATGCAAATGCTGCTACGAAAATTTCTTACTCAAATTAAATTTAATCAAATCACTTTTCATAAACCGAACATCAATCACATAAATTTCATATTATGGCATCAAAACGGAACAAGGTAACATGAAATTTCGGTAGAGCAAAATTCTAACCACAAACTCCATGATAATGGGTCACAGCCCATGAATTGACAAGGAACTATCAATTCTTCTTGCATTTAACACGGCGTGGTCGTCGTGATCACGTGCAATCGATATTAATTGAAACTATGGCCCCAACTCAAATTTTTTCCGACAAGCCGGTCGCTCATCATTGCCGGCGTGACAAACCCTAGTTTGAAGTCATTTAATTGATTTTTTTTCTTTTCAAAAAAGCTTCATGTGTGTCTTCTTCCTTGTGACGAATTAATGGCGACTTGACATGGGCCTGATTTGTGACCCATTTGGTGGACACGTACTTGGCATTGACCCAAGATTTGGGCTAATCTGACTAGGACGTCTCACTTGGGCCGTGGGCCCAATGGGCCCGGATAAGGTAAAGGCCCCACTCCCACGTGATAGCCTATCTCTCTATGTTGAACTAAAGTGAAGCATATGAAGCTTCCTAACCTTATCTCTTTATCTCAATGTCAAATCTCCAATGCTTTAGCATCTATTCAACATAATTATTTATTTTTGTGCCATAACACTTATCATTTTTGTGTTTATTTATTTATTTACATCATACTTATAAGGCTTCAACGTTTATTTTTTATGAGATGCCCATAAGTTATAATTGTATCGGTGCTCGTCTTTTGAAATTCTATTAAATTAACAATTTTAATAATTCTTTTTTCTAAATTCAAATCGAGAGAAAATCGGATGTTGAGTGCATGTACATAATAAGTTGATGGACAAAATGCATATGTATCAATGATACATTTATGTGGATAATGGGAATGAAACAAGTGTGGTGGGGTGTTCCATTGAGAAATTTTAATTCAGATTGAGTTAATGAAACTCAATTTATGGCATATTTATAGTGCGTGTGTGTGCGTGTGTTGGTTTTTAGTTTCCCTATCCTACCCTCCGTTTCTCTATGGATGATACCTTTTTGGTTCCGGATGTCTAATGTGTGTATTGTTTTAAAAATTATGCAAAAATAAAGATAAAAGAATGCTGAAAATTCCATAAAAAATGGGAATAGAGAAAGGTCAGCTCCCATGAAATATGTTCATGCAAATCACTGAATATATATATATATATATACATATATACACCCCCAAACCTATAGAATCATTCATGAAATTGTTGTATAATTATGAGGCCAAGTGAAAATGGTCCAAGAATGGTGACCAGAAATATGAACTAAAATGAAATAATGAAGGTGGGGTAATGACAGAACAGTGGTTTCTTATGATTCAATAGCTACCGTCATAGTATAGTAGCAGAAGAAGCACTGCAAAAGGGATTATAGACAATATCCTTCAGAATTCGACATCATACCAACTATCAACAACCAACGCTACGGTGAATGGTCTTGTACCATCACAATCACTACTGTTTGAACTTAAACTAACTTCAAATACAGACAACAGATTACATAGTGAACCCGAGGAAACGAAGTTCACAAATCTTAAGGAAACAACACATGGTCCACAGCATAGCAGATGATCCGATCCACACCAGGGATATACAACCATGTTTGTATGTCACACTGACGAGGCCAAAAGTAACATAGCCAAATACACATCTAATTTGCTGCATTTCAGAGTTCACAACACGCATGCTTCCATTATGTGGACTATATAAGTTCAGTTTTCTAGTCTACGTCTAAGCTGAACACAAGTCACTCAAGTTTCTCCCAGAGCTTTTCTAATATCGTCCTGCAATCATAAAAGCGAAATAGCATGTGAAACATATGCTCAAAGAGATCCATAAGTGATACTCATGTGCATTTTTAACTTTCCAAGAGGTACTAAAGCAACCTGGTTGAAACACAATATTAATGTAAGTAGATATTACATGAACATGTTTGTCAACAGAAAAGGAGGGGGGTGGGGGGGGGGGGTAAGAGAGAGAGAAACCTCAATTGCCAAAGGTGAGGTGGCCGTTCCATAGCGTTTAATTACATGCCCATGTTTGTCAACTAGAAACTTGGTGAAGTTCCATTTGATGCTAGAACCACAATAACCACCTTTACTTGCTTTAAGGAATTTATAAACTGGTGCTGTATCTGGTCCATTCACTTTTACCTCAACAGTAAAACATTATCAATAAGTAATTGAAAAGTCGGAACAAACAACAAAATTGGGAAAGAGAAACATATATTTGTATGATATACACAATAATAATTTCCACTTTTCCATTGCCAGTATTCCAGCATCATTCTCTATCCAGCACCTTATGTTAGTTTGTCATAGAAAGACCAACACAGGTTTATATTCTAAAACCAACGAAAAGAGGGTTTTTGAACTAAAAGCGAGGGGGGGGGGTGGACCAACCAACAAAAATTAATGAGTAAGGAGCATGAAACTTCTGTTCCCACACTAAAGTTAGAGCAAAATGAGGGTAAATCAAACTAATGGATTGCCTCAAAGATGGATAACTCAAAAAAACTAATAGGAAAATTCCAAATGATTTGGGACAGAGTGAAAACAATTGGTGAAGGCTGCCCCTTGAGCATCCAAATAAAGACCCATAAACATATTTATGAAAACATAGAGCAACTAATCACCACTACTACTACCACCAATAAAGCAGATAGTGGACATCATTATTGGCCAGTCACCAAGTCTGAAAGAAGAAAAGAAGAATTTCCAAAGTGTAAATGGTTGGAAATATTCATTAAGGCAGTTGCTAATATTAAGAAGGTTCTACTCAACATTCAACTACAATAACTGGAAACAGATTATACTAAGATATTAAGCAAGATAAGACCTGTTACAATATTCATTCACACAAAGCAGCATATAATAAGATAAATTTCTTTCACAATTAAATTGTGCATAAAGATTTGAATAATATTCATGTTGCTCTAAGAACAAGTATCATCTGGATACACTTTTTTGCTAATCTGTAGCCCGTAGGCAGAGCGTAGCTGCAATAAAGCCTAACTGAACTTGTGAACATTTTTATTTTTCTAAATCTTCCAGAAAAGGGTTGGCTTGATTTGTGATAACCTGTCTGCATGGGATCCGATAATAGGTTTCAAATTCGAGGACAGAATCAGTTAAATAATGGAACCCGACAATGCTGCCGCATATATTTCACATGCCATTCATCAACACATAGTGAATTTGAACAACTCCTTTAGCCAATCTATAATGTACCTTTTCTCCATATCTAGACCAAACTCCAAAATTTACCTCTTGAACTACTCTACATGACTCTTGGTTGATGTAAAATTTGTTCATCCATAATGCGTTTTAGAGAATGTAGTTTCTGCACTTACTTGAATTAGCTCTAATATTTTCCAGTCTGCGTCACAGATTAATAAGTGTTTGATACACCCCCTATTTACTACTTTATCAGCCGAAATCCTTGCACATGAAGAATTCCTTTGCCTGATAACAACTCCGATATTTTCATGTTGACCAATCTATTTATAGGGGCGTGGAACTATAACTCCATTAGTTTTCTTTCCTTTTACTTCTCGTTGAATAGTACTTCAGTCAGCTCTCAGAAAGTTGGTTGCCTTAATGCTATTCCATTACATCAAACAGCCTTCCAGGGAATCCTTTAATTCAACTTCAAGTATAGCATGGCTAAAATTAAATGATTTTTTTTCCACACAATGGTTCATCAATATAATGGATCAATATTTCGAATAAACAAAGAACTGAGGCAAAGCACAACAGAATAAAACAACAAAAGCATTATCGAGCAACCTCAACATGTCCAATGCTAAATACTTCCAATAAGAAATATTTTTGCAAATCCCAAGAGAGTAACCAAATGAAACTACTTACCTTTTGAAAGATGGGATACTCAGCCTTGAATCGTGTGCAGGCAAATTGTTCTACTTCTTGGCTCGATCGTGGCTCTTGATTCATGAATTGATTGCATGGAAAGGCCAAAATCTCAAAACCTGAGATACAAAATCATATTAGAAATACAAGCACCCATGCAAAATCACTAGCTTCATTTGTAAAGCTCCAAAGACATAATAAAGGAAAACAAAAGTTTCCTTAACTTCAAATCATGGTTACAGGAAGAGAACATCAATGATTAGATATTGAAAGTGCTTCATCGATGAACATACCCTCCAAAAAACAAAAAGATAAATCGCAAGAAGCCAGGTAAAAAGAAGTAACTGACCCTTATCCTTGTACTTAGTGTAAAGTTCAGTCAACTGGGTGTAATTTGAGTTCGTGAACCCGCTGTTCAGCCAATCACACAGACAATCACAACGTGCCCAGATACCAACATACAAAATTCCACCCAGAAAGAAAACCCAACAAAAAAAGAAAAAGAAAAACGCAAAAACACATCAAGAAAGAAAAGAAGGGCCTCACCATTTGGAAGCAACATTAACAACAAGCAAGACCTTCCGTTCATAAATCTTCAGGTTCACGATATTACCTTTGCTGTCCTGTTCGAAATAATTAGAACTTCAGAAAATTTCCATAATTCTTCTTCCATACAGCAAAGGTAAATAATTTTACACCCAACACATACACAGAAAAAACGAACCTTGACGGTGAAATCGTGGAGGGATTTCTGTGGGACTGAAGAAGAAGCACCCATTTAATTCTTTCTACCCTTTTTCCTATCTACGGCGAACAATTCAGTGACCAGGTAATTTTCGCAGCCGAAGTTGACGAATGATAGGTGGTAAAGTGAAAGAGAGGAGTGCAGTTTGAATGAGCGCATGAATAATGTGAAAATCACGTAATGTATATCTCAGGCTTATCATCTTACAACTGCTAATGCTATTCAATTCATCCAACACACGGAAACTCCCTTTTTCTTGTCTTCCTATTGAATGTTGTTTGTATGTTCTTAATGGTTGTAGTCCTACTCTTTGTTCATTATCCTCTTGTTTTTTTAATGATTAATTACGCTTAAAAATGTAAAATTATGTTTTCCTTCTAATAAATTTAAAATTACATTTACACTTTTTTTTTCAAAAATTCATTGTTTACATATGAGATCTTTCGTTAGGGTTTGTATAAACATAAATCTTCAATGTCACCCCTAAATGTTGTCATTTAATAATTTTGTATTTGTAAAAAGAAAATTGTAATGAAGTTAATTTCATGCCATATATATATCATATTTATTTTTTTATAAGTAAAGAAACATATATGAGAATATTAAAGGAGAAGTAAAATTCAAAACTTATATAATTTTTTTATTTATGTTAGTGTTTTTCATCATACCCTAATAAAGAAGACCAGTATAAAAGGAGAATTTTTAAAAGGGATGCTAATGTAATTTCAAAAAATAAATTAGGAAAAAGAAATAAGTCTACATTTTCAAATAAATTCTATGTGTAGTCAATTCCTGTTTTTTTAATAAATTCTAGATAGCAAATTTTTGTATCTCATGTACGGACGCAAATACAACAATTTTGTACGTGGAGAAAACCCCACTTTCAATTGGAACAAATGCTTAATTGTCTAAAAATCCCAATAAATTTTAATCTTTCTTTGCTGGTTTTGGTTGAGCTCGAGTCGATTTATAAAAGATCATTCAATGACCCAAAATTAATAATCAAATTATTATTAATGATACATTATAATAAGTTTGATCAGATTTTATGGCATGCCATCCATATAGTTCTTGTTCAAAAATGCTAATCTATAAATTTACCTGGACAGATATAAGCAACTAGTTCTCTTTTAAAACAAATAAGAGCTTTATGCGTAGTGTACGAGTAATCGGCAAAGTATGAAACTTTAGTGATCTTACGTGGAGGCGGCTGTTCAATTATCTTCGGTCCTGGAAATTATAGCCAAGCGAAAAAACTATAAACCTCAGCATCTCTAGCGAAAAATATATTGAACACAGTTACATGTTCTGGGTAAAGAACTATATCAAAACTTAATCAACCAGTTTAATAGCACTAATTTCAAATTCAGAACTCAAAATCAAGAAGCTCAGTAGTACACACCATCACCATCACTCCCCTCAGCATCATAATTACTAATCACAGGAACATGATAAGTATTGGCAACGTATTTGAGATGCAAATTGAGCATGAATCATTCTGATCGACTGGGGAGGTAGAACTGCTCAAAATGTACAGCTAAGTTAACATTTTTACAATGGAGAGATGGGGCGCGAGCAGATATCACAGATCATTGCCTCAAGATTGATCTCAAATTCTACCAGCCTACAAGTATAAATTGTATGGTTCCGCTCAACAAAATTCAGAGAATTATAATCAATCAATACACAGGAGTTAACAGCCTAGGGGTAACACCGCATCTCCATGCCCAAATGGGACAGCTAATCATCTATTCATTTTGGACAGACGGGACAGCTACATACATATATATACAATCAAGCAAGGAGCATGACGTCCTTCTTCTTTGGCCAGAGCAAGGACAATATCTTTTAAAAGTCCCACAGTAGTCGATTATAAGAAGAAATTTCTCAGACGAGCCATAGCACCAAACAAAAATCCATCCTGTTCAGAGATGCCAAAATAAGCACATAGGGATATGTGATTCAAAAAATAATGGAAACCAAATAGAAAGGGTAGCGAATAATACCAGCTTGAAGCAGCTCCTCAGACAAATCATCTTGGTCTCCAAAAATTAGGACCTGAAACATAAAGCAATTAGAAAAATTCGCCAAAGGGGTAAGGCATCTATTCGTAAGTTTGAACAAACTGGCAACAGTACTTCTATCTGGTCCATCAATGATTGTACAAAACCAGTTACAGTTGAATGATTAGTCCTGCTTCATGGGGAGCTTGGTTCATCCCTCAGCCCAAAGACAAAATTAGAACAACAAACTTAAAATGTTCACCTCTATCAAGGGCAACAGTACTCAAAATAAAATACAGCCATCTCAAAGAAGAGCAAGCATTTATTTGCGAGTCACCTACGTGACACATCATCCATGCAAAAGTGACACCAACATATTCCACAATATTTGAACATAGCTTTGTAGGCCGACTTAATAGTCCAAGGACTCTTTTGGCTATATATATCCAAAAATCAGGTAGATTCTATCCACATCGATGAACTCTACTCAAACTTCATAAGGGAAGAAAACTTCATTGAGGAATGAAGATGGAGTAAGGATGTCAAATCTCAGGTGTACCAACATATATCATCTCTTATAGCAAATGTTAAACGTACATTTTTCCTCTTAGTAATCTTTCAAAGCCATTATACTCCAACTGTCATTCGAGTCATTTAGCTCATGTTCAGTCTATTCATCCACTAGTTCTCATACAACTACATTTACGGCCAACGTCGACCAGTCAACAGGTTCAATCATTTAATTTGCTTACAAAATTAGGTGGGGGTGATGTTGGAGTGGCATTCAAACCTCAATGATTTGTTTATTGCTAAACAGCACATGTACCTTGCAAACAATCATCCCAAATCCTTCATACTGAGTTTCTCAAAAAGTGTTTGGCAAAGTTATAAATGTCATCTACAGAATCCACACCTAATTGATGAAACTTCAGGAATATTAGCAAAGACGAAAATAGATATTCATCGTGATCATAGATGTATGAAAATATCAACATGATAAGCACTAGAGAACTATCCGACATATTGCTTGCTGCAAGAAATGTCAGCAAACTGTATTTCACTACAAGGCTGAAGAAGATTTTTCAATAGAATTCCAAACACAATCATCTCACACATGTTATTCTATTTAAGTAAATCAGATGTAATGAACTCGCAAAAAGTTGGCAAAATCAGATTTACTTTTTCTCAATCCAAGAAAAAGATTGATGGCACACCTCTACTTGCGACAGGAATAGGACCTTCAGAAGGTGGTCTATAGGGATCAAAATGTCTGTGGTTCATGGGCCGTGGAGGGAAATTCCACCTACTATTAGATAATGCTGGCTCATGCAGGCCACTGTACGACATGGGCGCGGGTGCATGTGCTATCCTGTTACCATCTGAATAGCATGGACCTGGGTAAGAAGAGGACAAGAAAGGTTCTGGATAAGCAAGATCCAAATTCAAAAATTAATCAAAATGCCCGAAATGCTAGAATACAAGCAGTAGAAGCCATAGTTACCAGGGGATGGAAATGGAGGCTTCCAGCATTCTCCAATATTGTCGCGTGGGCCATATTTATTTCTATCACGATCCCTGTAAAAGTTTCCGTTTTCTGCATTATGTGCACGGTATCTGTTGAGGTGGGAAGGAGGTGGGATATCTCTCCGCGATTGGATCCGTTGTTCTTGCACATATGAAAATTGATTTGAAGGAGCAGGGTGAGGAGGGCGCAAATGAAAACCCTTGCTGAAAGTATCAGTTGGCTGGATACTATTAGAACCTCGACCAGATAAAAATGAGGTAGGGTGATCACTGAATGAGGAAGCACTATTAGCTTCAGGCATCTGTCTCGGCAGCTTGGCTTCAAAACCCTTGTTGTCATGAACATGTAGATGGCCAGCATCCACGGTTGATGGGTTGACTCTGGACAAAGCAGACTGGTTCACTGCGGATTCCTGCACACTGCTGTTAAATTTCTGCAGCCGCACAAAGATCAAGTAAAACACATATTACTAAAATCTTTGGTAACTTGTTAGTACATGGTAGCAGTATTATAGAGAGGATGGGTATGGAGGAAGGACAAAGACAAACCTGAGAATTCGAATAAGGCTTTGAATTAGGACCATTTGTAACAGAACCAAGCACTGCAGGACAAGCAAATGATGGTGGAAGTGGAGGGGGGGGCGGGGGAGATCTTGACAAAAGAGCAGGTGTCAGTTGTACATCATTCGCATGTTGGGCGGTAAATTGTGCTGCACAATGCCTGTTAGATTGATTATGTAACATTTGTGTTGAATCTGCTCCACCAATATTACTGGTGGATGTAATTTCGACTTCACAACAGGGAGCCACATCCTCCATTTCAAGCTCACCATCTACATCTTCCAAGATATGGCTGCGTTTCCCAACTGCAGGAATCTGAGTCATTTCTCCATCAAGTTTTTCAGTATTATGCTCTGGGGTTACAGCCTCGAAGCTCTCTCCATCAGAATCACTTCCTCCACCGTCATCCCTCAGCATAGGAGGCATACAGAAACCAGGAAGCTGAATGCTCGAATTGCTAAAAGAAAAGGATAAAGCTCATTAGTGGCTGTACAAAGATATACCATCCTACCCAGACGTAAAAACATTTTTAATACAACAGATTCTTCATCTAAACTGAGGCAAGAATTACCTCCCATATTCATCAACCAGCATGCCCTCCATTTCTCTAATAGGATCATCAAAAGCCCTTTCATTTCTCAAGGGTCGACGAGAGCCAGCAGTAGGATATGAACCACAAAGGGCATCAAGCTCCCGAATATGGTGGCGAATTATGGGTTCGGGAAGAATCTTCCTCTCCTGCCAAACTCTCAAAACCTATCAATCAAGCCAGGAAAGAGAACATTATCACCATATATTATGAAACATAGGGATCATGAGCAAGAGAAAGGTCAAAAGTATATATCAAGACAGCGATTGCTCAACTAACTTTCAAACACTGCCTATGATTCTCACGGGAACTACTGCCAGGAGGGGCAGCAGCTAATAGTAAACGGGGCAACAGTGCCTGGATTGCAGAGGGATATACACCAGCATCACCTGAACAAGTAAACATATTCAGCATATAAAATAACGCAAGAAATACATGCTGCAACTGTACAAGAACTCAGGTACAATGCAGGCCACATGAAATAGATTAATTACCATAAGGAAAAAGTTAAATTTTAAGTTACCTTTCATGCCTCGAGAGCACTGAGTGATAGAATCCACAAGGAAAAACAAGTCAACTTTTTTGTGTAAATTTGACTCAATCTCCAAATTACGAGACAGTACTTCCACCACCTAGAGCAAAAAAAATACTAAATTATCACCAACGTGCACTCTATTAATATCCAACTTCATAGCTCTTCATGCATAAATAGTATTGAGATAGAGCATCCTAAAGAGTCGTTAGCTAGAAAACTTCTTGAATAAGGAGATGTGGGAGGAGAATACAATGAAGAGTTCCTACAAAATTAAGCAAGTTTTCCTATGGATCAATCAATAGAGGCCAAGTTGTGAGTTGTGACTAAAACATACAACCAACGAGCAGACAAGAATTAAATTGGAAATCATCCATGTTAAAGCAAAGCATGTGCCACTTTTTTAACTGGTCCCATCAAAATTGGGACCAATAAAATCTTATTATTACGAGGAGAGGTATACCTTGGTTGCTAAACCAAATTTTGCACAGTCAATTGCAATCCGCGTAGCTCGACCAATGCTATCTTTTGTTCTCGTCAATGATCCAATGACAGCCTCAAAGGATGATAAAGAATCTCCTTTTCCGCTAGACTTGCCAACAAGTTTAGCTTTTTCTAAATGGAACTGGACATCAGGACCGCAAGCACTACTATTTTCAAGAGAATGATTATTATCTGATGCAGATATATTGCATATGGAGGAACTGGGAGGAGATTCCCTTGCAACAGAGTCTGGCCCATCAGTCAACGACGAAGACTGAGTGACCGAAACTGCTCTATCATCCATCTGATCATCAGAAACAGAAGTAGAATGAAATAGAGATTGATGATAACAACTATTGAGAGCCTTCAGAGGAGTAACAGAGAGCATATTATTTGAATCCAATGATGCTGGCCTTGCTTCTTCCACAGACTCAGACCTGAAGATATGAACACAGAAAAGCAAAACATGGCACAACAGTTATACATACAATGTTATTTATGGGAAAAGAAACAGAACATAGACTGAGAAATGGTGCATATTCAAAACCTTACCTCTTGCCGTCTTGGTTATCCTCAGCTGATAAAAGATTCTTCATCTTCTGTGTGTCATCACCCTCGCCATCTGCATTGTCAGGCTGGATACCAGTGTTGATATTAGGTGAACCACCAGCAACTTGTTTGATTCTATCTAAATCCATCTGTGAAATTTCATGATCAGATTCCTTATCATTTTTGTTCAACCCTGATTGTTCAGTCGCACAGTGATCAATGGGAGACATTTTCAAACCGAGAGCACTGCTGTCTAAATGAGCCAATCGCTCACCAACATTAAGTGAATCTAGTTTTACATGATGCTCAATTTCTGCAGGGAACTCATTTAATGGGGACATTTTTTGACATTCAGTATCAACACCTTCCACATATTCGAATGAGTCTGCTTTACCACCATCTGATACAAGTTTAATAGTTTTTGCATCATTCTCCAATGTTTCCACATTTGGCATGGCACAGAACACAGAAGCACTCGACACGGAATCACCATTGATCATATTCCCCACAGCTCCTGATCCCAATTCATTAACAGCTTTCTTTTCCACCGACAGCTCAGAGACCTCTGGAATGGAAGAAGGAAAATACTCATTGCTCTGAGTATTCGGAGCTGGTGAACAACTGGATGCTCTTTGACAAACCTCGGCCACATTGGCAGACATGGCCTCCAAGGCCCGATGAAGGCGTTTGGATGGAGGTAAAGCAGCTTCCCCATCCACAAAATTCTTTCTAGCTTCCCAAAAGTGAGGCTTTCGAGCAGGACTTACACGTGATAAGCATCCATGAGTTTGATCTTCTTTAATGGGGGCAGATTTCCCATCAGCAGGAGCATCCACCTCACGGCTCCAGGGCCCAGAGGGCTGCGAAGTAACACTTTCAGGAGCAGCAGACCCTTTCTCCTCTTTATGAAGGAAAGTGATTTCTTCCTCTGCTGTCGGTGATGGTCTGCCCATACGAACTCTGGCTCTTTTGACTAAAGGCAAGTGTTCGTCACCATCATCCTTAACATATCGCTGCGTCAATTTCTCACTAAAACTGGGTGAAGCACACCCAGTTCTGAGCACTTCAGCATCTGAAGTTACTATATTGAGTTCAGCCGCCTCAACAGTATCAGTGTGGTGTCTTTTCCGATTACACTTCCTTTTCTTCTTAAGGATGACAGTGTTAGTCTGAAAGTCCAACCTATGACTTAACTCTGTTTCCTCTTCATCATTTTCAGTGAAAGGCTCCTGCTTGCTAGCCAAGTTGCTGGGTCCATCATTGGTACCAAGCCTATCAGCATCCACTGCCATAATTTCAGGATCACTCTCTTCGATGCTATCATTTGATTCAAGGGCATGTGAGTGGATGCCTTCTTCCTCAGAATCATCAGACGATTTCATAATCCTTTTACTTCGTCTCACAGATCTATCCTGCAATGCATTAGGACCCGAGCGCCTAGAGCTCCTAGTGTTATTAATAGAAGGCAGCACCATACCTCGGGGTCTACTTGCATCTCTCCTAGAAGAACTTTTTGACCTTTGAGCAAGCTTCTTCCTCTTGGAGCCACTTTTTTGTGATCGGGCAACATCAGTTTTGTGTCTTGCCAAATCAGTGGTACACTCAGGTGATCCTGTAAGCACCAAATTAGAAGGTGCCTCCACCAATGGGATCTCCTCATCATGCAAAGCATCTTCAGCTGCTGCAGCTACAGCAACTTCAGTTAGAGAATTCAAATCATTATTGGTCCCCATAGAAAGTGGTTTAACTGTAACTACAGCAGCTTCATCCTTCACAGCTTTAATCAAGGATTCCTCTGAGTTGTTTATATTGGTGATGTTAGTTTCCTCAGTGCCGTTAACCCTACTAACCTGGTCCTGTTCCTTCAACTTCTCGAAGCAATCAATTATCTCCTTTACTGCACGAACAAAATCAGCACCTTTTCCATGGCGTTTCCCCAAGAGAGACACTTTCTTCTCTTCTGTGAATTCTTCTACATCGGCAGGATTACAGAAGGCACTGTACAATAGAAAAAATTCTTAAAGAACAACACAGAGCAGTGTAACATTTGAATGAGAATATCAATACCAACCATGCACTTTAGATGTACCCTTAAACACACACTGCAAATAAACAGCCAGCTAAGCAATAACAAATTTATACATCACTGTTTATTAACGATAGCACATCATCTCTCTGTTTTGGTAGTTAGACTATAGTTACTATAATTAGAGATATGTGACATAATTCAGTAAGTGATGGAGCAAGAGTTCATGCAGTCAACACAACAAGCAGCTAAACTCCTGTAACTTATGAAAAACAGAGAGCTGCTTATTCATGAAAACATTGAGAAGGAATGGAGTTAAACATTACAAAGCAAAAGCAAATAGAAGCTATCAGGAACCTCCTGTTAATATATATATTCCACAGCCAACCAGCAGTGAAAATTTTCCACCCAGAAGAGCAAACTACAACCCATAACCATGCTGCCCTAATATCAGTTCAAGCTCCTCCTAAATTCTAAAAATACTCCAACTCAACACCCTAGTTGGCTGATCTGATTTTCTCAACTGGGGATCTCCTCTTGTTAAGCAATCAACTTATCAATTAAATAAATGGGAAATTTGTATTAGTATTGACGCCACCTGATTAATGACTGACCTCCATTGCTCCACTGTGCAACAGAACTCTCAAACCATAACTCCAGTATAACAATTTCCATACTTGTCAGCGATGTTCAGACATATAACTACTGTGGCTAAGATACTTGAAGAAGACCTCAATAAGAAAGTGCGGCAGCAAATGTGTACAGAAAATAAATTGTATCCAGTCAACTAAAATACATCACCAAAATTGGCTAGTGTATGTAGCAGCAAAATGAAAGAGACAATTAGTTCCCACACCATATGCTAACTAGAAACCAATGATGCGGCGGTCAGTTATTTCAGATTACTCTATTGAGAACCTAGTAAGCTTGATTCACCATACTAAGGTTCATGGTGAAGCTAACCTTTGCAAATTAACAGCTTTTGCCAATATTCAGTTCCACATATCAGAATGCAATTGTTCTGAGCTGCAAATTAATGATTTATACTAAGAATTATCTATAAAACCACTCCCACTGAAAGCAGGGATTTATATAAATAATTGATCAGAAAAACTAAGACTGCCTAACTTCTGAAGCCAGAAGCTTTCCAAGTGCCATTTTAGAATGGAAGTTAAAATATAAGGACAGGGGGATATTTGACGTGCAATCAGTCATGCTACTAACAAGAAAAAAAGTGACTAAATGAAAGTATCTACAAGATACATCAAGTGTATGTCATCAATCAAACATTATACTAGAAATTCAGAAGTCAAGATTTCCAATGATGAAAGAGAAAGATCTTCAACTTAACCGACAATCAAAATTTTGATGAGGAGAACAAATGCGATGAATCAGTCTAAGGGAACCTAAGGCAAAATATTTTGAAAGTAACAACAGAAACACGTGAGCTCACATTTGTTCAGTCCCAAAAAAGTAGACCACTACTTTCTTCCAATCAGCAGGGTAACCCCACTTCTCTGGCTCACTCACCTGCCATGGAGAAAAGAAAGAAACAATACTCAGTAAAACCACTGACCTTTCGAATGCGAAAAGAATCCACTAGCCATGAAAGCTAAAGTCATAATGCATGGAACCACTGAAGAGAATTCTATCTCAGCAAATAGAAACAAATGAATAAAGTGCGACTTATTCTACATAATAACTTCTCAAGGTCTCATGTCGATTCAAGTCACATGTACAGAGGGCCAACAAGCATAATAACTCATACAGTCACAACCCAGTCAAATCCACCACCAACCACCATGAAGCATTCTATTGCTATCACTTCACTAGTTGGTGCAAACAAGTTCCGGAAGTTCATAAAGTGCAGTGATGAGGGAAGATGTGGAAGGTGTACATTCACACAATTTAATTTTAGGGGTTACAGGACTTCGTGATCGCCTGGAAACCGTAGATTCTAGTTTTCGGCAGCATATGAAAGACGTATATGATGTCATGGACACAATTCGTTCTCCATGGTTGTGGATGAAAGACCTTGACTAATATGATGTCATGGAGCAGTGACATCTTTTTATCCATTCTATTGCCTCTTCTCTCATCAAATTCCTCCAACTTTTAAATGCATGATCCAAATCGATCTACTTTTTCATGACCCACAGAACGGAATTTTCTTGAACAGAAAGAAGTATTCATATCCCACTCCGAGCCAAACCATTCATTGTTTTGGTCTCTTTCCTAACTAAACAATATAGTCAGCCAAGTTCCCTTACAAGGAAAAGAAATGGGTGCTTGAGAATAGAATGCATATGATCTATTACAAGTGTTTAATTTCAGAAGAATTCATGCATTGGCCTGTAGCTTGCAAGTCAGGGATGTACAGATTCTCCTAACTTCAAGGAGCTCCAATCCCCCTCTACTCCACTGAGACTTACCTCTGACCAAAATGTGGAATGGTTTTCAGTATTAGAGAATCACAAGGTTTTGAAGAAATACGTGTAAAGTATGGCACGGGCAACCATTTGGTCTCTTACGTGGGGGAACCAAAAAATCTCTTTCAGTTTTGTTTCTTAACATCCCACATCAAATAATCTTCTTGAATCTTTGCAGGCTTAGCAGGGCAATTTTTTTGAAATGGCCACGACCAAACTTGCCTGCAATGCTCTGCTCAAATGATCGTCCATTCCATCATTCCACACTCTAAATACATCTTGACTACCAACCCTCTATTTCCTCAAGACCTTTTAGAACAAATAATGAATAAAAAGTTCCACACTAAAAGCATACTACATCATACAGGAACCTATGTGCAATCCAAAAATGATAATAAACGTCTATGTAAAAAGTCCTGAGATACAATTATTGTTCATATATCCCATCTCACAATTTAGATTCTAATATGTTGAAGCCTGAAGGGTGCGACACGCTAACATTGAGCTCGGACCCCTATAATAGAATGCTCTGGTTTAACGGGATACTTATTGAGAGAATATGCTTCCCTAAATGAAGAAAGAGAGGAGAATCTTCCCATGGTACAAATTGGGCAGTTGCACTAGGAAAGAGAGTTGGGGGGCTTCCTTAAGGTGACAGGACAGGGTTTGAAGAATGTCAATCCAAAAATATATTTGTAACATATTAAGTAGCCAACGCAAGGAAGATAAACGTATAAAGATAAAGAAAATTTGCAACATCTACCTACTTCAAATATCTTATCTGCATATATGCATTTTATTGAAAAAGGCTCACTGGATGCATGTATAAATTCTCTGGTTGGCCTAAAGGATAACGAAAAAAACACCTTTGGAATGACAGAAAGTCTTCACATCCTTAGTGAGGACACATGAATACAAGTTACAGAAGAACCAACTTTCTACTTTGATTACAAGCAATGCTATATCAATCCATTATATTATATGGGATATATATCACCGAAAATGTACCTCTATAATAATATCCACAAGTCCAATACCATCATCAGAATTTTCTAGCACCTCAATCACCAAGAAAGCTAGTTTGTTACGAGATCCATTCTGGACTGTATACATAATAGAGTACAGATATCCCAAAATTTAACTAGTGCCACAATTGTATCAAGAAATTACGCTAGTGCATTCCAACTTCTAAAGAATCCCATACATAACCCCTGCACATTCATTACTGAATCTAATTTTCATTCAGAGCATAAAGTTACTCTTATTATTTCAATTTTAAACAGCATGTTCATGCAGATATAAACTTCAAAAGGGACAAAACACACTTCTGAAGCTACAACTACAATTTTTAAGCCAGATCCATTGATACCAAACAACATATACAGAACATAAGTACAAAACCCAGGAACTGAAAAGCAGTAAAATCCAACTAACCAGTGGAAATAAAATTAAGAAAACTTATCATTGCGCCAAAGAAAAAACAAAAAAGATTGAGACATACTGTCGCAGGCCAGGCCGGAAATCCTTTGACTTTGGCAAGCACAAGATCACCGACCTTCCACTTCCGCCGAGCGGCGGCCGCTGCCGCCGCTCTGTTGGCACCTTTCCTTCGGCTGGGCGCCATTAATACACTACACCAACGAAGAATTCCCAGGCATTGGAAGACAAAATCAAGAAAGAACAAAAACCCTAACACCCTACTAAAAGTGTTTACAAGAAACCCAATTCAAACTACAATTGCCCTGATATAATGGTTTATACAGACTTAAATGAGTAGTTGTACAAAACCCCAAGCCTTATCGACGGATGGGAGAGGAGAAGTGAGGGGGGTTAGTGAAAGAAGGTTGTGGCTGTGGGTGAGTGTTTTGTGGAAGAAAATGTGAGCGAAATAGGAGAAAAACAGATATGAAATGAGTTGGTTTATTTGCAGCAGGGGGGGTGATTCTAACGTGCACCGGTGGCGTGCGGGATAAGGAGCGTCTATAGATACGAATATTGAGCCGAATCACTATTGGGCTGCATAATGGGCTTTCTATACTTGCTACAAAAAGATGGAAATAAAGGAGTTTCGCAGTTGGACTACCCAACTTTTCATATTTGGGCCGGCCCATAAGAGTTTAAGGTACTTGACCCAACTTTTGCATGCATTCTTAAATATATAAAATAAAATCCTAAAATTATTTTTTAAACAATATTATTACCAATAAAGTGGTTCAAATACCATCCACCTGTCCTAAAAACCAAATGTTTGATTCAAACATTCTTTCAGCACGTGCCAATCATCTACGATACCTTAAAATGGCAACTGCCCTATTTTTATTGGACTCAAAATTTATCATATTTTTTTTTTTTTTCAAACTCAAAATCTAATTTTTAATCCAGCATCAGGCATGTCCCGACTCCATACCCAATGGATCTAACACACAAAATCAAATTAATAATTTGTCCGTCTCTTCACTTAATGAATATCATTTTCTAAACAAATAAAATTAGAATTAATAAATTATTAAAAAATACTATTTATGTTGCAAAAATAGATATACAAAATGTTGATTTTCTTCCCCACTTCAAAATTTTACTATATTTTTCTAGAATTTTTTTTCATTATCCAAAATCATGAGATTATTGGGAATTCCTCTTATCATTCAAATATTGTTAGAACCATATATACTTGAAATATCTTATTTTTTAATTTCTTTACATTTCGAATTTTCTTGCACTCAAAAAAAAATAAAAATAAAAATTGTGGACAAAATATTTTGGAATAGGAAAAAATTATAAGAAAAACATCAAGAAACCCTACCTACACTCAACCACGCGTATTCGTCTTCTGTCCCTACCAGAAACCAATGTCAATTCCATAGGAATTAGTGGATTCAAGGTATGCCTTGTCCCAACATATATCGTACAAAGCCCAAACGTCGCAAGCTGTCTGCGAGGGTCTCTTTTGTCTTTTCCATACGAGGAAATTTAATCATTAATCCCTCAGGCTCAGGCAGACATATCTCACATTAACCAGACTATTAATTAAGGAAACCCCACTTTTAATGAACATTGATTTCCCCAAATTAATGATATTAATTGTTTGTTCCTAATTACATCATTAATCACTTTGGGTTATTTCTTTTGTAGGCAGGAGGGATCCAAGGTTTGTTAAATGGGAGGTACACATAATTTGATGTCTTTTTTAATTTATTTTTAATTTGTTTAAGGAAGTGGAAGCGGCTGCGCAAATAAAAAAAAAGAAAAAATCTGTAAAGTATTCCACCCGTCGTATTTCTAATTTAATAATAAAAATTATGTAATGTCTGAATTTATTCGTTTTTTTATATACATGTTTTAATTAATTGTATAATCATAACTTAAGATGCGGCAATGGAAGTAAAATGACACATTTGCTTGTCATGAATCAACTATAACAGCTAAAAGAGTATCTGCAAATACTTATTGAAAATAAATTAAAAGAGTGTTCTTGTTTTATAACTTTCACTTTTAGACAATTTAAATCGAGTTGATTCAGTTCGAAAATTATAAGCAGCTTACTTCCAGACATTCTAAATTCAATTATTTTTTTTTCACTTTTAATTTTATTTTTAAATACTCTCAACAATTATTACTGCTTGTTACAATATTTTTTTTACAACTTATTTTTATTACAAAAGTAGAAAGTTATTGCAGATACTTTTTAATTATTGATGAAAATAAATAGATGAATGATGCTGTTTTCATCTTATCTAAGATTTTTTGTACATTTGTGTGTGTTGTAAATGGAATTAGCGATGAAGGACAAGTAATAAGTGTACTTTAGGGTGAATCATATATAGTGACATGGTTGTGGGAGTGATGATTGTATGTAAATCCAACTGAGATTGATGTTGAAGATAAGTTGGTTAGAATTGGACAAATAGAAAGAGAGAGAGAGAGATTATTAGATTAGTATGGGAAATTAAAAAGAATGATTGTCCGAAAGAAAACTTTCACTTTCAAAATTCCACTTTCATAGATCCTGTCCGATAATTTAAAGTTTAAACCTCCCACCCCCCAATCCCGCGCCCCTCACCATGTGACAACACATGCAAACAGTAGTTTCCCAGTCATCCAAAAAGTCAAACTTTCTACGTGGGCTGCAAATACCTACCCCCACGTGTACCCCCACAATTAGTAGGTAGCACTAAAATTATATAAACCCAGATATTTATTGCTTCCCTTCCTCCTAATCCGCCACGTATTCCTCAGATATTTCGAGCCACGAAAATGATATCTTCTGCCCACCACGTGGCACCCTCTTCCTTCTCATCATTTCCCATCGCCGGGGGCAATTCTTGTTTTTTTCTTACAATCTTTCTCCACTATGTTTTCCTCAGGGCCTCAACGCACCAATCGCCTTCCGGTACGTGTTAGGTTCCCAATGATGAGAACACACGTATCATCTCCTCCTGGGTTTTGTTTGTCACTCATTATTTTCCCTTCTCCACGTGTCCTCCCCTGTTATATAACCCGCGTCGAGTCGACACCGTTTCAACGCCACTGGATAATGTGTCTCAAAATGGGTGAGAGTGAGAGTTCGAGCCAGATGCCCCGGCTCAATGAGTCAGCCGACTCTGGGATACTCAACGAGCGAGTTCTCATCTTGGTTTTTGAGTCTTTGAAATGGGATATCCATACTCTCTGCAGAACGGCGGCGGTCAACCGCCGGCTCCGCGCCCTGGCTAAACGCCTCCTTTGGCGGGAGCTCTGCTTGTACCGCGCGCCGCGGATGATGTCAACTTTGACAGAGGGCTCGCAGAGCAACCGGATGATCGGAGGCTGGAACACGCTGGCCAAGCTATTATTCTTCTGCGGCGGCTGCCAGTCGACTCGGCATTTCAGGCTGAGTCAGCCTTCCCCGGGTCATTTCGTTAAATCGTCCCGGTTTTCCAAGACTTCGGGTCGGAGCTTCCTGGCGAAGAACTGCAGAGGGGATGTCCTGTACGTGAGCGACCCGTGCGAGCACCCGACGGGGGACAAGCAAGACGACGTCGGAATATACAGAGGGGTGTTTCGGGCATTTATGAAGTCGAGGACACGGGACTTTCTGATAAGGAGACAGGTGGAGTTCGAGGCAGGGGTGAAGTGTCCGTACTGCGGCGCCCGCGTGTGGAGCATGACGGCGGCGAGGCTGATTCCCAGGAAGAGCGCGGCTAGGCGGCTGGGGTCCAGCGACGGCGCTCTAGAGTATTTCGTGTGTTTGAACGGGCACCTGCACGGCACGTGCTGGTTGGTACCACTGTCATCCGACGAGGACGCAGAAGACGTCGACGACGAGGATGATGATAGTATTGGTAGCGATGAGGACGACTACGATGACGAGGCTGATGGCGGGTCCGGTAATCACGATGATATCCAGGTTAGAAACGGAAGGATATGTTTTTAGAATCAGAGAGCTTGTGTAGGATAGTTTAATTTGCTGAAATCAATGAACTCATCAAGATTGTCCAGATTAACTTAACGGAGCCGTTAATTGACAGTTCCAAAATCATTGATTATGGAAGAGATTGAGGGTGAAATTAGGAGAAAGTATTTTTGTTGGGACTTAATGTATAATTATAATTGTATGGGAATTAAGTGGGCAGTCGAATGATTGATGAGAGAGCCTCTCTGTTTTTCTTGGACAAGAACTACACAAACTTTCTTTCTTTATTTCTCGAGTACATTATTACATTCCCTCTTCAGAGTTGAGTGTGTGTGAAGATTATTGTAACTTTTTTTAATTATGATTTAGATGTTGCATGCGTTTGCATGCAGCACCGCTGATGATTCATTTTGAATTTTCAGTTATATATTTATTTTTAATTTTCTCACAAATTTATTTCATTCTCTTCTCGTAAATCATAATTACTGCTCTCTTTCTTTTAATTTCCAATATTTTGTTAATATATATATCATGAGACCCTCATAATTCATTTGTTTTAGACTTAGCCAAAATTTACTTTGAGTTATTAGTTGGGATAGCCCACTAAATCACTTTTAATTTTTTATTTGCTTCATTTTGAATCGGCTCGATAATAGTAACTAAAGCTCGTTGTCGTAGTTCATTGCAATTGTATTGTAATCTCAAAGTCATCTATACCGCTTAAATTTCATTGTGTCAAGTAAAGGAGCACATTCTCCTCAAATTTATATCAATTAAGGATGACGTATAGTAGAAAAATATCAAGTAATCAATATTGTATACGTGAGCAATTAGAGATTAGGAGCAGATATGATTGCCGGCATCAATATATATATATATATGTAAAGATATTTGCTGAGTACGAAATTTTTTTAATTAAATTAAATTTTTTTGAACCAAATCAATCAAATGACATCTTATAAGGGTGTATTGCAATTTATCTTCCATATTGAAAATGAGCTTATTACTCCCTATGAAAAAAATATAGCGTAGTTTACTTCTTATATTTTTTAAAATAAAGCAATGAGGGGGTAAATCGCTTCATTTTTAAACTTATTGGGGGTGAATTATTGTATTTTAAAAAATATAAGAAGATAAATTACTATTTATTTTTTCATACGGAGTTAATTTGCTCATTTACGACATTATAAAAAAATTACTTGTATTTTTTTCCATCTTATAAATTTTACATTAATAAATATATTATATTTATTATATAATTGATTTGATGTGATTGAGTTAGAATTTTGTCGATAAAAAAGAGGGAGATGATTGAAAAATGAGTGGGAGAGGGGCAGCTAGCTAGCGTAGTTATTTGTGAATGGGCGTCCATATTCGCACCCAATGTTTGAGTGTTGTGATTTTAATGTGATGGCATGGAAGAGCATCTCGGGGCGGATGCAGATTGCAGGCAGGTTCGCCCAATTGATGCTGCCGTTGCTGTATCTCTCACCCTCTAAATTAATATTATGGATGGATGCCATAAATGAATGGGTTCTGGCCTGGGGATGCATTTTTCCCAATATTCTAACGTCACAATTTTTTATCTACTAGGTTGAGGTTCATGAATTAATTCATTTATTTTAATTTAAGAATAATTATATTTTTTTTATTGAGATTTGATGTAATTATACGTAATTTTTTTTGTAGTTTATAAAATTACATATAGCACCTCTAAAATTTGCTTCCGTTTAACAAATAAGTCCATTCATTAGTCAAATTTCATTAAATTTGCTGAGATTAACAGAAAAAAAGTCTATTGTTATCTTTAATTGACTTATTACTGATTTATTACGTGTCAAATAAATATTTGTAATCAAATTACCTTCATACAACTTCATGCATTAATGCATGGAGGAGGTATATCTTCAACTTGTAATAAGTCAGTAATAAGGCATATCGAGAGTATTACATCCTCTCCTAAGATTTAATGTAATCACACGTAAATTTCCTGTGATTTGAAAGTTACATTTAGTACCCACGAGCAATGTTTTAAAACCCAACTCGAATCGTCCGGTCCAACTGCTCAAACCGCTGACAGGGCTAGAAAACGGGTTGCGCGAAATACAAAAATCGATGGGAGTGAGAAATCGTGTTATTTTGAGAGAACCGTTTGACCCGATGATCGGACCACCAACCAGAGTGATTTTGACCAATTTTAGAAAGATGCTTAAATCTCTATTATCTCCTAATTTTCTTCCCCTTTCTTCAGTTCAGCTTCAGCCAAACACGCTCAAAGCCTCAAAGGCCAAAGTCCAAAGTCGGAAGCTCAATTTTTTCAGTCCATCTCTTCTCGCTTAAGTGCAGCAGCAACGGCGGAAACAACAGTAGTGGCAAAAACAGAAGCAGTGGTGGCGGAACAGCAACAACAACGGATGAGCGGAGGTATAAATCTCTCTTCTTTCTCTTTCTCATCGTTAGTTACTTCAATTATTTTTTGGCAATTTCTACAATCAATTAAGACAAAAACTAGCAAGAATTGTTGATGCAACAAATGCACTAGTAGAAATTTCAACTAAGAAAATAACCAAACCCTAAATATGAAAATGCAGAGAATTAATCCATTTTATGTTGGTTTCTTGCACTTATATTTGATCATATATAGTCGTGGAACGAACATTTTATCCTAATTAACATGACAATTTAATAAATAGAAATTTAAGTTAAAGTTTTATATGGTATTAATTCGATCAAAAACCAAGGATGAATTAATAATGCATGACATATCTATTTTATGTTACTTAATTATAAGCATATATTATTGAAAATATTAATTGCAAAGAGAAAAATACTTAAGAGACAAAATTTTTAAGTAAATTTATATTATTTAATTATTAAAGTTATTTTTATTTATTTTATAATTATTTATTACACATATATGATGTCATCGGTTCAACCATGTTTGGGCCAACGGTTAAACAATGATCCATAACCCACTAAATTTTCAGGGTTTTAAAAAAACATCGCCCATAAGGTCTTCTTCCGTCTAACAAAATG
Organism: Sesamum indicum; assembly: GCF_026168435.1. Lineage (NCBI taxonomy): Eukaryota > Viridiplantae > Streptophyta > Magnoliopsida > Lamiales > Pedaliaceae > Sesamum > Sesamum indicum. Next base: position 26,549,691 of record NC_142662.1, read on the forward strand.
TTTTAATATATCATAAAATATTTAATAATTATATTCAAATACACATAGTATGTGTGCTGTATTATGGTTAAGACAGTACATTAATTATGTTCAAACATTACACGTATTTGGTTTTGTTCAACATTAATTATAGAACGGTATAATAATTTAATATTCCATAAACCGCATTGAGATCCGTGAATTTACACTAATCTTGAGCAACATCTGCTTTACTGATCATCAAATCAACCTAATGTCACACAAAATTGGCACTTTTCAAGAAATTGAATCACTGTACCACGTGTCCGTGTGGTGTTCCCGCGTTTGCTCCAATTCCCACGCACATATTAAGTTGTCCACAAAATTATAAAATTAGTCCTACAATTTAAAATCATTTCAGATTTAATCTCATATTTTATATAATTTTTAATCTAATTTTATATTTTGTTAAAAATTATAAAAAAGAATTTAAGATAATTTATCCCATGTGATATTGCAAATAAATGAATTATTTTCTATAAAAAAGGAGTAGAAATATACCCTCCTGTGTTAATTAAAATAAAGTAATTTATCTCATATCTATAATAGAAAATTGCTTGTATTTTTTCCTTATAAAAAGAGGTAGAAACATTAAAATTAAATAACTCCCTCCCACTAACAGACATTAAAGCTAACTGCTGAACATTTGTTTGACCCACGTACCCGTGATTTTTTCACATGGGTTATTCGTCATTAGTCTTGGCATTTTTTTTTGTAACTTTTACCGAAATATAGGGTTTTATAAAATGTGGGGTTAAATTCAAAATGATTATAAATTGTGGGATTAATTTCGCAATTTTGTTCAATATGCTATTAATTCATGTGGACATGACTGCCCTTTTAGTGAACTGTCAATGGCGGAGACCTCGGAGTTATATATGTCCAAAAATTACAATATGACAGTTGGGATAAGTCGTTGAAGTGGTCGGTTCAAGTTCAACTTTTTTCAATATTATTCCAAATGGAGATGCGCTATTTTACGTATAGCATCTCCTGCATATTCCGCCAATTGTACCCGCCTGCCGTGCTAAAGTTCAAGCACCAATCAATTGCGACAACCCGTATGTGGCTTCCATGTTTTCCATATATATATTATTTTTAGTTAATTATCCTTAAATTCTCTTTAAAAATGTAAAATTAAAAGCACGTACTTAAACACATTATTAATAATATTTTTTATTATTTAAACTTAATAATCCGGTGAATTTGATTGTGCGACCACGTTTTTCCTTCTTATAGTAAAATATAATCTGTTTAATTACACATGATTCAACGTTATTGATGTGGAATTAATTGGTACTGATGTATTGATTGAATTAATATATTATTTAATTTATTAAAATATCGATTTAACTGTTGATTTTCAGTTTCATCTAAAATAAAATAATTGGTAGGACTCAAATTTACTCACGTGAATTAATTAACATTGATGTATTACGCAGTTAATTAAAATATTGAGACAATCGTTAATTACTATTTGTATCTAAAAAGAAGAAAACGTAAGACTAGAATTTACTGACGTGAAATCAATTGAAATTTTTGACCAATTTTGGAATATATTGACCTAAAGGTGACTAATTATGGTAAAAGTTAAATTAAAGGTAAACCGCAAGGAGTCGTTGTAGGTACGCGGGCAAGGTGTCATATAAAATTAAGTGAGGGGTAATTTGGTCATGAGAAGTTTGAAAATTTGCGTGTTCTATCCGTAGGTGCAGTTTAACGTTAACAAAACTGTCATGAAGGGGCAGGGAACTCGCAAACCGAAGAACCCGTTGTCCGCCTCGAGCTTTTTGCCGCTTTCCCACCTCCGCCGCTCACCCCCCAAAAAGTTTCAATTCTGAGATGCCCTAATTCCGCCTCATTCTTGCATTCATCGAATTCAATTCATCGCCGAGGAGATTAGGGGTATGCATCTCGTTTTGCGCCATAGGTAAGAGACAAGAATTCAACTGTTTTGCTGGTTTGAAAAGTAACGGTAACAAGTATTCAAGAACAATAAAAGGGTGTCGTTTTCTTTTTCTTTTTCTTTTTTTTTTTTTGAATCTTTCGATTGTTTCTCGGTTGTTTCTTCGTTAGTTATGTCTTGAATCGGCGGAATTTGGGATAAGAAATTTTGATGTTTTAGGAAATATTTGAAATGATTGAATCCTTTTCGTGTCGTTTTGATTCTTTACCTAGTTTTGGACTGTACTAATACGTGATGATTTTATTGGTTTTGTCGTATTTCTGTTATCAAACATCTGGTTTCTGCTTCTTTGCGTCTTTCGGTCCCTCTGGTTTTCTTTTGGCTTCTTACGAGTCTTGCTTGGGAGACAACGTTGGTGTCAGACGTTAAGAGATAATGCTAGCAGTGTTTATCGATAACAGAGAGATATAGATTGTTGTGTAGTTTATTTCTGCATGCTTCTTTGCGGTATGATTTGTTCTCAGTAACTGTGTGCTGAATAGCACTCTGAGATTTTTGACTCATCCTCGATTCAATTTTATAATTTTGATACTGGAGTTGTTTGAAACGTGAAACCTGATGTTTGATTTTTCAGGTAATATCTGGTCATTAAAGGAGCAGAAATGTTCTAGGATATTCTGCAAGTTTTTGGAGCTCAAGGGGATCATTTAAACTGACTGACTAAACAAGTTCTTCTGCTCAAGGGAAGGCAGCTATAACGAATCGGGGAATTACCCCGATTCCATCAGTTTCAACTGTAGAAGATTATACCTCACTAGTGTGGAAGGTTTCCAAGTATGTATATTGTTTTGGGAGATCACGTAGTAGAATTGAGAGGAGATGTAGACCTTCGCCATCCTTTCTTTAATTCAATTTATGTGCATGCGCAGTTATATTCTCTTAATGTATCAACTTGGGAAGCCAATCTCACTTCTCTTTGTTCCGTCGCAGGTGATAAGTAATCCTCACATAACAATATGGCTAGTATTCAAGATATTAGCACATCGGCAGCTATCAATCTTTTATCTGCATTGGCATTTCTTCTGGCATTTGCATTTTTAAGACTCCAACCAATCAATGATAGAGTATATTTCCCAAAATGGTACAAGAAGGGTATAAGATCGAGCCCAAGGGGTTCTGGACCTATAGTGAACAAGTTCGTTAACTTAGACTACAGAACCTATTTAAAGTTCTGGACTTGGATGCCTGCAGCACTAAGAATGCCAGAGCCTGAGCTGATAGAGCATGCGGGGCTCGATTCTGCTGTGTATATAAGAATTTACCTTCTTGGGTAGGTGCAGAAGGTTTGGGCTTATGGCTTTAGTCTTATCATGTGGAAATTAATTTTTTTAGTGCTTAAACACATATAAAATGTTCTCTTCCTTATATTTCTAAATTCTCATGGGTCACGGTAATAAAAACAATCTGGAATGCAGATTGAAGATCTTTGTCCCTATTGCTCTGCTTGCTTTTGCCGTATTGGTGCCAGTCAATTGGACTGGCCAAACACTAGATGATGTCAAAGATTTAACATACAGCGACATTGACAAGCTCTCGATATCCAATGTTCCTGCAGGATCTTTAAGGTGACGACTAGACCTGTTTGCACCTCTTACAGTGATATTTATGTGAGATCATGGTTTCAGTTCTTACCTTAAAGGAGTCTCCGCACAGCCAAGATGCTCAGAGTACATTAGCAATGCTATTATGGCAAAACATGCATATGAAATAATGAAAATGATTTAATAAATGCCATATTATCATGTTGTGCTTCAACCATTCTGATTGATGACTTACACATCTTTTTTCTAACATCTATAGGATAACCCGCTGACGAAAGTTATTATAATTTATTAAGTTCATCGAAACTCTGTTATTAGAAAGAAATCCAAACTATTATATTTTACCTTTCTGATGTTTGAAATACAGTGTTTTGATTCTATACTGCGTCCTACTGTAGGTCAAGACTTTTGTATCATGAATCGTAAGAAGGGCAGCTGCCTGTTTAGATGCCATGAAAATGTTATAAGTTGGGTCATTGCTAGATACATTTCTTTTCTTAGAAGATGGTACCAGTGCCATCTTATTCATTAGATATAGGACTATGCATCTTTGTAGCTTTAGTAGATTGAAAAGGATGAACAGAATTTATTGGTTTGTTAATGTTTATTTCAGTTTGGATTTATTCTATGTTCTAATCTTTGGTAAAGCATATATTTTTCTAATTTTTATTCAGGTTTATCGCACACATAGTTATGGCATATATAGTCACGTTGTGGACATGCTATGTCCTTTACAAGGAATACGAAATCATAACTAACAAGAGGTTGCACTTCCTAGCCTCTGAAAGTCGTCGTCCAGATCAATTCACTGTGAGTTTGTAAATTATGCAAGCTATTTATGATGTATACTTTTTTTTCTGAGACTAGACTTCATTTTGGCCAAGAAAATTCTATTGTTTTAGCTGTGGGGATGATCATTTGGGTTTCATTTCAGGTCCTTGTGAGAAATGTTCCTCCAGATCTTGATGAGTCAGTTAGCGAGCATGTGGGGCATTTCTTTTGCGTAAACCATCCTAATCACTATCTCATGCATCAGGTTCGCATTTATGTTACTTCAATTATAATATTTGAAGAGTAAAGTCTTCAAATTAATCTTCGTGTGCCGTAAAGGGAAACCAGAAAGGGAACTCGAACTTGCAGATTACTTATAGAAGTTAATCTTGTATTTTGTTCTGAGGTTTTAATTCTACACAGCTCTTCAATAACTGGACTGCAGGTCATATACAATGCAAACAAGCTTGCCAGTTTGGTTGAGAAGAAGAAGAGTTTACTCAACTGGCGAACTTATTATGAAACAAGATATGAAAGAAACCCCAAAAACAGACCAATGACAAAGGTATAGTTAATGTTTTTAGCAATTTTTTTCTGTTTATTTATTTGTTCATTCGGAAATCAAAAGTTTTGACTATGGTTTTGGTTGCTCAGTGGAATGTGCTCATAAATAGTTTACTCAGCTGTTCTTGAATATATCCTCCACATGATTTAGAATAAACTTGTAATCTCATTTTCTTAAAGTTTATAGACAGGTTTTTGGGGCCTTTGCGGAGAATCTGTGGATGCCATTGATTACTACACGGCAGAAATCAAGAAGACAGTTGAAGAAGTAAGACTGCGACACTACATAATATGTAAACTTACTTTGCTTTTTAACTACCCAGATATACCTTCTTTTACACCATGGCCTGTCAATATTGCCTTATTGGTATGATTCAGAAGTTTGGCAGTACATGATTCCCAGGTTTGATGCGCTAGCTGATAACCAATTCCCTTAACCAATGTTTTTCGGCTACTTGACTGAGTTCTTTTCCTGGGGTACAGGAAGCTGCAGAAAGGGAAAAGGTCGTAAGTGACCCAAAGGCCATAGTTCCTGCAGCATTTGTTTCATTTAAGTCCCGTTGGGCAGCAGCTGTTTGCGCTCAAACTCAACAAGCAAGCAATCCAACTATTTGGTTGACAGAATGGGCCCCTGAACCACGTGATGTTTACTGGGATAATCTTGCAATACCCTATGTTGAGCTTAATATAAGAAAACTGCTCATGGGTGTTGCTATGTTCTTTCTCACATTCTTTTTCATGATACCTATTGCATTTGTACAATCCTTGGCAAGTATAGATGGTATCACAAAGGTTCTTCCGTTCCTGAAACCATTGATTCAAATGTAAGCTCATTTCTTTTAAGCATTTCTTTGTGTCAGTTGAATTGTCTTCCTATGAATAGATTTTGAGATGCTGAATTATCATCGTTGCATATCATGCCATTCTTGTCATGTTATTGGATCTCAACATACCAGATTAAACGAGGTTTTAGTTTTGAAGCATTTTCAAACTTGTCCAATGAATCAATTTTCTCAGTATGCCAAATATTGAAGTCATTAGTTAACGGTTAGAAGAAATAAGGTTTATGGTTTTTGTTTCTGTCCTCAAATAATTCCTCAGGATTTATCTAGAAAATTGAGTTCTCGATGACCATGTTCTTGATTTGTGGTTAGCAATGATCTGATATTCTGTAACCACATTCCTTGACATATAAGCCTGTGCACTAAGTTGAGTAAATAAAATGATGCTCCGGATATAGCACGCAAGCCAACTTTTGTATTTGGCACCATACTCGATTTCTTAGTGTACAATGCCGTGTTCTTTAAGCTCATTGGAATCTTTATCTTCTTCTCATTTTACTTGTGCATTTATTTCTTCAACATGTTCTATAATTGAGTTTTTGTTCTTCAGGAAAAAGGTCAAGTCTATTATTCAAGGTTTTCTTCCTGGTATAGCGCTTAAGATCTTTCTGGCGATTCTTCCAACAATTCTCATGATGATGTCCAAAATAGAAGGACTTAGATCTCTTTCATCTCTGGACAGAAGATCAGCTGCAAAATATCATTTGTTTTTACTCATAAATGTCTTCCTTGGAAGTCTCATCACCGGAGCAGCATTCCAGCAGCTCCATAAGTTCCTCAACCAATCCCCATCAGAGTATGTTACTGTTTGCTTCTAGCTTGATTAATTGCTAATATCACATCATTGTTAAGACTCAACAGGCATAACAACAAGAGAGTCTCTCATCTAAGCTTAATTGTATCGTCACCATCCATTTATGATTTCTAACTGAACTTAACAGTTCCTCTGTTTAGTTATGGAGATCTTGTATCCCTTACACAGCGTTGTTCTTCAGTGAAGTTGAATTCAACCTACACGTCGGCCAAAGTTTTGTTTGTTACCTTTACTACCTCTACCACTCATATTTTCCCATCAGTTTTAACTTGATGAGATGTCTGCAACAAAACTTAGCAATCCTGTTCTTCTTGTTTCAAGAACTCTAAAATTCTGTTATCCTTCCTAATTTCCATTGGATACTTAAATCATAGATCATCAAGTCACCAGCTCCCAATTAATACCACACACTAACTATTTGTTTCATGCTTGAAAATACCATGCCTCCCTGATCCGACGTTGATGGTTTAAGTTTTCCTACCTTGCAGGATTCCAATAACAGTGGGTGTTGCCATTCCAATGAAAGGCACTTTCTTTATTACTTATATTATGGTTGATGGTTGGGCGGGGATCGCTGCAGAGATCCTCAGATTGGTTCCTCTAATCCTGTTCCACCTCAAAAATACATTCTTGGTTAAGACAGAACAGGACAGGGATCAGGCAATGGATCCTGGCTGCATAACTTTTGCCTCATCAGAACCTCGCATACAACTATATTTCTTGCTGGGACTTGTTTATGCAGTGGTCACACCATTTGTTTTACCTTTCATCATTATCTTCTTCGCCTTTGCCTATGTGGTCTTTCGCCATCAGGTATGCTCCTAAGGAAGTCTCTGTATGGGGTTCATTTGAAGGAGCCCATTACCGAGCTTAGTCTCCAAACATTATTTGTTCGTGCTTTTATGCATTTTACAGGGCCAACTGCCACTTTTTCTTTCAAGATTAGGTTAGTAATGAGATTTTTTGCATTTACCCCTTCTCCAGATCATCAATGTATATGATCAGAATTATGAGAGTGCGGCTGCATTTTGGCCAGATGTGCATCGTCGTGTCGTTATAGGTCTAGTAATTTCACAATTACTGTTGATGGGACTGCTGAGCACAAAGAGTATAGCAAAATCAACTCCAGTGTTGCTCATACTTCCCGTCTTGACCATCTGGTTTCATCGATTTTGCAAGGGCCGATTTGAGTCAGCCTTTGTTAAGTTCCCACTTCAGGTTAGTGCATGCTGAATTTCTTTTATTTTTCATTGGACTTTATCATGATAAACTACAAGACAACTAGAGATGACAACATGTAGGGTCCGAGGTGGGTTTGCCAAAATTCGGAACCCGATCTGCTAAGAAATTATGCTATATCAGTCTTTTCAATCAGTTGAGATAAACTTTTATATCAGACAACGGAACTACGTTTATGTAAACTTGTGTGGACAATGAGATAAGTTTTGTGACTGAACAGGATGCAGTGGTGAAGGACACATTAGAAAGGGCTACAGAGCCGAACCTAAACTTGAAAGCTTATCTACAGGATGCTTATGTACACCCGGTGTTCAGAACCATTGAGATTGAGAAAGCAGCAGCTGTTGATGAGGAGGAGAACAACCCGCTTGTCGAAACCAAGAGAAATTCGCGCATGAGTAAAAGTGCTTCTACTGCTAGTGGCATCACTCCTGAAGCTGCAACAAAAGATGCCGCTAGACATATATGAGGTTTAACCATGGCACTTTGCTTGTGCTTCCTTATGCCAAGTCCCTGGATTAGAATGTCAATATTAGTGACATGGTATTGGATTATATGTTTCCCAGAAGATTAGACAAAGTCAAGATTGGGAAATACACTAGCTTTCCAATGGTCACTCTGTATTTATGACAATGATAAGGCCTCATGTATAATATATTCTTCCTACACATACTCATTATCTAATCTCTCTCTCTCCCCCCCTGGTGATGTTGGGTGGGTGTTAATTTCCAATTCCTAGGACTAGTTTTCGCTATCCTTCATCCACATGACAAAAGTTCAACATCTCGTTTTCACTTTTCTTCCAAGAGTTTGTAGAAAAAGGAGGTATTTGTGATTTTTCAAACAACAAGGAGATATTCGTAATTATGTCAAATATCAGGGGAGGTCGTAATTTACCCAAAATAGAAAGCCAAAAATGGGAGAAGAGAAGTGAGTATTACGTAACAATAGACACTGACTTGCTACAAGAGCTCCTAAATCTCACAGTAAGCTTTTGTTGGTTCTGGCTGGAAGTTCACCACTCATGGTCATGGACGATGACAGTAATCTCACGAAGCAATGACTACCAGGTCAAATTAATGGTCAGATCCAATAGAGCTTCTACTTGGTGTATGGCCCGTTGTTTCTCCTGCTGTTTTAACCTACTAGCAACTGATTCTGGATCAAGAGCTTGTGTATTTGCTTCGTCTTGCTCAGATCGAATCTCTTGCAGCAGTGCATCGACTTCTCGTACAAAATCTACCCTCAAAAGAACATCATCAGCCTCAATGGTTGGCCTCATTGGTCCTTGCTGCTAAACATAAAGATGGAACAACCAATCATTTAGGAAAATCAAATGAATAGAAAAGATAAACTTCAAAGCAGACTGATGCGCTTACAAAGCATGGAATATGTAAGCACACAAGGAGCAAAAACAAGCATGCAATCCGCAACTAAGGCATGAGGGAATTGGAAGGTTCATTGTAGGGGCTAGGTATTTATTAGAGATTCGTGGATAAATCAGTTTTAGTTACCGTATTATTCCTCTATTTGCCAGTCCAAGGGAAGCAAAAAATATGGCTGAAAGCCTTGACAGATTTGAGAAATTTATAGTCAAAAGCAAGCACAGAAGAAACCTGATAATAGCGCCTCATTGCGTCAGAAAATTCAAAATATAGAGTGATATAGCACATGTGAGTGACACCTTATCAATGTCAAATCCAGGTGGTACAAGAATGCTGAAGGGATCCTCTCTGGGAAAAGTTTCAACCATACGCTTCTTACATGCCTTTAGCCAGCCATCATCGTCAAATCCGTCATGCATATTCAAGAGATCATTAAGCAACCTCATTGCTGGAGTAGCCTCCCGTTTCAATATCTCAGTCTAAAGCATAAAGATGATATAGACAGATTAATACCATACTATATGATAAGGGTAAAAAATTGGCCAAACACCAACAAAATGGTGTCCCATCCAGGAAAAGGATGCAAGTCAAATAATGTAGTATCGGGCCAAATGGCATTACCAGGAAGCAACTGTCATTAGCCTGATATTGAAGTCTTCTATCTAAAAATCAATAACAATGGGAAACATAACAAGCGGACCTTCAGAAATGATGCATACCTCGACCCTCCTGTACAAGAGATCAAGACTTCTAACAGCATCCTTCTCATCCTGAAACAAGTTTTTGTAGATTTAAATTATCATACAGACACAAGAAAAATAACTGAAGAAGGATTAGGAAGCTCAAAAAGGTGTATCCTTGAAATGGTTTAAATGCTTCCGAGAACAAAAGCATGTGTTTGTGCTTCATATAATATTCCAACCTCATCTACTACTATTCATAACTGGAGTGCTCTTTATTGGTATGGCCTTCTTGCAACATGTTAAAAAATAGTGGAACCAATCATTTCCAGATACTAACAGACAACAGAGGCACTGCATGATAACTCACATCATGTCTAGCGAGATCTAGGCGATTCCATATCACCAACAGTACTAGTTCATTCAGTTCACCTTTCTCAGCAGCTTCCTCAATTTTCTGCAGTAAACAGAAAATAACTATGATCCAATATCACTTGAAACTTTAGCTAATATGATGTACTCACCAACAAAAAATATACACGTGTAGGATCAACCAAAATATAACTAATGGGGCTGAGGAATTCTTCTCTGAGGCGGAAAAGCATTAGCAACCGAATATAGAAATATCCATAGTGTCGAAATGGGAACAAAGTAAAGATGGATATGGAAATGAGAATAGGAATAAGGAAAGATGGGAACTGGAGTCTTGAATCTTTGGTTCAGGAAACAAATGGTAAACACAACATAGTAGGTATAGTTTCCTGCTGTAAGACAGAAGAATGAAATAGCATTTGAACTAGAAGTAGCAATTTGAGAGGGTGTAGACGTCCTCTGCATTTGACAACAGCCAAGATGCTAATCCAATGAAAATCACCAAAAGTTATTGATTTGAAGCATAGTGAAGTTCACTGCAACTCAGAATTAACTGGTGTGAAGAGAAACACCGGTAAAGGCACTTCCAATTTATCTGACAGTGGAGTTCAATCCAGCCGTCTTTAGTCTTTTGAGTTAATTCCAGTTCACAAGTTGCGATTCTCTTTAACTGAGATGAGCTTGCATGACTTCTCAGTTTCATTGACTTTGTTTACTTCCAAATAGAACTAGAGGTTTCCTCTTTAATACAGTTATAATTAAGGAAAGCATTCAACATAAATTTGAGCTAAAAAATGATTATAGAATACCTCTTCCACCTCTTCAGCCGATCTTATGAAGCTCGAAACTAATTTTTTGGCTTTGCGAAGCTCTTCATCTGGATAACTTTTCAGTCGCAACCCAATTTCACGGTACTCATCAACCTTTCTTTCCTCTTCCTCATCTTCCTCTTGCCGCCTCCTATGCAATTCCTTTGTCTTTTCCCTCTGCCTTGCTTGCCATTCCTAATCTCAAAAAGAGGTTACATTGGCTCTCAGAGAAAACCATGAAACAAAAACTTAACCACTGCGGCAGAATAACTTCACGAGAACCCACAAAAAGAAATCGCAAGAAGTGAGACTACTAAGTGAGAACACACACATACATACATCATCGTAATATTCTTTCGGAAGTCCGTATAAGTCTCGCTCTTCTATCTTCTTGCATCTAAGCAAAGCTGATATTTGGAAACAACAAGAAAGAAAAAGATGGCATCTTTCTTCAATTTTTGAATAAAGAAACAAACCCAGAAAAACAAAGGGAAAGAAAGAGCTTAGCTTACTCTTGGAAGTAGGTATCGTGGGAAAAGCTTTCTGAAATCCTGATAAGGGTGAGCAGGGCGGGAGAGCGGTGCATGTTAGCAGATAAAAAGCCCTTGTCTCCATTTCTTACCCAAAATTGCGCTATCCTCCTTTTGTCCGGGCCCCGGGGTTTAGCCTACCACTACCACCAGCCTTCTTAAACCCTTCCCAAGTAATCTGCTCTGCCCTCTGCTTCGCATAGTCAACTCTTTCTCCCCTTTTTCTCTACTTTCTCCCCTTTTTCTCTACTCTACTTTCTCCCCTTTTTCTCTACTTTCTCATGCTCAAAGATTCACGGTGCTTTACATCCAACTATTACATAGTTTAAAGAAAATCGATCAAACCAATCACATAAAAAAATATATTAACACTTACTCTAATTAATAAAATTCAACCAAACATAACAATTTTTTCCTAAATTATAAACATTTGAGTTGGAGTGTTTTGTATAAATATTAAAAGGTTTGAAAAATTAATTCACGTCTTAGAAAAAGTTTGAAGTTTGTATGAAAGAATATAAATAGTATTTAATATTATCTTTAGAAATTGTGAAAGTTACTTAAAAATAATTCTTGAAGGGGACAAAAAATTACAAGGACTGTGAAATTATGCCACTACAGGGAAAATACTCAAAGAAAAAAAAAAGGCGGAGCAACAAAAATTGAAATTTATTTGACATGTCAATATCTCCCAGTTCCAGCAGATACTTTTACATTTCAACTAACAGAAAATTCAAATTTTGTTGCTCTAGCTCCTAGTATTCATTAACATCATCTATAGCTAAACTAACTAAAACTTGTGACTAATTTATCTAACCCAAAAAGCAAAAAATCAAAAGAAAAAAATCTAAACAACTATAGGGCAAAATTCAGAATCCAGATTCTATGATCATTTCAGCAGCAGAACCCATAGCACCAATCCCACTTATTCCAAGAAGAGCCAAAGCTAGTTCTTCCTCATTCCATTGTTTCAGTCCCTTGCTAACTCTCTTCAAAACTTCCACATCAACTTCCAGCATCCAACTGGGGGTGCAGCTCACCATCAAACTCAGATAGCCTGTCACATATGCCCTCCAAGTGGCCTTGTTACAGCCAAGCGATATTTTTCCATCGAGGGCACTTGCAAGAAATTCCAAGTGCTTCCCCAGAACCGTGGATCGCCGCTTAGATGCAGGTGAAGCCAAGTCGACTCCCCATGCAAATGTTCCAGAAAATATGGTGAAATATGCGAGCGCATAGCCACCCAGCATTGCAACCATTCCTCCGGATTCTTCTCCTTTGAAGTCTGCCCCATGAACAGATATAAACCACGAGGGTAGCGTTTCTTTAATTAGAGACTGCACTGAAGTCAAACCACCCGTAATCCAAACTAAAGAAGCCCCCAAAGAAGCCGCAATCTTCACTTGACTCATTGCTGCAGATAGAGAAACCTGACCGTACTTCATGTTGTATTTGGTTTTCTTGAGCTTCTCCATTTTGTCTCTGGGCAACCCACTATTTGCAATATCTTTGACAGCATGCATTAGAAGAGATACTATTTCTTCAGTCAAAAACATGACATTTCTGACAGCTCGATGAACTCTTAAGTATAGTATTCCAGGGGCAACAGCTGAAATGCCACCTGCAAAGTGAGAACCAAAGCCGTGACCCAAAAGAGCACCCATGCCGCCGTTGCTTGCAACAGAAGAAGAATTTAACCCAAGGACTGTTGTGAAGCAGACTCTGATGAGTTGAACGACAGCATCATTACTGTGGTGGAACACAGTTTGGGATGCAGAGAACACAATAAAGTCACTCCAACGCTTTACCTTTTGAGCCCACAGAGCAGCTATTACAGGCATACATGGCCAAGGGCAACTTATGCCAAGGTTACTCAAGGCTGGACCAACCAAGTTTAAATAACGGTCAGTATCTCTGTCAAGTTTAAATGTGATTGTCAGACTCACAAGAGCTGCCAATGGTAGTGGAAGTGTCACTGGAGAGTTTCCCCCTACAAGGAAAGCACTTATCAGCATTACAGGGAATCTAGGATTTGCTTTTAGACTAACAAGTTGTTTTCTTTTTGTTTTTTGTAATGAACAAATTCCTCACTCCATAAAGACTCAGGGAGTCTCATGTTCTGCGACATTAATTAGATTCTTACAACATAATAGAAAAGAAAAGTTTTTAACCCCAAATAAATTGCTTTCATGACAAAAATTAGCATCAAACTTTCATGCGATAAGGTTTCATCATGCAACACCTTGTTCTTTGAACTAATTCTGAAATCAAATGTATAATGAGAATTCACCAAACAACAAAGTGCAGCAGAAGGAAGCAGGAGTGTGAGGCAAATAACAGATTTACTTAGGTTGTTAGACACCTATCTGTAAGGCGCACCTATTGGAACACATGGCACATTGACACCGGTGGCAGCTAAAATTTTCTTTATCTGTTGTTCAACCAGGGACAAATTTGCAGCAGGGCTTGGCCAGTCAGTTCCATTCATGAAAGCAGGCTTCCAAAGACCCCGAGTTACTTCTGCTGAAAAGTAACTCATAATAGTCGCCAAAGAAGCAGGAAGAAAATCAGCAAGATCTTTGAGCCCTGGGATAGATAAATCACGGTATTGTCTGTTAATATATTGACAGAATGCACAGTTGGAGAACAACACTATATCACTGAAAATAATAGAAGCAGGTTAAGAAGGTTTCTAATTTTTTTTTTCCTCATTCAACTGTGTATAAGAATTTCTGCCACTGATAAACCTATAACAGATTACTCGATGCGCACATTCACAAATAGATAAAACTACCATAAAAAATTTACATGATCTGACCTAGTGAGATTGTAGATGAGGAATTCCAGAGGTAGTTATACCTAACAGGAATAGCTGAACCTCCTACACTGAAATCAAATGATGCATTCACGCATGCAGCATTCTTGAAGCAAGAAAAACATACATGCATGCTAGTCATAATTGACCTCATGGCAGGCACCAGAATGTGTTTAAAATAAATGCTGTCTCTCGCATGCCCAAGTGCAAATGGATTTGATTAGCGGACTAAAGTATTTCCCAAATACAGCACTATTCATGGACCGAGTATAATTATTCTGAAAAAACCACAAGCACGACTGAATTATAAACATAATGACGAACCGGTGGTCAGTTCACGTGGTGAGAGTCTTCCATGGGCACAGGCAGTAAGGGCAGCATCAAGGACGAAGGGAACAGCCTCGAGAATATCCCAAGCAGGTACCTTAAGACGGAGAGAGGAATCATCGGATCCAGAGACAGAAGAGCTACTGCTTCCAGAAGTTGTAGGAGTCAGCGGTTGACCTCCTTTATTGATTTTTCTGAACATCATGTTCAGGAGTCCCTCAACAATCTGATGAACAGGATTTCCAGGTACCAGGCCGGAAAGAATAGAAACAATACATTCTTGATGCTTCCTGTACCAGCGCTTAAGTTTTGGAAAAGAATCAATGAATACGGGCCTTTTTGGAGAAGGATATGACAATCTTGACTGTCTACTAGTTTTATTTTGACTTTTTGCTGGGTTCTCACGTGAAGCTAACTGGGAATTGTGCACCATTAAGAGGTATTCTGGGGTTAAATGGGATCCCACTGGCGCAATATCTCCACTCACATGTTCCAGAGGTGGCTGATCAAATCTCCACAATTTCAGCAGCAGAGTAAATGCATTTGAAAATACAGCATGGGAAGAAATTTCCTCCCCTGTGTTAAGAGTCCACGACATAGTGGGTGCACAAGAACCAAAGACCTCACAAATTGGCATCAAAGCAGCTGCAAGTTGAGGAACCTGGAAATAGATAAAGCATAGTTGAAGTGTGTAAGCACATGGAAATAATATGAAAGTTTGCACGTCTCCTGTTTACCAATGATGTCCTCATGTTAACTATCACATAAATTGCTGTAGTTACATTTTATTTGTGTAACTACTGAAATAGGATCAAAAGATGGTCCAAAGAAAATATTTGTCAAAGTACTAAAAAGAATACAATATCTTACAGGTCTTGGATTCATTTGGCAACAGGCCCACAACCATAAGTAAAAGAATGTTTCCTAAAGGTCCAATTTATTGTTCTCTGTGTGGTAACAACTTCACAGATATAAAACTAGAAAGTGTAAATCAAATAGATGAAGTTGGACCCACCAGGCCATGCAAGGAAAAAATCTGAACAGAATCAATTGATGATATCCCCACAAGAAGAATATTCAGAAATGGAGCATAACCTATCAAATGGCTCTCACTCCCAGAAAAATCTGTTGGAACAGCTGGTGACAGCAATCTTGTGATCAAAAAGCTTGTATGTTCCTGTAAGCATAGACAAATCGACATTTTATCTTTTTGAAACAGGAACGTAGGAGTTATTAAAAAGAGAAACATTTAAAGAAATCCTGTCCAAAATGATGATCTTTTCTTGGGCTTCTCTTACCCTCCAGTTGAGGATTGTAATGAAAAATTAATAGGGAACCAGCCAAAACAAAAAGCAGCCACAATGCTTTGAACTCGACTAATCTGTATATTATGTCATTTTTTAGACAACGCAAAATTCATTACCTGTATATTCCAACCACGATAAAGAGAAGCCCCACAAAATATTGTAGCAGCAGAAATCTTCTCGTCATCCGTACCGCTGACAGCAATCTCATACATTCTCTCTATCTCTGCTAAGCTTATATCAAATCCACAAGCTCAAACTCAGTTGCCTTACAACTGGGATATATGAGAAAGGAGGATCTGGTACTGGTGAGGTTGAATTATAAAAACACTAACAAGCTCAAGCTTCATGTCTCTTACTAAGATGGGATAATAAATAAACAGCTAAGTCAACAATATAAAGGGCATAGTGTTCAACTGATGACAGTACCATGGTTGACGAATAAAAGGGATGTTTACTTGATCACGCAAACACAAAAAACCCAAAAATAACTCTTGTTCTAACCAATAACATATTATTTTCTTGCCAAGCCTCAGCCAAAACATGATTTAACATAATAGCATAGAAAAGTGCTAAATATCATTTAGTTCGTGTGTGGGTTTGGATTTTAAAGTTCATCTAACAGATACCAGAGTAACAGCTGGGAGTTAATTTGATACCCATCAATGAGGTTGTTTAAGCTACTGGTAAATTGGTCAACATTACTACTGAATTTTCTCCCCAATCCACCAACAAAAATTACCCAGAAAACAAACCCTAAAGGAGAATAAAAGAGTTGCCCATTCCCACTGTTCTTTAAAGTCTTACATGTCCTAATAATTTTGTGATCCCCATATCTGTTTCTCGAAATCCTTTTTCCTTGTAAAACAGGCAACAACATATTCGTGGGCTAAGCAAAACTAGTAAGCTCAACTGAACTCTTTAGAACTTCTTACTTCTTGGGTTGTTTTGCTTCTGAGGTAGTCTACATCAGTTAGCAAACAAAAATGTAACTTCCAAAACTAAAACTACCATATACCTAGTAGCTGGAGTTGACACCAATGCGCTAACCATTGGAGGAGTTAATGGTGACCCTTTCATCAATGATGACCAACCAGGCATTTGCCCAGAAATGTTTCGAGGAATTTGGTTCCATCGACCTTTTACATATCCAGGCCACAAATATGCAGACGTGTCCAAAACATTTCTAGCAATGCAAGCCTCAACAATCAGATGGCGGAGATTTCCAGCTGAAATTGATCATAAAAAAGCCAAGAGCAGTCAATTCACCGTAAGGAGAGATATGAAAGATCAAGAAAGATAAAGAGGTAAAGAGCTAAGTGATCAGAAATAAATCATTGCACGGATATAGCCCCCTGTTTACCATGGAACTGGAAACAAGAGATAGCAAACCCAAAAACAAATTAAAACAAAGAGCGAGTAATATGGACATACAAGAAACAAAGACACAAATAAAGCAAGTTAAAGTCCAGGATGTAAACAGTATAAAAAAGAAAAAGCATTATAAATTGCCTTAGTCAATATACAGACAACCAAAAAGAAAAAAAACATTACAAATAGTGAAATTTTAGAAAATAGCATTCATGACTCATACAAACAATTAAAAAGATGAAATATAATTACATGAAAGCAGGGCATACAAAAAGTACTCACAACAATTCGAGGGCAAGTCATTCAAGCTTATGCCATCAAGGTGCCCATTGCCAACTGTTAGGCCTGAAAGGAACATCATTGCTTTCACAGCAGCTTGATTAGCCAATGAACTTACAGGTGATGGAGCAGTCAATAACCCTTCGAAATCATCCAACCGCTTAAGGCTGGAAACTAGGTCTTCACGACGCTTTCCCATTGACTCAATAGTTTTTCTCTGACTAATAGAGTTTTGTTCTGTTTCACTACTCAATGTAATCTCCTCCTCTTCAACAATATTGACAACTGCAAGTGTTACAACAGACAATAACATGCACAAACAACTATCGATCCGAGGAACTGGACCCTCACTTGAATTCCTCTCCTGAACAGAGGCAAAGGAAAAGTGTTAGCATATTGCGTGTTTTGGTCTAGGGTGAGACAGAGCAAACAGTTTTTGACAATTTTTATTCTTTGTCCTGATAAGAAATACAAAAGTCCAAAAGAGCAAGAGAGAATATGAATCCTTGCTCGCCTATGATTTTTCTAAAGGATAGGAACCAGTATGCTAACACCTTCAATAAGTTTTGTGTTGATTTCCTTTTATGCAGATACAATAATTCATCATTTTCAGTGAATATGAACAGTTTTGAACAGCAAAGCAGGAAGCTGAAAAGTAGCTTCCGATCACTATTTCATGGGAGATCAGTTCAAATCAGCAAATAGAGCTTTACTTGAAACCTAAACAGAAAAATGAGGGCAATTTTGCAAAGATTTAAGACTATAATAGGGAAAGGTACATGTTTCATGTACTTTGGCTTAGCTCTTACCCTCTGAACAAGCCGTAAAGCTGCAGTCCACAAACCAAGAAATGCGTCCTGCCAAGTAGTCTGATTTAGAGCCTGGAGAGACTTCACTAGACCTGCAATACCAATCTGGGTCAATAAATGTATACCCACATTATTAGCTTTTGAACGCTATTAGAAATTGTACCTGTAAGAGTTTCAGCAGCACCAGTAGCCCTCACTTGTGATCCATCAATGGCATCTTCTAAATAAAGATCTATAGGAAGCCAAAGTGCTGAACGAACATGGCATTGACCAGCAGATGACATCGGAGACCTGGCTGTTACTGCATGAAACTGCTGCTGCGAATTTGTTTTACATTCACGAGACAGAACTTGGCGTGTGTTGGATGTCAACTGCAAGAGTGCCTCTGGAGAGATATTCTTCGAGTTTCTTAAAGATGACGAATTTGTGGCCAGCAGTCTCAAGTGCTGAATGAAGCATTCCCATTGCGTCGGCCTGAAAGAAATCAGAGAAATGCATGCTTCAGAGCTAGTATACAACCATGCAGAAGACAACAGCTCCTAGTTATAGGGCATATTAAGAGAAAACCATGCATTATTTGTCATCTGCTCAGATTATTTGGTGCTGAAGGAGTGCAAAAAATTTCCATGGAGAGGAGAAAGAAACAAGAAGCTTACATGTTCCGACGGGCCAAGTAAAGGAGCCGAGAAGTTACTTTGTTTCGAAAAAATTCACCAATTATTTCAATAGCCATTACAGTATTTATCTTACTAAATGCTGCCTGACGTTCTATTCTTTTCCCTTCAAAACCATCAAGATGATCTATTTCCATGTCTTGGCTTCTGATTGGCCACCTCGATTTCTTTTCAGGGGTGAGTTCTAGTAGGCCTTCATCATCCAGTGATGCATCAAGCAGCTCCCATACAATTGCTAGTATAAATTCAACAACAAGTAGCCCTGGTTCAGAGGACTGAATTCCAAATATTTGGTAAAATTGGAGGACATCATTAATGGATTCCATAGTCCTGCAATTCGATGGTTCATGTTATCAATCATAGCAACAGAAACTTGTTCCGATGCCAAAATAGTCAACAATTCAATTCAATAAACAGAATGCAGATACTTTTGTCACTTTCGAACTTCAATATCAGAATTTCCGGTAGAATTACAGTGACTAGAAAGATTATTTTAGAAACTTAATTCTCTAATAGTTGCCAATTAAGGAGACCAAACATTTTTTCTGAACATAAGCTTAGAACTCGACCACTTAGTATATTTTACACATACCCAGAGGATAATAACCATTTAAACAAAATCCAGAAGTTTCTCCAAGGAACGGATTAAAGCAAGAGTCAGGTTCAAGTGCAGTAAGAGTTAATAATAGATAACTTCACCAATTTGGTTGTCATTTTTGCAGCAGGAGAAATATTACAAAAGCATGTGTTTCTGGAGCAACAAAACACTGACTTAGCATTGTCCAACTCTAAGAACCTCATGAATGGCCACTATAGGATTCCATGCTTGCATGTAAATCCGTCATTCAAGGAAATTTACTAGAATTCAAGGAAACAATGTTTTGCTGACTGATCCAAACAGAGTATGAAATAACTAGCTTGGTCACTCAGAAATCAATTGATATAAATACATTGGAAGTTATTCAGACAATTAATTCCATCAATACCACTTAACAACTGGAAGATGCCACACATGAGAAGTTTACGAATGCTCATCCTCATAATAACAATTGGGAATAGATCTTTAGCTTTTCAAGAAGTTAAGGGCCAAAAAAATTGTTTACATTGAAACCCCAACTCCAGAATATTGGATCTTTACCCGTTTCAAAGTATAATCAGGACAAAAGATGCAGATGAGATGGGAAACTCTATATGTAAATAATAAGGAAATGTCAGATCTTAGATTTTCTGGGTAATCTTTTACTGATACTCAATGTAGATTAAAGAAAAAGCATGTGCATTTTTTCAGAAGTTTATGAGGTCAGATGCTCAAATTCACCCCGGGTACAAAAAGTTATACAGCAAATACTCACAGTAAAATGATAGGCACACTTAACATTTTGGAGCTTACGCATACGAGCATGGTGGGACCTTTTTGTCTAGTTCCCATTCCCTGAAAATGGAATTAAGCAAGCTAATGCAACAACCTATCAGGAACATATCTTTTCATATTTGAAGGTGAAGACAGAGCAACATCTACCAGCGAGCAAAGGTGAAAGGAAAGTAACCCAACTGGTAGGGGAAAAAAGGCAGTACAGGCTCCAAATAAATCTCAAATTCATTGACTGCTTTCTTTTGACGATAAAGAAGCCCACAAAACGATGGCTTGCATTCAATAACTACTTGACTTATCCGTCTTCAATCATCAACAAGGCCAAGTAAAAACATGTCCAAATAAGTACTCATGACTTGTGCTTGTATAATCAAGAAAATTCCACTTGATGACTCTTTGTATCATGAACTTCATGTGAAAAGCAATAAACACGTCTACCTTTCATGCATGTTTTAAGCCCATAACAGTATATAATCATTCAACAAGCAATAGTAGAAACAGTGACATAGCATAAGACACACAGAGAGCTCAGAATTTAAATTATCCATTGCTTCAATTATCACCTTCAAACATTTTCAGCAAATCAAAACCCAATAAAATACAGTTTAAAAGCAACAAAATATTACTTGTGATAGTTGGGACCATTGATTAGAGATGGCAGTGAAAAAGCATATCTCTTAAGTAGCTCCATATACAATCTATATGCTGCAGGGTACCTTCTGCGGCTTGGTATAACCCTGCATAATAACAACACGGCAGCTGTCTGAGCTTGTTTATGCATATATCTCCGTGATATACAGTTTTGTGGCATAAAGCATCCTATTAAACTAGTAGCATAACATTATCTAGGGAACTCAGTAGCACTTTCAGTGTACCTAATTGCATTATCAGACAAATATAGCCACAAGGATACAAGCCTACACGCGTTTGTGTATTATAAAAGTTTAACTGAACAGTAGAGGGGAAATGATAAAGAGGACGAAAAGAAATACCTAGTGGAGAGGAGAGCAAGAACAAGCATAGGGGGAACGATGCGAATTGTAAGCGCCTTCTCGAGGAATTTCCACGCGATTGGAAGATTGTTTGACCAGCAAATATGAGAAACGAGAAGCTCGGCAAGCTCGCCAGACGGCATGGAAACGCCCGCGGCAGTGAGGCTGGTGGAGAGCTGCATGGCCCACATGAGGGGGTCGGTGCCCCTCTCCTGTGAGGCCTTGGTCAGCTCCAACACGCCGTCCCAAAGTCGCTGCTTCACCCCCTCCGCCGCCATACGATCTCAAAATCACAATTCCACACCGAGAAATTGCAGGAAATTAGGGCAGAGGCAGATCTCAGTGCATGGAATTTTGGAGGGGGAAGAGAAGATTAAGAAGCTTCTGCTACACCAGTGGGGTGTGTGTGTGTGTAACTTGAAACAGCAGAGAGAGAGAGAGAGAGAGAGAGAGAGAGAGGGAGAAGAAAGCGAGAGGGTAAAAGACCAAAGCAGTCAATGTTGGGGGCGGAGAATATATTCTAATGTTTTCCTAATGTTATTTTTGTCAAATCTTTTACTATTATTATTTTACGTCTCTTTTTTTTTTCTTTTAATTATTATCACAAATACTTCCTAATTGGGATGTTTCCTTTTCAACCCTATTAAACCATACACTGTCCGCCTATTTGGGTGCATTTGCATCCATCAATTTGAATTCCACTTTGACAAGAATCTCTAAATTTTTAACTAAAACAGAATTAATTAATATTCGATAAATATAATTTATAATTTTTCAATTTAAAGAGTTCGTGTCTACAATTATATTAATCTCATTAAAAAATATATTTTTCTGTTTATGTTCTCAACTTCCTATTTTTTCTATTCTTGACTTTTACGTTATTTTTCTTCTCTCATTTTTTTCAATTATTTTTCATAATAAACTTTATATTTTTTAGTTATCTAAACAATATACATTTATAAAAATAATAATTTCAAAAGATATAGAACTAATTGTGAATTCACGTTTGAATGTGCCACACACAATAATATTATATTAACTGTATAATGTGAAATATTCAATATAATAAATTTTCGATGAGATGGTAAACAAAACAAACACCGATGAATAAAAATAAAAATACTATTCGTGATAATGATATCTTTTAGAAAAAAGATACACATACGAATTACACGTGTTTAATACAGGAACTTGCCCAATTTGAATAAAGCTATTCAAATTTAGATATTGCTTGAATTTTAATTTTTGTGGCGACATTATTTTCAGAGTGTTTGTCTTAAGACATATAATTGGAATAAGAAAATGTAACTCTAAATTATGACATTTTATTTTGTATGATCATCTACAGAAAAACAGAAGGATTCATTTCCTCAAATGTCTCATCTCTTTTCTCAAACAATAAATCCAAGCTATTAAGTATGAAAAAAATAATATCTATGTGCAATAATATATGTAAAAGTCCCTGGCAGCAGTGTCTTTTCCTATACATCATGCCAATCCATTCAAAAATTCAAAAAACATAGGGTCCAAACAAAACTTTTGGGGTGCAAAATCATGTCCATATGCAAGCAAACAATTGAATCAAGATATCATTATTAGATAGAGATCCATGCATCTACAATGCTTGCCGTGAATCAAAACACCAGCACCTGTAATTAGATTTTGAGATATTGAAAAGCTCCTCTGGGGTCATATTCTCAATTTCCCTGTAGTTCCATGAATCATGACCACTCGTCAGGCTTCGGGTACTCCGAGCAGCTAATGTGAATTCCATTCCTTTGGATTGGTGTTTTTGGGACCGTATTCTCTTATACAACCTCATTACGGATACGCAATCTTCATATGGATCGTGCATCCCTGTCTGGATATTATACCTGTTATGTCAAGACCCCATGTGAGATAATAGAAATGAACATTTTTCTTTTCTTCTGTTGGGGTGTGAGCATATTTTTTATGGGTTCCTGCCCTTCACTGCATAGTTAACCAGGTAAAGCCATCCCTTGCTCTATATACGATTCAAGGCCTCTTGCAAATTCAATACAATGAGATATATAACCGCTGTCTATGCAACTCTGACTACATTAAACTATATCTCGACATCAGTAAGGAAGACAGAAGACCAAGAATAATCAAGAGAAAAGAGAAGTTACCCAAGATAGGTCTTGATTAGGTATTTGAGCGAGTGGCTCACCAGATTCGTCTTCATTAGAGGAGGGTACTTCGCTGTATCCCTGCAGATTAGTGAAGGTGGAAGAGTTAAAACACATAATGTGTAGTATTTAGCTACATGATATTAAAAACTTTATTTAAATTGAAAAGTTTATTGACTATTGAAGCACATAAACAGATCTTAGTATTCTCCAGCCACATAAGGAGAATGGCTGGCCCCTAATTTACTAGGTCAAAGCAAGAAACATTAGCGGGAACTCTGACAAGTTGCTTTCGGAAAAATTAATCACCAAAGGTATTTGTCCGTTCAGAAACAACTTAGTTCTTTTTTTTACTTTCCTTCATAATTCCTTTCCTTTTTCTGACTGAGTGGCCAAGGATGGTAACTTGCTGCTTAATACAGATTCTTCAGTCACTAAAGGTTGCTCTATATCTTATCTATAATCTTCTACATCTCGCATGGACTATGAATCAATTTCCTTGTACTCCATAAAATGGTAATACAACCTTTAATCGCCACAGAATGAGTTTACCTCAGCAAATGATCAGGATAATTCATTTTTAGGCAATCTAGATCATGCTCAAGGCCATGACCAAGAAGAACTCTAGCTCGTCCACCATTCAAGCGTAATCTCCCAATTGACTCTCCATTATATAGAATCTGCAGAATTTTGTCCTGCACTTCCTTGAGTGGCATGGCATCTCTCAGATGGTCCTCCGTGATACCAGTGACCTCATACCTGAAGCAACGACTCTGTTTAGAACAATGGTCACTAAGCAAGTCATCGATGCCAACAGAAAATTTAAAAGGAAAAATATAGGAAAATCATATACCTATAATTGGTAACAGGAATTTGAGGTAGTACGTAAGTGTAGAAAATCAGTTTCTCATCCTCATCAACGAGGCATACCCTTGCACAGAGATCAAGTGATCCATCACTTCCACCACCAACCATTTCACAGTCCATTGAAACAGCCTCAGGATGATTCCCAATATCATTTTCAAGGTCTACTGGAGGATCGTAAATCTGTGATTCTGGGCAAGGCATCTTGATTGTTCCCTGTATAACAAGGTAAAATGTTGAACTAAGTACGCAAGTACCATGAGGAGGCAGTTTCACATAATAATAACTAGTTGTTATTGTGTACACAGTAAGCAGACATCCCATTAGCTCACGTCGGTGTAAAAGTAGAACTAAGTCCAAACTCACAAGTAGAGCAGGGGCAGGTAGGTAACATATGCTCTGGTGTTCTCTGAGAGAAACTGGGCTGTCAAAAATTCGCAAACAAAGCTTGCAACCTCTTTCAGCAAAAATCTTCGAACAATTTACTTTAGCCAGTGGATGTTACCATAAATAAATATGAAAAAGAAGCATCACGATTAATGATGGCATGTAAAACCTTAACTAGAATAGCATAATTCACCGGTTGTGTGCTCCCTTAGTGATTCAAAGGATTTGCAATGTTTCTGACATACACCGCATTTAGGTTGGTGAACAGAATGATAAGAGGTTTTCATATGCGCAATAAGATGCTCCTTTACTGCTTGAAACATGCTGCACACTTGTGCCTGGAATAAGACAAACATGTAAGCATGGTAGGTAGCTAGGTAATTCCAACAACCAAAAATAACTTGCGCTACATATGTGTTGACAATGGAGTAGATCCATGTAAATATTATGTGCTAAAAATTAGCAAAGGTTCATAACATATCAGTATGAATAAAGAAACCAGCGAGAGATAAACTTAATTTAACAATGTATGGAGACTTTACTAAATATAGAACTAATTATGAGCACGAATCATCGCTAACACACCTCACATGCACATCTCAGTGCATTTATCTGCAAGAGCGTTTGTACACTGCAGAAAGCTGCTCCCATTTCTTTCTTTATATGAGGACAACATCAAAAGCAGGAGGAAATTTATTAGTTTCTGTATTGATCCACTCAGGACTGTCATATCTAGTATCTTAAGCAAGTCTGTCCTACTCGTTTCAAAAGTTTCGGGATATTGAAGTAAGAAAAGAGAAGAACCTACAACTACAAGCCCGAGTGCAATGGCAAAAGAGATGAATTCTGTACTTGATGCATCCTCACAAAGACACAAACAGAAGCACCAGCTTACCTACACCTTTCTCCTCCTCAAGATCAGTCAAGAACTTTTCAGATCTTAGACAAAATGCAATTAGCAAGCAAACTTCCCGCCATTTATCGACATTCAATGCTCTGAACTACCCATGCAACGCTTCGAAGTGAATAATCAATCAGCTGCCGGGAATAAAACCAAAAAGAGTATCTAAGGCATTACATGTGCTGATTATATCCGGTAATCAGTACTCCAACAAGAAATCTAACATAACATCCACTACGATCGAAAATACCAGCATTAACTACTTGTACAAGAAGAGAGATGTCAACACAACAACCGTCCATTCAACAACAAAAGTACATCTGCTCAAGCCTCAAAGCAGTTCTCACATAGACGATTAATTGAGAAACAATTTTCTCAGCAATCAAAAAGCGCCAATCATCAGATAAGTAAAACTGCACACACACACACACACACACACACACACACACACACACAAAAAGAAAACTCCCAACAGCACATTTATATTCTCATTCCAAACATTGCCCTTTCTCCTGATTCATGAAATGATTCTCTCAGCAGTTTAACATAGAGTTTATTCAAAAAAAGCAAGAGACCTCGTCGTCGACGATGTTAGGGTTTTCGGGGGCTCCTCGCCGGAGTTCATGGCCACGCCGAGGCGGAAATTAAGCCGGAAAATGCGGAGGAATTGGTAGCAGGAATTCTTGTCAGGTTTAGAAGCTACGTAGCAACATTTCTCATAAACCCTTTTTCTTTACTTTCACTCCCTTTTCCATTTGTAGGAAAAATGTTTATATTGAACAGTTCAACTTTAGTTAAAAGTCGCTTTTTGGTACCGAATCAAGTCTTGTATCTGTGGAAATATTTTAATCACCTCTACTGGTTTCCGCATATAAATATCGGGATAATTATAGTGTTCTTTTCTCAAATTTTGTATAATTATATTATATTTAGTATTTTTAAATTTATTACTATTTAATAAATAGATCAATCAATCAGTAAATTCCTCAAACTTTGTTTACATTAGCAAATAAAAATAAGTAAATAAAAATTCATATTTACTCTTGATAAACTTTACATGCTTTAATATTGTAAGTCAGACAAATCATTCCCAATTAAACTATCTTTATAAAATTACAAATGTAACTCCTTACATTTATTAGCGTGTAAAGATATATAATATAATTTGATCATAAAAAAATTATATGACCTATAATATAAATTGATGGTAAATATAGACTTTCATTTATTTTTTTTAATAGTAACAAAATTAATAAATTTTAACTAACACAAAAATATTTGCCGAGAGTATTAGATGTAATTTTTTAAATAAAAAAATTATTACTAACACTCATATTCAAAAAATCCATTAATGTATTTGATATACATGAACACTTTTTAAAATTTCTTAAAAAATGAAAAATAATGTATTACTATTTATTTTCTAAATTCAGACAATATAATATTTTATCAAAATTGTACATACAATTCTTGATAAATCAATATACATAAAACTATCTTGCATGCGAGTCATACATTTATATGGTTGTGATTGTTGAGTCAGATGGAGCTTCATCTAATATAGTAATCCCTACCACATAAATCAAGTCACTTTAATATACTTTTTCTATAATATATAAAATTATGAAAATTTTCTTATTCCTATCAATTGGATTCGATTTTTTTATTTTAAATTCTATAGCATTTTTTATTTCATTTGAGATATATTTGTAATTATGACAAATTTTAAAAGAACTGATTCTAAACTAAAATAAATGAGGTAATCTTTTATATAGATGGTTTGTATTAAATATAATAGGACTTGATATAGAAAATTCAATCTGATTTCCCCTCCTTCATCCCTACACTACAATACAACCTCCACCATTCTCATAACCACTAGAACTATAGTTCTAAAATCCGGGCAAATGGCCATATGCACCTGGTGGCAGCTCCTCCACGAACCACCACGGATCATACTGATTCGACATGTGAAGCGGACCACATGAGGGTGGCGGTGGGAAACGCCCAAAAGAACCTACATGCAGGCCACCTATCACGAATGATGGTCGTCCTCCCAACAACAAGAACTTGTGTGGTGCTGAGAATAGTTAGTCTTGCTGTTCCAACGTAAATCTTGACTTCATGCTCAGCATTATGCTCGTTGTTGCTTGTAGGGTTCTTGTTCGAGAACAAGATTTTTGCGTGTTTCCTGTTCTCGCAATTGTCTTTGTGAGTGAAATGGCGACCACTTTGCCTCATACAAGACTCTTTTCTGGTTGATGTTAACTGAATACACCCCTAATTCAGAATCTTGATGCAATCAAAATATATTTGTTTGGTTGAAGAAATCGAGGGCGGTTATCATGTCAAGAATATCACACATTAATTAAATACAAATACATAACTAATTTATACACGTGCCAGCCTGTGTATATTCAAGTATTACACAACGACAATGCAGCATATTTATATGAACCTTTACACGAGTTTCCATTTGGCGGCTAACCAATTCTTCATCATTTCCTTCAATTGTTTTTTGGGAGTGTTAGACATATTCGCTTAATTTATCCTGTGGCTTGTACCACATATCTACTTGTTTCAAGCAAAGCATTCAATAACCTGCTTCACGCCCTCAAATCTCCACACACACACACACACACGCAGTAAATGAAATTTTCCCAGGAGTGCCGTCAAACAATCATATAACCACATAGCCACTCTTCAAGTTTATGGTACACGAGCTTGCAAGAAGAGAGTATACTCTCAACTATATCATAGTCATGCTAACAAATTTCAATATTTAGCGTCTCCATAGCCCCCATCACATTCCTCAATGCTGACTTACTCTACTTTCCAATGATTACCACAACGGCAAGATATTTCAGAATAATACAGAAAAAAAGGTCTCCAAGTTTTCCAATGAAGAGTCTACTACTTCTTCGAATTCATAACATACAGGTTGGAGACACAGAGAACTAACCGCCCCGAGCTTCTCTTCGGGTAGCATCATGAAGCAGTTCAACATCAACTCCCTCAGGTGGCAATTGGACATACCTAACTACGGATCCTCTGATGAAGCAGTTCCGAACTGAAAGCTGCCAGAGTAAAACACAAGTATATTATTGGAGCAGAAAAGTTAGAGCCAAAAAGGGAACCACCAAATGAGATGTCCACGGACACTCAGGTTGATGGAAACAGTAGCCTCTTGTATTGAGAAGAGGTTTATGCATGGGAAAACTAGAATCAGTTGTCAACACTAAAAAGAAGCACCTTGTAAGATCACAGAAGATGCATGGGAATTGAACTATGTTGCTTGTTGCCTGTTGATAGGGGATTGCATAAAAGGCTATGGATGCAAGATTAGAAAAAAGCAACAGTCATTGTCTACTTGATCCCCCAAAGAACAGTATCAACATTAAAAGACTTAAAAATAAAAATGGAAACTTCTCCCTGCCTTAGGAAATGAAATCTACACCAATTGAGTACCACTAATGAAAGCTAAACTTCAATCTAATAAACATGTACTATCTCGCGCCTGGTGAAGAAAAACATGACTTAACATTTCCATTCAATTGAATCGTATTAAATTGAGAAATTGCAGTAAACCTAAATCGTGGTTCTAAAAATGTTCAAATATACAGAGAACTGGCAGCCTCCAATTTGTGGTACAGGTGTTCCAGGATTAGCAGGCTTTCACTTTTTAAGTAGAAATCCTACGTAGGAACGGGTTCTGTAATACTAGTCCACATAAGTACTAAAACTGTTCCAAATGGATATAATCAGTTTTCATGATAACACTCTAGAAGACAAGAAGAAGAAATCGACCATAGCATTACTCATCCAGAAACAAGCTGGGAAATGAAGTTCCGTCTCAGAACCAAATTTCAACATATTCCCATCGCAAGTACCACAATCATCTCCAAAAACATTCCTAAGTCTTAAAGTATGCGTAAATAATTTAAAATCAGGACAGAGATTACATCTAGTTAAAGCCCAGGCCAAAATAGTAGGAAACTCATAAACCCTAGAGTAGATTCTCCTCCGAACGACAGACAAGAACATAAACCGTGAATGTATAAGCCAAAACAACTGAAAATATGAATGTTTTTCAAAACTTAAAACCCTAAACCCTATGAACAGATGGAATTTAGGAAGGGGAAAGTATTACCATATGGGGGTACTTGTCTTGATCGACAACCCTAGTGTTCTCGAGCTTAATGTTGAGATACTGATCCACCGAGTGAAGAGTGCCTCTAATTGCTAAGTCGTTCTTTAATTCCACGGTCACTTCTCTGCCTACCAAATCCTTGAAATACGAGAAGAACAACTGCAACGATGGAGCAAGGAAGCACGAGATTAATGCCAAATCGAAACCACAAACTGAGGGTAACAAGGAAGAGGCATGAGACAATAATCAAGTACCATTTTTTTAGGTGCGAGAAAATGCTTCTGAGATGCTCTCTGTCGATCACTATCAGGATTCAGGAATGGGGGCTGCTGGCGAAAGTGAAAGTGCGAGTGAAGAACCCTTGAAAAATAAGAATTGAGTTTTGCAGAAAGGACCCCCAAAGTTTGCTTGGAACGTGTCTCCTAATCGATATCTTCATAAACTGTTCACTGAATGCAATAAATTACACTTTTGCCCAAGTAGATTCGGTTATGTTATAACTTATCTCAACCCTTTCGGCAAGCTCTTGTAGCTCAGTTGGTTAGAGCACCCGTTTAGTAAGCGGGAGGTCTTGAGTTCGACTCTCAACAAGAGCAAAAGGCGCGTTCATGTAGTGCTACAATAAGAAATAAGAGTACTTTTTAGAAAGCAATTGTTAGTATTTCAGAAAAGACCGGATGGAATGTATTTGATTAATATTTTCTTTATAAATAAATGATTCGACGTGAAAAAAGATTGTAAGATGATGCTAATATGATGTATAAAACAAGTGAAAAAAATGTAATAATCATAATTGATACGATGTGTATATAAAATGTTCATAATTATTCAGATAAAATCTTCAAAACTTTATTTTCTACTCAAAAAATGTTTTTATAAAGGTACTTGAATTTGTCCACTGTTAAAAATTGACATTGTTTATTTTTATATGGCATTTTGATCAATTTGGCTTGGGATTTTGCTCAATAGCTTACAGTTACTGCCGCAGAAGAAAATAGCTACCCAGACAGTGAGGGCAGGAGACCAAAACACGTATCCGCACTTTAGGCAATTAAATCACATGGAAAGAGGAAGGTAAACACTGAAGTTGAAGACCTCAAGTTTACAGCATTAAATACTCATCAATCTTTATCACAATTTCATTTTGTACCAACAACTGAGACGACAACATTTCTTGATATTCTTTGGTAAGTAGATCATTAGAAGATAATATTACAGGATGTCTAATGCGCAGGCATGCCCAAGGCGATGTGGATACCTAGCGAACATATCTTACACCATAAGAATGTGCAAGACTGAATAATTTAAAAGTTCTGAAAGTCTTCTGTTAGCATCCATTACAGACGAAGTTTGTTAACATGTCCTTACGTGAGTTAGGTGAACCATACACAAATTACACTTCCATGGTGAAGTACAGCGAAGGTGTCAAGCACACGCACTAGAAAAGAGCCATTTTTAGCTCACAATAACAAAAGGAAACATAACGATCATTTACAACTGTGTCAAACTAGGTGGGCAGCGGGAAAAATGTTTATATATATATAATAATCCTAAAGAAGGATCTAAGACTATTCTCTTTATCAGCTAATTGGGAGTCAATATTGCTTGTAACACATTCACAGTCTTTGTTTCACACGTCTGCCATTGACATCACTTCCATCTAAGATACCTTCAATTCCTTGCTTGCCAACAGCTATAGAGTGCTCATTGATTCTAGCAACATACTCCAATAATTCGGTCAGGACATGGGGGCAGCTCTCTTTAAGGTATTCGAAACCATCCGTTTGCATGACAGCTGCACAAATTCAACATATCAGTGCCAGTTCACACATGGGGTTGAACAGTCCACTATTCCTTCTCCACCTACAACCCTTGCAACTTCGCACAGAAAAATAGGAGGCAGAAAATTTGTACAGAAGTAACATCATGAAATACTATACATGAATTACAAATCTCAATAAATTGTTTCGTGCATCTAAGGAGTAAGGACAACGGAGCACCCAATAACATATATATGAAGATTATAAGGTCACAGCTATTGCAATTTCGTTTTGCACAAATCACAATCAGATGTGGATTGCAAACAAGAAACGCCTTTGGTTCCTGTGTATTTATTGTGCACTTAGTGAATCGTTTTATATTTACTACTCAGCAAACCCAAGCACTCAAAGGCACGAACCAAGTAAGATGGTTCACAATATACGATTAGAACCCATAACATATCTGGAAAGATGGAAAATAAGCTTAAGAAGCATAAAACCTTGTACCCAAACTTAGTACAATACCACCAACCTAATTAGGACTCTTGGTGCATCCATACCCCAAGCTACTTATAAGAATTCACCTAATTGGTAAAAGATACCGAATGTAACAACTAAAATCAAACATAAAGAAAGTACCTCGGAGATTTTCAGGTTGTGCAACAAACTTGAGACAGACAGATTTCAGCTGGAAACAATGATGCTGTTCCGCTAGTGCTAGTGTTGTTGCAACAGTATTGATAGCAACATCCTCACAGAGGTTAGCCTCACATAGCAATCTGAGCCTATCTAAACCATACCGATCAGCAGCAGCAAGCAAATGCTGAGACATCAAGGTTGAGGCCCATTTTGAGTTGAGTCCAGTAAGCTCTTCCAAGTCAGGTAGTGCATCCCAGTACATAAAATGAAGTAGAGCCTGCAGGGTAAAAAAGACAGCAAAAGAAAGCAATTATTGCAAGCTGAGGTAATTACGAGTGTCAAGATGGCATAATAAATGACTAAAATAAATTGAAGCACAAGATTTGCCAGAAACTTGGCACATGGATCGTAATTCGATGTAATCAAACTGGTGGTCGGAAAAGGTGAAATGTTTCCAGTAGTTTATATACCTAATGAAATAAAGAAACAAGACAAAATGAGGATCCACAGCAACCTATTCGGGATTCTCAAACTTGAAATGAGACTGACAACACAAAGAACATGCACTAGTTACTACCAAATCCCATTAGATTCGTTTTACTTATAAACAAACTGAGAATTCCTTGGCCGGTCGTACAAAAAGATATTTTCAATGCAAAAATGAAATAGAAAACAAAGAAGATAACTGTGCAATGCTAGTGCACATGGATCAGCAGATCCATTTAATTAACACTTGCAAAAAAGGCCACAATCATTCTCTTTACAATTACTGGCTTCCAGAAACTGACTATTGATACTTCATGATGATGACTATTCATTGTCAATCAGAAACTCATCATAATCTATGCTTTGATTTCATTCAACTCATCAGAAGAGACCACAGGGTAAGTATCAATACTCATGGAGAAAACCGTAGTAGTCAATGGCTCATGGCGCACGGCGCGGCGTGCGCCTTTGCTAAGGACGGCACTAATGCACAAAAATAATTGATATTTATATAATTAGTATTTTTCATAGAGAATAATATAAAATAGTATATTTTATTTCTCATAAATGAGAAATAATATTGAAATCAGATTTTTAGTCTAATATTAGAAATTAAATATCATGATATCACCAAACTATTGATCAACACTAGTAGTATAATAATTTCAACAATAATAAACAATTAAATCTTACTACTTTACTAGTAATTACTAATTAAAATAGATAATAAAATATACAAGTAGAAAACAGAGAACAAAGAAAAGAGGAGAAAACGACAGAAACTAAGAGCTCGTTTGGTTGTGTTTCAATGAGATTATTTTCACTTTTCACTATTTGGTAGTTGAGATTTTGTTTGGTCAAGCCATTTTCATTGAGAATGCTTTCCTATTTTAATCTTGAATTTTTTGAAATTATAGGTCACATAGGTTGGTCATACTTGTCTTATCTTATCAGCATGTCTTCTCTTGTTTCAAATCAAATAAAATTGCTTTCTCTCCCAACCATTTTGGTCAACCCTCATAATTAATTTCTGTCACATCAAAAATACATATACCTATATTTTTAATTCTCACACTTATATACCTATATTTGGAAATAACTAATCCAAACATATTCTCAGTTTTAGCACAGAAACCAATAAAGCATTTTTACACAAATACAATTGTTAGAATCTGAAAATGAAAATGAACAACCAAACGGGCTCTAAGTTGTGCAAAGAGAAAACTGAAAAGGAGGTCTGAGATCTGAAAGAAAACGGAATAAGAAGAAAGAAAAAGAGCAGAAAATAAGTGAACATTGCTGGTCCTGAAGGAGAAAGTAATAAGCATGCAGGAGCCAAAGGGTTTTTATTGTTTTTTCCCCATTTTCAAATGGGCCCCGGCCATCTAGCAAAGGAGCCCCTGGCACGTGCCACGGCAACAGCCGAAATGGCGCCCAGGCGCGCGCCAGGGTGAACTCCATCGCCACAGCAGAAGAATGGCGATGAGCTTGCGCCTCTCATGGTGCACGCCATTAACTACTATGGAGAAAACGATAGTCACACAAATTAGACGACAATTTATGAAGATTATGTCTTGATAGATGGCAAATTAAGATGGACCTGAACATGGAAACAAGCATATCTTTGTCTATACATAAGTCACTCTCAAATGTCATTCAACAGTAATTTTTATCTATTCGTGCTGGCATCACTCTTAAGCAGTATATCATGGTTTGAATCAAACGGAGGAGCCAGACAATTAAGAATGCAATACTAAGGCTCTACCTAAAAGAAGTTAGTCTCTCAAAACATAATTAAGAATGCAATACGTAAGCACAAAAGACACCCCTTATTAGAAACGGCAGCCGCGGATGAAGAGAGACTGAGAAAGGACCTTAAACACAGGTGCCTCCATGTCTTCAACCTTTATACACTCTGAATTTTGATCCTTCATTGGACCATATAATTGAGCTCTGAACACAGGAGAACGAGCAGCAAGAACCAATTTATGACCATTAAAGGTTTCTCCATCAACTTCAAAAGTTACATCAGTTCCTTTTCCACTTTCCAGCAGCTGCCCAAAATGCTGACCGATGTCTGATGGGGGCAATGGTATTGAGTAGATCTTAGGCCCCTCTGTGTGAGACCTAACAACACCAACACAGCAATGAACTTGAAGACAATCATCTTTTAGGTAGTCTGATGCCTCCAGAGCAGTTCTTTTGAAAAACCGCTTGTAACCCCTGCGGCCAAAATTAACTTCTACATTATACTGACCATGACCATTTCCTTTTTTTAATTTACACCAACTGTCTTGCAACAAGAAGGTTGAATCACTTCTTTTACTTTATGTATACCACATCAAAAGAAACAAAAATGACAACTGGATCAACTGCATAATCCCATATCATTCTTTCACAAGTTTCAGTAACAAAATCAAATCATATTAACTCTTTACCAAGAAGCCCCATGGTTGTGGCTAATATTTTGAAGAAAACAAAAGAATTGTACTAAACACACCAGTAACTATAAATTGCCTACCCTAATAGCGATAGATCAAAGAAATAATGGAGGCATGCAACCAAAACAAATGCAATCAGGCATCCTCCACCAGTCATTTTCAAATAAAAATAAGTTGAATGCATTAAAAAGTGTCATAAAACCAAGGGACTTCCAATCCAGCATCGTTGAACTAGATGAGTACAGAGAATATAATTATCCTATACTTGTATGTTTACTGATAATACAATCTGGAAGAAAGTCGCAACTCCTTCGATCGCTGTGTTTAGTACTCACCACAATCGAAGTCAAGTCCTCCAAATAAATACTCTGACATGGTGATATATGTCTCACGCCTATTATGTGAAGCTCCTTTAACAATAACCTCTCTAAAAGGCACAAAATCCCCACAAATTGAAACAGCCTATCAAGGCAGGCAAACAGAATTTCATAATATGAACCTAGTTAACCCGTAACAACTAATAACAAACATGGAATACCCATCGTCCAAGCAATACCATCAAATGCTGAACCGAGTAGACTGAAATCCACAGGATAGATGCACTCAACACAAAAGCAGACAGCTAGCATACTTATCTAACAAGCCCACCTCAACTTGACCGCTTACATTTTTTTCCTATATTAATAACTAGGAAAACAAGATTGTTGGCAATTTAATATTAACTGAAATAGCTAAACTAGTCACACTTCATACTTTAAAATATTACACGAACTTGGAAAAAAAATCCAACACAAGACATCAAGAACAAAAGAATGAAAACCGACCACATGCTGCCTCGGTATTTAAGAGTGTAGGGCCCACTCTCCAACGTCCTACCGAAATGGCTATGAACCTTGTGCCTCTCCCTTCCACTCTGATCCAAAAGAGTCAGCTCAAAAAGCGCCCTCACATCCGTGCCCTCACTTGCCAGAGCAATGAAAAGTGAAACATAAGTAGCATTATCCTCCACGCTCTTCCCATCGGGATAAAAATAAATCGCCCACGCATACCCACCAACCATAAATGTATCGGATGCTATGTATTTTCCAATCCCAATACCCTTCGACAAGGAATACCCCGTGATCTTGAAATCGTGAGAGCCATTTACGGTCTCTGTTATCGACGTCGAAGTCGTCACAGCCGGTGAAGACGGCGATGCCGACGACGACGAGGGCTTCGCTGTCTCCTGGTAAACCCTACCCATTCCTACCATCAACGCTATAGACAATCTTAATATCAACAATGAATATCTGTATATGACAGAAAAAGAATCGAATTGGGTTTCTTTGGCTTAAATCAATTATTATATCAAGAATGGAAAATTTGGGCGAATTGAGGTAAGATCTGGCAGGAAAGTTGAACGGATTTAGACTGGGAGTAGACTTAGGGAAATGGATTAGGGTTTTTGATCCGGGGCGATTGCGAGGAAATCTCGGGCGTTCCGTTAGAATAGAAATGGACGAGACAAATTCCTCGATTTCTAGGGTTTCGGGTGGAGCCGACGACGAGGGTCGGAGCTTTTCTAGAGAGAGAAAGAGATGGAGAGTTTCCAGAGAGAGGCTAAAAATATTACTACAACCGCATCATGACCGGTATTTATAGTGGCAGCAAATTATTGCTCTGAGAAATATCACTGTACAAACGCGGTCGTGCACCACAGTCTGCACCCAGTACAAATGGTGCTGTTTCATTGGCAAGTCGACCCCAACTGTGACATTACGGATAGGGCCCACAGAATTAATTTGTGGTGCTCATTTGTTTCGCCAGAGTGTTTGTGTCGAACACGCTCACGCTCTGCCCGTGGAGCGTCGTGCGCGTGAATAGTTGGAGCCCTGAAAGATCCGCTGGCGATTAGGTGACCCAATAATCAGAGGAGTTTCGTGATTTCAAAATTGGCGACTTCAGTTTAAAATTGCTCAAGGTTGAAACACTACTTTAAATAGAAACTACGCTTCAATCCCGCTTTCTTTCCGTATACTTCTGTTTTTTTTTTTTATAAAAAGATAAAGAAAAAAATATGTGCTAAGGTGATAAGTATTTTCTTTTTTCCTTGAAAAAATTTGCACAATGTTATATTATGTAATGTATAATAATAACTAGTTCATACCATGTCAACACAAGTGAGAATTATATAAATTTATGAAATATAAAATAAATAAATAATAAATAATCAGAAATTTAAAAATAATATTATTTATATGTATAGATAATTACATAAGTATATTGAATATAAGAGTATATTTACATTATTTTACTAACCAAGCTTTACCTAAAAAACTGAATGAATATTTTAGATAAAGATAATCAATGGTATATTGCCCAATATTTTGTTTAAATATTATTAAAATATCAAAATAAAACTTAAATTGTATTACTAACTGATTTATCCAAAAAAAACAAATATCTAGTGAATCTTTGAAATAAAGATAAACAGTCATCCATTTATCTAAATTTAAGTAAAAAAAAATTATTTAATAAATTAACCTCACTTGTAATTACAATATATTCATTTCAGGAAAAAAACCAAAAAAAAAACTCAAAAGACGCTTGTGTAAAATGATAAGTTAATCTAAAATCGATCTGTCTGAGTGGATAAATCATACGTTGTGGTTAATGCGATTGAATTTTGTCGAAACGAAAATTGCATTGAACCGTAGAGTTCTCATGCAAGTCACGATAATGCAGATGGAGTGGAAGCTAGTCTTACACTTTGGCCGTGCTTGTTTGCTGAAAGCACAGATGTGAGAATACAAGATAGTGTTGGTTGCTATTTCTTAATCAATTAGCTAGATATCACTACCGGATTTCTCCTGCTGACCCAAGATCTTCGCTTCATGAATTTTCAAATTTACTCATATGAAGACGTTCAGTCGAATGTCGCTATAACCAAAACCAAGTTTCATTATGTAATCGTTTCTTCTTCTTCAGCCTGCTATTCCAATCAACACTAACCAAAAACAGAGTTGCATGTTAACATGAACGATATGACTGCAGATTTCAAGATTATAGCATAGGAGAGCAAAAATATTGTCACGCATGAACATTATAACAACGTAATCAGTACTTGAGGTAACAACCACCACCACGACATTCCAAAATTCTCTTCAATTCCAGTAAACAAAATAGATGTGATGTACATATGAATTATCTGGCATGCCAAAGCAATTAGTAAGATTAAGGAAAAATTTAATTATTGATGATACAGATGAAACCATTTTGCAGCAGTGGCATATATTAGCAATCGACATGCTCAATAACCTGTCTTCCCTGAACAAGAAACTCGTTCATTCTAACCCTCTAGTGAAAAAGGAAAACGGGCAAATTAAAACGCCTGAAATAAATTATCTCAACTCATAACTTTTGAAACTACTCCAGCACCAACAGTTCTGCCACCTTCCCTCAGGGCAAATCTTTGTCCTGCCATTAAGAAAAGAATTGGGTCACAACAGAGGCATCACAATAATACATCTAATCCACAGTTATTAAATTTAGGGTTTGGCAGCTGAAACTAGACGCATCTAATGTATTTCCTTCAGAAAATATATAACCAAATTGTTCACATTTTCCTCAGTGAATAATCGATGGCTAAGTAAACCATTGTAGAGAAAGAAAACCAACCTGCAAGTAATCATAGACGCTAATATACAGACACACGCAAATTGAATGGATCAAAAAACTAAACGCCAAGCAAACATTCCATGGCTAATACAACAAGCTTATACATACCTGCTTCAAGAGGAACTGGGTAAATAAGCTCAAAAACAGCAGTCACATTGTCCCCGGGCATAACCATCTTCACATTTTCAGGCAATTCGACCTTACCAGTAACATCAGCTGTTCTCATGTAAAATTGAGGTCTATAATTTGAGAAGAAAGCGGTATGGCGACCACCTTCCTCTTTTGTGAGGACATATATCTCTGCCTCAAACTTTGTGTATGTTTTTAGAGTACCAGGTTTTGCAATTACCTACAGACAATGATTCACACAATAAATAAATAATAAAAAAATAAATAAGTAAAAGAAGTATTAGATAACTACAGGCAGAATAGAGTTTGCTTTCATTGCTTGGTCCCAAATGGGAGTTTTACCATCCACTGCAAAAGCATTTATGTAATGGATTTTTGAGGATAAGATATCATATATCCAGATAACATATAAATGTTTAAGCACCTTAGTATAAGAGAAGTGGAAATATGAAGACATTGACTCATGAACGGAGAACTTATATAAAGAATAGACTATAGAGAGTAACCAATTAGAGTGACTGGTCACTACAAGTCCCATAAGAAAATAAAGTTGCCAGTCAAAGAGACTTACCATCCCTCGTTGGATCTCATCACGTTTCAAGCCGCGTAGAAGTAGTCCTACATTGTCTCCAGCCTGCCAAAAGGTAAAATTTGAAATAACTAATACATGCAACATGAAATGCATTAGAAAGGCAAGCAGAAACAGAACCCTCACCTGGCCAAAATCCAAAGTCTTCTTGAACATCTCAACACCGGTTACTGTAGTTTTAAGTTTGTTCTGCAGCAGAAAGACATGCCGGCATCATAATCCAGTTCACCGTATGGTGGAATAGCAACATATAACCCAACTCAACTGTATAAGAAGGCCCCAAAGCTTTACATAAAAAATGAAGCAGTAGACTTCCTTGAAAATACAAGAGAAGTGATGGAGCTAGATTAAGGTTTCAAAAAAACTGCTTCTCACCTGTGACAGTCCCAAAATCTCCACTTCTTCCCCTGGTTTAATTACACCCTGTTCTACACGGCCGGTTGCAACAGTTCCACGGCCCTTCAGAATACCCAAAAGAATATCAAACTTACACAAGGTACAGAGTGCTCATTAAAAAAAAAACACACATAAGGAACAAAGAAAACATTGTATTGAGATCTCTGTCCTATGTTTGGTTTTGTGTCTGCACACCTTCACTAGGTGTGCAGTAATTACTTTTGGTTTTTTTTTCTTTCTTCTCTCTTTCTTATTTTTGGATTTCTTTTCTCTCTCTCTCTTCTTTCTTTTCTGTCACTGTCTCTGCAGCTTTTTCTCTTTCTTTTCTTTCTTCTTTCTTCTCTCTCTCCTTTTATTAATTATTTTTTTAAAAATTATTTGTATTATATGTATTATATATTATTTAATATATAATATATGTGAAATGTAATTAATAATTAATACTAAAAAATAATTATTAACTTATGAAACCATTGATATTAAAGATATTTCCTATCAATGCTACTTGGTTAAAATATTTAAAACTTTTCTACCTAACGGAAATATTGTAGCAGTTGCGTACACTACTGACAATGTATCAATATTATATACCTAATTCGTATTTTTATCACTTCAGTTATCTATTAAAATATCAGTTCATATATAAAAATCTAATGAATGTATTTTCAACATGTTATA
The DNA here is from genome assembly GCF_026168435.1 of Sesamum indicum. Taxonomy (NCBI): domain Eukaryota; kingdom Viridiplantae; phylum Streptophyta; class Magnoliopsida; order Lamiales; family Pedaliaceae; genus Sesamum; species Sesamum indicum. Next base: position 26,590,392 of record NC_142662.1, read on the forward strand.
TAGTGCATTTAACGCTTGATTACAAATTTTTTCAACTTAGACCATTTAAATCTTTTGTACTCATAATTTTCCTATTTCAATGAAATATTTGAGAAGTTTGAAAATTGAGGACAATATACCAATAATACATACTTAATTCTAAATTTTTTATTTAAATTTTATATATTATGTTTTTTCATTCCAAAGATAAAGTCTAACAAAATCATTTTGGAGACAATACTACAATGTATTTAATTATGCATTAAAATTATAATTATTATTTAAAATATAAAAAGAAATGTCTCAATAAAAAAAATTACTTAACATAAATATATATTATATTTCACTAACAAACAAAATACTATATACATACACATATATATTACTAAATATAAATATTAAAAAATATGATTTGACAATAAACAGTAACTCTTGTCTCCCAAGTCCCAACATCAAACCTACACCACTTATTTTACAATATTTTATATAATATCAAAACACAAATGCAAACATACCATCTATCTCAAAACACATACTTACTTATCTCTATTTTTTCTCTCTCTATCTCCAAAACACCAAAACAAAAACATTCAAAACATTAATCCAAACATAATGTGTGTTTTTTTGTTGAATAGCTATCATTGAGAAGAGATTTTGCACACAACAAAAACCCCAGAACCTCATCACCATTTGACAAAAGCAACTATCTTCTGAACTTAGGCTATTACAGATCATTCAACATTCCCAAACTTACCAGAAAGGAAAAAAACAAAGATTAACTAATAGCTGAATAAACTAATAACAGAAAACAGCAATATTAGCATGTGATCAGCATACTGACAGTAAATTATCAAAATGTGCAACTCCACTAGCAGCTGAAACTAGGAAATACATAGTGCATGTTTAGTTGAAAAAGACCTTGAAACTTGAGATGGATAGTTCTTGAGTAATGTGAAACATGTACAAAGTGTATCAGTTACCTGAATGGTAAAAACATCTTCAACAGGCATCAAGAAAGGTTTATCAAGTTGCCGTATGGGATCTGGAATATATGTATCTACAGCTTCCATTAATTTTAAAATAGCCTTTTTCCCAATTTCTTCATTTGTACCCTCCAATGCAGACAAAGCTGATCCTCGGACAATCGGAATGTCATCCCCAGGAAACTTATAGAAGTTAAGCAATTCTGCAAGCACGATAAGATGATGCAAATGAATTGCACCTGTCAAAGTGGAGAGTATAAGATTAAGACCATATCCAAAATTTTACTTACCACGTAGCTCCATTTCCACAAGTTCCAGCAGTTCCGGGTCATCAACAGCATCAACTTTATTAAGAAAGCAAACAAGTGATGGCACACCAACCTGCAGTAAGAGTCAAGGTTGATAACCTAAAAAATAGTGAAGGTTCTTTCTGCATAAGTCAAAATTCATGTCAAAGTGAGAACCTGGCGAGCAAGCAAAATGTGTTCCTTAGTTTGTGGCATTGGTCCATCCGGGGCAGATACAACTAGAATACCCCCATCCATTTGAGCAGCTCCAGTAATCATGTTCTGCATTATGGTTAAAGTCATCAGAACGCGAACCAACATCCACAAATAACATGATTAGCACAATTAATAATTACCCTTCTTTAGAAATTGAATTCAGATTTTCCTTGAATAGGCCAATACTAATTCTTTTATACACTAATAGTCAAAGATGCAAACCAATGGACCCATTTCAGAGGTTTTTCTCAAATTGTTCTATCAATTCATCTGTTTCGGTTTTTTGAGAAGATTTGATTACATGAGTTTGTGTTTAAATAGGTGGATTCAAACGTCAAGGCGATGTTAAACATAGAACGAAAAACCACTTCAACTGTAAAACCAAATATGACCAATAAGACCTCAAACAGATTTTGCTATGTCATCAGCTTCAGGTAATTCTCAAAATTGAGCTGGATCTGAAAAAATAACAGCATCCTATTATTCTTGCATCTTGATTATTCAATGTTAACCCTTAAGATTTATATTCTCAGGTTATGTTCATCTCAACAAGCACGGGGTCATCACTTGATTTTGTTTCCCCAACTAACCCCAACTAAAAGAAAAATGCAGCAGTCACAAAGGAACAGGTTCAGCGAAGATTCATGAGGTGTGGGAAACCTTGAGTGATTCTACATTAAGTAGAAAGATTCAAGTTTAGGAAAAACTTGAAAAACACAAAAATCACCACCAATCCAGAACTAAAACTAGCCAGTTTAGTAAGTCAACAAGCTCGCTCCAACAATAGGCCCTGAGGTGCTCAAAAAGATTTTTTGCTTAAGATCTATAACAAAAATAATCAGACAGGCACAATATAAAATCTTGCAGAGCTTTCTTCTTGCTTCTCGTGGTATTTGCATACATTTTTCTTCTTGGGAGCTGGGGGGAGTCAAGCACAAGAGAGCCAAAACCAGTTGAAAGGCACACAAGCTTAAAAGTGGGAAATGAATGAGAAAAACATGTTTCCTGGAAAATGTAATGGAAACTCAGATTGAAGGATGTTTTGTTCTGATACCAAAAGTTATTGAAGCCTTGACTAATAGCCTATTACCATCTTCAGAGCACATTTATTCACTCACTTATAGCAAATAACCAGGAAACAACTATATTGACCAAACAAAATTGATAACTGTAGATTAAAAAAAGTAGATTTTCGATCTCACTTTAACATAATCTGCATGCCCAGGACAATCTACATGAGCATAATGTCTCTTCACAGTTTCGTATTCTACATGTGCCTGCAAATTAACATACACTTTATTATTAAGCATGAAAAGCACTCCAAGTAGAAGAAATACAGGAAGAGCAAATAGAAAAGACTCCAACCGTGGCTATTGTAATCCCTCTCTTCTTCTCTTCAGGTGCTTTATCAATTTCATCAAAGGCAACAGCTTTAGCTTTCCCTTCTTCTGCTAAGACCTTTATTGGAGCAATTTCAGGCGCCAGGCAAGTAAAGTTACATATACAAGATAATAAACGGCACAAAAAAGCAAATGAGAGATATCAATAAAAATCAAGGATGGGAAAACTGTACAAGTACAAAAAACTCCTAACGATTTTCAATCCTACCTTGGTGATTGCTGCAGTTAAGGTGGTCTTCCCATGGTCAACATGGCCAATTGTACCCACATTCACATGAGGTTTTCTGCCATTAAGTAATACATCAGTAAATATATGCAAAGTATCAATTTCCCAAAACTAAAGTCCCAAATTCCAATTTTCAAGCTTTCGTCTATCCAAACGCACACCAGAAATCCAAAACCAAATCGTAATATTAATGCGTATAACATTCACGGAATGCAGAAATCCTCTACATGAATAAATAACCAGAATCATCATCTCAGGGCGCCGTTTAAAACGCCGGAGCAAATGACAGAAACGAATATAAAGAAATGAATACGTCCACAAACAAGAGTACGCGCTTTACGTGCGAGTGAAGGTGGCCATCGATCTCCACCAAGGGTTGGGAGACTGATGTGAAGCGATCGGCGATTCGGATGAAGAGAACGGCGAGGAGACGGCGCATCCTCGGCAGCATGACGAGTAAATTCGTGGCGAAAGAGCGAACAACCGCTTCGAATTCGGGTTCCTGACTGCCGCCGACGCCATTTCAGAGTAACAGAGCGAGACAGTGATCGGGGGCCGGAAGTGGGAAATACTTGGAGAAGAAGAAAGAACAGAGAGCTCAGTTGCAGAGGTTCAGGGTTTTAGGCCAAACCTTGCTAGGGTTTTCTGGATTTCGCCCAAGCTACGACGTCGTTATGCTGCCCGGTTATCAATGGGCTGGGCTGTGTAAGAGTACTTTTCTTTGTAGTTGGGCTTATTGGCCTATGGGCCTTGTAACTGGCCCATATTTAGCTCTGAGAAAGCAGAAGATGTCGCGCTTTTACACCATCGCAAAGAAGTAGCGCTTTTACGTAGAACAATTGGCTCAGCTTCGTCCTGTAGTTTACTCTTGGGATCTGATTCTGTGTTCTCTGTCACTCCACATCCCTTATGCAACCACCTTTTTCCTTCAATCAAACGCCTCTATTTCACCTTCGAGCCCTGATTTTCTTCCCTGTTTTTAATTCCCCTTTCGTGAACTTTTCTGGGTTTCTTATTTGATTTGCTCCTGTAATTCTCAATCCCTAATTCTTCAGCTCTGTTCTCTCTGATACAGTAGGTGAAAAATGGCTGTATTGTTTAGCTTCACGAGAATGCAGAAGAGCTGAAAATTCACTATATGAAAATAGGTATTCGACAGTTAGGGTCTTGTAGTTTTTTCTGTTAAGTTGTTGTGAATCATTGACGATGATTCCAGTTGGTGGAATCACTTGCTGCCTGAGCGCAGCTGCTCTTTATCTTCTCGGAAGGAGCAGCGGAAGGTGAACATAATGTTATTATTCTTTTTCCTTAGTCTTCATCTTTTTTTTGTATACTTTGGGTTTTTTGTGTATAGGGAAACATGTTTGGTTGATTTTTTATTCCTTTTGGGAATGTTTAGGGATGCTGATGTTTTGAAGTCTGTATCTCGAGTTAATCAGTTAAAGGACTTGGGTGAGTGGCAATTTCCTACATTTTATTGTATCTTTTTATAATTATTACCCGTACGTTTTAGTTCTTTAGCAATTCACTTATTAGGTTGAGTTTTACATTTGTAATATGTTTATTTGCATATTCTGATATTCCTGGTGGTTGTTGCCTGGTAAGTTAAAATTGCTCCTGTTTTTGGTCAATTCATATTCCCTTTTAAATTGATTGAGCCCAATTTCATTTTCTGTGTGGTGTTTAATGTATTGCTTCCAAGATTGAGCTTTAGATGCATGAACTATGAAATATGTAGATGAGTGCAAATTTGGTCTAGTTGACTACTTAAAATAGCAAGTACTATGGAGTATTGCAAAACCTTTTGTATAACATTAGCACTCTGTTTGCGGGCAATCGCCAGTGACTAAAATACCAGAGGAACTTCTTACTTTTGTTTGGCCTCAATGGAAAACTTGAAGTAAATGCTTGTTGAAACATGCTTATAGGTAATATTTGCTGATTAATCAGTTTTTTTTTTTTTAATTTGTCATGATATTCAACTAAATTCATGACTTTGTAGTGACTGGGATCTATTCACTAGAATGAAAATGCATTGAAAATCATCTTAGCTGCTTTTCCTTTTCCCTTCTGCTTTTCTCCTCTAAAACCATTGATCTGAAGGAGCGTGATAGATTTTCTGTTCCTTTTAGTTCTTATTTGTGTTTGAGTTTTTTGGGCTCACATTATAGAGTGGTTAGTAGGTAATTACTCTTTTGTGGGATCTGCAACTTTTCATGGCTGATTCTTCTAGGCTATTATGATATGAAATTTTTGGGTATTGTAGAAAATTGAACAAGATGTCATCATATTGTGGCTGCTCTTAAATTTCCTTAAATGCTTCTTTTTTCAGCTCAATTATTGGATGCGGCAAGCAAAGTGTTGCCATTGGTAGTTGCAGTTTCTGGAAGAGTTGGTTCAGATACACCAATTAATTGCGAGTACAGCGGTTTGCGAGGTGTGATTGTGGAGCAAACGGTAATTGGTTTAACATACCGTAAAAATAGTTGGAAATGAGGAAAGTAAACCAGTGAGATCTATTCTAACAAAAGATCCTGATGTTCCCAGGCAGAGCAGCACTTTTTGAAACATAATGATGCAGGATCATGGATACAAGATTCAGCATTGATGCTTTCCATGTGCAAAGAAGTACCCTGGTACCTTGTAAGACCTCCTGCTCTGACTCAACAGGATGCGCTCTGTTACCAATGCACACAAATCTGTTCTTTTGTAACGCACACATTTTTCTAGAAAGTCAAATGGTCAACATGAAATGCGATACTCCTTATGTGATGCACGTCTTACCTTTAGGGTTTTAGAGCTACATGATAACGGGGTGTGCTTCTTGACATACCAGGATGATGGTACTAGTCGTGTTCATGTTGTTGGTGCACGTGGTGCCACAGGTTTGGTACTAACAGTAGGAAGTGAGGTATTTGAGGAGTCAGGACGATCCCTAGTGCGTGGGACACTAGATTATCTTCAAGGCCTAAAGGTTTGGATTATTCTCGCATATTATGTTTTTCTTCTCTGATGTATGTAGTCCACTTTGCCAAACCTGTTGTATCAAGTTCTTCCAAGATCCAATGATGATGTCTTGTTCGTCTAGATGCTTGGAGTCAAGAGAATTGAACGTGTTCTGCCAACTGGTACGCCCTTGACAGTTGTTGGTGAGGTATGATTCTCCAAATGAACCTTTCTTTTTTGTTTCCCCCATTCTCGTCTCCAGCTGTAGATTAAAGAGTCAAAGCGGAACTAGACTGAAATTATTCCTTAATGAAGATACTTCAAACAATGACATTGGCTAGAAATCTGGGTAAAGACAAGGGATTATTTGGATTGTACTGCAACCCTATTTTGTTTATATTGCACTCTCAATTAATAATTCAATAGCATCGGACTATGCCTGGGTTATGCTTTTCTAGTAGGAATATATTCCCTCTAAAAATAGAGTTTGTTAATTTTCTTTTCAATCAACATTCAGCTATAAGTGATCCAGTCATACTCATCAATTATTATTATTATTCTAGTCTTTCATTTGGGATGGGTAGGGGGATGTTTGCGATGAAGAAAGATGGATGCGACCTTTGTTACTATTTTTTCGGGCAATCAAAAGTTGTGGAGTGTAGCTTGTTGATGATAGTTATGTTGATTTTGTGTGTGTGGTTTCCTGACAAAGAGAACATTCCTTAGTTTTACTTGAAAACAAACTTTTGTAGATGTTGGAAAAGTTCCTCCTTTAAAAAGTTGTTTTTTGTGTCGCTAAGTGCATTCTTTTCTTCCCTCATCAGGCTGTTAAGGATGACATTGGATCAATTCGAATTCAGCGACCCCATAAAGGCCCATTTTATGTATCTGACAAAACTATTGATCAGCTGATTGCGAATCTTGGGAAATGGTCAAGGTATATTGCTTGTCTCCTTTGATGTGCTCAATACATATGCACATTGCCTCAAACTGCTGAACTGTGGCGAAATAGAATGTTCTCCATCCTTTTATTACTTGCACGATGTTATGATTTCCATGTACTTGATATGCGTTTGTTCCTTCAGGTTGTACAAGTATGCCTCAATGGGTTTTACAGTGTTTGGAATTTATCTTCTTGCTAAGCATGCAGTCCAATATATCATGGAGAGAAGGCGTCACTGGGAAATGCGAAAGAGGTAACTTTTTATGGGTCATTATTGCCTCCATCTGCCTGAGTGTTCCTTCGTCCTTCTATATACCCTGATCTAATAAATAACTGTGCATGTAGGGTTCTTGCTGCCGCAGCTAAGAAAGCTGGGCAAGAGGAAGGAGGTAACTTGCCAAATGCCTAACTTCTTCTACCCCTATTGCCTGTGCCCCATGTGCCCAGTCATTAATCAAATTCTGCCTGGTCTTTCTGTCATGATTTGCAGGTTTAAATGGCAAAGCGGAGAATAGATCAGAAAGTACCAATAAAGACAGAATGATGCCGGATCTGTGTGTCATATGTTTGGAGCAGGAGTACAATTCAGTTTTTGTCCCGTAAGCCCTTGAATTTTTGCAAAAATTTTTCCATTGATAAATTTGCAAATTGCATAAACCTGCCTGTGAACATAATTTGGAACTTTTAATTAAGTCATCCTGGATCACAATGTGATCCCAGTTTTTGGACTCTAGTCACTCTACCATCAAATTGTGGATCATAAAAGTTGAATTCTAGGACTGAACAAGTTGTCCTCCTACTGAACTCATGAAAACTTTTTTCTCAGTTAAATTGGAAATCAACATTGAAAAAGTGTTATTGATCTACTCTCAGGTGCGGTCATATGTGCTGTTGTATGGCATGCTCTTCACACTTGACGAACTGTCCACTGTGTCGAAGACGGATTGACAAAGTCGTTAAGACTTTCCGGCACTGACATATTTCGGAGTTTGTTTTACCAATAAATGGTACTAAGATGACTGAGATGCTGCTCTGTTTGGCCTCAGGTTAGAGACTGCATTCTTCTCCATAACTGCAGTGGAGAATAATCTGCCAGGAAATTGCACAGCTTATGCGGTTTCCTGTTTCAGGCTATATTCACATATGCTGACTCTGTGTGCTGATCGTCTGTTGTTACTAAGGGACGTTCCTAGTAATTGTAAATAGCTGTGTTTACCTCCTTGTTGTTACTGTATGGTATACATGTATCGTCATGCCAAGAATTCAAGTTTGCATATGAGACATTTGAGAGAATGGCCAAGAATTCATGACTGATCCCAGTAGGACTGTAAGCTGGAAACAGAGTTTGGGGAAAATTGCAAAACTAGTCCCACAGTTTAGGGTCTTTTCATACTTGACCCCACACTTGGAATTTTAAAACTAATCCCTTATTCTGTTAAAAGTTATAAAAGGAGTTGAAAAATGCTGCAAAAAAGACCTCCCATGTTGCAAAAAGTGTCTTTTTTACAGCATTTTTGGATTCTTTTTGCAACTTTTAACAAAATATGGGGTTAATTTTAAAATTTCATAAAGCATACGGGCAAGTATGAAATAATCTTAAATTGTGGGACAAATTTTGTAATTTTACCTCAGAGCGCGCGTGTGTGTTTGTTTCTTTGATGCGTGTGCTGAGGGTAAAATACCAACACAATTGGGATGGTATTCATCCTACTAGGCTGATTTGTTTGATTGTGTACAAATATTTTTTCTTATAAAAAAGAAATATCTCAAACGTATTTACTTATTCATAAGAAAAACATATCAATGAAAAAAGGATGGGGACCTCGAAAAGTTTTCCCCACCTTCGGGTGCTAACAAAAAAAAAAAAAAAACATATCACTGTCACATTTTCTTTTTCTTATTTAATCAATTTTTATACATTATATTAACTATCATTATTATACTTTTATCCTCGACAAATCATATATTAAAAAAAAATTCATTTCAACTAGAATTGATTTCATCTTATCTTTTCTCATTGAGACAAGATGCCAAGCAAATCACATCCACTATCCTGCGAGTTTTTCATATGATACGCTGTCATTTCTTTTCTTGTCTCAGTCGAAAATTGAAGGTGATATAAACACGTTGTGCAGTAATAACATTCGGTCTAACTTCTCCAAGTTGATTCTGAATATGTCTGGTCACCGACTCGCCTATAATTTGCTCTACATGCAGATTCTGTCGGGCAGAGTCTTGAGCCACTTTCAGTTCATCATATGTGGTTTATTATGTGGCGTTAAGGAAACCTCATTATCTTATTGCTCCAGCTTTCTAAGTTTATTTCAGACTCTCTCAGTGGCTACTGCTGCCGCCAAGCCCTACCTCAACATTCTTATTTTGAAACTAAAGCGGAAAGAAGACAAACAACAAAAACAAGAATCTGATACTACTGAAATTTTGGTTTTTATTTATTCGGGTAAATCATCATTACAATTTACAACAACAATCTTAACAACTTATAAAATTCAACCACGAACTACCATTAAATTAGGCAAAATTTCTCCAGATTCTTTTAGTTCAAATCTCCATACTGACAAGAATTATCTTAAAATCTTTCCTCCGAAATGACAGCACTCCACCCCACTCCCACCTCACCCTCTTATTTCTTATTCCATCACGTGATCTATGTTATGCAGAACATTTTTTTAAATTAAATTTGATCGAATCAAATCAATCACATAGCAAGCGTGATATACTAGTTGTATAATTGATCACCTTTCCTAAATTATATATACCAATCATACTGTAAGTGTCTTGTACTTATTATATAATTGATTTAAATCGATTTTAACCTGATTTCAGTTGTGTCATGCTACCTTGACACATTTGGGCTTTCGGTTTTGGTTGATTCTTACAACTAAGAAATGACTGGATCGTAGACTTTGAGGTAAAAATTAAGACTGGAATCTGATTCCTATCCAACACCTTCTTAGTATCATCGACTCCACTGTTTCCTTCGTGGGCAAAAAGTATGTTGCGTTATTTCTGTGATACAATAAGACAGCTACAGATCTTTTCCAATTCTAGTCCCTCACCTCAATTCTTGTTATTACAAAGATTTCCACCCCCTCAAACTTATGTCGGCCCCTATGATTAAGACGGAGTTTAATTTTGAAAACAGAGATTAAGAATCGTTAATTAAAATATTGTGAGTTAAAGTGATATTGAACCATTACTGACATCTACCTCACTTAAAATGTAAACAACAGCAAGTTGTCTGTATTATGTCATGGATGATATATTGCTCGGAGATTTCAAAAAATTAGACATATCAAATATTGATATTCTTTGAACACCTATTGAATATGGGATTTGCTTGTTCGAAAATATATAGTAAAAAAAAAGGACAAAAAATGGATACTTTGTGTCCGACATATTTTAGAACACGAATTGGGCTTCTTTTTTTTAAAAAAAAGAATTAATTTGAAAAACTTTTGTGGCTAAATGAGAATAAGAAAAAGAAAACTTGAGTAGTTCTCGCACGAAACTGAAACATCTTCAATCTCTTTTCTGTTTAATGTTTTCTTGAATCTCTCTTTCATTCCACTTTTATTTGTGGATGAAATTACTGAAGAATCTCTAACCGTTCATAATAATTTTACTAATTTTAATGATTCGAAACTTTTCATTATGCATGTTATTTCAAGATTGGTAGTTATTTTTACTTTTGAAAATTACTTGATTATGTACATTTTTGAAGCCACGATATTTGGTTAAGAACTCAAATATGATTAAGACATACATGCGTCGATCTTTTCCTTCATGACATTATATATTTTTATATTATTAATTTATAATATATATATATATTATACGAAGTCGTGTTAGTGTCGAGCCGTGTCATATTGTAGTATAAGCTTTTGAAAATTTCTGTATGATGAGTACACCAAATGTCATAAAGAGGAATCAAAAGAAGCTCCATTAATGTTCAAAACTACTAAAAAATTACTTCATATGTAGATGGAGGAATCCACAAGTCCATAAGGAACAATTATTAGGTGGAAATTCCCACATAAAGTCGCTCACAAATATCCCTCTTTTTCACATTAATCTCGTGATTAAGCAGCTAATCATCCCTTAATCCCTCCTCCTTAAATTCCCACTGCATGTCTCATCATTTTCTCCTCATCACAACCTCAGCAGCAGCCAACATGGAACGCAATCAAAACACCCCTAACTCCCGAGGTGTGTGCAAGAAAATCTGCAATGCATTCTCCATCTCCCCTTTCAAAGCCAAAATCCACCGCATCTCCCACCATTCCAGCACTAATTCTTCTCATCACCCAATCCCACAACCTCAAATGACCAAACACAGTACCGACAGACCTGTCCCTGATGACCATGCTGTTAGAAGAGACATCCTGATTCTCAATGGTCAGAAGTCTGCATCCAAGACTAAGTCCTCCAACTACGACGATGGAAAGAAAGTGGAAGCAAGCAAGAGCAACGACAAGTTCTCTGATTATATCACGAAGGTGAAGGACAAGATGAGGACGTCGTCGTCGGCCGCATCGTCCAACGTTGCCGCTGCTGCAAGAACTACTACGAGAAGGGACAGTTTCAATGATAAGGTTATGAATTACATTAATCGTGCTAAGATCAAGATTAGGACAACGACAAGTGTGGGTGACGACAACGGGGTTTCCTTCAAGTGAAGAGTACTATGTAAAGTTTAATTTGTATGCATGAATAAACTATGAGTTTGAATTCAGCTTTGAGATGTATACGTTGTTGTTGTGATTGTTTGGTTGATTGAATAAGTACTGAGACAATAGTGTGTATTTGTTTAATGGGAATTTGTTTTTAATGTAAATTTCTCTTGTTTTTTTTTGTCTGTTTAAGGCTACATTTGTTGGAAATTCTTAATTAAATCAAATTAATCATATCACGAGTGTAATACACTTATCATGTAATTGATCACTTTTTTTGAGCTGTAAATCAATCATATTGTAAGTGTATTAATAATACACTTGTCATATATACAATTAATTCAAATCTAGTCAAATTCGATTCAGGTTAGAATTTTCCACATTTGGATAAAGATATCTTGATTGAAGAAAGTATTTGAAATAATAATTTCAAGTGACTTCATATAAAAAATTTAAAAAAATAAAAAATATTTCATACAATATAGTCTAAAAAGACTTGAAAATACTTTCTAATATCAAACGATTACAAGAAACTTTGTATTGCTCGGATGAAATTTCTATTCTTAAATCTATCAAATCAATATTTTGCAATCCAATCGAGCTCAAATGGTCGGACTGTCTGAACCGTTGACTGACTCACAAAAACGGAAAGCTCCAAAATACCTTTTTTATTTTTTGATTTTGCAAGAACCGTTCAACCTATGAATTGAATCAGACAAAACTCTAATTTTAAATCCGCCAATTCCAAACACAAATTGAAATTAGTTTGTCGGCCGAATTGCAGTTCTTCAGTCATAGTGTGGGCCTTCGAGCTTGGGCTTGCAATAAGAAACTGCACACTATGGGTTGGGCTTAGTAGTATCAATTTGGTGTGTTCGGCCCACTTAAATATTAGCCCAAGTCAAATTGCATCTGGACCAAAAATGTCCGAGTATTTAAATTAAGCCCGATTTAGTGAGTTGATTTTTGTACCTAACACGACTCGGAAATTAGCAAAAAATAGGCTCAAACTCAATTTGGTTCCATATTATAATGTTAGTGTTGATTTTACTTACTATTTTGGTATAAATTAATGAATGGAAAATATAAATAAATAAGGAATGTTATTATTTATGACTATTAATATTATTTTTACTTGTGTATACGTATTGATAAAATTTTATTCGATTTTCTCATACACAAGCCAAATTTAGATATTTGATTTTTAATCTTACTCTACTATACGATTCAAAATATTTATATTCGCCCAACATATGAAATTTTAGCCCAAAAAAAAAAAAAAGAATTTATTTCAAGAATGACATGAAATGGTTCTTGATGACAACGTTAATCACGAGAGCCCTTTCCTCTTAACATAAATAATAACATTGTCTCCTCCTATCCCCATCACAACTTCAAAATATTCATCTATCCAAATCCACGACATTGTTTTATATCAAATATTTGCAAACACTTCATTACATATTTTATTTTATTTTTTATGCTTGAATAAAAATTTGGACTTGTTAGTATATATACATACAAAATATCACAAAGTGTACCATCTATATAAATACATTAAAAAAATTTAAATTAATTTATTTTTATTTCAAAGTCTGTTGCATCTCGCCATGTAATGTCATAAAACGACAGCAACTTGCAATGTGGTGGGGGGTTTTTAATTAGGAATCAAGCGGACATGCAATGATGAAAGTTGGAGTTGACTTGTGCCACCTTACAGCCTCAGATTTGAAGTGTGGGGAAAAAACAAATATTTCAACGGTGTCTTAAAGAGTTTTTGAAGAGTAAAGTGCCTTTCAATATGATATAATAAGGAACAGAGTGGTAAGGCTACACGCTTTTCTTGGTTTGTTGCAACAATAATGTAATAAAAAATATTAGAAGCATAAAGTGATTTTTAAATTAATGCTAACTCTATGGTCCACAGATCTCAACAGTCACATTTAATTTAATTTTTTTTTTTTGAAAGATGATGATGACTATGTATTTTTTGTTTTTAAATGTTATATTCGATACTCTGTACATCGAGCATATGGATAAAATATATATTCTATTCGGTACATTCTAAATCTGAATCAATTTATAACATTTACAAGACTCTGTGTAGTGTATTTGTAAAGAATTGAGGTCAATGATCCATCCACCATCAAAATCAAATGATTGGTACATGTAATTCTGTGTTGTCTTTGAGGGAGACCTGTTTTTGTTTTTATTTTTGTTTTTGTTTTAACTTATATGTGTAAGAATGAAAGCAGCTATTTGTCTTATAAAGAAATTGTTGACTAAAAAGAGATGTTAAAAGCTCAATATGTAATATAAAATATATATATATTTTTCACTCACAAACAGTAATTTATGACATTATTGCACTAATTTTTTTCTTGTGTCAATAATATTCTTAATTTTTTTTATATATAATATGTTGATTTATATATTTTAAAATATAAAAATTATTTATTATATGCGAATAATAGGGATGGGATGGGGTTTAGGGGTGGAACTTGGAAGCTGAAACCTTTGTGTTTTGCAAGAGACACTATGTCCTTCAACTACATCATCCTTAAAAAGTCAAAAGTCAATTAATACATCACCATACCAATTAAAAATAAATTAATTAGTAATTTTTTCTAAAAAAATATAATATATTTTAACAACGTATAATGAATTAATACAAAATTAAATAAACATACTTTTAATTTATGATTACAAACATCTCAAACTACTTATTTCTACAACACAACCTGATTAACTCGCTCGGATTTATTCAATCCCAATAAAATAAAAAAAGATTGCGCGATCACCACTTTGATCTCGTAATTTCATTATTAAATGGGATTAATTAAATTTTTAAATCTTTCTTGAATTTTATTTTGATCTCCTTTCACGTGAACTTCATGAGGACTAAAATTGTATATATATCTCCCTTGAATGGGTCCAAAAGCTCCTATGATATATGCAAAATGACCCTTAAACATATTGATTTGTCAGTCGTCTTTTCATGTAATACTAATTAATTAAAACATTTTTAGCTTAATTATTATTCAAATTTATGAGTGCTTTGCACGTACAACAACCATTTAAAATATTTTATCAACTTTATTATAAAATTTATGCCCTAATTAAGTCTAAATATTTTACTTTTTTTCTATAAATATAATCGATGGGTATCAAGGGTTGTGTAATATCATTAAACATACATTAAAACAGCACGTATACGACTCAAACGCAGGGCATCTTTATTGGCCTAATTTCTTACACCTGTGCTTTATTATTACCAACAAATGGTAGAGGCATTTGTGTGTTTGGCTCTTTGAGGTTTCTACGTATCACACATACAGATATTGACAATGACTGCAACTTGGAACTCAATTAATCTTGACTTGTCAAAGAAAAGCAGTTAGTTCAAAAGATGAAAAAGTGTACTATTATTTTAAGCAAAAGCCCATGACATTGCATGACTTCCATGCCACATATCTATATTCATCCTACCTACTTTCATGTATCCGAGTTCTAATTGTTTGACGTGGTTTATGATTATATCAGTACTTTATTACGTAAGATATTGTTCTATTTATTTCCGCATGAGTCTCAAAGGCTCAACTTGAAAAGACCCTTCGCTAAGAAAATGAGATCTTAGGGCCTAAAAGCCACTCAAACTTCTCATTTTCGATCAATATAGGACGTTTTCTTATATTATTAGCCCTCGAAATGAGAGGGTTTGAGATGGGTACATGGCCTCGTCCTTGCAAATGGCGCCAAGTTATGCGCTTTACTACTAGATCGGTGTCCCATGTGCGAGGTATTATCTGATTCGATTTTACATGAGTCTCACAATTTGTTTTGAAAAGACATCTCACTAGGAAGATGATGCATTGGGGCTTATAAACTATATAAACACTTCATCTACAACCAATGTGAGACGTTTGTCTACATTACTGCTAAAGAAAAATAAGATGCCACTCCATTCATGTTCAAATAATGTAAGAATTAATCATTTCATATACATTTATTAAATTTTGGTCATATCATTAAAAAAAAAAAAGAGTATATTTTAAGAATTATTATAAAGATACTTAATGTCAATGTAATTTTTAAACCAAGTATTGTTAATAATGTACAGTAAAACCTACATAGGATTTCAAAGGTGTACACATCACATATCACACGTACACCATATACATTAACGCATGCGAAGACCAATTCCAACTCAAATATTGACATTTTTTATGTGCTGGTGCTGATGCTGATGCTGATGTTACTTATAGCCCTCTTCAATAACATTGAAATTTTAGGAATATTCGATTCAAGATTGACTGGAAACTGAATACTGATTTTGCGTACATAGACCGGTTTGTGGTTTAATTGAAATTTGGTCCTATATTCGACAAAATATTGGAAAAAAACATATCAGCAAATTGTCTCTCATAAATTAAGAACATGCCCATATTGTATAGATTAGTTTTTTTTCAGAGGCAAATTACAGCAATTCTTTTAAAATTTAGTATAATTATAAATTTCTTTTCATTATTTAAAAATTTATTAATACCCTCTCCTGATTTAATAGTTGGCTAAAAATTAACTGAATCCACTTCATCTGTTTTGGTGTTGAACTCACCAAAATGCTCTTAAAGACTGAAAATTAAAACTCGGATGATACACTGCTATTTATGTACTTTAATTTTATAAAAAACATTTCCAACATAGTATTATTGAATTTAATAGAACATGATGCATTAAAGATCATACCTATAATATTATATTAATTATATTTTCTTTTAATTTCTTTAATTTCACTTCAAGGGCTAGATATTTTCATAATTATACTTTGGATTTATAATTCTTAATTAGCAAAGGCAAATAGTTTTTGAAAAAAAAAATCTTGAAATTATCATATTTAAATTTAGGTAGTGGAGGTGATGAAACCACTTGTGTCTCCAACAATTCGGTGCTTTTACCTAAAATGCTAAAAGAGAAGTATCCCATCAAAGAAATTTGGGTGGTCCATATCCCTCCTCGTAAACGATTCTTTAATCTCCACCGTACAAACGCCTCCAAAAGCGAATGCGTAAAGTTGCTAAAAGACAATGGATAGATAAAGGAGAATCACTATCCAAATAGTGAATCAACCTAACAACCATTATCAAACATATATCCAATAATAGTTAAGTAATTTAAAAGAAAAAAATCAAAATATTATTGAAATTATTATTTTTAAATTATATATAATTAAAACGCATATACATGTATTTAAATCTACAAACACCTCCAAAAGACGCGTATTTTTACAGTTAAATATAAATAAATAATATGCATCACTCTTCTCGTCAAATTATTGCTATATGCATTTAGACTGTACGCATCACTACCAAATATTTTCTTCTTCGTCTAAGTAAAAAAGAAAATCGCTTTCTTATGTTTATTCAGTCAAATTATTTCATATAAATAAACTAAAAAAATGTCCTCTCGTATTAAATAGTGACAGGCGGCGTTGTCGTTTTTCAGTTACGTCTTTTATGGAAATATTGTAAAAATACTTAAAATCTTTACCTTTTTCGATCCTTTAATAACATTTGGTGCCCACATCAAATAATTTGCATAGTATTGGAATAGAGGGAGGATATAATTTTCATTACACCAATTTAGGTTGCTCCTTTTTTAGGGAAAAAATTCGAAAAATAATTAGTTTAATATTTTGGAAGAAATTATGGTAATACTTAGGTTGAAGCTTTTGAAATAGCGGCTCTCATGTGCGCTCTAACTTGACTTTATGCCTTAAAAAGGAAACGGAATCCCGCACTTTGGCCTCCGCATCTCACAGCTTTAGCTGCCTACCGCGCCGAGCCGTTGTCTTCAGCTTTTTTCTAAAATAAATGATATTTTCATTATTAAAAAAACAAACAATAATTATTTATTATTATTATTATTATTAGAAAAAATAAATAATTTTCAATGAGCTCTCCTGAAATTTGGCATAATTACAAATACTTTCTTGTAATTTTAGAAAATTACAAATACCTCTTGATTTTAACAGTCGTCTAATTCAAGTTTTTATGTATTTTGTGATGAAATGATCAAAATACACTTGTGGGCTATGTATTATAATTTTACTTATTTTAAAATTTTTTTTGATGGACTAAGTATATAAAATTTTTTAAGTTTATCCACCTCGCTTCATTTTCTTTTATGATATTTCGATTATTTTTTTAAAAAAAATACAATAAGGACGAAACTAACAATTTCAAATCTCCATTCAATAATTATATAATTTTCTTAAATATTGTGTTTGATTATTTAAATAACAAAAATATAATATAATTATATCAAAATTTATAAAAATTCATCGTAATTCACCCTAATAATAATATATAACAATATATGGAATTGTCCCCGTACAATTGTAACAAAAGGAATCTTGTTACACCGTGCTATCTAACCATGAAATATTTCTAATTCAGACAATTAATATTTAAACATGATTGAAATAATAAAAAAATGTGTTACAATTATTAATTATTATCCTAATAATTGGTGGAGAAGAGGTTGGCAACAAGCTTTCCTAATAAAGTTACTTTTACATTTATTCACTTTTAATTATAGTATTCCTTAAAGACAATATTAAATCATTTCATTTTTACTAAAGAAACCACTTTTACTTTAAGGAGAAATTCCATGGAACAAGACAGCAACCCTCTTTTAGCTGCAACACTTATCTCATATACTAAAAAAAATAAAATTAAAAGGTTGGTAATTTTTAGTACCCTTTTCATTTGTTATTATATAATAGATCGAGTTTCATTAGTTAAGTTTTACTGAATTTGTTGATACTATAAAAAAAATAAAAATTAATATTTACCCTTTATTTGACTTATTAAAATGTCAAATAAATATTTTCAATCCAAATTACCATTGTAAGGGTGAAAATATATCTTCTCATATGCATTGGCGTGTGAAAGATGTATAAGGATAGTTCAATTAGAAAAATATTTATTTAACCTGCAAAAGTTAGTAATAAGTCAACCGCGACTGCATATGAATTTTTATTTAATTTTTGAATAGATTGCATAAAAATGAGATGGTAAATTGATACAAAAAAAAGTTTAGATAACAAAGAACTGATCATTATTCAGATGACAAAATATAATTAATTCTTAATTTTTTGCTAATATAATAATACTAGATATAGTTTCTCATATTATAAAAAAGTTATGTATAATTCTATCAAATTTTAGGAAAAAAACAGTGTAATTATTCATATAAATTTTTATTGTATGTTAATTGAAATTTCACAAGTTATATAATTATTTATAATAAGAGTTGGCTCGAAGCCGGCTCCAGAAGCAAACAAAGTGTGGTGGGGGGTTGAAATGATATCCTACGCCAGTGGTGGTGGCGGTATGGAATCGCGTGCATGTGCGTAATGCGCTTGCCTTGGTGGTCACAATTTACCCGAAACGGAGCTAACCACCCAACTTGCCCTGGGGGCCCACTGCTCTCATCAGAGAGAGGCGTGGGCCCCAAATTGGGAACAATACGCGGGGCCCGCCTTGCCTAAGGGTCCGCCTCGTGTGGCGTAGATTACCATATGCCATAACATGCTAAAATACATAGCCCACAACCACAACCTCCATAACTTATAATTTAATAAAAATTATATAATCAATGATACATCTATTGTATGGTTTGTTTAATAATCAACGTAATTAGGGCCTAATTTATGTAATTTACTTATATTTAAAAATATTTACTTTCAATTTTCGTAATCGATCGATAATGAGAAACTACATATATATATATATATTAATAAATGCAATCAATTTTTCTATAATAGGTAGTATGTGTAAAATATTTTTTTAAAATAAAGCAAATTATCTTCAGACAGAGCAGTGATTTGATCAATTTTAAATAGGGCAACCTATTTAAGTAACACAGAAAGTCAAATTGCTTTTTTTTTTTTCTTTTATAAAAGATAATGTATTCATTTACAATATCACAAATATAATAAATTATATTAAATTATATATATATATATATATGTGTGTGTGTGTGTCAACTATGGGATAAAAACTAATTTATGTAGAGTTGCTCCAATATGAATTTGAGGATGACATCGTATTAAATGAGGTGGAATATAGTACATCTATAACTTGTTTTGTTTGCTTTTTCTTTTATTTTTTTGTATCTTTATATTGAATTTGGATAAAGACAAATTCAATTCCAATTGACTTTCTTTATTTTTGGATTTTTGAGGGTTTAATGTTTATATGTATATTGTCATCACGAATTTCAATTTTTATAATTCGTAAATCAATATAATTAATTGTTAGTTATTATAAAAGTATACAATATTTTACAAATCAGTTCAAATCCTTAATTTTATAAAGGAATAATTACACAACTCTTATATGGGGTTTGATATAATTACAAGTGGACCTCCTGTGATTTGAAAAATCAAATCTAATGTCCCTGACATTATTTATGTCTAACAAATAACACGGTATATTTGTAACAATTTATCGAATTTATTAATATTAGTACAAAATTTCAATAAAAATTATATTTATTCATAATTAACTTAGTACTGACTTATTGTAGGTAAAATAATTTTTTTTTTTTTTATCAAACTACTCTTATAAGGGTGGAGATATATAGTGGTCGTTTGGTGAGGAAAAAAAAATATTTAACTTACATAAATTATAATAATAAATTATTGGGAGTAACATAAGGATTTTCATTCAATTATTTTGATAATACTAATAAATTAAAAAATTTCGACTAACGAGAATTTATTTATTAAAACAAAATAATGTTAATGGTATTAAATATTTTTTTAAAAAATTACTTATAATTACATCATGGAGGGCAAGGTAATTATTTTAATTAAAAATTATAAATGTAACCTTAATTTCGTTCTCTCGTTGCATTAAAAGAGTTGATAAGATTCCTCGATAAAAAAGTGCATTAAGTTCAGAAAACCGACTTTAATTTGCCAATGAATGGAAAAGTTACTTCCACGTGGGATTTATCATATCACAAAATATTTTTTTAATTATATCAAAATTTTAATAAATCAAATAATATATCATATATTATTTAAATAAATTTTGAATAAAAAAATAAAATAAGTACATATACGATTCACGAAATTCAAATTCACAACTAAAATTTATTTATAAAACATCGACCTCAACTACCGTACATACTAAAATGTTTTGATAATTCATATGAAATTACAAGGTAATGCAGCGTGAATAGTTGATTTATTTAAGTAGAAGTATTTTGATTATAATCACAAATTATAACACGAGTTTTTGTACATTATTAATATTTTGTTAGGATCGTATTTACATGATCGCGTTTACAGATTCCACAGATTTTATAGTTAACTCGACTATAGCGAAATTAGCATATTTATAGAGAAGGATTAAGTATTAGTTTGATAAAATTAAATTTATAATACAGTCGCGTAAAGTGACGGATATTATATTTTAGTAAATTTTAAATTAACTATTAATTACTGTGCTAGTGATTTTCTTTTCTGCTATATATTGACAAGTCAGCAAGTGTTCCCCACAGGTACGGACATTTCCACCACCACGCTCTCCGAAGCCATATAAATCCACCTATAAAGTATAAACCCCCCACGCCCAAACCCTCGCTTTCATCACCACCCTTTTTCTCCAGTTTAATTTTTTCTGCTCTTTGAAAATCAAAGGGAATTCATTTCCCAGCAAAATTTTCAAGAAGCCTACTACGAAATACGGGCTGACGCCTAACGAATCATCTGATACTGACAAATACAGTTTAAGGGCATTCGAGAAAAGTTGAGAAAAAGGGTCCTTTATCACCTGACAAATTACGTACGCTAACCAGAGTGTTTGGAATGCCGCCGGCGGCCGGCGTATTGCCACAGGGCGATCGGATTCCAATGAAGCCAATGGTGGTGCCAGCGGTGGTGCAACAGCCTCAGCTTCCGATGATGACGGCGGCATCGGAGGCGTTCGCCAAAGACGCCATCATCGCGTGGTTCCGCGGTGAGTTTGCAGCAGCTAACGCCATCATCGATGCACTCTGCTGTCACCTCACGCAGCTGGAGGGTGGAGCCGGGGTGTACGAATCGGCTTTCGCGGCAATTCACCGCCGTAGATTGAACTGGATCCCGATTTTGCAGATGCAGAAGTATTACTCGATTGCTGACGTCACACTGGAGCTCAATAAAGTCGCCGAGAAGAAGAAAGCGGAGAATATTGACGTGGAAGTGAGGAAGATTCAGGAGGTGGTGGACGACGGTGACTGTACGGCGGCGATTAACGACAAAGAGAAACAGAAAGAGAAGAATCTGGAAAGTTCGTTGGAGAATAATGAAAACAGCGGAGGTGAGGTAGTGGATGAAGATTTCACGTCTGAAATTACAGACACAGGTAATTTTTCCAAGCTTTCTTCATTTCTCAATATTCACTACTTCTTTTCTTTTAATTCCATTCTGGTAATAAATTTCATCTATATTTCCATTTGATTTATAATTCATATGTTTGATATGGTTTCTTGAGTTTTTAGATCAAAACTAAATTTGTGATAATCTAAGAACCCCAGAACTGTTTGTTTGGAGGCCTCAAAGATTTCACATAATAAACGTGTTTTACCTTCAGGTATCTTTTCTCTTTGAACGTATTTTTTAATATATTATATTTTAAAGAATAATTAATTTTAAATAAAAACTACCCTCAGTTAAACTTTCATCGCTGATTTTTCATTCTGGAAATCAAATAGATAGAGAGGTATTTGATTTGAAGTTGAACTCGAAAAATTCTAACACCGATCACATTTGGCAAAAGTTGAATCAATTATATGATATTTGCAATGTAATTGTTTGTATGATATATAATTCAAGAGAATAAATAATGCACTCGTATTATGATTTAATTTATTTGATTTGAACAAATTTATTTTGTGTAAAAAGAATTGGTTGAATTCCGAGAAAAAGTGAATTTTCCTCCAGATAGCATTGTGATTTGGACTGGTGTAGACAGTGAGACTTTATGGAAGAATCCAGATGAAATTTCCAGTGCTATCTGGTGGATGTCATTTTTCGCTTAAAATTGATCAGATGCTTTTGAGTAAATGAGTTTTGTGGATTTTTGGGGAGTAAAAGCGGTTGGTATTTCCCCGAGGATTTGATGGACAGTTTTAGGAAATCGAGAAGTTCGTTGAGGGCTGTCAATGCAAATTTGGTTATGGTTTGCAACGTAATTGCGATCTTTGTTAACGGGAAGTCCACCTTGAGATGCGTGAGGTACCAGAGAAAAATCAAAAAATTATAGTTTTGTCCTTGACTTATTTGATGGGGCCGGCGGCGGCTGGTCTCAGCCGTTGATCTTTGACGGACGGCATGGCTGTCCGTCTCTGCTGGGCTTTTTCTCCATATATATCATTGGCCCACCACTGCTCCCTTGACAACTTTTGACTCGGATTTTCAACTCGTTGAGTCAACTCGCCATTGAGTACTCTTTGAAAGGTTGCTTGCTAGTGCTTTCCTTTTTTCTTTTGTCTGGGTATGTTAGTGGCACTCGGTACAACAAAAGTGGTGCCTGCCATCGTATCTTTTTGTTGTTAGCAAAGGCTGAGAATGTTTCCAGCGGTGGTGAAAGGGAAGTGATATATTCTTGTTCTAATTTTTATTCTAGAACTGCAAATTGCAAACCTTTTCTTTTTAGCATTTGAATAAAGAAAATGAGTTTAGGAAATATCTTTTAGGGAGGGAGGAAAAGGACAGAAGAAACTAGCAAACATTTAATGTTTGTGGCAAGTCCGAGGTTCAGTCTTTGCATTGTTCGTTAGTCCCAAGAGAAGTAAATGGTCCTTTAGTTAACACTGAACACTGAACAGCAGTGGCGATCAGTATCTCTGGTTACATTCACTGCTCTGCAAGTGGGCTGCAATTTTTATCTCCTTAATTTCCTAAGAATAGTTCAACTCAGAATGCTGCTAATGACTGCCATTTTTGTCTGTGTAAAAATAAAGATTTATCAACATTATTAAAATGTTTGATCCTTACTGGTTTGGTGATGGTAAAGGTTAAACTTGTACAAGAAAAAAGATACAGTCTTGACTAGGAAGCTTTTGAACTTGAGGAACGACCTTGTCAAATACAAGGAGAGAATTTCTGGGATTTTGTCTAACATTTATATCGGCAATTCGATATTCACACCTGTCTAATATTGAATGTAGGGTCTCAAGAAGTGCAGCCCTTTTCAGAACACATGGACCTATGTTCTAACCACGACCAATGTGAGGCGCGCCGTGAACAGATCAAGATGACAAAAGGGTTCGTAGCTAAGGAGCCAGTAAAAGGGCACATGGTATGCCCTTTGTTGTTTACTATTTTCCGCTTTTATTGTATAGGCAGAAGCATGATTGTTGATGGGAATACGTTGAATGGCAGGTGAATGTTGTTAGAGGTCTTAAGTTGTATGAAGACATATTCACTGATGTTGAGCTCTCTAAATTGAATGACTTTGTGAATGAACTCCAAGTTGCTGGTCGGAATGGTGAACTCTCAGGTGGATCCTGTGATTCGTGATCCTTTTATAGTTAAACTAGTTGTTTCCTTTTGGGCCAGAAGTTTTGAGATTGTAAAGGACATCTTCTGTAGGTTTGCTTGAGCAGGTTTGGGCATTCATTTTTTACTTTTAACGTTAAATACTACCTTATATTGATTGCACAGGGCATCTGCCAACCCCATTATGCCAATAGAAGACTATATGATATTGAATCTTCGTTATCCTATAAACTTTACTAGCTGGGATTTAATTTACACGACCACATCTTTCTTGTAAAAATGTGATTTATTCTGGGACTCTATTCGTGGTACGAAGGTCTAAATTCGTTTTCTCGATTGATTTCAGGGGAAACCTTTATTTTATACAATCAGCAGACAAAAGGAAACAGGAGAGAGTTGGTCCAGCTTGGGGTTCCTATTTTCGGGCACATAAAAGAAGATGAAACAAATAAATTCCAGAAAAGTATGTTTTTTTATAAGTAATCATCAATTTGCATACTTAATTACCCCAACCATGTAAAATTATGCAGATAATTTTTGCTGGTTATGCTTCCATATTTTGACAACAAATGGTTAAAAAACGTTTGGTAATTGCATTTACAGGCTATATTGAGCCAATCCCAGCGCTTCTCCGAGGTGTAATTGACCACTTGATTCAATGGCGTTTGATTCCAGAAAGTAGGAAACCAAACAGCTGCATCATTAACTTTTTCGATGAGGTATATATTGTTGACTTCACTCATTTTCTTTTTATTCAACAATGCAATTCAATTGTCTATTCCTGCATCACATCTCCATGTTAGAAGGGCGTGAACCAAGACAGTGCTTATTATGTAGGGGGAATATTCTCAACCATTTCTTAAACCACCTCACTTGGAGCAGCCTCTTTCGACCCTCCTCCTCTCTGAATCAACAATGGCTTTTGGTCGCATGCTTGTAAGTGATGGGGAAGGGAATTATAGAGGACCTCTCATGCTTTCTTTGAAGGAAGGGTATGTATCATAGCTACGCCTCCGTATGCATAATGTAAAGAGTAACCAATGGTTTTAATTCAAAAACATTTTTCAGGTCTCTTTTAGTCATGAGGGGAAATAGTTCTGATACAGCACGGCATGTTATGTGCTCCTCCCTAAACAAGAGGGTAAGCATTACTTTCTTCAGAGTTCGAACAGTAGACAGCAACCCATCGGAGATAACACCTTTGTCTAAAGCAATGACGTTATGGCAACCTGGCGTTCCATCTCCATGCACAATACCAAATGGCTATGAGCCAATGAATATGATCCCCAAATGGGGTCTCATGCGGACTCCTATGGTTATGTTAGCTCCAGTTCGCCCAGTGGTCATGAGCCCTAGAAGGGTTCCCCGTGGTGGTACAGGGGTGTACTTGCCATGGACCGTTGGATCACGAAAGCATGCAAAGCATCTTCCGCCACGCGCCCAGAGAGGACGTTATCTTGCTCTGACTTCCCCAAGTGACGCGCATAAACCTGAGACAGGTTGTGACTCAGGGGCAACCAGCCCTTAAAGGATGTGCTGTAAGTTAAATTGTTTCAGCATCCTTTGGAATTTTCAAGTAACTTGGCGAAAATCTCCTGCTCTACGAATGCATTTTCTACTGTAATTTCAGTTCATGTGGTGAGAACGAGTTTGTGCTTTCTCTTTCCTAAGGCAGCTAGGTGTTAACGTTGGTTATACATTTAATATCATGTCCGATTGGCTCTAAGCTCCAGAGAATAGTTGAGCTTCAAGTTAAGAGGTCTGCGGTGTAGTCCTAAAAATAGAGGGTTCTTGTATCAACTTTATCTCTTAAGGATGGAGTGCTTTTAGATTACAACTACGTACAGTTCCTTCTCCTCGTGCGAAAGCAAATACTTTGCCGTTCTTTTTTCCCCTTTTCTGGGCCAGATCAATTCTGTTTTCTACTCCAGAAATCTTTGTAGATTGTACGGTTTTCTGTAATATGAAGTCGCTTGGAATGAGCAGTAAGGGGTGGAGGTGAGTCTTAACAGGTGGCAACAACAGCAAGATTTGTACATCAATGTTGGTTTGAATTCTCTCCTAACAAGCAAGATCTCTTCGTCATGCATAAAAGAAAAGACAAACAGCTCGTGTTAATAAAAATCTCAGCTCTGCTGCCCCTCTTTCTCTCTCTTGTTTAGAACCTAGCTTCTTGAACCTTCGGAAGCATATGTGGTCGTAATGACGACTTTTCACAGTAGGTAGGCGTGATAATACAATTCTCTGCAAGTTCGAAGGCTAAATTGGAAAGCCAAACAAGAAAAGTAGATTAATTCAGAAGTACATCAGAAAGGAGAGCATTCACTCAGTACATCGGAAAGTAGAGAATTTAAAGCCACTCTTGCCAAATTCAGAAATTACACGCAACAAAAAAGGGAAAATGACAGCATTCCTGTGGCTGTACACCAGATTCTGGAAGTCAAGGTTCAGTGACTCTATAGGTTGGACCCATCCTGAAGTGAAAGATTAACTCTATAAACAGAAGTTTCAACATAAACGTTGTCTCAACAGCCACAGGACAAAATATGCCTACAAGGAAATTAATTCAAAGAAGATAATTAATTAACAGGAACAACAGTTTAGACGTTTGATTTATGAGCAAAATGGCACTGATACATCCAACAGAAACATTGTCGAGCCACATGAACAAGTGGGCCTTTAACAGACAATGGTAGAGGAACTAAGACCTCCATTTAGTCACAGAAAAAGACAAATTCACGATAAAGAGAAAATAATGAAATTAATTTCAGTTAATAATTTGAGTTCTTCTATTTACTACGTAAGAAGCCATTACTGGATAATTGATCTCAGTTTCTGACTCAACTGTAACAGTTTCTCAAATTTAATAGGTATCAAGCTCCAGCCAAGCTCATCCGCATATCAGCAACTAAATAATTACAGTTTTTATCACTGATATGCCATCAAGCTTTCACTGGCTCATCATCATCCTCAATATCCCAATTCAAATCCTCGTCATCTTCAGCAGCACTCAACCGCTTCCGCAGGTCACCTCTGTTGGGGCTCCCACCACGAGCAGTGGCTGAAATTCTTTTCTCATTACCACTCCCAATATCCTCAATTTCATCCCACCCCATATCCTCCTCCTCCACCTTTGGCTGATCACTAGACGCCATTTGAGCATCACTTTTTTTAACAAATTCACCTTTCTCCTCCATGCCCACTTTATCGTCTTTCTTATCTTGGACACTTTCTTCAGATTTCAGTTGCTCATCCTTTTTCACTCCGGCACCTTCTTCAGACTTGACTTCTTTCTCAACAAATGATGCATCCACACCAGAACTCTTACCCGACTCACCCACATTGCTATTTTCACCATTATCTTCGTCGACATTACCCCCTCCCTTCTCATATTGTGATCCAATGTTCACATCCTCTTGTTTCTCGACAATTTTTGAACTTCCATCACCTGCTGCATTATCTCCCTCTCCAACTCCTCCTTTCACCTTCAGATCTGCTTGATAGCCCCCGTTACCAACCTCAACCTCAACCTCATCCTCATCCTCATCAACATCCCATGACAACTCCTCATCATCATCAACTGAAATCACCCTCTTTACAAGATTCGCCCTCACACTCTCCTGCTGCTTGAGCTTATAAACTCTATAGAAGTATCTGCACCAAAAAATCTCAGGATCAACAGCACTTGGAACAACCCTTGTATAAACATCCTCCAAAACTCCATTTCCCACTATCAAACTGTCAATCTCATCCCTATTCTGCTCCAACTGAAACCCTAACTTCCACTTCCTATACTCCTCCCCATCCTCCGGCTCTTCAAGAAAAGTACTCGAATCACTTTGAATTGCACTCAACTGCGCCTCGAACCAACTATACCGACTCGAATTCTTACTTCTATTTGTTTCTGGTGTCTCGGGTTCCCCATCCGACCCAAAAAGAGCCTCTTTTGAAATGATCTCAGCCGTTGACTTCAGCACTCCGTCCAGCGCACCATGCGCAGCTGTAGCGCTGGCTTCCAGCGATGCTGGGAGATCCTTCACGGCTCGGCTCGCGGTCTCACGGAGTATCTCGGTCTCCTTCTTTAGACCCGACCCGAATTCCTCGAGATCCTTACGGTATGTTTCGATCAACGATTCGGATTGGACTGCAAAAGTTCTGATTAAACCCCCGAAACTCCAACCATCATCAGGACCTCCGTCAGCCACGTCGATCGAATTACCACCGTCACGAGGTGGTTTGAGTGCGGAATTCGCGTCAGATTCGCGAACAATTTGGGGATCGGGAGGGTCCGGATCGTCTGATAGAAGGGATTTGAAGAAATTCATAGCGTGAGTCGCTCAATTGAAGGATTAAGGGTTAGGGTTTCGGCAAGTTTTTATATTTCAAGCGTTGGTGTGAATCATTCCAAAACTGATTTAACTTCAACTAATTCTTACAGGTGTATTAGAATGTACGCACTTGACCTTTTGTTGGGCTACTATTGGGCCCTAAGCCCAGAACTTAATTGGGCCTATTAATTTCTATGCCCACTACCTAATTTGTTGATTGGGCTATCTATGAAAAAAAGCCTAGTGCTATGAATTCATATCCTAAATCACATGTTGACGTCACATCCACATGAATATTAATAACTATTTATTTATTATTTAAAATATTATAAATATCTCATTAAAATTAATTACAGTCTAATAAATACTTCTTATTAGGCCGTCATGGCTCATGAATGAGTATTTGTTAGTCGAGTCTTAATTCTGAAAGATATTTATAATTTTTCAAACAACTATTTAATAATCTTATGAGAGTCAATTGTAATTTATTTTATTATATATTAGCACACTTTTAAATTAAACAATATATATATGCTTGTCAATCGCGTATTACTATCAAAATATAATAGAATATCTATAGAATGTGGTTGATGACGGGTTACTTTGCTTCATTTGGCTTTTACTGCTAGAAGATTTAGTATGATGTAAAGTGAACAATCAGTTAATACAAATTTATGAATATAATCATTTTTTTCCACAAATGAATTATGAAGTATTCTTAAGTAGCTCAAGAAAGATGTGCATAATCAGCTAACAAGACAGTGGATACAAGCAAAGTTGCAAGGATAGTGCTGTTCCTGTTAGGGAATGAAGCATGCTTCAAGAAAGGTAGATATCATCAACTTCACTTTTCCATGCTTTGGTATAATCTGAGGCTGAGGGGAGTGGATGTTGATTCTTTCTAGCTGTTTTTATGCTTTTGACTGGCTAAAAGACACGAGTGAATACGAGCATCCAAACGATTTCAGTGTGAAAAAGGGGAATCTCTAGATTCAAATCACTCCTAGTATCGTTGCATTCTGCTTTTTGTTGCCTCCCAATTGAAGAATGGAATCATCTCGAGAAAGGCATTTTGTTGATAAACAGATTGGCAGGCCTTGTTGTTGGAAGACTGATCAAACTCACAGCATTCTTTGTTTCTGTTTTAGACAGCCCAAGAAGTTTCAGAAAATGGATAGTGATTCACAGTCTCCCGGCGTCTGTCAAAGGCTCATCGACTTCATTCTCAGTGTGCTCAATGGTTCCCCAGTTCCCTCTGGTTTGGTTCAAGTGCCTATTGAAGGAGATTCTTCAAGAAATGTAAAGAGTTCCGTTAAGCCAATCGATAAGCATAACGGTAATGTGGATTCTGGGATTGTGGTTGAGTTCAGGCATAAAGATGGCTCAGAAAGCTGGACTCAGATCAATGAACGTGGGGATTCAGTTCGTAGTCCAAAGAGAGATGGGCTAATTTTCGGCAATGATCAAACCATACTGCACAATGGTGCGAATAGAAAAGCAAGAAATAAGAATCATTTTGCCCCAAGCATCAATCACAAGACCCACAAACAAGTTCAAGGAAAAGAGCTGCAAGAATTGGAGGCCTTTGCTGGGAGAGATGCTCGCGGTACCGTCCTCAAAAAGAATGTCATGGTCAAGGAAAGTGAGGTAGAGGTGGAAAGAGTTATGAAGAAAGAAGCAGCAAGGGCGAATAACCAGCCTCATGAAGACATGAAACAGAGGCCCCCAAGGCGGCTGGGGCCTCTTCTTAGTGTGGACTCCAATATAAATGAAAAGTCCGATGCATATATCCAGAGAAGGAAGAAAGCCATGAGCAGAAACTACAACCTTGATCCGTAAAGGTCTTGAGCTCGTTCCACAGACAACAATATGAATCTCTACATAATTTCAAGACATCCAGAATAAGACTCTGTGTATGTGGTTCTGTTCCATTCAGGCTTGTAGTCCTCTTCCAAGCACAAAAAGTGAAGAGTGATTGGAATTTTGATTTTTCTTTTTGAAGTGGAGTTCCATATTATGAGAAGCGATAAATGTTTACAAACACCTCATTGAATAACTGATTCTAAGAAAATTCAACTTTTCCGATTCCCTGGTGTGACTCCTTTGATGCTACGATGGACGCATAATTGTTCACATCTCTCCTCATCCATTAATCGTCTTTTAAGCACGACATACACAGCCGAAAAAGGAAAAGGGTGCACTTGCAAAAACAAAAGAATCACATGGAAGCATTGGTACCCAAATATCAAGAAGAATACTCCAAAAAAAGTTAAGTCACTAAGTTAAGAGGGATGTGATGCCATAAGGAAAACTGAAAGAGAGGACACATGTACATATTTCAAGTTATGATACTTGATTCCAAGTACTATACACAACTAAATAGTATGAAAGGAAAAAAGTGAAAACAAATACACAAGTCCGATTAGAGGGTAATGAATTATCTGATTTCCAGAAGATCATCAAGCCCCTGAGTATCATTGAGCACTCAGCAAACTACTTTGTCCCTAAATCGGGAAACTATTTTGACAAACGCAGTAGTTGACACCTGCTAAGATGGGACTTCCTGCAAAATTGCTTACAATACTATCTTCCCTCCTCTTCTCCTCTGACCTTAAAATGCAAACAAAAAATAAAAAGATAAAACAAAAGCATGTGTGTGCTTTACAAACTCCAAGACCTTTTTTATGTATGTTTTGCTTTCCTAATTCTTAGTTAATTTCTTAATACTCCTTATGGTTTCATCTCTTTACCAACATCCTAATTAATATGCCATCCCCTTCACTATCTCTTTGAAATACCAATGTCTGACTAAGTAAAGGTCGGCTACGAACTATTTGATCATCATTCTTCAAAAGAATGCTTGGACATACGATAAAGATCATAAGGAGCCCATAAATGATCAACACTACAAGGTCTTTTTGAATCCAACCTCAGCCAAGGCTTCCCCTTGCCACTCCAATGAAGGAGGCTAATCGGGCCAGGATTCAAGCCCCTGCATTTTCCTTCAATATTATCACCACCCAATCCATGCTGATTCCACCTGTGATCAACAGGCTCAATATTTCCTGCCAAAACAAGCAAGAACGGTGGCAAAGAACCCAAGTGATAAATTCTCTTCTGCTTCTGAACAACCATCCAATCCTCAACTTTCTGAGTATAATTCCCATTTCTCCACTTCTCCACATCCACAACCATCACCCCCGTGTTGAAATAACAGGGCTGCCGCCCTTCAAATGTTCTCGACAACTCTGAGTCCGACCAGAATTCCTGGGAGAAATATCTCGTGAAGTTTGCGTGGCAATATTCTGGTGCAGCCAGGACATTTTCCTTCAAATCCACCCCCCAAAGCTTGGCAACATTATCCACCATCACAATATCAGAATCAAGATAAATCAAGCGCTTAACTTCTTGTGGCAGTATCTCGCCAAGATAAATTCTAGCATAGTTTAAGGGCTGGTCCAAAGCTTGCCGAATCGACTTGGAAATCAACCCACGAACCCTTTTCGCATCAAAGGTGTAAACTTTGAAACTGAGATAAGGGAATGTGGATTTGAGGCGTGACAATACCTCCGCCTCATGCCTCACCCACAGAAAATGGAAAGCCACATTTTCCGGGCAGGTGGAATGCCGCAAAATTGAGAGCACCGCCGCCATTGTTCCACGGAGATAGTTACCATCAAGGGTCATGGCAATATGAATGGTGGAGTTAAGGCTCGAGGAGCATGTTTCTCCATTCCTAAACTCCGGGGCCTCACGGAAAGATAAAGGGTATGTGATGACGGCTGCTGATGGCGGCGGGGCATGGAGCTCATCATGGTGGTGGTGGTGGGGGGGAAGCAGAAAGAGGAGGAGGAGGAGGAGGAGCAGAGACAGGAGGCCGAGGATTGGAACGGAGGCGTTGCTCCAGCAGAAGGCCATCCTGTGGTTATAATCAACGGGGAGGAGAAAAAAAGGCAGCAGCCATCAGTAGGAGAATTAGGTGTATGAGAAATGAGCGATAGTATTAGCGTTGGTGGGAGGAAGAGAATGATACTCGGAGGATCCATCATCCATGCCATTGCCATTGCCATTGCCAATCCCCATGCTTCAATAAATTCAAACGAATTATAAATTATTTCTATTTATACTAGTAATCCTGCTACATTCTATATACAATACAATACAATATTTGTATAAATTATATATATTTTTTCTTTTGTAGAGTTCAAATTACTTAAAATAAGATAAAAATATACGACCCAAAAACAAAAAACTATAAAAAGATAGTTACATAAATCAGTGAAAAAGTTTAAAATAATTAATTAATTTAATTTTTTTTAAAACTTAAAAGACCAAAATTAATTTGGACATCAAAAGCGCCGTCTCTCATAATATATAGTGATACTTACTAAATTTTTTACCACGCCACAAAGTTGAAGGATCTCCAAGAAAAATATTAAAATCAAAGGGGACTAACCCTGCAAAGCAATTGTTAGCACTTCAATGTGCAAGTCAATAATTTGAATTAAAGTGATAATAATGCTGTTGAATGATGATAAAATAGTATATATTCACATGGAGTGCAAAATATGAGAATAAGGTAGCTTGAAAACGAAAGAGAATAAGTGAGAGTATAACAATGAGGAATGATATTACCAAATGACTGCACGATATCTCTACTTATAAACGTGTATAGAGCATATTCAAGGGTGGTTACAAAGTTACATATGCTGTTGGAAAACTCATTGAGTTAGCTATCATTAAAAAAAATATTGTTTGTGATTCGGATAAATATTGAAAGAGATACGAACGTTTTACCAAGTTATGCCAGGTTTGCTGAGATTTACGGAAAGCTACTAGTGACTTATCAACTCAATTTTCGTCCAATCTGTGTGAATCTAGATGAGATTTGTTAGTTTGACGTGTCTTGATGTGTTAGCAAATTATATAATATCGACTAGCTGTATGATGATATGTCCAGTTGAAACAACCTTATTTCTTGTGCTTACAACCAGTTAGGTTGCTGTGAATTGCTTGTGGGCTTAATTCATAAAAAGTTTAGGAAGCATCATAATGTGCAGATGGATATATATGTCTGCTTTTAGGTATATTCCACAATAAATAAATTTTGGAAAACAGAAAATAGATTTTCTCTAATTCAAGAATTAAACAAGAAAATTAAAAGTTAAAGGGTTTCTTTCTATTTTATTTAAACAAAATTAAGTCCAGAAGCAAGTCCAAATATAAGCCCAAAGAGATTTAGTCCATAGGCCCAATTCTACAGAAACAGGGCCGGTGAGCTTAGTGCTTTTCTATCAATATGGTAGATTAATGAATGTAGAAATCCCCGAAATTTTCCCAATCCGCAAATAGGGTTTTAACTAGGGTTTTACAGATCAAGATCAACACACTCTCTTTCAACACACAATGAGAGGATTGCAGTTGTCATTGAACAAAGGCCAGAAGTTGAGACTTGATAGAGCGTTAGAACGGTTGGAATCTCTCTCCTCTAAAGCAAATTCCGACGCCTCCGTCACTGTTGCCGACAACATTTCCGTCGACTATGAAGACGCCATCCTCAAGTATTATCAACTGAGTAATTCTACATTTTTTGTTTTAAAATGTGTCAGAATTTGGGCTTACTTTATATTGAATCGGTGGGTGATGAAGGGGCCATGGGACGGCGGAGATGGACGGTCGCGTTGTGGCGACTCTCTGTGGAGTGGTGGAGCGCGTGAATAAGCTCGTCTATGTTCGGACTTTGAGGGCGAGGTTTGATTTTTAGTGTCTGAATGGAACTTTTTTTCTTTCCAAGTTCATTCTATGAAGATTGTATTTTTGGCTGAACGTTTTGATGTTCTATTGTGATACAGGTACAAGCCTGAGGTTGGTGATATCATCGTCGGGCGTGTTATTGAGGTGGAAAATAATTAATCCAACTTTTTATCTGTATGGAATATATAAAACCTTTTCAGAATTCAGATAATTCACAGTCTGCCATTTGAAATAATGTTTTGAACTGGAAGTGATCTTTAGGTGTTTATCATCTATACATTTCCCTTTTCTAACTATTTTTTCATTTTCTTTAATGAATTTAATGATCTCATTGTACTAGTTGTTATACGATGAATAATTAAATATAATCTGCATGTAGTGTAAAGTATGTGAAGCATAATGTTGTTATCAATTTCGACCTTTCTTCTGTCAAGGTTGCACCAAAGCGCTGGAGACTGGAGATCAACTTCAGTCAGGACGCAGTGCTGATGCTTTCTTCAATGAACTTACCAGATGGTATCCAGGTATCTTTCAATCTTATGGATTAACTTTTGATAAGCATCCTATGAGCAATGTGAGAGGAGCCACAGTTGGTGGTTGTTTGGGTTTCAGCTTGTGTTACTTTCAGATTTCATGTATGTCTGATTCTTTGATATGTTCATAAGTTTCATCTCTCTACAAGTGCCTGGAATGTGTATAGTTCTGTATTTATTGCTATTGTAATTTAATGATGTTTGTCTTAGCCTTGGCAACATGTCAAATGAAGTAATATTGGGAAAAATAGATCCATCCCGTGCATGCAATATTAAAATCAATTCTACCAATGTTAGTTTTTGGATTAGTTTCACGCACCATACATGTCGATTAATTAAATTAATGCCTCATCAAGCCCTTTTTCCTTCTCTCGTTTCTTGATCTTATAAAGACAGAAACTGCATATAGACCAATGATAGGAACAGCTTATAGACTATATCTGCTCTCCTATTCTAATTGTTGATGATAATGTTGAATTTATAGATAAGTGTTCTTGTTGTTGCCGAAGCCATTGACTATTATTTGTCAGACAGCTGTTAATGCTACCATTACTGCTGCTTACACTCTGGCCTTTTAAGAATAGATGCTGATTTATCTTTCCACTGAAAGTATAAAATGGTCAAGTTTATAGTTGAAATTGAATTGATTGACTGATGAGTTACTTTTTGAACACATTTTAACCTGGTTCCATGCTTTTCGTTTTCAGAGACGGAGAACTGCAGTTGATGAACTGAACATGCGCAGCATATTTGAAGAAAATGATGTTATATGTGTAAGCTTCTTGGATATTTACGCGTATTGACAATTCTGATCTCCCTCCACTCTTAGTGCTTGTAGAAAAAGACCAATAAACTGATGATGCATCTTATTTCAAGTCGCCCTTTCTTTTTGTCTTTCAAGTTCCTAATAGAATATATTTCAATTTAGGCTGAAGTTCGAGGCTTCCAGCATGACGGCTGCCTACACCTGCAAGCAAGAAGCCAGAAGTACGGAAAGGTGTGTTTATCATTCTGCCTCCCCCAATAGGTGTGCCCAGCTATGCTTCAATGGCCATTAGTAAAGTTCATTTTGTTGTCTGTTATACTATTGAAAATGATAACCTACCTGTAATTGTTGCAGTCATTTGTCAGAGTGGATCAACGAGGTTTTATCTTCATCTAATCATTTGTGATTTTTATTTTCAACAGCTCAAGAGAGGTCAACTACTTACAATTTCCCCTTATCTAGTGAAGAAGCGTAAACAGCACTTCCACTACCTAGACCAATATGGAATTGACTTGATACTCGGCTGTAATGGATTCGTTTGGGTTGGTGAACATGTTGAAGTGAAAGATGACATGGTAGAGGATCTATCAAACAAATCCGAGCAACAAAATGTGAAATCTTGGAATATGATGGGTGATGAAGAAGTAGAAGAAATATATACACCACCTGAGACTAGACAAAACATATGCAGGACTGCTAATGCCATCAGAGTATTGTCTACCTTGGGCTTCATGATTACAGTAGAAGTCGTCATGGAAGTTGTCAATCTGAGTATCTCTTTGGATCTTGACATACATGAGATGCTTGGTGCAGAGTTCTATGTTATTGTTGCTGAGAAAGAAGCCGAACGTAGAAGCATGTCGACAAAAAGGAGATGATTACTCAGAGCATATTGCCGAAGAATGATTTTATTTTGGCCAAAAGCCATCGAGCAAAGATCCTATAGGTGTTTCTCTTTTTAAGCTACTAACAGAGAAGAGCTATTGTTGTCAATGTTGGTAGCACCGTACAATAGCTTTGGAACACCATTCATGTAATGGCCGAAGCATCAGTTGTTGTCTTAGTTAATATTAAATTTCAAACTGATTACATGTAAGAACATGTCTCCCCAGATCAGTGAGGATAAGGTCCAAAAAGGAGACTCCAATTGCTAGGCCTCTCTAGGTACAAGAAAATATCAAATTTATTGAGCCTTTTTGTTGAAGTTCTGCCAAAGGAGTTGTATATCAAAGCTCATCTTTCTTCGGATGCTTTTGATAACATTTCTCATCCCAAAACATGGGAAATACCATTTTGGCAGCAGTGTGTGGCGTGAACCAGTCCTTGTACATGAACCTGAAATCAAACAAACACCGGAGCTTAGTAATAGGACCATTGCACTTTGTTCTTCCACAAAGAAGAATACAGACAGTATCATGGCTTACACTTTCATAGGTGGCTTGGATATGGCAACTAGACATTGTAAATCTTCATGTTCATTTGTGTTCCTGACCTGCATATAGCAAGCAGGAATTCACATTCAACAAAAACCAAATGCAGTCAAAATCATTAATACATGCCTTAAGTGAAGGGAAGGAAACTAAGATATATTAGATCATGTTGAAGTTCTTATCTAAGTCATGGATCAAGAAAGAGAATCAACCACTGTACCTGATGAACAATACCACCTGCAACATGAAATGTACTATTAGCAAAGATGGGGTACTCTTGGGGAGTTCCAGGATGGTCTAGATCTGGATTAGACGGCGCGATATACAGTGTCCCGCTACCCTTTAGAACCACAAAGATTTCCTCGCACGAGTGCCTGTGAATCGGTGTTCCAGATCCTGGAGCAACTGTGTTAAACCATACCTCGACCTGTCACCAACCACAGCAACCTTAACTATTCGAAAACAATAATGTCAATGCAAAAGTGCTAGGGACAGAATCAAGATATAATTTTCTTTCTTTTGGTTTCATTTGAACAAAAACACGATTCACTATCAATGTTTGTAACTTTTACTGCCTTTAGTAGGAGCTTCTGAACTAACTGAGTTAAATGGTAGATGCCGGAGTTAGAGTTTAAGTTATGATTTATGAGTTATTGAGTTCCTTCTTGAGGAGCTTTCTCTAGACTATAATAGAGCTCTTAGCTGCCTTATACAGCCTTCAAGAGTTAGAAACTACTTCTAGGACTTAAGAGCCCCCGGACCAACATCTGAGAGCATAATCTCTCGTCCATCAAAGTGCAAGGGCTTCCCTCTGTTCGGATTCATCTTCAGGAAGGAGCTTGAGAAACTACAAAAATTTAATTACACGACAAATGTCTTGCACTTATCGTAGACTAGCTTCAAAGCTTTTTACCTCCTTTAAACCGTGCATGAGTGCACCGGCAAGAGTGGCATGAGATAAGCCTGCTCTACCAAAGCTGCCCTGTTCCACCTCACTGATATTCCGCACTACATCAAATCCTGTATATTCAACGCAAAAACAAACAACAAAATCAGCAAAAATAGGTAACAGAAAGAAGAAGAAACTGAAAACTTGCCGTCGTTTGCACAGCCGGAAGCGTCGGCGGTGGCTGAGAATAAGAGGGCGGTGAAGAAAATGAGCCATTGATAGTCCATCGTTTTGCTCCAATGCTTTGCTCAATGCTCACTCTCTCTCTACTCAAATATTATACTGTTTCTGTCCTTAATTTGCTCAAACATGGAGTAGATGTTGCCTTATTTATATTATTATTATATATAAATTTATTTTTGCAACTTTCCATAAGTCGTCATGGATGACAACTCATCGAATTTTGTTTCTTTGATTTTTTTTTCCTTAAATACAGTGTGGGATTGTTATAAAAATCAGGGTCCGTTTACTTCAAAAATCGTATCAAAAGAATAATAAAATTATCATTTACTAAATGAAAGATAAAAAAAGTACTGTATAATTAGTCATGTGTTTATTTATATGTATTATCGAAAATGGATAAATTCTATCAAATATTTACTTTGATATATTCACATGCTTTTGGTAGAAAAATTACCTTTGAGCCATTATTTATAAAATTTAATAGACAATAAAATAATAATTTATTGGTGTTATCATTATTATTTTATTGCTATTATTTATTTTTAATTTTATTATTTATTGCTATTATTATTATTATTATTGCCATTATTTATTATTATTATAAATAATTAAATATTATTTACTAAAAAAAATTATTGTAGGAAAAATAATGATAAAAAATAAATAGTTTTTGAAAGAGAATTTTTAGATTAGGAGAAAGAGGAAAAAAAATCTTAAATAAATATAAATAACTTTTACCAACTGTAGATATAAAAGAAAAAAAACGGTGGATATACTAAAATAATGCTCTCCCTCAATGTATAATTAATTTAAAATTTTAATATTAATTAGATAAATAAAATATTATAAATAAAAAGAAAAATATGAGACAATATTGAAAAAAAGAGATATAGAAGTTGACAAGAGAGGAAATGGGGAGTTGAGAACACTAAAAAAAGAAAATAAAATTAACAGATCATAAAATTAAAGATATCAACAGAATACACTTCAATTGTATAAAGGTGTAGAGAGATAACCACAAAATAATGAATCTAATAATTAATTATATATTTTTATTTGTATGTAAAATTTTGAGTTTATTATATTAAATAAAATTTAACAATATTATAAGACTATCCCAAAAAACATCAAAATTATTAATATTTTATTAGAAATAAAATATAAAAAAACCAATGAGTCATTGTATGAGATGACAACTCCCCATAAACCATTTTATAATAATATTCTAAATAAGCCTAGCATATAACGAGGACAAATCTCAACTTAAGATGGGACCCACAACATGTTTACAGACAACCAAATCATTTATTTAGGATTAAATTCTGAAATATTAAAATTATCACACAATAAGACAAATCAATCATTATTTAAAAAGATCCCCAACAACTTCTTGCCCCCCTAAATTATTAGCAACTTTCATAAGTTTTTATAATCATTTTAGTTTTTCTTTAAAGAAAACAAGTTGGTTAGCAAGTCCTCCTCAACACACTCTATTAAACAATTGCTTAGCCTTCGGGGTGATGAAGAAGTAGAAGAAATATATACACCACGTGAGACTCGCCAAAACATATATGCTGGGCAACTAATGCTGGGCTGCGTTTACTTCAAGTGATTAGCTTGAGTATTATACATTTAATTCAAATTTATCCTATTACCTATTTAATCGAACAATGGGGAGTATTAACTACCTTAGACTTCATTATTACAACAGCAGTCATCATGGAAGTTGTCAATCTGAGTGTCCCTTTGAATCTTGACATACATGAGATGCTTGGTGCAGAGTTTTATGTTATTGATGGAGCTGAGAAAGAAGAATGTCAACAAAACTGAGATGATTATTCAGAGCATATTGCCAAAGAGTTTGTCAGTGTTGGTAGGACAGTACAGTAGCTTTGGAACCACCATTCATGTACACAATGGTTGAAGCATCAGTTGTTGTCTTAACTAAGATTAAATTTCACACTGATTACATGTAAGAACATGTCATGTATCCCCCTGATCAGTGAAACCAAGGTTCAAGTTAGTAGCAAGGTTGGCAGATTGATCTTGTGCCTCCAAAATGGCGTGGCTTAAGACAAGCTCCAGCACCAATTCTAAGCCACAGGGTTAGGTTGATACAGGGTCTTTGTAAGACAAGATCTCCACACCTTGGCCATGCTCAGATTGCTCGACCAATTGTTAGCTCTTCTTCATTAACTGGTAATAATTGAACACAACATCAGACCTAAGAAAATCGTGAGCCCTCCAAGTAATTGACCAGCATCTCACACCGACACACAAAATATAGGTTTTTTCTGTACAGATATGAAGAGTCTCAAAGCACATAACATATTTGATGACATACAGAATGTCCGCTTCTTGACCTCTCTACGTACTAGAAAAGATCAAATGTACTGAGCTTTTTAGTCCAAGTTCCCCAAATGAGTTGTATATCAAAGCTCGTCTTTCGTTGCACGAGTTTGGTAACATTTTTCATCCCAGAAGATGGGAAATTTCAATTTGGCAGCAGTGTGTGGCATGAACCAATCATCGTATATGAACCTGAAATCAAACACCAGTAGCTTGGTGACAAGACCGTTGCTCTTTCTTCTGCCACAGAGGAGAATACAGTATATCTTACAAGAGAAAAAGAAGGCGAACGGCTTACAATTTCATTGGTGGTCGGGATATGACAACTAGAACTTGTAAATCCTCTTGTTCATTTGTGTTCCAGACCTGCATATAGCAGAAAGCCACATTCGTCAAAACCCAAATGCAGTCAAAATCGTTATCACCTGTCATAAATGAAGGGAGATTAAGGTCTATTACAGCGTGTTGAGGTTGTATCTAAATCATCGATCAAGAAAGAATATCAGCCACTGTACCTGATGAACATCATCAACAGGAATATGAAATGTACTATTTGTGAAGATCGGGTACGCTTGTGGAGTTCCAGGATGGTTTTGATCTGAATTAGAGACGAGATACAGAGTCCCACTACCCTTTACAACCACAAAGATTTCCTCGCAAGAGTGCCTGTGAATTGGTGTTGCAGCTCCTGAAGCAATTGTTTGAAGCCATACCTCAACCTGTCACGAACTGCAGCAACCTTAATTATCCAAAAACAATAAGAAAATGCACAAGTGCTAGAGACTCGATGAAGATATGATGAGACAAATACAAAGGAAACCTATTCTTTCTTTGGTTTTGAACAAAAACAAGATTCACTATCAATGTTGTTTGGGATTTGATGTTTGGAAAGAAATAGGATGCAGTAATAGAATCTTATCTTTCATTACCACACCGTTGAACATGTCTAACAAGTAGATGAAATTCACAATTTTCCAAATACAGTTGCAGTTAACTTGGAAGCTTTTTACCTCCTTTAGACCGTGCATGAGTGAACCGGCAACAGTCGTATGAGATAAGCCAGGGATACCATAGCTGTCCTGTCCCTCCTCACTGATATTCCGCACTATATCAACTCCTGTATTATAGTGCAAAAACAAAGGGTTTAATGTAATTTAAACCCTATAATATTGCAAATGAGCAACAACAAAATCCTTGGACAAGCTAAGCTGTTTCATTTTATGAAATATACGAGTAAATTACTGCATTTCAAAAAAAATATAAAGAGGTAAATTGCTATTTATTTTTATAGGTTTAATTTGCTCGTTTGTCATACGAGAGGATTGCTTGCATTTTTTCCCAAAACAAACAATAAAATCATTAACTTCAGCAAAAATAGGTAAAATAATTTGAGGAAGCACCACTATACTTCTTTAAAAAATGAATGACGTCTAGCAATGCAGTCACACACACACACACACACACACACACACACACACACACAAAAGCAGAATTAACTGAAAACTGACCGTGGTTTGCACAGTGGGAAGCGTCGGTCGTGGCTGAAAATAAGAGGGCTGTCAAGAAAATGAGCCATTGACAGTCCATTATCTTCCAATGGTTTGCTCAGTCTACTGAAATATTACTTTCTGTTTCTATGGTTCTGTCTGCTCAAACATCGAGTAGCTGATTTATCCTCTGGCACATCACAAATGTCGACAAGCATTCTTAAGAAGGGGACCAGCAAAGCGTGTATTTCCCTATGATGCGTTTCCGATCATCGAAGGTTGTACGTCGGGAGTTAACGGGCTTGGAAATAAGCTCAAAATCTGCACAAAAAGTGCCGAACTTGACGAGCGTGAATAGTCCAACGATCAAGTGAGAAGGATATAGTCCCACTGTACGAACAACGTCTGCGCTGTTTTAGATGCACCCGTGTGTCGCCAATCTCACTTTTTCCACTGACCTGTGTCCTTCAAGCCCAGTTCGGTTGGGCTTCCAATCGGTCTCAACTGGGTAAGAATCCGCTTGGGCCTTGGGCTAACTGCTCTGTGCCCAATTGGCCTTTTCAATGTTTAAGCCCACATCACAGTAGTTCATACAATTCATTCTAGATTCAGACATTGATCTGATCAGTAGTTGTATGTGTTAGTAATAGCGATTGGAGATAGAAAATTGTGAAAAGAAAAGAACATGGAAATTTTGGTGTCAACCTTTCTTCTGTGATATGAAGTTGAAGGAAAGTGGATCAACTTACCCTTCCCTCCTTTCACGGTATTAGAAGTTGGTTGTTCAGGTATTGAAAAATCATTGC
The DNA here is from genome assembly GCF_026168435.1 of Sesamum indicum. Lineage (NCBI taxonomy): Eukaryota > Viridiplantae > Streptophyta > Magnoliopsida > Lamiales > Pedaliaceae > Sesamum > Sesamum indicum. The sequence goes on from NC_142662.1 coordinate 26,633,204, forward strand.
ATTGTGTTCAGATGCTAACGAACCATAGGTACCTGTTCAGAAATGCGACAACCTCAAAGATAAACCTCTCACAGGGTATAATTCTTTAGTACAACAAGAATTTGTGTTCTTCCTTTCTATATCACATCAATGTTTCTCAAACATCTGGCAAAGGGCATATATAAATAAAATGTTACAATCAAAGGCCAGCTGAAAACATCATTATGTGGCATTTTCCATCTTGCCCAGATAAACCAGCCAATATGTCGTCTAACGTCGAGTTAACCTATTCTTGGCTCAAGGTATGGAGGTATCCAGGATATTTGAGACGCTAGCTCGTCAACGGGTCGAACCAACATATACTCTCCCCATCCACAATGTATAAATGCTACTCTTTCTGTGAAAGCCATCCAAGCTGCCCAGAAAAGATAGTAACAAACTAAATAATCATAATAATAATGATGAAGGCTGAAACAGGAAAGGATGTGAATTGCTAATGATATGTATACCTTCCACGCATACATCCCAAAAAAGGCTATGGTATCTGCAGACCAAACTACTGCAAACGATTTCAAGAAAAATGGGATTATGACGTTAAGTAATGGAATAAGGAGGAAGAGATAATTGAGGGCTTCTTTCTCGTTCTTGGAGCAGTCCCGTGCACGAAGAGAAGGAATAGCTGAAACAGCAAATATTTTCTTTATCAAAGTGGAAGACAAATATCACTCAAATGCCAATAGCTTTTAAATAACGAACCAAGTATATTTGGCAGGACACTAAAATTGTTCACAAAGATCTACCATTAATAACGACATGAAACAAGAATTTCGACAAAGTTTTGAGTTGTTTAATGAAATAATTGCTCATAAGTCAATGTCTGAGCCATCTTAAGTCCCAAATCACATATTTTTAATTCAGAACAGAAAGGATACTATATCAAGCTAAATTATATATATCTTTTTTTAGTTTCTCCTATCTTCAACTGTCTTTCAGTAGCATCCAAGAATCCTGGAGGAAATATGTGCAACACAACCACGAGTGCCTAAAAATTGATGCCTGATACAGAACTAATATAGTTTCTAATGAGAAATGAAGCGTTGCTTACTGAACATCCATATCGACCACATGCCCATTAGTCTCCATATGTCTGGTTCATTTGAGGGAAATATGAGATTGAAAGAGAGAGCTCCGCCAACTAATAGAGAGGCATATCCTTGAACCTCAAAAACAGTGTATAAAACAGTGCCTGGTACGGCAGGATTTTTGCTTGCAGTGGAAGCTCTCGGTGCAAAGGTTGCAGCAGTCTTTTGGACCACCTGTGAAAGAGTGATGCATACAGATTAATAACCACAGAAGCAAGGACTGGGCTCCTCCAACATTAGGTGACTAACGTGTGCTACTTACCAATTCCAATTAATAATGTAATGAATACCAATACAGGAAAGTCGTTCATACTGCGAATAAGACAAAGATGAAAATCTAATGACATGACATATAGATGCCACAATGTCATGTACAGAGAACTGAGAACTAGCCCGAATATGAAACCGAAGAACTGTGACCTGAGAAATAAGCAAGATAATCATAGTTGTGTCAACATTAATGTGAATAACCATAGAAGCATAGTATACTCATCTAATAAATTTCTTCTCGAAGTTGTCCGTATTCTTGCACGTTAGTCTACGTAGTAAACAATCCCCTCTTGCCCACAAAATCAATGTTTCTGCAAATCAATGCCCTAGTTTTTGCAAGTTAAACCATATATATGTACATTATTTTTCATGAATTGCATCTATATCATACAAGCTGAACTTTTATACTACTATGTTATCAACAGATTAGTACTAACAAGCAGTTTTATAGTCAACCTAAATTATTTCGTTATATGTACCGACACAAATTCTCATTTGTGCCTAATGCTGCATGCTGACATGTAACCAGGACATCTATCTGAATTATATGCATAGACCAATAAATAGAGGGGCTTTTCTTGAAATCTTACAACAATGTCCTACAGATGAAAAATCAATTCACACACTTAATCAATAACCAAAACCCAGTCTCCATTTGCTTAATCTATCATCAAACAAGGACAGACAGCACTGAAAAACACAAACTGAAACATAACACATAGACCCACTAGAAATCAGAAAATAAAAAATAAAAAAAAAACTCGCCTTTTTAAGATCTTTGTCGAGTGCTGGAGCAGCGGATGTCGGCCCACTTGAAATCTTGCTGGTTTCTTGAGTTTCTCTTTCTTTCACGGGTTCTTGATCAAGGTCTTTCTCAGACCATTTTTCTGTTTCTGTCTCTAGCTCATTTGAACTAGCTCGAATTCTGAAACCTCTGAATTGAAACCCGGTCCTGATTTGTGCAAGATTTCTGGGAAACAAACACTGGGTCGGAGGAAACCTTGAAACTTGACCACTGCAGAGAGACGTTGAAGCTAGAGCAGCCATCTTTGTTCAACGTTGTTGTAATGGGAGTTGATAACTTCTGTAAGGTGAGAGGAGTTCCGCGGTTGGAACATGGAACCGGACATTCTTCTCCATTACGACGTCGTGTTGGGTTGATGGAAGGTAACATAAAGATTATGTTTGGATTAATGTTTTGGGTGTTTTTGTTTTTGTGTTTTGGAGATAGAGAGAGAAAAATAGAGATGAGTAAGTATGTGTTTTGAGATAGATGGTATGTTTGGATTTGTGTTTTGATATAATATAAAATATTATAAAATAAGTGGTGTAGGTTTGATGTTGGGATTTGGGAGACAGGAGTTACTGTTCATTGTCAAATCATGTCTTTTAATATACATATGTGTATGTATATATTATTTTGTTTGTTAGTGAAATATAATATATATATTTATGTTAAGTAATTTTTTTTATTGAGGCATTTCTTTTTATATTTTAAATAATAATTCTAATTTAATACATAATTAAGTACATTGTAGTATTGTCTCCAAAATAATTTTGTTAGACTTTATCTTTGGAATGAAAAAACATAATATATAAAATTTAAATAAAAAATTTAGAATTAAGTATGTATTATTGGTATATTGTCCTCAATTTTCAAATTTCTCAAATATTTCATTGAAATAGGAAAAATTATGAGTACAAAAGATTAAATGGTCTAAATTGAAAAAAATTGTAATCAAGCGTTAAATGCACTATATAACATGTTCAAAATACATTAATTAGACTTTTATAATACATTAATTAGACTTTTATATATAAACTGATAAATTTTAATAGACAATTGAAGTAATAAAAATACGAATTAGGTATATAATACTGATATATTATCAGTAGTATATGCAACTGCTATAATTTTTCCGTTAGGTAGAAAAAATTTTAAATATTTTGACCAAGTAGCATTGATAGTAAATATATTTATATCAATAGTTTCATAAATTAATAATTATTTTTTAGTAGTAATTATTAATTATATTTTACATATATTATATATTAAATAGTATATAATACATATAATACAAATAATACAAATAATTTAAAAAAAACAATTAAAAAAAGGAGAGAGAAGAAAGAAGAAAGAAGAAAGAAAACAAAGAGAAAAAGCTAACAGAAAAGAAATGAGAGAGAGAGAGAAGAAATCCAAAAATAAGAAAGAGAGAAGAAAGAGAAAAAAAAAAAAAAACCAAAATTTACTTCACTCCTAGTGAAGGTGTGGAGACACAAAACCAAACAAAGTTTTCACTATGTTTGCTTTCAATTTTGTTTTATCTCTGAGATGGGCCAAAACATGGACAATGTTTGCCTTGATTTGTTTTGGAAGTTTTGGTGGTGTTTTGAGATGTTTTGAAACAGTGCCTCTTTTGTTTTTTATCAAAATAAATCTACACCTACAAATAAAAAAATTATATTCATACTCATACATATATATAAATATATATAAAAGAGACATGATTTGACAATGAACAGTAATTTTTGTCTCCTACTAAACAACATCAAACATATCATACTTATTTTATATTATTTCCAAAAACAAATCCAAACATACACACTATCTCTAACACATTCTTATTTATCTTTGTTTTTCTCTCTCTATCTCCAAAAAGTATATCAAAACAAGTTAAAAATGAAACCAAACATAATGTTTGTGTTTTGGCCCATCTCTAAAATGGGCCAAAACACAAAACCAAACATAGAGAAAGTTTTCACTTCTTGCAAGAAAATCCTTGATATAATTTCCAAAAATATCCAAGAAAAAATTTGTATATCCACAAAAACACATTCTTTTTTGTTGATTTATTTCAATCCATAAGGATTAATGTAAATATATACTTTCTAGCTATTTATATTATTAATTAAGTGTGAATTTAGAGTGACTATTTTGATTGTTATAATATGCATGAACTAAATATCCTGAAATATATTTATTTATTTTATAAAATAAATTTCACTTTTTTCATTCGAATTTATTAATAAAGGTTTATTTATAAACATTGTAAATTAGTTCATCTTATCGATTATAATTAGTTATTCATTTTATTTTTACTTTCTTTTATTTAATTTAAATAATAAATTTAAAGTGTCCATATATATCGAGTGTGTTTTAATTATCAATATATATACAATTATGTAATTAATATCCATGTTTGAAGATAGTTATGTGGCGTAGGGGTTATTTTTAAGATTTTAAAAGTTTACACGAATGTCCCAAGTCTTTCATCGATACCAAAGCATGTCAAAAAAATTTGCCTCTTATATTCTGCTCATATTGACCCCATCGAGATTCTATTGTGTACGATCATCTTTGGATTAATGATTCACATGAAATCATATAATTCGTGATTTTTATAATTATTAGAATTTAGTTGTAAAAAAAATCTGACATGAAAAGTTAATTGAAAGTAAATGTAATTTTTTATTTAATTTTTTTTATTAATATTAATAAATTCGGTGAATTTTGATTAATAAAAAGATCTATTGATTTGAAAAAATCAACTGTAGGAGTAATAAATATAATTTTTTAAATTATAAAAAATTCATGTATAATTATATCAAATTTTAAGGAAAAAAGAGTATAATCATTCTTTCAATTTAAGTCAAAACTCACAAAAAAAAAAAAAGAAAAAAACTAAAAAAAGAAAGAAAATCACCCGACCCAAAGGCCCAATACTGCCAAATGACAAGAATAGCCGTCAAAGGTTGACGTTTCCTTATTTGGAAAATCAAACAAAATGACAAGAATACCCATCAAAAAGCGCATGCTTTCTTATATGGAAAATTAAGCGAAAAGACAAGAATACCCATGAAGAAACGATGCTGTTTTCTATTATGGAAAATCCAGCAACGTCTCTCTTGCCTCAACGGGAAGAACACAACGATGTCCTGGCAAACACTTCATTTTACAGCGATTTTGACACATGCTTATTTATAATTTATATATAATAATCCCCCTCCAATTGATGAATTCAATTTTCACAGGCTGGAGATCACACTCTATACTACAAGAATTTTCACCCTGTATTTTCGTATAAATCTTGATCAACTGGCGCTCATATTATCAAGGACTCAAGTCCCATTTTCTCGAACGGGTAGAAGTAGTGCATTGATGTTGAGTTCTTACAGGAAAATTATTGGTGCAGATTCTTGATGTTTCTGCAGATGGCTGTTTCTTGATCAGACGGGTTTCTTGTGTTTCTTCCTTAGTTCTTGATGAGAATGAAAAAACCCGTGCCATGAAGTGCATTGCCGTCAAACGGTTGGCACATGTTCTTGATGTTTGTGCTGACGCCTGTTTCTTAATCAAAGGGGTTTTTTGCCCTTGTTCTTGACGAGAATGAAAAAACCCGTATCCTAAAGTGCATTGGTATGAGTTCTTGAGGGCAAATCATTGACACATGTTCTTGATGTTCCTGCCGAAGCATATTTCTTGATCAAACGGGTTACTTTTATTTCCTCAGTTCTTGATGAGAATAAAAGAAGCCGTGTCCTAAATTTGGAGAAGACATGATATTGAATTGTAGAAAGTGGCAACAATGAGAAGTATCTTGAGTGGGCTCCTGTTGCCATTGCTGCTTTTGACAGGTATGGGTGAGCTTTTTCTTTGATACTTGATTGCTGCTGATTGCTTACGCCCCAATTCAGTACAAGATTGCTTAAACTGATCATGCCCTTGAAATTTGAAGAGAACCGGATAGGATAGGCCATGCCCGAGAACACATCAACGAAATAAGTTGTATTGACGCTGTTCTTATCTTTGTCTTGATAGAATAGATATGCTATGAAAACATTGCAATATAGAAACAGGGATTTGAAGAAGGAAGAACATATTATTTGTCCATCTTTGTAGACTGAAGCATCTTTTTTTGCGTTTCCTCATATCAGAAGCTAAAGACCTGTTGACACTTAAAACAAATTGTTCAATCTTTTAGACTATCACTCCTTAACATGTATCCACTAAACAGGTATAGTTGTTCTGTATGACATGTTATGTTTAAATGCTTTTCAGTGGTTATGTATAAGGATTTTCTTGTTTTTGATTATACTCTTCTTCATTACAATCTGCGTTACTTTTGCAGCTGGGTTAGTGAACTGGAGTTTGATTTCTCTCATCAACTTGCTGACTTCTCTTCTTTTCCGGTTTACTGCCCCAAAAAAAGGTAACACTTTGGTTTGGAATTGAATGAGGCTACTTTACCTGATCATCTTTTCAACTTTATGAAATTTATCAACTTCATTTTATTTGTATATGCTCATATGTAGTTTAGTGGTATAACTTGCCGATTTTCAATAAGCATAATGGCAGTGTTCTTTTCTCTAGTGTCTAACCAAATATTGGGGTTTTCATCCTACCCACTTTGTTTTCTGCAATTCCTGCAGAATTTCGATTCAGAAGAAGAAATCTATCTTTGTGGTTTGTTTTCATATACTCTTCATTTGTGATACTTCTGCAAGTGCTTTTTCTTTCTATATGCGCTTCTCTGGATCCGCAGTGGAGCATTGCAGATGCCTGGTGGATAAAACTACTTGGACTTATCAAGTAAGATTTTCTAATTTCCATCTCATGGCTGGTTCTCCATTCTTCAATGATCTAAGCTCCACAGACAGATCCAAGATACTGTCCATTTCTTTTTTTCTTCTTTTCCTTTTGTGTGGTCTAGGCAAAGTTTTGGTAAAGATCCATAAATGGCACCTATCATGAACTACAAGTACTTAAAAGCATGTCAATTTCTGAATGAAGCATGCATAAGTTGCAATACAGAACCTCAAAAAGAAAGAATCATATGTAGCATATAAAAGGACAAAAACCATATTAACTCGAAGAAATAGAGAAACAAACACAACTTGAGAGTCAGGCACCATGCAATATCAGAAAACAAAAAAAAAGAAAGAAAGTAAAAACTTCACAATTTGATACCATTTTGGAATAGCAGTAACTTTGATGGTTAACCAACAATTCAACTGTGACTAAGGCATGAGAGATAATCCAGCATTTTTTTTTTTTTTTTGTAGAATTGACAGTGTTACATATTAAAACATCCATATTTTAGTACCAAGGGTAATTGAATTCTAGACATAATGAGTTAAAAAGTGTTTAGAAAAGTAGTATAAGATCCAATGATATCCCAAAAAAGGGTAATTTCCTCTAAAGTTTTGAGCTCGGCATTTACTTAATAATAAAATATTCTAATAACAGTCGTATTGAACATGTAATTAATAATAAGATACGAGACTTCCTTAATAACTATTCAATATGGTATGCTTTTGCAGGGGCCCCTCCTGGACGTCTCCCAGAGTTATCTACTTCCTGGTTATAGAATTATTAGTTGTACTTATTGCTCTCACTGAGATCAAGAAGGACAAATTTGGCTTTGTAGAATTTCAAGGTTCTTTCTGGCGTTCTGAAGATTCTTTCTGGGTGTACTTGTCTTCAATTGCTAAACATATAGGTTTGTCCAAGTTGACTGTGTAACCTCTCTGTTTCTAACGATGTTAAGCGTACTTCTTTCCTGCATGTTATTACACTTGAGACAGTAGGTGTGCATTAAATTTGAAATTGTAGATGGCATTGTCCAAAACCCACAAGTGGAGGCAGAACACTGAAAACTACTTTTGAGGAATATCTCTTCGTACTTTTTGTGCTAAAGGTGTTTTTATAATACTCATCTTGTTGTCTCATGGAGTCTGTAAAATGAAAAGGTTGTAATATGATAATCTTATGCTTCTGGTGTTGTTTGGGAGGTACTAATATAGAAACAGTCTTGCTGGGAAATTATTAGAGACTGAACTTCATCAAGGTTAGATCTTTTATTGGGGTACTTCACTGCATGCCCAAAATACGGGGCATGCAATATCATTTATGAGTAACTTGTTCCAAATTTTGAATTGAACAAAAATACGTGCAGAAACTTGGTCTGGTAATTTTTTCCATATTCGTTAGTTAAAGGTTTAGAACTTTGCTTTTTATTTTTATTCTTATTCTTTTGGGTATGGAATAAGTAATATTGAATATCAGGTTTTCGGTTATCTATTGACTATCATTTCTTTCTCTTTTTCAATTTTCTCCAAATCAAAGGCTATCGTCTTAGGTTCGCTTCCTGCTTGTTGCTGCCTGCAGTTCAGTTGGTTTCAGGGATCAGCAATCCTTCTTGGCTATCTTTACCATTTTTTGTTTGCAGCTGTGTTGGTCTTGTTGATTGGTCTTTAACAAGCAACTTCTTAGGTCTTTTCAGGTATTTTGCCCTTCAGTTGTTACAAGTTTTGTCTTTCGTTTGAAAGAGATAATCTTGCAAATGAAAGCTCAATTACTTAAGTTTGACTTTCAGTTTTGCATCAGACCTAATCTTCTTATATACATGATTTGAAGGTGGTGGAAGCCGCTCTGGGCTTACGCTGGCTTTAGCATTTGCTTACTTTATGTGTATCAGCTTCCTGTTGGGTTTCCGCATAGCTTTCAAGCAATTTCTAACTCAATCGGTCTATACAAAGTATCCATTGATTCTGATTGGCAACAAATTTGTTCAGGCACTTCCCTGATGGTGTTCTACTATATGGTATGCTTTTGTTGTCTTAGTTTCCTACTCAACCTCTAGTTTCCCATGTTCACTATGATAATTTAAGGTATGTACTTAACCATTACTTTTCATATTCCATGATCATTATCAGGCCCTTTTACATGTTGTGTTGCACCTGCTATACACAAAACCTTTAGACAATGTAAAAATCTAGTTCTCGATATGGACCAAGTATGAGCCATGTCTACCTTGAAAAATGTCTCTTAATGGTGTTCTGTTATACATTTTTGTCATCTTATACAACTTGACCTCTACTTTTCCATGCCGTCTGTGATCCTCATAATTGAACTTGAAATTATGTACTTAAATATAGTCCCTTTTATTTTCTGTGATAGTCATTAGGCTCTGATTTGTCTTATGTAATTCATTGCTTGTCATATACAGGACAATAATGTTATAAAGCACAGTGAAAAAACATTTAAATCTTGATTCTAATGGCTATGGACCAAAACTTGGTATCTGACTTGAAGAATTATAAGTGTGAAAGCAAATGAGGTCTCAAAGTTAAACAATGTAATAAGACCCCCATGTGGAGATACAAGAAATCTAGGTCAAGTATTGCCCATCTATTTCTTCCATAGCGGGATCCTTTTACCGAAATTTGACATGAATTGCAACATACTGGTAAATGTTCACTTCCACTGGCATGTTGAAAAAACAACTCATTCAATTTGGTTAAAACAGGCCAACTTAGTGATGCTTATAGGTAGATGTCCGTTTATCACTTTAAGGAAACTGTTTTTTGGTTATTTTGTAAATACTGATAAGCAAAACAACATAATCACTACATTGTGGTTCTAGAAGCCACATAAATCATGTGTGGAGGAAAATCACTGTGATTCTTGGAATTTTTGCTTCTTCATTAGCTTTTATCAGAAGAGAATGAGGTTTTGATTTGAAGAAATCAACTCAAACTACTTAGCCCTGGAAAGGATAAGGTCAATCACATCCAGGAAATATTGAAAAAATGTCATAAGAGTTTTGATGCTGTTCTATCAGAGGCATGAAGTATAAATGGGATTTAGGTTTAGGAAAAAGGTAGGAAGAGGCAGGAGGATTTCTTGCTATAGGTTCTAAAAAGGACTTGGACATTATTGATGATGTGAAGCAGCGTGAATGAATTTCATAAATCTTTTCCCTTTTGGCGGATTGATTTCTTTTTGCAGTTCTATGCTTATGATAAATGGTGATTAGAAGACTATGTAAGGGTAAAGGTAGAGTATAACTCCAAGCCATAGTTTTAAATAATGACCGGAAAAAGTGCTCATAGAAATTGTTTATGATTTGATGTTGCACTCGCTGTAAGCATATCCTCAACCCATTACCAGTTCTCCCTAGATGACATAATATACATCCATTCCTTTAGATATACATCCACACTCCCATTCAGAATGGTTTTTTAGACACTCCACTCTGCTAGGAACAAAGCCTACTGCTAGTCCACTATCAGTTCCATTATCATTATGTCGTAGATTTATAAGTTGATGCACTTTGGTAATTGTGAATATCGCAAGCTTGGTCTATATTTTCTTTGAATGTGCCTTTTTACTTATTAAGAGGAACTTGAAAGAGAATCCAATCCAAATATCACTCCTTTATGCAAGGTAGCACACTGCTCTGCATTTAGATCAACCTTACTCTCTGATTTGCCAATCAAATCAGCTCTCAGCTGTATGTGTATCATATGCCTGGTGAGACTGATTTGTGTAGCGTGGGGTAGGTAGTATGTCGAAAAAATTGTAGAAGTTACACATCTCGCTGTTAGGATTATTGAAGGGCTCCTTTGCTCCCTCCATTCCTGCCCTTGTTCCTCAGCCTCCTCTGTTCCCTTTACATACTTCTGAACTTTAGTTCAAGATCTCCTCCTAATTGCTTTTGTTTGTAATATTTGTCTGCATTATGGTGATTTTTCTTTTCTCTTGAAACGGGCAGATTCTCACAAGGTAGTTCCTTAGTTATTGAAATATAAAGTTAACTACTACAGGATGAAGTCCATCTCCAGTAAACACTTAAGTGGTGAGCTAAAGATGGACTTTGAACAAGTAATAACTGATTCCGAAATATTTATGCAGCTGTCATGTGTGAAACATGATTTAGAAGACATGGAATTCATCATGTCACTGAGAGAAGGCAACTTGACTGAGCAACTTCTTCCTTCAAGAAGTTCCTTTTTTGTTCACCAGCTGAGGTAAGTGCTACTCAACGGACTTGTTTTAGCTGTTGTGTAGCACCTAGCTATGTGGGAGTTTGTGTACAACTATTTGGCTAACTCTAGGAATGCAAGTATCATTATACGAATGTAAATAATGTTTGCTTTTCTATTAGCAACTATTATAGACAGTTTCTACATGCTTAAGTTCTTATTGATTGTAACTGAAGGCTTGTTCATATTTTTCTTGATTAATGAAGAATTGGAACATGTTATTTACATGTAAATACAATCATAACTGATATATATGTCAAGAGCAATGGATTCGCTTTAAGTCATTCTTAGTTTACCAGCCCCCTTTGGCTTATCCAGTTGAGCACCAAAATGTGGATTATCTTCTAATTATTTAATTAGACTTATTATTCTAGTTAAACAAAGACAAATATAGTTTCTCTAAGTTTCTTTGATTTAAGGGTAAGTTACAACCATCTCCCCTGAGGTTTGGCATAAATACAAATATCTCCTCGTTGTTTGGAAAAGTACTAATAATTCCCCTGATTTTAATGGCCGTCTAACAACGAGCCCAATCTGTTAGGCTTTTACTAATTTTGTGGTGAATTGACCAAAATGCCCTTCTGGATTATGAATTATAATTATATATATATATTATAATTTCTAAAATATTTTTTGAACTAATATTCCCTATAGATTATTTATTTTACCGACCCCCAAATTCTTCTATATTATTTTAAGTGTTTTTTTTTAATTTTTTTATAAAAAAAATTAGCAAGGGTAAAATAGTAATGTTCCTTTTACAGTCTAGGGACTACATAATTATTTTCTATTTGAGGGGGATTTTGTAATTTTTCAAACAACGAGGAAGTATTCGTAATTATGACAAACTTCAGGGGAGGTAGTTGTAATTTACCCTTAGTTTAAATTGAATTTACTGTCAAGTACTCTTGAACTTAAGTGAAAGTTGCATAATGTATAAATAGAATGAAAATAAATCCCAATATGATATTAAGTATACTTTATCTTTAGTATACTTGCTCCAAATTGAAAGATTTGAAGCAACATAGTTTACTGTACTGTAGAACCTCTGTGATAAAATCAACCTATAAACAATTCATATCCTTGATTTTTCATGTATATTGGAAGAAACTAATTCCAAAATTTCAATGGCCATTTAAAGAAAATTTAATCTTAGCCACAAAGGATGGGACTTAACTTTAATTTAAAGTGACATTGAAAAATTATAAGGGAGAAAAATCTAATTGATGAGATTGAGAACCAAGAAGATGATAAAGGCAGTTGAATAGATGGGTTTTAATGAACGTGAGCATAAGCAGTTAAGTGCTTGAAAAGTAAATTTTGACTCAGGCCTTTAATGCATCTCTTGTTAGGTCATTGAAGAGGAAATCATTTGTGTGTCAGAAAATTGGTCTGTCACCACAAACCAGAACTTATTAGTGAAAATCCTCTTTCTTCTTAAATAGCATAGATGATGATGATACTCTCTTGGTGTGTTTCTATCACAGTGCTCTAAGTTTCACTCTGGTAAATTTTAGCATGAATTAGACATTTTGGCTGAAGATTGTTTTGTCCCCTCACATTTTTCATTTTTATGTTAAAGTTTATGGCATATCACTAGTTTTTTAACTTGTTCCTGTTGATTGCAGGTCTGGTGTAAGGCATACCAACATTTTATTAAGGGGACCAGTTTTCAGGATCTTTAGTATCAACTGGTTTACATATGGCTTCCCGGTACATGATTACAAACTCGATACTATCAACCTTGATAGAAACAAAGATGTTAATAGTTAATGTTTCATGCTAACGTAATTTTACGCATGTTCTTCACTTTTCCTTTCTTATATTATAAAGCTTTAGATGTAAATATGGCAGATATCCCTGTTCGCTCTTTCATACTGGAGCTTCCACTTTGCAAGTATTTGTGCATTTGGATTACTTGCATATGTCGGCTATATTCTGTATGCTTTTCCATCTTTGTTCCGTTTGCATCGGTTGAACGGCTTGCTTCTTGTCTTCATTCTCTTGTGGGCTGTGAGCACCTATGTTTTCAATGTGGCTTTTGCATACACGAAGTTGAAAGCTGGAAAGGTACTTCTTATCTTATACACCTTCTAGTTGGGTTTTGTAAAGTATCAGTTCGAGCAAAATTGATAAAGTTCTCCTTTCTACTTAGGATATGGAGATCTGGGAGATGGTTGGATTATGGCACTATCCTATACCTGGTTTCTTCCTTCTAGCACAGTTCTGTCTTGGGATTCTTGTAGCTCTTGGGAACCTTGTAAACAACTCAGTATTTCTATGCCTATCAAATGAGGAAAGGCGGTTATCTACTGAGAATGAGACTGAGGAAGGTGGAAGTCTTTTTCCAGCATTGACAATTAGAAACTAAATTGTTACTGGAAAATAATGTACACCCATTTGCTTTATTTCACTTTTGGCCTACATGTATTTCACTTGTGATCACTACTGTAATTGCCACTGCTTGAATAGATGCTGCTTAAGTGAGTCTTGCACGAGCCAGTTGTGGTTGTTTGACTGCTAACCTGTGTGGGTTGGGTTGCCCTTGTAATAATTTCTCTTGGCTTGCAATTCTCTGCTTTTGAGAAAGCATATTTCTGGCTCAATACTTATATTGGAATGGCCCATGTTTAATCACCTTTCCTTGCGCTACTTGGTTCATGCCGTCTTAACTAGCTGGGGTTCTCAGGTTTAGAGTCACCACAAACTTCTTTAAGTTTCCTGTGATTTGTCATTTTAATTAGGTTTTAGATGGCACCCATTATTTTACTCTTATTTTACTCTGATCCCGTTATTGTAGACAAAGATGGACGTATTATTAGTGTTCCGCTCATTGTTATGGTTGTCCTGCAATTTCTTTTCTGCTGAAGTCACCTTCGTTTGACATTAATCCTGATTATTTTACTTATTTCATATACAATTGCAGTAAAAGAAGATGCCAAAGTCTTAATAGTGGCTACAATTGCTTGGGGTCTGCGCAAGTGTTCTCGGGCTATTATGCTTTTGCTGATTTTCCTAATTGCTACGAAACCTGGTTTCATCCACGCTGCTTATAGTATGTGAAACTCAGAAACATGGATTAGTTTACATTTCCTTTTTATTTTTATTTTTTTCTAATGACCTAGTGTAATTGAAGAATTGGAGATTTATTGCAGTTTAATGCTGTTCAATATTCTGATTGTTAAATAAATTCTTTGTTTCCTTTCAGTGATATTCTTCTTTGCATATCTTTTGAGCCATAAGGTGAATAAAAGGATGCGCCAATCTCTTATTCTTCTTTGCGAGGCTCATTTCGCAATTTTGTATATTCTTCAGCTGAATCTGGTCTCCAGAAAACTGGAACAAAAAGGTTCTACTAGTTTGGACGTGCTATCACAGTTAGGTAAGGTTTATTAACCTTAATTTTTTAAGTGTTTGGGTAATTGCATTAATCAATTTCTTTTCAGCAATTTTCCATTGTATTCACCAGATCTGACTTTTGTCCTTTTTACTTGGCTGCAAATGCATGTAGGTCTCCTTGAAAGTGATAGTTCGTTGGACTTCCTGGAAATAGCTATACTTGCATGCTTTTGTGCCATTTATAACCATGGATTTGAAATGTTGTTCTCATTTTCTGCGATTGTTCAGCACACAGCCTGTCCTCCAATTGGATTTAGCATCCTGAGAGCTGGTCTAAGCAAATCAGTTCTTTTGTCAGTTTATGCCACCTCCAACATCAGAGACAATTCTGCAAGTTGCTCTCATGGTACTGTAACTCTATGCAAGTGCAGAATAACTTTATTCAAGGTTAAATTGTCAACATTCCCATTTAGTTCACATGTTACAACTATATTTACCTTCACAGTTTCTTTAGAGAAAATATGCTAATGCTTTAAGAGTTCTGTAACCTTAAGAACAATCATACTAAATGGGTTCCTATAGTTTTTTGGGGAGACTATACGCTCGACCTAGCTCTTAGTTGCGATGGTTTTTAAAGGAATGAACTATAATTATTGTATTTCACACGTGCTCATCTTTTTTCTTTCAGAAAGAAGGGTAGCATTGTATCTGAATGCAATTGGGAAGAAGGTCTTGTCTACATATAGATCATTTGGAACCTATATTGCGTTTCTCACCATTCTTATTGCAGTCTACCTTGTCAGACCCAATTACATATCATTTGGTTACATTTTCCTTCTCCTTGTCTGGATCATTGGAAGACAGCTTGTTGAGAAGACAAAACGGCGTCTATGGTTTCCACTCAAAGTATATGCAATTGCCGTTTTTGTCTTCATTTACATCCTAAGCATTTTCCCCACTTTCGAGACATGGATGTCCTCAAAGTTCGATCTTCTTGTTAGCTTTGGCTATAATATGGAAGCTTCTTTGTCTGAAAATCTTTCGGAGTCTTTAGCAATCATGATTGTCATGCAACTTTATAGCTATGAGAGAAGACAAAGTGAACACTTGAAATCGCAAGATCCCGATCCATTGCAGTTGGGAATATCAGGGTTCACCAAACGATTTTTGATCTGGCACAGCCAAAAGATTTTTTTTGTTGCGCTGTTTTACGCATCATTATCTCCAATAAGTGCATTTGGTTTATTTTATCTTCTAGGTCTGGTCTTCTGTTCAGCATTGCCTAAAGCGTCCAGAACCCCGTCAACATCATTCTTAATTTACACAGGATTGCTGGTGACAGCTGAATACCTATTTCAGATGTGGGGTAAACAGGCTAAAATGTTTCCTGGTCAAAAGCACCATGAATGGTCTCTTTTCCTGGGTCTACAGGCTTATAGACCGAGTTTTGAGGGACTAGAAGCAGGCTTGAGGCCAAAAGTGCTGGTGATTGTTGCATGTACTCTTCAGTACAATGTTTTCCGCTGGTTGAAAATGATCCCTAGTTCTCTGTTGAATGTAGATGGATCAGAGGAGCCTTGTCCTTTATTTGTTTCAGCAGAAGATCTCTCTCACCTTGTTTCAATTTCTGATCAGGATAACCCGTCATTATCTGGATCTAGGGAACTGTCTTCACAAATGATGGAACAAAGTTATTCATGGTCATCTTTCAGGCCTCATATTTATCAACAATCTGAGGGTTCGTCGTCCCACAAAGGTGCTTGTGATGGCAGCAACAGAAAATATGATTATATCTGGGGAACAATGACTGAAAGTTACAAGTGGAAGAAGAAACGGATTGTTGCCTTGAGACAGGAGAGATTTGAAATGCAGAAGACAACGCTAAGAGTTTATTTGAAGTTTTGGACGGAAAACATGTTCAACCTCTTTGGCCTTGAGATCAATATGATAGCACTACTGCTTGCCAGTTTTGCTTTGTTAAATGCGATTTCTATGGTCTATATTGCATGTCTTGCCACTTGCATTCTCCTGCCACGCCCTATCATACGTAAACTCTGGCCGATATTTGCCTTTCTGTTTGCTACTGTTCTTCTGGCTGAATACTTTGCAATGTGGAAGAGCATGATGCCTTTGAATCGACAACTTGCCACTGAGAGCAATGCACGCTGCAATGATTGCTGGAAAAACTCAAATATATATTTCTACTACTGTGAAAAATGTTGGCTGGGTATGTGGGTGTGTGTGCGTACGTGTGAGTGCTTTTTTCTTTTTTACTTTGTTAATTGCTACTCGAGAAACTATTTTCCTGTATCTTTATAATTTTTTGGTTTCTCCTCTTCTCTTTCTTTGTGCATGTATAAATACTTGGTTTTTGGAACAAAAATAGCAATCACATTAAATAAGAATGTCGCCAAGATTGTTCCTTTAACAAGCTTTCATGTTGGGAATTTGATGAAAGGCTTATTGGATAAAGTTAGTTATGGAAGTTACCTAATTTTTAAGAGCTATGCTTATATGTATAATGGCTCATCTATAAGTCCTACACCGAACTTGTTTTCTGAGAAAGCTCTTGCATGGAGTGTTGGAATCCAATAAAAACAAAGCCAGTACATTATGCTGTGCAAAAACTGTCAAAGGTACACATGATCTCATGTAAGCTTCTAAAAGCGCAATTTGTTTATGTATTTTACGCTAAAATTTCCTTCCCCGACTGTGAGGGTTAGATTATTCAGGAGCAATTCTAATCAGAGGTTGCTGTCATGATGTTTTTTGCTGAATTCTATTTGTTTTATGCTCACTTAAGTGCATTGCTTTCTTTGGCAGGTCTTATAGTTGATGATCCTCGCATGCTAATCAGTTATTATGTGGTCTTCATGCTTACATGTCTCAAACTCCGTGCGGATCATGCATCTGGTTTTTCATGGTCATTTACGTATGAGCAGATGGTTTCTCAGCGTAAAAATGCTTTTGTTTGGCGAGATCTCTCATTTGAAACCAAAAGCATGTGGACATTTCTTGATTATTTGAGGGTTTACTGCTATTGTCATCTATTGGATCTAGTACTTGCTTTGATTTTGATAACGGGTACCTTGGAGTATGACATTTTGCATTTTGGATACCTGGGTTTTGCTCTTATTTTCTTCCGAATGAGGCTTACCATACTGAAGAAGAAGAATAAGATCTTCAAGTATTTGCGCATTTACAATTTTGCTGTAATTGTTCTCTCTCTGGCCTACCAATCCCCATTTTTTGGTGATTTTAGCTCTGGGAAGTGTGAAACAGTTGATTACATTTATGAGGTGATAGGATTTTATAAGTATGATTATGGGTTTAGGATTACCTCGAGATCTGTTCTGGTAGAAATGATCATTTTTGTTTTGGTATCATGTCAGTCATATATGTTTTCTTCCTCGGAGTTCAATTATGTATTTCGATATCTTGAAGCGGAACAAATTGGTGCAATTGTACAGGAGCAAGAGAAAAAGGCTGCTTGGAAGACTGAACAGTTGCAGCACATACGCAAATCTGAGGAGAATAAATGTCAGCGTAACTTGCAAGTGGAAAAAATGAAATCTGAGATGCTCAACCTTCAAATTCAGCTACATGGTATGAATTCCACTACAGCCTATGGCAATGAATCACCCACTAATGGAGGTGTGAGGAGGAGGAAGAAAGCTTCACTTACTATGCAAGACTTTGGTAACTTTGAGAAACGGGATGGCAGTATCGATTCTGATCAATGTTTCTCATTAAATATGAACGAATATCCCAGTAGCGTAAGAGGGGAAGGTCCCTTTGTTGTAGACTTTACAAAGCACTTAATGGAAGCTTCTTTTGGTGAGATAACTGAACTTGAGGAGTATGCTGGTGACAATGCTGTTAATGATTTGGACAAATCAAAGAAAGGTAAAAGCCAATCAATAGAAAACTCTTTAGCTTCTGCTGTTCAGCTACTAGGTGATGGTGTTTCCCAAGTACAGTCAATTGGAAATCAGGCAGTTAGCGATCTTGTTAGCTTTCTGAATATTGCATCTGAAGACTCTGATTCCAATGAGCCCTCATCTTCAGAAGTTTTAAATGACAGAGGAAGCACAGATATTAAACAAAAAAATTTCAATCGTTCTTCCTCGGTGCAGTCTGAGAAGAGTAGAACTTCTGATTCTGCCAGTCTGCAGATTGGACGGATAGTCTGTTATATATGGTCCCAGATGAGATCGAATAACGATGTAGTGTGTTACTGTTGTTTTATCATTGTTTTTCTCTGGAATTTCAGTTTGCTTTCCATGGTTTACTTGGCGGCTTTATTCCTATATGCTCTATGTGTGAATACTGGGCCAAATTACGTCTTCTGGATTGTCATGCTTATCTATACAGAATTTAATGTTTTGATTCAGTATTTGTACCAAATAATGATCCAACATTGTGGTTTCAGCATCCAGTCTGGCCTTCTGCGAGAGTTGGGGTTTCCTACAGAAAGGATAACCTCATCATTTGTTATCAGTTTGCTACCTCTATTTTTGGTGTATTTATTTACTCTGATACAGTGCTCTATAACTGCAAAAGACGGAGAATGGTATTCGGTTGGGTTCAATAATTGTAAAGGGGGATTTATGAACTGCAAGGAGCTTCAATCTGGTTCCAGCTGGAGTGAGAAAGCAAAGAAGGTTTTCAATTTAATGGAACAAATGGTTGAAATGGTAGTGTGTAGCTGTTCTAAGCACTGGAAATCTCTAACACAAGAAGCAGAATCTCCTCCGTACTTTGTTCAATTGTCCATGGATGTCAAACTATGGCCTAAGGATGGGATTCAACCAGAGAGGATAGAATCTGGAATAAATCAGCTTCTGCAGCTTGTGCATGATGAAAACTGTAAGAATGAAAAGCCTAATAATTGCCCTTGTGCCAGTAAGGTTCAAATTCAAAGCATTGAGAAGAATTCTGAAAATGCAAATGTGGCCTTGGTTGTTTTTGAGGTGGTGTATGCCTCGCCATCGGCCGAATGTGAACCAGCAGAACAATATAACTCTCTTACTCCAGCAGCTGATGTAGCGAAGGAGATCCTTAAAGCAAGATCCATGGGACTTGCTGAAAAAGTTGGATTTCCATACCCTATAGTCTCAGTGATTGGAGGTGGTAAAAGAGAAATTGATCTTTATGCCTATGTCTTTGGGGCTGATTTGGCCGTTTTCTTTCTTGTGGCCATATTCTATCAATCTGTTATAAAAAATAAAAGTGAATTTCTTGAATATTATCAGCTTGAGGATCAATTCCCAAAAGAGTTTGTATTTATTCTAATGGTAAGCAATGTGTCTCTCTGTCCTTCATTTGGATTATCTTGTCAATTGGAATTATATATCATTTCTACATGAGTCTCTGAATCATGATCTTAAAAGAGTCAACTTGATTTCTGATTTTCTCTAACGTACCTGTATTCCCTTGATTAAGCAGCACTTCTTTATTTGGTTCCTTAATCTGCTTGGTTCTCTTCTCATGCAGATAATCTTCTTTTTGATGATTGTCGATCGTATCATATACTTGTGTTCATTTGTGACTGGAAAGGTTATCTTCTACCTTTTCAACCTCATACTGTCCACATATGCTGTCACTGATTATGCTTGGAACATGGATGGTTCCCAGCAGAATGCTGCTGGATTTGCCCTTCGAGCTATATATCTTACTAAAGCAGTTTCTCTGGCACTACAAGCAATGCAAATTCGACATGGTATACCTAACAAAAGCACATTGTATCGCCAGTTCCTCACCAGCGAT
This sequence comes from Sesamum indicum, assembly GCF_026168435.1. Classification (NCBI taxonomy): domain Eukaryota; kingdom Viridiplantae; phylum Streptophyta; class Magnoliopsida; order Lamiales; family Pedaliaceae; genus Sesamum; species Sesamum indicum. The sequence continues at coordinate 26,653,534 of NC_142662.1, forward strand.
GTTTCTCGTGTTAACTATCTAGGATACAGGCTGTATCGTGCTTTGCCTTTTCTATACGAATTGAGATGCGTCCTTGATTGGTCGTGTACAACTACATCTTTGACAATGTATGACTGGCTGAAGGTAAGTTCTTCAAGTTTACATTGGTGACTGCTCTTACATATAATGCATGTCTGGTGAGGGAGGGGGAGGGCTGAGAAGTGAAATATTATTAGTTCCCTGTGAAATCAATGGGTTAAAATTCATATGGAACAGGGAATATTTGCTAAAATATGTCTGGGGTGCATGTATTCAGCCTACTATTTGGTTTAGTTAAATTTCCGAGCTACAGAAAATAAAGTTGAAAATAGAAACTGATGTTTTTATATCACTTTCAGTTGGAGGACATAAATGCAAGCTTGTACCTCGTTAAGTGCGACAATGTTCTGAATAGAGCTACTCATAAACAAGGAGAGAAGCAGACAAAGATGACTAAGTTTTGTAATGGCATCTGTCTGTTCTTTATATTAATCTGTGTTATTTGGGCTCCGATGATGGTAAGAAAAAAGACTTGGTGTTTGTCTTGTTTGTTTTGGTGTTTACCAGATATTTAAATATTCTGATGTTATTGATTGGTTGGATGATTTAATATGATGTAGTTCATTTCATCGTTTGTACCTCTTCTTTTAGAACATAGGTGAATTTAAAAAGGTGATTAGGCCAATTATTTGATATTAAATACAAGCATGTTCTCAGCAATCAGACAATAAACAACACTCATAGGATTTGTATATTCTTATGAACAAAAACTGACCATTCTCTTACAGATGTACAGCAGCGGTAATCCAACAAACATAGCAAATCCGATCAATGATGCCAGTTTTCAGCTTGACATCAAGACAGCCGGTGGAAGGCTGACCTTGTACTACACAACTCTCTGCGAAAGGCTTGCATGGGATCAAGTCGATTCAAGTGTTGATCTTGATCCCCAGCATTATTTGGATTCCTATAATGTGAACGACATTCAGCTGATTTGTTGCCAAACTGACGCAAGTACCCTTTGGCTTGTCCCGAACATGGTTCAGAAGCAGTTTACTATGTCACTTAACAGTAGTGACATGGAAATAAAATTTTCTTGGGTTCTTACAAGGGACCGGCCAAAAGGCAAGGAGACTGTCAAATTTGAAAGAAGTGTTGATCCATTAGATCTTCCAAATTCATCAGAAGTTGAGGGGGTTCTGAATGGTTCCTTCAGCAGCTTTAGGACTTTCAACATTTATCCAAGATTTTTCCGGGTCACTGGTTCTGGAGAAGTTAGACCATTTGCAATGGAGGTATGCTTTTGAATCTTCTTTACATAATAATCCAGCAATACATGCTAACAAGTTCAAATGTACCTTACTTTAGGGGCTGTTGTTAATCTCACACATTGTCTCTAGATTATCTAGATTATATAACAATGGCTCAAATCAGGGATCGACAGGATGATTGTTGCCCTTAACTGGGATATCAAAAGTAAGAGTGATTAAGTTATCAATTATGAACAGGTAAATGATGTCAGTGCGGATCTTGTCTTACATCACGAGAGTTCCGAGTGGTGGTCGTTCCATGATATCAATTCTTTGGATGCATTTGGTTGTAGAGGTTTGTCGGGGCCCATGGCTGTCATTGTATCAGAGGAAACCCCACGTAAGTATCGTCTCTTCCATCATGTATGAATATTGACCTAAACAATAGTTTAGGATGTGGCAGTGTTAATAATCCACTATTATTTTAGAGGGATTTCTAGGTGAGACTCTCAGCAAATTCAGCATCTGGGGTCTCTACATCACATTTGTACTAGCAGTTGGCCGGTTTATCAGACTGCAATGCTCTGACTTGCGGATGCGGATACCGTACGAGAATCTTCCCTTATGCGACAGGTAATACTGTTATCACAATGTTTCCTTGGATTAGTGGATATGAAACAGTATTTTATACTTCCTTTCTGAGTTCACAATTCACTTGAAAACTGTTCTTGCTGATTATACTGGTTTCTTACTGCACATGATCTATTCTGTTAAATACTATTGTTGACTCCCCTGTCCAGGCTGATAGCCATCTGTGAGGATATATACGCAGCGAGAGCAGAAGGTGAACTTGGAGTGGAAGAGGTTCTTTACTGGACACTGGTGAAGATTTACCGGTCACCACATATGTTGCTCGAGTATACCAACCCCGACTAATTCTTGCCGATCAACAGCAGTAGCCCTTTTTGTACCTTGACATGACAAAATGCTGACCATAGGATCAATCGACTAACTTCCTGTTAGAAGGTGAGCTTCCCATGTCTTTGGAGTCATGGGCATTGGGCATGTAATATATGGATGCAGAGGCTACTATACATGATACAGCCTTCCTTATTCTAGTGAAACCTGACAAGTCTGTTATTTGTATAGCCTCATTCTTTTCCATATATCTTATCTTCTGACAGTAAATATATATGTACCAAAAGGTGAATGCAAGAATAGCTTCTTTCTTTTTCTTTTTTGTTTTCATTGCATTTTTGCAGGGCTTCTTTCAGCATCTACTTTTCACCTCAGACAAGTCCACTTTTTGTGTCGCGACTATTCGAGTAATCGACGGCACTTGCAAGGAACGTGCAATTTTTAACCTTTCTTTACAAGTGTAATGCTTGGCTTCAATCAACATTTTGTAGGAGTGAAGTGTGTAATAAACCTTGTTCTCAGACATTGAGCTTAGTTTAGGATCGCTATCATCAAATTTTATAGGATGAAAATGGAACCATTTACATATATTCCCTTTGAGATTTTGACGTTTCCTGACCCGATATCTGCTATCTTCATCAGAAACTTTATTATAATCTGCCAAGAAAAATGACATCCATGCACTTAACAAGTTCTGGTAAAACATAACATGTACAATCAAAATAATCATCAACCAAATATGAGTGGCACATTTCATCTGTTGCTCATCGTTCAAAGTGAGTGAGTTCTTAATAGATTGACTATCAGATAGGCTGCAACCATATTGGTATAGTCATAAGTAGTACTCTAGAATTTTCCCACAGAAAGGAGTTAATCAGGCTTAGCTCCAGGAAGCTCTAAATATGTTACATTCCATGTTAGTATATTTCCCAAAAATACGAATATGAATGTTCTACAATTTTACTCTCATAGATGCTGGATGTGACCTAAGCGCAACTCATATTTCGTCTTCCTCAAAAGGATCTCGTTCTGGAAAGTCGCCAACCTGAAAAAATTCGAAAAAAGAACAATTAACACTGCACCCATTCTCTCAGACATGGAGAGTAATCTCAATTAGATTAGACGAAAATTTTCAAGTGGGCCTCTAATAATTTTTATTATAATGATGGATGCCTTCTCTTTCATGATACCAGAATCTAGAAGTTAATAATATGAATAGTTTTTTCTTTTTTTTGGAAAGTATACTAAGAGGTTGTTCCTGAGCACAAACCTTTACTTTATCTGGTCTGACCATTCCACCACAAAGAGGGGGACAATCAAAATATCGCTTCCCTTTTACCCTGCAAAAATCAATACGGATGATGCAAATGTGTAATGGTCTGGGCAAACTATCTAAAATGTGTCCAATAGTCAATCAATCTTTGTTAACAATACTAATCAGATTTTAGTAAACCAACAATCCCTTTCCTTCCCTGTCATATACTGTAAGTCTGATAAGATACGAATCACACAATGAGTGTGACTCTATATTGACGATGTTATTAACCTTCTGTAAAGACATCATAGATTTCCTTTTCTGTAACTCCTAAATATGAAGGATGGCTCAAACAATTTTATCACAATGACAAAAATTTCCAGTACCACAATGTCCATATACTGTTTCATTCAGAAAGAAAATTGAATTTTGAAACCTAATTACCATAAGAAAGACAAGGACAGGAGAGCATGCCATCATGCTCAGATTGATACCTAGACATGTTTTTCATTCTATGTTTACTTTACTTCAGATAAATACTCTACAACTTCATGTTTTATGGCAAAGTTATTAGCAGCATGAGACTTGGTGGTTGTTAATTACTCCGAACAGTGTAGGGAATGTGTATGAAGCTTAGAATCACATACATGCCATCGTGCTTTCCCAGAGGTTCATCATACTGAATGCCAACCCAAAAACCAGGTGCAAGAGTTTCTGCCCGACCTACAAATTTGACAACCCCTCTTTTCTCCCCTGGTTCAACTTGACATCTATCTCCCACCTAATTTTAATCGACAACAAAAAGAGTAAGAGCAAAAACAAATAGAGTTGCACCAAAATCATCAATATTTTTGCACACCATGAAAAAACAATAAAAAATCAAAAGAAATATAACCAAAAACTGGGGATAAACGTAAAAAGATGCATTTCAACAACATATATGCTTGTAGTCTATCTAAGCTTTTCAAAATCTAAGACATCAAGATGCATTTCCATTACTCCAGGCTCGCAGCTCAAACAAGCCATTCAGCTCAATAAAATCGGCAACAGGCAAACCGTCAAAAAATTGGCAGTAGAATATTATATCTAAATGTGACGATCTATGCTTAGTCTATATTCTTAAAGTTTGAAACATACAACCTTATGAAAGACTCTATAACTGAAATGTGCAGTTGCAGGGTGAAGGACCACATGCAAATTTTCGAAAGTTACAACCTTAATAAAAAAAAGAATGAAAGAGCTTAAGTAAACCAACCTTTATGTTTGCACAAAGATCCTCCATGTAGTTGTCTGGAATCTGTTTGTAAGAAAGAAACTAAGACAACAAACATGATATAGATCCCAAGCAAAGGAATAAATTAAATTATAGCAACCGCTTTAGCAATCATTTGCAACACCAAAAGCAGCAATTACTGGATTAGTTCCAAATAGAAAATGAAAAGTCGGTGAGCTTTTAAGACAGAAAAGGTTCCACAGTAAATTGAAAATTCCATCTTAAAGTCCTTTTTCTTTGTTAATGAAGACAAAGGAATATTCTTGACCAATTAAAAGAATATGACCCTCCCAGAATCTTGGAAAGAATCAGAATTTTATAATAAGGAAACCAAAGAACATAATGCATACTTTAGACTCTGGATTTGGATGTTGATGTCCAATTTTTTCCTTAAACTTTCTGAAAGTACCTGAAACACACAATAATCCAATTATTTGGGCCTTACTTCATCAATAAGAGGTACAGTAAGTAATTTGCTGATGTAGATGTATATTGTAAATTTACGATATGGGCATAATGCGGCATTAGTGTGAAAGTAAAATTTGAACGGGCAGACATAGATACAGAGAACAGAACAAGCCAAGTAACTTGACAAATTTCATTGCATATGATTTAACGATGAGATCAAATTCTAACTAACAATATCCTCTCCATATCTGTAACTAACTGAAGAAGAATTTGGTCTTTGAAAGATGAGAAACAAGATCAAGATCTTGAGAGTTCTATCTGATGCTAACTTGTAACATATACAAATTCAGCCAGCAAAGACGAAGACATACCATCAAGTTTGTCATATGCTTCATCTGAGATTTTATATTTCTCCACAAGGGATGTATCTTCCAGCCAACCACCAGATGTTACTGATGATGGATCAAGATCAATGATATGCAGCCGAAAACTAACAAAAGCAAAAATGGATAGCCCCAATATTAAAATAACAAAAGCTGTAGCAATAAACAGAAGTGTAAATACACTAACCTCAATACAAGTGGGGTGGAAAAATTAAAGTAAAATCAAGCAATCATCCACTAACTTCCCCGTTTGTTTCAATTCCACACACACAGATGAACAAATTTTTATATCCACTTCTTCTTTTTGTTAACACAAAAAGGGTGTGAAGAAGATTGCTGAAATGTAAAGTCAAGAACTAACCCATCTTGCGGAGAATAGAAACCAAGGGGCCTCGTGTTATCAGATAGATCTGAAACTTTAGCACCACTATCATCGTAAAGCTCAAGGCACATAGAGTCAACAGAAGTGCCACACTTTCTCCAGAGTTTCTCTTTCACAGCTTCTACTGTCATCTGACAACCAATACAAACATAATGCATCAAACACATATGAAGCAAGCTGAATAATCAATCAGTACGGTCACATGCTACTCAATGAAAGCAAATACCAAGTTCTTGGCTCCGCAGGGTATTTAATTGTATTTCATGAATAATCAATATCAAAGCTAGAACCAGTACTATGTAAAGATGAAAATGAAAATCAGCGTTGGCCAAAATAAAATGATTGGTGGAATGGACTGACTTGTAGAGAGAACCGAACATCAGCAGAAAAGCTCTTGATGTTGGAGTGAGTGACACGTAAAAGAACGGATTCATTCCCTTGAATCTGTAACTTATTGGCCATAGTTTATTGTTGTTGTTCGAATTGTAAGTTGCCGATTTGATTCTCCAGATCCCTAGGGTTTGAATTTGGGAAAGTTTATAGCACCATCGCCGGAATCTTAAGGAAAGATAACAAATTATAAACTACAGTACTTTGAGCTCCAGCCCTAGACAATTAATTCAGTTTGGATTTAAATGAAAATGTGAATTTGGGGAAAATAATTTCAAACAATCTGTCCGATTAATATAATAAATCATTACAAAATAAATTAAATAAGCTTGTTTAAAGTGATGTGAATTCCCATTTTAAAATTTAAATGCACGTTTAATAAGTATTTCATCGTTATAATTTCAAATTTATATGGTTTAATTAATATTAATTTTATAATGATGATTGATTTATTTAAACTTTTTTGTAATAATTAAATATATTTCTAGAATTCATACGGAAGCTTCTACTTTAGTGTGTCAAATGAAAAGGATGATAACAATTTACCTAAATTTAAAGAATTCAACTGTTATAGAAAAATTTAAATAATTAATTAAAATTAATAATCATCATTATAAAATTAATATTAATTATAACAAATGAAATACTTATTAAAGGTGCATTTAAATTTTATAACGGGAATTCGCATCACTTTAAGCAAGCTTTTTTATTTATTTTGTAATTATTTATTATATTAATAGGACAGATAGTTTGAAATTATTTCCCCAAATTCATATTTTCATTTAAATCCAAACTGAATTAATTGTCTAGGGCTGGAGCTCAAAATACTGTAGTTTATAATTTGTTATCTTTCCTTAAGATTCCGGCTATGGTTGCTATTAACTTTCCCAAATTCAAACCCTAGGGATCTCGGTGCTCTACGATAAAATCGTTGATGTCATCCTCGTCGGGAAGGGCGACGTCGGTCGCCGCTGGAGACTTGCAGGTGGTTTCAGTGGCGGACAGGTCTCCTGCCGCTCTTCCTCCCCCGCCTTCTTCTTCTTCATCTACCGCCCTAGTAGAGTACAAGCCGCCTGCTGCCAACCCCGAGGACGAGGACCTCGAGATTAAGCTCCGACGAATTATTGAATGTGTTCCAGTTCGCGTTAGCAACACCTCTGGCAGTTCTGCCGGGTCGGGTTCCGGTGACTTTCATCAGGTATGGAGTACTATGTGACATATAAATTGAAGTTTTATGGTGACTATTATTTTTTGTTGGACATTTTATGGTCGACTTTGCTTTACCGCCAGTGGACAGGCTGATAAGAAGGCAATGTTTGTGAATACATCTTTGGCACCTTCTTGTTTTGTTCGGGACAAAATTTTCAAGCAATTGTGGACGAGGAACTGTGAAATGCACTAGATTGTTGTTCATTGTTTTGGGTTTATATGTGTTTAAAAAAATGTGATGGAAGTTATTATTTCTTGTGATTGGTGGAGGAGGTGGAGCGTTACTCTTGCATAAGAATAATAAATTGTGGTGGTTTCTCTTGTTACTTTCAGAGACTTAAACACAGATTTGAAAGATCAGTCATGAGATCCAAATGCATCACACTATTGCATCTCTAGTCTTGGGGCTATATTTGTATGTTCCTTGAAGAGAATCAATTCATATGTGGACAGAAGCATATTTGTTCCCTATTTCTTGGAACTATAAGGCTTATATGTCGGTAATGTTCTCATTGTATTTTAGTTACTCAGGAGACAGATGTGTCAACTGATGTCTGATCAGTCTTGAAATTGGTTTGACTTAAACTATTGATTATCACAGCTGTTGGGAACCTGATCTCTGTTTTGGTGTTCATTTGCTAAAGTTCTCCTGGGACTAGCGGCCTTGATGCTCCTCTGTTTTGTTCCTCTAGGCTATTGTCATGACCCAAGCATTCGGCAAGGGATATATTTGGAGTTTGATGAAAACAAAATAGGAGTGATAGTAAGAAACAGAAGAAGCGTGATACCCATCAAAGTTGTTACATTGGTTTAGTATTTTCTCATTCGCGTTTTCCTTTCATTGTGGAGATTAGTGATGGACCTGATGGTAGCTTTATATATAGTGGAATAGTGTGTAAATCCTAACCAAGCAGTTAATCAGAATTCTACTGTCTCATCAACTGATTTCTCTATCTTCTCGTGTCCGTCCTCTTCTAATAATTCTTTCTCTCAATCTCTGCATTATATTTCTCTCGATTTTTCTGTTATCGTTCCTCTCTACATTTTACTACAAGTATCATGGCATCCGTTGATATACAGTCTGTCTATGAAGCGCCGGGACATAACAGTTATTTATTGAAATACTAATGATTTACGCTTTCATTAATCAACTCGGAACTGCAAAACACTTATGCCTGAGTAAGTATTGATGTAAGGCTATGGAGAATGCGTATGGAACTTAATTCCTTACTGAATGTAAAATTTACAGATTGATTTATGAGCACCGGAATCGATCTATGAATCTAAAGGATTTGAATTAATTCAGCAGTGCCATATACTACACAAGAGCACTTGGTCCATGCTTTATCAAATAAAAATGAGTTCTGTTAAAATTATATTTTGAACTTTATGTGGAGATTGAAGTTCAGTTTTTCTTTGTCCTTTAAGCTGTTCATGTTTTAATCTCATGGAAGACTGGGCCACGCCCCTGGTAGGAGTTACATACATGGGTCTGTCATTTTTCGTTCATCTGTTTATTGTAGGCTGAGCTGAGCTCCTACTCTGAGAGGAGCAAGGACAAGAATACAACTATTTCTTTCAATTTTCTATTTATTACCCCGTCAGTGTTTGCATAACCAAGTTAAGTACTACGTCTACTCAGTCATTTTTCATGTTTTCAGTGTATGCCATGTACGGCCGTTTTGAAAAAGTTTACATCTCTCAAGAACAGTTTATGTAGACCCCCTCTTTTGTTAACTTAATAATGTGGCTGATGTGTTAGCTGTCTGTGGAGTTGAACTTTAGAATTTCTCATGGGGGTGTTATGGTGACAGTATCGTCAAATGAGACGGAAAGAACAAGATAGGCTTGCAAGGATGGATGCTGACTACCAGAAAAGGAAAGAAATAGCTGAATTCAACCAGAGAAGGGAAGAGAGATTAAAAGCTGCGGAGGAGCGGACAGCAAAAAAGCGCTCAAAACGTCAGAAGAAAAAGCAGAGGAAGAAAGAAAAAAAGAGCAAACCATCTACAGGTGGTGATGAGCATCAGAAGGAACAATCGTCAGATGAGGATGGAGACTCAGATAATGGGGAAACTTAGAGGCGATTGAGTATCATCTTGTGCTCATATCCGGAATCTCTGTGTAGTTGCTTGGAATTAAAAGTGGGCTATTGGCACTTTTCTCTTTGCACGAACAATGATCAAGGAAATTAACTAGTGTTTGGTTTAGAATCATTATCATCCCTGTCAATTGGCAAATACATTATCTTGTAGCTTTGCATAATCTTGTATTCAGAAACTCCAACACTGTAGTCTTTTATGTTTGTAGTGCTCCAGCTCTAACGGTATGTTTTGAATTGAATTGAACATGACACAGTAAATGTAATACACTGGCAAGCTGGTTTCAGATGCCTACTGAATTCTTGTTAAGAATTCCTTTTTCAGGTAATAGAGTGGTCGCATCAACAAGGCATTGGACGTTTGGTTTTTAGATTAAATATAGGGGATTTGTCATTATGCTAAATTTAAAAAAAGTCTGTTGAAATTTACACATGACATGCATGCAAATATCTGAACCACCCCCAGAAGTTAGTTGAGCTCACCAAACGCAACTGCAGAGTTGTTATAACAAATTAACAATTGCTTCTTAACAAGCAATGTTTCAATCTGTCTTTTCACACTTTCTTGTTTACATCTAGTTGAAGTTTTGCTTAAGCTAAATATTAGTATTAGATTAAATAAAAAATCAAATAAATTTTAATCCAACTAAATATAAATCAATTCCTAATGTCTATATATAAATATTTTGTTTTTGTAATTAATTAAGGATATCGAAATAATTTATTTTACTCTGACACATTGAAGCAGAACCAACTTTTTAAGCTGTAGATCTGATTATTAGTAAATAAAAATCGCACTTGCTTTTCTACTTCATAGTAAAATTGCTAAATTTTCCATCATCTCCCTCTTCAAATCTCTCTCTCTCTCCCACCATTCTCGGCCGTCCCTATCGTACTTTCCGTTTCAGCTACCGGAGATTCTGATCGCCATGGGAGAACCTGTTCAGTTCTCTGTTCATACCGCGCTTGGCGGTGGTGAAGGTATTTTATATACACTCACTCTTGTTATTCTGATTACAATCCACATACTCATCAAGATCATGCGTGCGCCAAAGTAGCTGCCCGTCCAATGCGATTGTTGATCCATTTCCATTGAATCGTTAATGGCATGCACATTATAGTGTGTTTTCCTTTCTTCTTCTTCTTCTTTTCTTTTTTTGAATTTTTAACTTCAGTAGTGTTGATGATTTTTTTCCCCTTCTCGTGAATGCAGTTGCTGACGTCTTGTTGTGGAAGAAATGGCACCAGAGCCTCACTGTGTTTGTTGTTTCAACTGCTCTATGGTTCCTATTCGTGAGAGCTGGATACAATTTAATATCCTTCATATCGAATGTTTTGTTCTTACTGGTCATAATCTTGTTTTTTTGGGCTAAATCTGCAGCAATTCTCAATAGGTAAATGCATAAAGATACCCGTATTCATATGCTTGGTATGCTTATGACCTAGTGTTTGGTCATTCAATTGTTATTATGCTACGTTGTTAGCACAACTTAATTGGCTAATCATTATTTTGAGTCTTACTCTCAAAGTTACTTGGTGGTTTTTTATTGAAATATATGAGGATTTGCTCTTTGGCTTCCTTCACTTTTTACTCAGTTTGGTGTTCTGATTTGTAGTTTATTGATTATTTATGAAATCTGAACGTGTGAAATGTTTGAATGGCTTTAGACCTCTCCCACCTATCCCTAATCTTGAGGTTACTGAAGAGATTGTTCTGATGGCTGCTGATGAGACACGGGTCTGGGTAAATTATGCATTGTCAATTGCACACGATATAGCAATCGGTGGAAACTTGAGACTCTTTTTTCAGGTGTATAGTTGTGTTGCCCTCCTGATTGATGTTTCACCAATATGATTATGCACGACTGATGGAGGGGGTAATACTTGGGTTTTCTTTGTAGCTTGCTGTAGGCTTGTCGGTTGTTTCCTGCATTGGTAGTTTATTCGACTTTCTTACACTGGTCTACATTGGTAAGTCTACATTTTGTGTAATGCTATTCTTGCCTTTTCTGCTTGGTTGATAATTTTATTTTGGCATCATTAAAACAGGTGTTCTTCTTTGTCTGTCACTGCCTATATTATATGAAAAGTACCAAGATCAAATTGATGACAAGCTGAACGCAGCATATAAAATAGCTCTGGTGCAGTACAGCATAATTGATGAGAAGGTACGGAGCAAGATTCCATTGCATTAACACAAGGAGAAGAAGACCCAGTAGACTCACTGTAATTTCTGTCTCTCTCTCTCTCTATATATATATAAATTTTTTGCTTTGTCTCTATGTGAATGTGTGTATAGTTGTGCTTTGTGCATGTGTGCAAATTTTTTGTATTGAAACATGCAGCAAAAAAGTCATGTCTAGTATACGGTTGCCTCTCTTAGACATTTCATTCGTGCACAACTAATTTATTGCTAGGCTGCGAAACCTAAAAAAGTATATTTCTCTAATAAATTTATATGGAAAAGTAAAGTTATATTATTCTCAAGGGGGAGCAAGACATCAGAAAGCCTATAAGAGTTAGGCACTTTAACTATTTCCTCTGTAACAATTTGTTCTTGATATATTCTGCTTCTACAGTTTGTGCATGAAGGAAAAAGGATGTTCAAAATATTTGGCTAATAAAATTATCTAATTGAAATTGGAATGAATAATAAAGATGCAAGCAAGACTCCAGGACTCGTCATTCCTATTCGTGAAGCGTAGGCTATATGTATTTTAATTTTCATCTCTTTTAAACTTAAAATAGTTCTTAAGCATGCTGATAAGTTCTCTATAAAATGAGCTCAATTGGCTTTTAGTACATTGTAGGAAGTCCTACATGCCACCATTTGTGAGTATGAGTCCGGTCAGAATTTCCTATTTGGTTTCTATTACTATTAAAAGACGCTCCAAAATGAACACTGAGTTTTTCTTAAAGCTATTAGGTAGTAAGCATCCTGGTTTATGTTTTTCCTTAAAGTATATAAAAATGCACATAGAAGATAAGTTGTGCTTCAGATTTTATATAACTATGACTATGTTACAGCATTCTACATACTTCTTGGATGTGTGTTTGGCTCTGTCTGAACACTAACTTCCTATACCATATAACTGAGATGGAGGAAAAGTGTACTAAAACATGTGTGGTCTCCAATCTCCAAACTATACTAGGACCTAGAACACCGAACTTTGCCAATCACACATAAACTTGCATATTTAATTGGCATTTTTGAAAGCTTCAGGTAGAGTTTGTCGTTTCACAACCAGAAATATTTGTCAATCTGAGAAAGTTTCATGTATTGGTTATGTATCATCTCAGTATACTGTTACAAGGTTGTGTATATGTTTTCATCCCTAGTTTGTCAATGAAATTTGCAGGTACTTTTTGCTGATTCCTGGCATTTAGCCTCAGATGAAATTGATTTTGAGATCCAGCAGGACGTTTGCTAATCATGGCGAATGGAGACTTTAGTGTCACATATTTTCTTCCACCATTCCAACTCATTGATGGTAATGTTGGTCAAGTTAAAGCCATATCACACGCTTTCCCTCCTGGTGATATGCTGAGACTAACGAGAAAAGTAGTTTCAGATGTTGGAGCTTTATGAGTTCACAAAGTTGGCTTGTGCAGTTATACCACTTTCGCATTTTTCATCTGCAAGTATCCAATTATAGATGAGAGACGTGCTCGAACTTTGCTGTTAACTAATATTGATCTTTATTATCGTGCCATGATTGTAAAATTTTCATTCGAATTTTGTTTCTCTTTTTTCTTTCTAAATCTTTTGTTATTTCATTTATCTCATGTATCTCTAACTTTACCGAAATAGTACATTGTTGCTTAGAAATATTTTCGGTGGATGCTATACCTTGATATTCAAGCCAATAGCAATACATAATTCTTCAGTTTGTTCAGCCATTTAACCATTTCTGTTTTCTATGTCACAATAGACACTCATCCCCTATTCTCTGGGCCACCACGAAATACAGGGTTCAGTCTTGTGCAATTGACATATAATATTGACATTGTACAAAGTTTTGCAAAGGTTAGGAATTGAAGAACTTACGATGCAGAAACAACTTGTCCTTCAGAAATAGTCAATGCCATATATCAAATGGAACCTGATGTCTTAGTTATTTCTAAGTTAAAATGTATACAGTTCTTCTGTAAGACAAAGGGGGAACGATTTACAACAGCAATAAATGGAAGCAGACACACCCATAACCAATTCCTGTTAAATCACGCCTTCTTCACTAAATCGGGAGGAATAGTATCCTCCATGATCTTTGGAGGAGTGAAGCTGAAATCTGAGACTAAGACGTCCTCCTTGTACTCAGGATACTTGTCCAAGAACCTGGCAACTTCAGCCAAGGACCTAAGTCTTTTCCCATTTGGGCTGTCGTAATAGCAGTCCATTTTGGAGAAATCTTTCCGCATAACCAATTTCCTCCTGAAACCGGCAGGGCATTTGGGAAGGTTGGGCTTGTCGATGACCCAAGTCCTGGAGTCATCGTACTCTATATCAGCCGGATCATCGCAGGAAATGCCAGGTTTCTTGCTGCAAACAAAGGGGTCTTCTGCAAATGTGCTTCTGATTTCTTCAAACTCTTCTTGAGTTGGTATCACCCTCCATTTGAAGCATTCCCCACATTGCACACTCCATATGTCAATGAAATTGCTAGTATTTACCGAATGCTGTTACAAGAAACGCATTGATCAAACATAATTTTTATCAACTGAAACTAAGAATTTAGCTTAAAGCAACCGAGAAATACATCGTTTTGATCCAAGGTCTTGAGATTGTTCAGTAAACCAAGAAAAGAAAGAAAAAGATATGGACAGACAGAAAAGTGTTAGATTCGTGGAATTCTGTAAAATAAGTTCCAAGAATAAAGTGGGCCTGTGGCGCATTTCATCAAACAACTAGACATTGATGAAAAATGAGACAAAAATGGAATTGACCAGAGCAGCAGAAATCAGATTCATTGGATTTTATTGAAAAATAGAGTAGTTGGAAGTGCCCATTTCATAAAAAAGAAAGAAAACAACTGATTTACACTAAAATTCAGGTAGAAAACTAAATGAGCAATCATTTCGTCAAACACCTAGAACGGCACAACAAAAAGAAACAAACAAAAGAGGACTAAAATCACAAGAAATTCCACAGATTTACCAAGAGAAAAGAAAAAAGAAAAGATCAAAAGAGTACCCTTTTAGATTGCTGGCCCTCCTCCATATCAGCGTCTTGAAATTTCTCCCCTTCCCTCAACCAGCAGTCTCCGTACTCGCCGAGGTTTATACACTACCTATGTACTCACCATACCAAATTATTCTCACATCCCAACTGCAAATCGTAGATTTTGATACGTCTACATACGTATACGTTTTCCTTCAGTACGGTAATGTATATTAATCTAAATACCCTATTTACCATTAGATAAATTACATTTTTTTAATTTTTATAAAATATTTTATTTGTGCACATTTAAAATTTATAAAAAAAATATCTTAAATAATTTCAGTTGTGACGGGTTACTTATTATATTTATCTTATTTGTTTTATATAATTACATAAAAATAATAAAAATGTACATATTCAGTGTGTTTGCATAACTAGTACTTATTATTATTTTCTTGCAATCCAACTGATTGTCTCTCGCTTTTACTACTTTTATGATTCTCTTTTCTCCAATATTTAATTTATATTGGTGATGAAAACTAAGATAGAAAAGGTTTTGAAAGAGTCTTGTAGGCATTATTGATGCCCATATCAAAATGTATGTGTCCAATTCTGTGCATTCATAAGAAAATTATATACAATCTTGAAAGCCACAGCAATTTCGACATTAATGTCACCTTAGTTAAAATAAAAGCATTTTAACAAGCAATTTCAGTTACAAATAATCACAGTATTGAGATATGTCGTTGCCCTGCATGTAAAATTCAATATATATCCCCACAAACAAGCTTCAGAGTTTAATAGTCTCTTCGCTCAAGTTGGAATGATTCTTTGAGTTTCTTCTTCAACAAAGTCTCAAATTATCAAGGGTGGGGGGTCGGGTGGGGTGGCACCACAATATCCATACTATATATTAAGTGAGAGCAACTTTTTGATGTCTCCCTTATTTCTTTACGTTTTTTTTTTTTTTCTTTTTTCTACTCACTAACTTCCATATATCTCCCATTATTTGCAAATAGTGAAAAGTATTTTTTTAAATAGTGATTTATTTATAATTAATATTTTTTCTCTTTCTCTTATTTTAAATATTATCTTAAAAATTATTTATTTTTTTAATCGTAACAAATGAACAAGGTGTTGATAATAAGTTACACCTCCCTGCATACTGAGATTCCTTCTGTGTGGAAGACAAATGCAAATTGCAAACTAATTCAAGAAACCTTAATAAAAATGATGAAATTTACTTAAAATGAAGACCCTAAACATACGGTAAGATATTGAGTTCTTTGTGTATGCAGTCATCATTGGTTTCTCCATTGGAGCAAGCATTCTATGAATAGAAACAATAGTATGAGAAAACGCTGATTTGTTATTCAGCATTGCTCTTCAGGAATGAGGGGTCAGTTCAATTCAATTGCCGCAAGTATCTTCCAGCTCGGACCAACAACTCAATTCAGAGATATCTTTCCCCAGACGATCACCGTTGCTCTTGCACGAACAGAGAGGTTTTGCTTGAACTTTTCAAGTATGGGTTCTTTACATGCATGCTGGTAATCTCTTCATACCTTCTAGGATTGGTACCATTCTCAAATGGTACCCATCTACCTCCTCGGATAAGAAACAGATACATTATTTGAGTCGGAAAGCCAAACTGCATCCAGCATGCAAATAGTTACTAATGCAAGTGAATTTCAACAAGAAAAGATCGAAAATACAAGAGATGTGAACAGGGCATGGCAAAGAGATTATATCCCATAATAAGACTTGAATATCCAAGATTAGTTAAAAATGAAAACTGTAAATAGAAGTGGAGTTCAATTGAAAGAGAACTTGAAATTGAACAAGGACTTCTTATTTGGGGAATTTAGATCAAACCAAGGTTTACAAGAATAATCAGCTTACCTCCATACAAGCAACTCATGCTTTTATACACTTTGAAGAAAGCCTCTCAGTACAATCACCTGAAGCTCCTAGAAGGATAGCTATATTAGGTTTCACAATGTTCAAAAGTGAGGTTAGCTAGATATGCAAAATAATCACAAGTCAATTCCGCACCATTTTTTCCTGCAGAATGTTAGTAAATCAATCCAAACTCCAATGTTGTATCCAAAAAAGGCAGCTGAAACTTTGAGTCTTGCTAGTGTAACAGTCCTCAGATGGCCAGATAGAAGCAGTTTGCAGGTAAGAGGTACCCCCACCTAACAGTTATTAGTATAATTTTGAAAAACACGATTACAAATGTTCAGCTATTCTTTTATTTCCAGTTACCATGAAAACAAAGACTCCCTTCAGTTTTTAAGACCAAAGCCTCCAACCATGCTTCAAAGGCTTATTGCTTGTCAACTCTATATCCCTTCTCTGGGACTGCTGTCTTTGGCATGTTAAGAATTCAGATACAATGAAATTTGAGCACAAGTCAGGTTAATGGATATAAGTTATTTAAAGTAATCAAAACTATTTCCCTAACTCAAAGAACCATAAAGTGCCTGCCATTGTCTATACAAGACACTGACAATGCATATGCACCTCCAAACAGATGACAATCTAGACATTTATGGCGTATTGATGCATCAAAACCACTAGTGGTCTCCTGAAATTGACACTCATCTCTTTCAATACCTTAGTGCTGTTCATTTCTGTAAATTGTGCATTCTAACATCGGTAAGAAATATGTGAATTGAAAAATCAAATGCTTCTACATTTAGAATGCTTAACAACGTTACAAGAGACATTCAATATTACAGTAGTAATCTGTTCACATTGACACTTAGAAGAATGTTGAATGATCAGATAAAAATTGAAGATAACAAGGATCCAGCACACGCATCATGAAGGAGACATTACATCTGGCCACAGGAATTCAGGCCTTCAAGTGGAAGCTCAACAATAATAGTTAGCCAGACTACAGAGAAACTTTTGCTGTCAAATTGTAAGTGGATCCTGGCTACTCTATTTTGCATCTAAATCTGCGTGTCTACAAACCCATGTGCATATGCCTGGGAGAAAAGGTGACCGACAAAGGAACATATTCTGTGAGCTCTTAAGAGCAGAAGACTCTTAATTACACTCTAGCACTTATACAGAGTTAACATCAATATTATGTTGCTTACGTTGGAAGAATATATGTCATTCTTAAAACTTTGTTTCTCATTGAAATGTAAACTTCCATTTTGAGAGACTTAGTTTTTTGGGCTAGTAATGCATCAAAACTACTCTAAGCATTTGAGACTCATAGTGACTTGCGCAGGATTGTATAATGGTGTTCAGTATCCTGACAATTATATTTCCATCTGTATATGATCAACTTTGCATCTTCTCACTTGAAAAGAATATTACTTGATTGGTTCAGTAGCCACGACAAATTTATTGACAATCCATAATCTTCACATTTTAACTACAATATCATGTATAAATCAGCTATTTCTTGATTCATGGGTTTCTATTCCAATAATTTGAACACCTTTATTTCCTTGTTTCTTCTTACGGGTAACCCTGTTGAAGTATACTGAAGAAAAATAAAGTTTGTGTTTGCATATAGATCGTATATATAAACGGAATTTATTATTGTGTCTTTTTTATCCTTGGGCAAAACAATTTCGGCAATGAACTTTCATTTATTAAATCACAGGCACCAGCTGAAAGGTCCTTACAAAAATAATGAATAAAGGTATAAAACTAGCATAAGAAGATAATTTAATACATAAACAACCCTTTCAACCAGCAGTTTAGTTCTCAATCAACCTGACCACTTGATCCCTTCTTACCAGCCACATTTTGTGGAAGAGTGTCAGCCATGATCCTTGGAGTACTGAAACTAAAATCTGCTTCAGAAACATCCTTGTACTCCGGGTGCTCCCCCAAGAATGCAGCAACTTCAGTGGAGGCCCTGAGCTTCTTGCCATTTGGAGTCACATAATAGCAATCCATCTTCGAGTAATCCTTTCTCAAAACTAGCCCCCTCTGGAAACCAATGGGGGTTTTGGGGATATTTGGCTTGTCAATAACCCATATGCGCTCACCGCCATACTCAAGATCAGACGGATCATCGCAGGACACGTTGTGTTTCTTATTGCAAGTGAAGGGGTCCTCCGTGAATTTTCTTCTAATTTCTTCATACTCTTCTTGGGTTGGTATTACTCTCCATTTGCAGCATTCTTTGCATTGAGCAGCCCATGTATCGATTGTGTTCTTCAGAACAGGAGATCGCTGAAACAAAATCAGATAAGAGTTAGGTCAAGACAATTAGGCTACACGGAATCAAATCAAGTGCTTGAATATAAGTTTTTTCTCCCCGGGAAAAAGGATACAGACACTTTAATTGTAGAAAAAGGGGAAAAAAATATTTTCAAACAACCAAAAAAAAAAAAGAAAAAGAAAAAACACTTAAAACAGAAATCATACCGTCTCTATTCCTGCTCATTAGTTCAAGCAAGTATACATGCAAATGTTCAGATTGTACATAACATAAAATCTGGGTTTTTCTCCTGAAAAATTCGTTGCATCAATAGAAAATTGGCAAATAACGAAACCCCAATTATCAGAAACAAAATCCCACGAACCAGAAACGGGAAAAAGTGAGAGAAACAAATCAGCAGGATGCATACACAAAACGTTTCCCCGGATATCAATCACAACGAAATTAAGAACACACATAAATACCGCCGATTTTCTCCACGGCGCAACACATATATACCAAAATATTAGGTTAATTCAGTAAGACACAAAGATTTCTTTGCTACAACTTCAAACAATGTAACATAGAAAATCAAGAGAATACCTTCGAAATTCTCTTCGTCTTCTTCACTTGGGACTCCGGTGTGCAAAGAACCTCGGAAATTCGCTTTGTCCTCTGCGTTTTGTCCTCCGTTGTGCAAGGTTTTTCTTCCTCCGTGGGCGAATCCATGTTTTCACCCGTATTACCCTTTTACTGCTGTAGAAGCGAGCAGTGGTTTTTATATGCTGGTAATTCTTTCTTCTTTGAGGCTCAAATTATAATTTTATTGCAATTATGGTCCCTGGTAATTTTAGACATTACAAAATTAGTCTAATATAGATTTGTATTATGACATGGTCCACCCTAATTCTGATGTGGACTATGAATTCCAATTAACCTCAAATTTTTGTACTTGAAAACTAATTATCAAATAATGCAAATCATAGGTAATCTTAGTTAATTGCTTTCCAAAAAGAAGGAAATTATGATAACGTGTAATTCTGTAAAATTTTTTGAATTGAAATTTCTATTTTAAATCATGTTGCATCTTCTATCTTATTTAAGATATAGATGTCACGTGTATAAAGATAACATCATATATTTTATTTAATAAAAAATTTATATATATGACGTGTACATGTTAAGGGTCGAAGGGTTGGCGTCAAAAAAATAATGCTTCATCTCGGTGCTGAGAGCGAGTAAATACGAAAGGCTATTGTCAGGAAAACTTTAAGCACCTCTTTCAGAATTAGTATTAACTTGACCATAAAAGACTATCGCTAAGAAAATACTCAGACAACTCATTCTTTAGGTTAGACAACATTATAATTTTAAGACTATTAGTGGAAATAAGCGTTACAAGTTGACAATTAGAGTGAGGAGTTACAACTTTAGTGTAATAGGAATGTTTGTTTGCAGCATGTGCTGTTGTTAACTCTTTCTATGTGAATTGTTATCATATTGAAAAATAATTGGATAGGAAGAAGACTAGATCTAAACGTTGCAAAAAGGTCGATATGTCCGAGTGGTTAAGGAGACAGACTTGAAATCTGTTGGGCTTCGCCCGCGCAGGTTCGAACCCTGCTGTCGACGATCCGTTTTGCCGTTGGTTCCCTTTTTCTTCTTGATCCTATTCCTGAATGAGTTATGCAATTATATTATTCATTTATTGCAAATTAATACTGTTCAAGCTACCAACGGCAATGATTCTTGACCCTTTATTTTTATTTTTTAATAGTTAAAATGATCAATAAATATCAGATAAATAAAATTTAAACGACATCTATTATGTAGTAGAACAATATTTCATATATATAGTGAGGTTTGAACCCATAACTTTTATGATTTCGTTAGTTGAGGTAGACCTCATTCGCAATGATCCTTAACTTGAGTGATGAGTTAAGGGCTTTTTATTTACTTGAAATTTGTTGATTGATTTAGAAATATTGTGCATTGAATATTACAATAATAATATATTGATAGTTTTATAATTATGGATATATAATATATATATATATATATAGAAGCTAACATTAATTGTTGTTGATGAATGAATGATATAGATGTGCATAGTAGTAACAGCAGAGCAGTCCGAAATAAATTGGAAGCTGAAATTGATTACAATTAAAAGTTGGTTGTTTACTTCACAATTGTGGTCCAGTCCACATATGTGGATCCATCCATCACTATACATCAACTCCCTCAATTTGTATTTAATCTCCCAATTCCCACTCAATTAATCACCTATTAATTACCATTTAATTTGTTTATGCAAATTTAATCAACCAAGCCCCACTCAATGTATACCCCACTGCTTTCTAGATTTTATATCTACTTAATTAATTAGAATAGATCGTCAGTCATGCCTTTCTCGATTAATAAGATTGAAATATCATAATCAAAAAATTATAAATTTGAATTTGATGGATGTAATAGCATACATACGTCTACTTCTATAGTAGTTTCTGATCTCTTTGTCTTGTTTTTGTTCGAATGCATTTGTATAAAATAAAATAAGAAAATGAAATAAAGGGTGTATTTTATCATAATGGCCTACCCAGAAACAATTGGTGTAGTTGGGACAACCTGGTAAGAAACATTTTGGTTAAGGTTGAGCTGGCAATTTGAGACCAACACCCTCTCCCTCTCTCTGTTAATCAACACTAGGACCATTGTCATCAACTCCATAACTACACTTTTACTATTTACACACATACTCATAATTAAATACATACATATATATATATATATAAATATAATATCATATATAGATATATACTCTCTCACACACACAACACACAAAGAGAAAGGTGTTGTGTATGATGAGAGAGAAGGCATGGGGAATTAAGAAGAAAAAAAAAGGCATGAGGGGCAATCATTTAGTTGAAGAGTAGGTAGAAATATATGTAGGGGGGGTATGGAGACAGAGAATCTGAGTAATGGTGGTGAATTCATTAAGCTGACAGCGAGATGCATTGTGGCTGCATATATGATATTCCATAGCCCTAATGGGAATCCCCTTCCCCCACAACCATACAAATCATGAAAACCTCCCTTTTCTCTCTCTCTCTCTCTCTCTCTATATATATATATATATATATAATTTATTTCAAGTTCTGTAGGGCTTAAACCCTTCTTCCATTTGGCATCTTCCCTACACACCCTGCCACCCTAATATATATTCCACCCACACACTCTTTAAAAAAAAAAAAAACCCAAAAAAAAGAAATGAGGGCTAATCATATCTATATGTATATTAATATTTAGGAATAATCATATTTACACCCCTTAGTCTATGATTTTTTTATATAAACCATCCTTATCTTTTAGTTTATTACACATACATCCATCAAATATCAATATCACTTACACAAATCACCCTTTCTTTTTTGAAAATTTACAAACACATCTCTTAAAAAGGTTAGCATCATTACACAAACTACCCCTATTCTTTTGTTGTCAAAGGTAGTTTCTATAATTATGCAAAAATAGGGATGGTTTGTGTAAACAGACCAAAAGTCAGGAATATAAATGTAATTATCCCTAATATTTATTAACAGCTATTCTTTTAAACGTGAGAAAATATAGTTACTAGCTGAAAATGAATTGTTTTGATTCATGGTGTTTACGAAAATACAATCATTTTAAATTGATCATTGTGTGACATGATCAATGCTTTAGAGAGAACAGAATTAACTGAAAATCATTCATTTCGACCCAAAAGTGTGGCGCTTTATGGATCAAACGCAGTCACCTCATATTGATCGTCTTTTTAACAGTTTTATGTTGTCAAGTATGCAAGGAAAGAGACAGTCGCAACTAAGAATTATATCGTTTGGTCTAACAATAATGGCTTGGTCATAATATAGTTTAATTTTTTCAGTTAATTAGAGTAAATTACAAACTATGATTGATTATTAGAATAGCAATGAAATGGATATGTCTTTGGTCTGATCCCACAGCTGTACAGTATGGTCTGATTAGCAATTTAAGTTGACATAGACAGAAAATAGATGCATGGTTTGTTGTGCTTCTGTTGCTTGTTGCTGCATGCATGCTTCTTCTTCAATGCCTCAATCCCTCTTTTCAATTTATTTATTGTAATGGCATGCAAAAATATGTGGTCCTGCTCTTGCCCAATCTCATTAATCATCACTATCTATATTCTATTATTGTGTCCCCAAATAGGGCGGGGGATCAGATGAGTGTTAATCGAACCAACGTTGTATTTGTTGAGAGATCTTTAATTAAAATTTTTTGATGTTTAAATGAAGAATAATTTTTTAATAAATGATGTACTCTGAGCCCAAATGGCTCTAGATTATTTATACGGGTTCATGTGTTGAGAATTTATGCTTTCCAAGTATGGAATAATATTCGATAGTGGTGAGTGTGATCCGATCTGAATAAAAAACGCTAAAATATTTCATCATGTTTGAACATTTGAAATTTTATGCGGGTATTTTTTATTTTTTATTTTTCATAGTCTTCTTACAAGACCCATCATGAAAATTTATAGATTTTTATTTATATCATAATTGGAAGGTCTAATTAGGTAGTGGGCCCATTAAGATTGTATTGAATAATAGGCATATTTCAGTAGATTGGAACTTCTGATGCCGTCTGAGATTTTCTCATCCCATGGGCCGGCAGGCACAGGATCTACATTGCAACCAAACAAACTAAATTTTCTTTTCAGTGCCTTATTATTATTATTATTATTATTATACTTACACACACTCACACATATATTGGCATTTCAAATCAATAATAGATTTTATACACATAATATATATCCGTTAAATAAATTAAAAAAGATGCAGCAAAATTTGAAATAAAAACTTTAGTATGACGTTTTAAAAAAAAGATTCAATCTAACCTTTTTACAGAACGATTGATGTTAGATGGTGAGTAGGTGCACTTTCACCTAAATAATTAATAGTCGATTTTGAATTATTTATTGAGTGGACTTGAATTTTTATCAGAATATGGAAATTAACTTAAAAATTAGGGCACGTTAAGTTTGTTAGTGGACCCGGTATTAAACTGTTCCTCCAAATTGCAAAATAGAGATTTGAAGTTAACTGAAATGAAATTAATGATTAATGTAGCTAGATATCGATTTGGATTTATGTAACATATTCATGATCATGTGGTACTGATAAAGACGGACAATGTCTTGTTTCTACATTATTTTTCATGAATGTACATATAAAAGTGTCGATGATTGTGATTTTCATCTCGTCCCAATGAGAAAAAATGAGATGTGATGAGTTTAGTCAGAATTAGGACCATGGTTCTTATTAACTCATCATATTTTTCAATATATTTTTTTATGCCAATTTAAAAAAAATTAAAAAAATAAATAATCAACATACTATCTTAAAAAAATTAAAACGAAATACGGATTTAAACCGGCTGGAGTGGTCTCGGGTGCTAACTACCCAAAATGTCGAAACTTGAAAAATAAAGAAAATAAAATAAAGAAAAAGGGTGCATGGGAGTTCAGTCCGCCGTGTTTTGGGTGACGTGGCGTCCCATGCATTGCATGATGAAGTTTTCTTAAGGCTGTGTTTGTCTGTCAAAGCCCAGCTTGTCACCCCCATTAATTAATTAAACGTAGAAAGTACTTGTGATTGACAACAGATGGGATAGTAAGTTTTATAATATTAGGGAGCAGTTAGGCCTACCTGTTTTTCGATAATCCAAATTTCTGTACTGTCCAAACGCGTACTTACTCGCCTTCTCATCCTCTTGGAGCAGTTGGGTGGTCTCTTGATATGGGTCAAATTTCAATAATTTTGTCTTTTCTTGATCTATATTTTAATTCATTTCGAAATTATTAAATATTCAATTAACAAAAATGGTTAGTTGGGAATTGTTTGGTTTGCATTATATAGATTGTCTGGAGACTTTGCTTGATTTGGATTCTACAAGCACAATAATATGTGCCAAACGCGTCAGTAAATAAATTATGGATTATTATTTTTATTTATTAGTAGTATTTTGAATATTATGGCTCATAGCAAAATTCACCCAATTTACTGATATTAACAAAAAAAATTGAATGAAAATTAATATTTATCCCCAATTAACTTATTGCAGGTCAATTTTTTTTTAATTTATACATATATTTACACGTTAATGCATGTGGGAATGTGCATTTTCACCTCTATAAGAATAATTTGATCATAAAAAAAATTATTGGACCAATAATATCAACAAGTTCTATGAATTGCGACTAATTGAAAGATCCACTTATAGAATAAAAACAAATATCTAATTGTAGGGGATCTACTTATAGAACGAAAATAAATATCTAATTCTAAGGGATCTACTTATAGAACAAAAGAAAATATCATGAAAATTAGATGTAATTTTTCAAACCACATGATAGTGTAATTAGCCCTAAATACTTTTTTTTTTAGATATATAGTATATTTAACATAATTTTTGTATATGTATTATATATATACAACGTATGCGAGATGTAATACCATTTTATAATAGAAAACTCGGACGGTTATATTATGATAAAAAAAAAATAGCGATAATAAGTAGATTAATATTTGTAGAAATAAAATAGAGCGGAAGTCTTTTTGCATGTCAAACTGCACTCTCTTTATTACAGTACTAATTCTCATCAATTTAATTAAAGGAGTGAAGAAGCCAAAGATTGAGCTGCCCAAAAGTCACCATCCATCCCACTTCATTCAGCACTCCAGCCTCAAGCAATCTCAGCTCCATCCAAACACTCTCCAGACTCTCTCTCTCTCTCTCTCTCTCACACACACACACACACAACTATCACTGCATTTACATTTCCCCAATAATCATTCGTGTTTCATGCTAGAAATGGGGTTGGTAGCATAACAGAACTTCAACTCTACTCAAGTGATTGAGAAGCACCAAATTTTCTTGCACAGTAATGCTCAAACTGTTCAACAAAAAGCTCAGGCGCCTCTGCTCAAGACTGGGATGGCCGGGTCGCCGCCGCTCTCGCCCCAAGATCGTCGTTAAGAAGTTTGGAAAATCCAGCTCAAGAACTCGCGCCGATCAAAAGGAATCACTGAACAGCATCTCTTCTGCAGTCATTCATCCCAGTATTGAATTGGGAGGCTTAAAACCGATAAGGGTCGCAACATTTAATGCTGCCCTCTTCTCCATGGCACCAGCGGTCCCTAATTCAGGCAAATCATCAAACAGTTTGGACTTTGGAGAAGTCCAAGAGTTCTCAAGGAAAAATCTTGGGTTTGATCACAGTACCAGAGGGGCAAAATCCATGAACGATCGCCCCAAGAGCATACTGAAGCAGTCTCCGCTACATCCCATGAGTGCGCAAGACAATCTCTCCCGGCAGCAAAAGTTTGCGAAATCAAGATTAAGGGTCTCGATAAATTTGCCCGACAACGAGATATCGTTGAAGAGAAGTGGGCAGTTGAGTTTCGACAAGCTGGAGGATTCATCAGGAGGGAGCAGCATAAGCAAGATTCTTAAAGGGAAGACTCCGTTGAGGTCAAACAGCATGTTCACAAGCACGACAAACTATGGCGATATTGGGAGTACCAGAACAGTTGTTGAAGTCTTGAGAGAGCTGAAAGCGGATGTGTTGGCTTTGCAGGATGTGAAGGCAGAGGAGGAGAAGAACATGAAGCCTTTGTCTGATTTGGCTGCTGCTCTGGGGATGAACTATGTTTTTGCAGAGAGTTGGGCTCCTGAGTATGGGAATGCAATTTTGTCCAAGTGGCCGATTAAGAGGTGGAAGGCTCAGAAAATCTTTGATGACACAGATTTCAGGTTCTTGATGAATTCCCTTATGCTTCTAATTTAGTTTCTTTCCAAGATTTTTTATAACACAAATGTTTTTCACATAACTTTGACTGGGAATTCACTGAACACACCTGAGTATTAA
Organism: Sesamum indicum; assembly: GCF_026168435.1. Taxonomy (NCBI): domain Eukaryota; kingdom Viridiplantae; phylum Streptophyta; class Magnoliopsida; order Lamiales; family Pedaliaceae; genus Sesamum; species Sesamum indicum. Next base: position 26,680,407 of record NC_142662.1, read on the forward strand.
CTACTGTCTGTTTGTCTACCTGTTCTGTTCTTTCAAGTTGATAATTTTGATGTTTTCTGGACATTAATTGGTGATTTCACACACAGAGACATACATAAATTTTGAAAAAAGAAGGGAAGAAGAAAGGAAAAAGGAAACTAGCAGCAATAAAGATTAGCTGTAGAGATAAAATACTAGTTTTTATTGCTTTCCACTACCTGCTACAGCTAGCTGGTTCTCAGAAAGAAAGAATCTTGCATGCGTGCTTTTGTAGGGGCAAAAGGAAGATGAGCAATTTGATGAAAAATCTGAATTTCCATGTTAGCTCTTGAAATAGTAAATGTGGAGGTTTCCTTTCAGCAGCGTAGGCAAATGAGTACACCAAAAATTTAATGATCAAATGACAGAACACCTACCAAAAAGTACACCATAAAGTCTTAGAAATTATAATATGATATGATACGTAGGTATTGGCATTGAATGCAGGAATGTATTGAAAGCCACCATTGATGTCCCTCAAGCAGGAGAAATCAACTTCTTCTGTACTCTTCTTGATCATCTAGACGAGAACTGGAGGATGAAGCAGATCAATGCCATTATCCAGTCAACCGGTGTGCCACACATTTTAGCCGGTGGCCTAAATTCCCTTGACGAAACTGATTACTCCCAAGAAAGATGGACAGATATCGTAAAGGTGAATCTATTGTTTTCTATTGAGTTCTTGATGATTTCTGCTACATGAACCATAAGCCAAAATGTCTCAAATCCTTCTGATCTTATGTTGCAGTATTATGAAGAGATGGGAAAACCGACGCCCAAGGTTGAGGTGATGAAGTATCTAAAGAGTAAAGAGTACACAGATGCCAAGGATTTCGCAGGAGAATGCGAGTCTGTTGTAATGATAGCCAAAGGACAGAGTAGGATTAAACCTTACCCCCCCCCCCCCCAAAATGGATATTATAAATTTCTGAGCTATATATGTTCCTTCAGCTGTGTCTTAAAAGTTATAAAATCGTGCAGGTGTACAAGGAACGTGCAAATACGGGACTCGAGTAGATTACATATTATCATCAGCAGATGCACCTTATAAGTTTGTTCCAGGATCCTACTCGGTGCTTTCTTCAAAAGGAACTTCCGATCATCACATAGTGAAAGTTGACGTGATCAAAGTAGGTAGTGGCCCTCAAGAATGTGTGAGTAGGAAGTCAAGGCAGCAAAGAACGAGAACGGTGAAGATCACACATTCTTCCTCTCCATCAAAGGGTATTTGGAAGATACATTCTTGAGGGGCTGTATAAATTGGTAAATTTATATTTGCTTTTTTTTTTTTTCTTTTTATCTTTGGGCTATTTGCTGAGTTGATTTGGTGATTGAGAGAGAGAGAGAGAGAGAGAGAGAGGAGAAGTGGTGGAAAGATTTTAGGGCTGGTTCCTTCTTGTTCTCCATTTTAATATATTGTTTTTCTTACACTGATCTAGATGGAAAAAGGTGATTAAAGAGACAATGTAACCATGGTTGTATGGATTGATTTGTAGACAAGTTCTTCAGGAGAAGTGGTGTTGTCTTCATCTTCCTCTTTACTGTGTGTGGCTTTTCTGGATATTAGTTGATATGCAGTGAATTGCACTATATAATATGCTTTGGTCTGTATTTTCAAGAATGCTGCCATATTTTCCTTCAAAAGGTTGAGTTGAATAATTTGACCCATCTATTTCCAAGTGGGTTGAGCTGTTGAAAAGGAATAGTGATCGGTAACAGGCTTTGAGGATAAATCAGGCCATCATAATCAAAAGCAAACAACTTACAACGATGTATTAGGCAGCTTTTCCAACCCAATAATGAAAATAAATGGTCTTTGGAGTTTGGATGTACGTATTTGGGCTCCTCAACTTTGAATTCAGGGTCCAAGTTGAAGTCCAGCTTTTCTAAGTGGGCTGTCTTGAAATACACGCCCAATGGGCTTAATTTGAGAAGCCCTATACTCAAAATAAGTCCAACCATTTCTTTCTTATTTCCGAAGAGTGGTCAGATTCCGACACTGATCAAACGAAAATATTTCCGTTGTCTTCGGCGTGACATTCACCGGGAAATCGCGCCACCTTGAGAAAACGAGAAGCGGTTTAAAGAATACTCCGGCCAAAAGATGACGGACGATCAGGTCATCGATATGCTCGAGGATACTTTCCTGGACGCCACGAGGTGCCAGCTCGAGACGCTGAGCACCATCCTCGAGCGTAACGGCGGCGTCAGTTATCTCCAGCCGTACCTCCGTGGCTACAGTGCACCTTTGGACGCCGCCACCTTCCGCAGCGTCGTCCCACTCTCATGCTATGATGACTACGCCAATCACATAAGCAAGCTCGCTGATGGCGTTTTAGAAGACGATCATGGTCAACCCCGGCTCTCCGTTGACCCGCTCCTCTGTTTCTTCTACAGGTAATATGCTCATTTCCACTTTCCTCTTTTCTGTATTCAGTTTATATACGAACCAAACTTTGATGCTTGTTAGATTGCATCGGAAAAGGAGTGTAGGTTTTACAGTTTTCAACGAAAGTTACATACCGATTTGGTGAAGGTGATGTTGAATGGTGAAGAAATAGTGATACAGTTAATATTTTCTGGAATTGATCCTCCGGCAATTTTTCATTGAGGAGTATTGTAAAATGTAAATTCTACAAGACTTATTTAAATCCTCTGAGTTCTTCCTTTCAAGTATGGAAGGCCTTATTCAGTTGTTTTTTTTTTTTTTTTTTTTTTTCGCTTTTCTGATCTTTTTCTGGAAGGGAATCTAAGAATTGGGTGTTGCATTACAGTTCAGGGACAAGTTCCATGAAGCCAAAACTAATTCCTTGTTTCGATTCAAAGCCTGGAAGAGCAGTCTCTTCTTTAGCTCATCAGGGCAGTGCTGCAATTCTTAAAAGGTACAAATCATGTCTTTTCAGTTTTCTTTCATAATGATTTTGCTAAAATTGCCTGCCTCATGGTAGAGTTTGTATTCTAAACCTGTGTGTAGGTCCTTCCCACCCAGATCATCAGCAAATAAGGTTTTGGGATTCTTGTATGCAGGTAATGTAACACACACAAAAGGAGGATTCATGGCAATGGCTGCCACTGCATTCCCTTTGTACAGCAACAATCCAAACGCATCGAGGTTCCTGTCCGGTTATGTCAGCCCGAAAGAGGTTTTTCTAGGCACAGATGTTAAACAGCAAATGTACTGTCACCTTCTTTGTGGACTTAGACATTTCGATTTAATAGATGGTATTAGAGCACCATATGCTGCTGGCTTGATCAAAGCTTTTGTCCTTCTTGAAACACATTGGAAGAAGCTGTCTGAGGATCTGGAAAATGGGCTACCAAGTTCAGAAGTTAGTGATCCTGCAATGAGGCAGTCTGTTATTGAGATTCTCGGAGGGCCTCGACCAGATTTGTCTGAGAGAGTTCGACTAATTTGTGAAGAAACATCATGGGGAGGGATACTGGGTAAGCTATGGCCTAATGCCCGCTATGTCAAGTCTGTCACCTCAGGAAGCATGGTTCAGTACTATCCAAAGCTCAAACACTATGCAGGGAAGATATCGATATTAGGTTCGGACTACTTTGCATCAGAGTGCTGTGTTGCTATCAACTTGGATATAGTACAGCCGCCGGAGCGCACCAGCTATGTGATCCTCCCAACTGCAGCTTATTTTGAGTTTCTTCCATATGATGTCGAGAGATCTTGTGTGAAAGATGAACAAACTGTTGAGCTCTCTGGTTTAGAGGTGGGGAAGTTGTATGAGTTGGTCGTGACGACTTTTAGAGGACTGTATCGTCTCCGTTTGGGTGATATTGTGAAAGTTGTCGGTTTCCATCACACGTCCCCACAAATCGAATTTGTCATGAGGGCTCCAAAAAATTCTGCCGAAATAATTACTGAAAAGGATCTGTTGTCTTCCATGGGAAGTTTTCAGCTTCTGCTGAGAGACGAGTTGGCTGCAGAAGTTTTGGAATTTTCAAGCTTCATGGACTTGGAATCAGAACAGAAGAAGTTGAAGATTTTCATTGAAGTGAAAGACGAGTCCACTCTATTGCAGAATGACAAATTTACAAAATCAATTGATGCTCTAAGAAAGTGTTGCTCAGTTCTTGAGGATGGTTTGGGCGTCATATATCAGGTTATGAAGGCAAGAGGAGAAGTTGGCCCTTTGTCAGTGTCGATCGTAAAGCCTGGTACTTTTGATGGGTTGCTTGATGAAGCCATAAAGAATGGGGCACCAGCAAGCCAATACAAACCTCCCAAGATTGTTAGAAACTGTAAACTTGTCGATTACTTGGAATCGTCTGCTGTTCTCTCTTTGTAACTTCAGTCATCCCATGTTTAACATATTTATGATTCCGAGAATAACATGATTATTATAGTGAAAAAGTTGATGACTTGTTCTTTAAAATAGTGAAATACATTGACCATCCCCAGCCAACCATGAGTACTTTGTATCCTAATTCATCAATAATGAAATTGCCAGTGCTTACAGAGTACCTTATGCGTCCAGGTACAGTCACATAATCAATGCATGCTTTGCAACTAATTCTGACAGCAACAAGGTGTACCTTTCAAAGCATGCATCTCTCACAATGTTGAATGGTTGCAGAAAGAATCTAATGAAAAGATGTCTGCCAAGAGATGCTCCTCAAGCTTTTCATGAAGTGTTAATTGCTGCCTGTATCTGTTCCAGGGTCCTTCCTTTGGTTTCAGGTACCACCTTAATCACAAAAAGAATGGCAAGAGCATTGACTGCAGCATAAAGAATGAAGGTTCCTGCAACCACATTTCAGACAGTAGATTAGAGCCATTATATTTCCTTGTCATCATTACAATTGTCATTATCCTTAAGACCATAACTATTTTGTTGCTTGCATGCAAAGGTGAAGACATTGAAGTTTAGCACCTTCAGATAGAAATGTTGATTCAAAAGTAGTTGTTTACCATAGGAGCTCCAGCTCATGAGAAAATTGAAAGTGTAAGAACAAGCCCATGCTCCAAACCAATTCACCAACGTTGCAAAGCTTCCGGCAACTCCTTTAATGTTTATCGGAAATATCTGCAGTAAAGATAATTCTTAGCCTGAAATCTGGATCTTTCATCAGAATCTATATAATAGGTTCGGGAAGAGTTATCATACCTCAGACATCACAACCCATGGAACTGCTCCCATTCCAGCTGAGAAAGCCCCTATATAAACCTAGGTTGCAGAATACAGCTTATTGGATGAAGGGTTCTTTCCAAATATGTTTTCTAATTATTCCTTTCGTTTTGGGAAGGATGTATTTGTGAGATTGATATTGATAGCCAATTTAACTTTAAGAACTCACCAATATGCCAGTCACAGCAAGTGCAGGAACTGCAGCCAGTGCAAGTCCATGTTCCTGTCCGGAGTATTTTCCTCACTCAGTCACATTGTGTAGACAGGAAAAACAGAAGAAATACTGAAATATTTACTACCTTCAGATAGAATGAACTCGCTGTCAGCAGACAACCTAGGACCAGTCCTGCTCCAGAAATCTAGAGGAAAAGACCACATTTTCTTAAATTGTTGATAATGCAAAACAGAGTTCGCTATACTCCTATGAATCGTGGCAGCTATACTGAAATTTACCACTAGAAGTGGTTTTCTTCCAGCTCTGTCGATTAAAGTAGCACCTAGTGCAGTGATTATGACCTGATGGAGAGAAAATATATGCACTTGATTAAAATCCATGCCCCACTTTCCCTTGAAATTGTTTCGATATCCCCAACGTGAAACTAGTAGCTACCTGAAGAATCGCATAGATTATAGTTCCAATATCGGCTGGGAATCCTGTGATATTACAAATGAGAGATAGCAAATGATCTCAATATGAAGCTCAACCCCAGAATTAATATTTTCTAGTGTTTAGTTTTAAAGAAAATCATCGCTCGTGGTTTCTTACCTGAGGACTCGAAGATACTGCTGGTGTAGAAACAAACTCCATTTATTCCTCCAAATTGTTGACAGACCATGAGCCCAACTCCTATCTGTGTGACAGATTGATTGGTTTTATAGTTAAGCTAGAGCTTAGACTTAGGCTGTCAATATTAGGAGAAGAACTGCTAGATGAAGAACAAAGTCTCATACCGTAACTGACCGCAGATATCGCCTTTGAAACAAATCAAGCAGTCTGGCTTTCGGCAGCCTCTCGAGAGTTTCTATATAATCCTGTCAAGCAAATAAATGCCATCTGTGAATCCTATGGGATGTCAATGAAGAGGACATTCACGAGTTTTAAGAGTATGGATACTTGAATTTCAGCTGCCTCAGCGGATATATCAGCATTCTTTCCACGAAGTCTCCCCAGTGAAGCTTCAAACTCTTTTTGGTTTCCTTTTTTTGCCTGAATATTTTACTTGCAAGTAAGCTTTTCTGCAATCTTTCAATAATAATGTCCAAGTAGTTATTCTTGCACTGGGATTCTTACCAGCCATCTTGGAGACTCCGGAATGATAACGAGACCGAAAAGCAGAACAGCACAAGGGACTATGCCTGGACCAGGTTAGAAGTGAGTCTCTTGGTGAATATCTAGTATCTTTATTTGGAAAAATTGTCTCTTTTTCTTTTACTTCGCATGGAAAATATAACTAGGATTTGTTGCACAACATACCTACTAATGCTAAAGCCCTCCATGTTAAAAATGTGCCTATGATGAAGGATACTGATACTCCAGTACAAATCATAAGCTACAGTGTCAGGAGGAGCTAGTAAGTTTCATCTATTAGCTGTCGCGCCAACAGTCATCGGCTGATAGTGACCGCTCACGGCCTGTAATATTGTATAGTATTTGCTAACCTCTTATGTCAAGAAAGGTGAATTTTCTTAGGATTTACCTGGTTTACAGTTGTCAAAGCTCCTCGTAAATCCTTGGGAGCAATTTCAGCTATGAATACTGGAACCTATCAACCAAGAAAGAAGGACATGTAACCTCTATCTCTAGTAAGATTATATGCCTATTGGCAGGTCAGCAGATTTACCACATAAGAGAACACTCCCATCCCATATCCAGTTGCTAATCTTCCAATGTCCAGAAGCAGAGCCCCCTGTGCAATTATAAGACATGCTAAATTAAGTTCTTCCTTGATGTTTCTAGTCAAATACTAGATATGGTAGATTTAGCCATGGATACCTGGGCAAAGTAAATTGATAGCCATCCTGCTGTACAAAATGCACTTGATACTATCATTGCCTGCTTGCATTCAGATTCAATAGCTCTAACTATTATCAAGTAGTTCAATATCCTAGATAATGTAGTAATATGCACTTTTAAGAATCCCAAAAAGTTTACCCCTTTCCGGCCAATGTAGTCTGCGATTTTACCGCTAGTGATTGCACCAATCATTGCTCCAAAAGTCAGTATGGAGCCAAACAACGAGTACTGCAAAGAAAAGTCATAGAAGAGTTCAAAAAACAGGCTTAGGATTGAATCTTGGAGCAGTATGTATCTATGAGTAGTTCTCAATCAATAGTGAAAACATCCAGCTAATAATAAATGCTCTTCATTCAGATAAATTAGATGAGATGGTACAGAATTGTGAAAACAATTCTGGCAACCAATGACTACTACATATAGACTATACTGTGTTTTCAACCAACCTCTGCGAGGGATAACTTTACATCTTCTCTGATGGCAGCCTGTGTAGGTGATGAATAACCTGCCTGCAAAGTGGGAAAAGGGAATTATCACAAAGCTGCTAAAAATTCCAATGAGCGAACAAGTTTTGTAAGGAACTTATCACATACGCAGCATCCGAATGCATAAGAACCACAGACTGCAATAAATGTGGTGAGATACACCATACATCTCTCCTCTTTGCTGCTTGTCTTCAAGGGCTTCTCTTCATCACCATTTCCGGCTATCTCCACTCGTGAAAGAAGTGGAGCTCTTATCTCTTCCTGCACACAGCTTTCACCATTGTCTGTGTCTTCGTTGTTAGCCATGCCTGTCTTCTGCTATTCTTCACTTGCCAAAGTGGATACTTCAGGAAAAAGAACAAAGCATGTGATTAAGGGAATGAATAGGACTAAACAACAAAGTTTGTGGGTGGCGGCTTAAGTTCTAGGTGATAATTTATAGTATATAAGATGAGATGCAATCATTTTTATATTTCTTGACAGATCTGCCCTCAGCAACAAGGCATTCAACCTCATCATCTTGAGGTGAAGTTCAAGATTATAACAAAATAAGGTGACATGATTTATCGGACCAAGTAGATACGTGTGGAACAGAAGCAACCCTTTGGAGAAAGTCCTTTGTCCAAGGAAAGAAAACTCTCCAAGAAGTCTAGAACTAGTTAAAATGTTTATATTTGTCCAACATTAGAAATAACACTTTTGCATTTCTTTACATATAGAGATAGGAAGGATCAAAGAGGATATTTATGAAAATCTATCATATTATTGTTATCCTCTTTTCATGCTACTGAAAGATGTATGCTGGATAATGATTGCCAGACAATCTTTATCCTATCTTCTAATTCTTTGTGGGAGTATTGAATGTTATACAACTGCTTAAAATTGACTTCCTTGGCATATAACATTGAGCAGCCAAATAAAGTCAAGAACTACTCTTTAAGTCTTTGTTTCCAACTCGAACACTGATTCATCTATATTAGATGTGAAGCCCACCCCACCCCACACACGCATACACCAGTTTGAGCAGCAATACAAGTAATAGATTGGTGATAGTTTTGTGAAACGTCGACCGGCAGAGACAACAGTGATGGTCCCTTATTACAAATTTTCCAAAAGACTAGATTTCATTTGGGTGATGCTGATGCCTAACTCCAGTTGCCCCTCACTCAAAATGAATGGCTGGAACTCTGTACCCAATCAAGCTGAGCTAGCAAGAGTCATATTTTTATTAATAGGTACACTGTTTACATGTGATGGGTACATTAGTTAAAACCCACAACAGCCAAGAAAGGATAGAAGATAAGTCCTCAACAACAATTGAAAACTCAAGGGCCTTGTTTTTTTCTTCTAAGGCATCTTAAAAATGCAGACAAGCATATCCCCTTTTATTACATATAGCTTCACAGTCAAGAATCTTGAGATGTAAGAGTCTGTACATGATGTTAAGTTAGCAAAAAACGTTACATAGAACAATTACAAAGTTGGATGTGATGTGCAAATTGGCAAAATATCTCCACCTACCAAAGTTTAAGTTCCTCACCTATCACTTTTTGGTTGATTCAAGACTTCTGGCTCAGTACTTCTGAAAAGGAAAAAAAGAGGAGGAGACATGAAAACTTTATATACAACCTTTGCTTGTGGTTCTTCAGAATTTCCTCAAATGAGAGCACAAAAAGGGATCTGTGCTGCCTTCTTGCCTAATTTCTGCTACATAAATTTACTGGTCAGGAAGGTTGTAGCATGTATTTACCATGACCAGTGAATTAATAAGAGAAAAATTATAATTTTAGTAATGTAATTTAGGGTTTGTGGTATTTTTAGTTCTTTATAAATTGATTTTGCACAATTTAGTTTTATAACTCTAAATGTTTGGCAATTTCAGTTATTTTTTCAATCAATTTGAACAAAAAACTATATGTGGCTTGACCCAATTAAATTATAATTTTAATATTGTAAATCAATTCGTACAAGATAAAAAATGTCAACTCCCCTAAGTTACAGGAATAACGTTCTGGGATCAAAATTGCAATTTTATTGGGCTATGTGCAAGTCATGTGCAATTTTTCAGCCAAATTGGCCGAAAAAGGATGAAAATAGTCAAAATTTTAAAATTACAAGACTAAATTACAAAAATTAATTCGTGCATGGTCAAAAATACCATCCCATAAATTACATTTATTTTATTATTTTTTTATTGAATCTCTATATAAAATTGCACCTTTTAATAATTAAAAAATATTAAATTATTTGAATATATAAATAAAATTAGTTAATAGATTATAAGTTTAAATTAAAAAATTATCACACTTCTATAAATTATTTGAAATTATTTTAAATTAAAAGATTTTTATAACTAAGTTTTACTAAAATAGAAATTAAAAATAATTTATGTATTTTATATAAATCTAATTAAAATTAATAAAATAAAATTAATTTATTTATTAAAAAGATATTTTAATTATAGGTGGGTTAGGGTGGGCATGGCGGTGTAGTTGGGGAAGAAGGGATATTTTTTATAAAATAAATAATTTAATAATTTAAAATATCTTTTTAATAAATAAGTTATTTATTTATTAATTCTAATATAATTTATATAAAATACATAAGTTTTTAATTTTAATTTGAGTAAAGTTTAGTTATAAATAAAAATAAAGGACAAAAAATCTTTTAATTTTAGTAATTTTACTAAGGGATAATTTAATATTTTAATTACTAAAAGGTACAATTTTATATAGAGATTTAACAAAAAAAATTAATATAATAATTTATATTTAAATTAAAAATTAGCATAAATAATAAAAAAGTATATGGGCTTAAAAAGAATCACTTTGATACCCTTTCTACTTTTTAATAATTACAAAAACACCCCTAAGGATATTTCTGTTATTAAAAAGCTATTTTAAACATTGACTTAGTAAATAGGAGTATTTTTCGATTTTAAAGGTTGACAGGAATGATTTCTATAATTTTTCAAAAAATAAAGGTGATTTATTTAAAAAGAGAATAGGTGAGTGGTGTAATTAACCCTAATTAAATAACTGTTTACATTATTTTTGTTGGTGCAGATTCTTTAAAGTTGTTGGTCTGTACAAGCAAGACATTCTGAGATGTTATGTACATAGGAATCCTAAGTGAAAACAGGAATCCAAATACGGTTAAATTCTAAACCGGACTGTACATTTATGAATCACATCAGTCACTTGGAATATTAAAGTGATTTTCAAGAAAAGAAGAGGGCAATTTAAGTTTAAAGAATTCAGCCCTTTTAGTCGTGCAATCACTGCAAGCTCATGTGCATCAAACACTAATAATTACTAGGATCAATTCTCTTGTACATTTATGAGATTTATTTCACACTCCACCCTTGGTTTTATGAGATTTTAAAAATGACCCCACGTTCCAATAAAAATGGCAAAATGAAAGCCAAAAGCATTGCAAATTTGGTTTCCTTCACCAACTGTCGTTAATTTTAAAATTCCGTAAAGCGAAGATCAAAGTGTGAGAGAGTAAATGTGTAATCTTGGGGTATATGGGGCATGAAATCAAAGTATTTTGAGATGGTGGGCTGAATGTATGAAGCAGTGAAGTGCATGTTGCTCTGGATTCAGTTCAACTGCCTCAACTGTGTTATTAAAGGAGCTCAGGAACTAGACCTGTGTTTCGTCTCAACACTTCATATGTGGATTACTGGAAATCCAAACGAGAAACATCAACTCACACTCGCCGGTGCAAACATCACATGCACATTAGAGGGATCATGCACTCTCAATATCACTTTGAATCTATATATCAGTTTACATAAGGGTATGAGTGATTCGAGTTCAATGAATCACACAACTAATATAAATCAACAAAAGAATGAGCCAACCATCACAGCTTGAGGAAAGCTAATTACGTTGCAGTAGGGACTTCTCACCCAAGAAAAGATGAGCCGCCTTCCGGATGCTATCTACCACTGTGGTTCCCATCATCTTCGTTCTACCTTTCCGAGAGATCTTGCTCCTCAAATGTATAAGGCTGATAACCAGCAGGTGTCGACAAATGACCTGACCCGCTGCTACTCACTGATCTCTCAATATCATCAATATTTGCAATAAGAGAAAGTGGTCTTTCAGGTATTGATGGAACAGGCACGTCCATGTCCAGCATCTTAACCACCTGGTCCATTGTCGGCCTAGCATAGAGTTGTGGGTGCGAGCACAGAACAGCCACCAAAACATACTTCTCCACCACCTCTGGGGTACCCAAATCCGGCATACCCTCTTCAACCACATCCATTGCTCGCCCTTTTCTAACCAACGACCAAGCCCAATCCGCCACTAGAGTTGGTTGCCCGTCGTTAACAGCAATAAGAGCTTTCTTGCCGCTCAACAGCTCAAGAAGAACAACCCCAAAGCTATAAACATCACTCCTCTCAGTCAACTGTCCATATAATGCATACTCGGGCGCCACATATCCCATCGTCCCAGCAACTCTAGTGCTCAAGTGTGTCGTTCCCTCAGGAGTAAACTTTGCCAAACCAAAATCCGCTACTTTAGGCTCAAACTTCTCATCCAAGAGAATATTGCTAGCCTTAATGTCTCTGTGAATAATCGCCGGCTGAGCGCCATAATGCAAATAAGCTAGCCCCCGAGCCGTTCCAAGTGCTATCTTCTGGCGTGTAGGCCAACTCAATTTCTTGCCCATCACCCCAAACAAATGATCGTGGACACTCCCATTCTTCATCAAATCACACACAATGATCCTCTGGTGACCTTCTAGAGGGGTCGTTGCTGTGCAATACCCTCTCAAAGCAACTAAATTTACATGTCTAACACTTGCGATGACTTCTACTTCATGTGTAAAACTAGCATCTCCAGCAGCCGAACAATTCTTGAACCTCTTCAAGGCTACTTCAGACCCATCCGGCAAAACACCCTTGTACACATTACCATACCCTCCTTTCCCGATTATATTCTCTCTCGAGAAATTCTTGGTCGCAGCCCTAATTTCATCGAACGTGAACCTAATTAACGTTGTACTCGCGCTAATTGACTCCAGCCCAGAACTCACATTAGTATCACTTCTCATGTTATTCCACTTCCGTCTCGAAATTCTAGCCCTTCTCCGCCGTAACAACCAGAAACCAGAAAAGCCCAGAAGCAAAACCACACCACAGATCACCACAACGACAGCAATCACAATCTTCTTCTTTTTCTTGCCACTAGAATTAGACGACGTGAAATCGAGATTAAACAAGCACTTGGCCGTACCTTCATCGGTGGGCCCGAAATGATTGCTAAAAGCAGCGGCATAGATAAAGGGGTAAGCAGTACAATCGGAGACGTTCCCAATTGAGGGCCCGGGGAGATAAGACGCCTGGATGCTGGAAAGCGAAGTGGTACACGAGGCACAGGGGGAGCTGTTGAGGAGGGACTGGTTGCAGGCGGCGGCGACTTCGTCGAGGGCGGATGGCGGGACGGCGGCCTCGAACTCCGAGCGAGTCGTGATGTTCATGCAACCGCGGGCGATCCACGGCGTCTGGAAGCCGCAGCGGCTGCGGATGTTGAAATTGGAGACATATTCGTTGACCAGCGACTCGTAAGCATCCCAGCAAGACTCAGCCGACTCGAAGGGGGGAAGGAACGAGTTGGTGAGACGAAGATACTCGGATTGAACAAGACGGAGGCCTTGGCGAATGTACTGACACTCGGAGCGGGTGTCCAAATTCGGACGCTTGGAGTCGGGGGCCAACCGCCGCAAGACGTCAAATTTCAGGGGGCAGGGGGAAGAAACGGTAGCATTCTGGAGGAGGGTCCGGCGGGGAGAGAGAGCGATTAACAGTTGGGAAAGTGAGAGCAAGAACAGAAGAAGAAAAATGAAACGACACATCTACGAGGTATATTATGCGGTGATGCAAATTGCAATTGATGAAGAAGAGTAAACGGTTGTTTCATTTAGCAGCAGAATCAAGAATGGAGATAGAAGAGTGGAGGCGGCAGCAGGTTCTGAGAAAAAGAGGAGACGACTAAGTGGGAGTGGAAGCAGAATGTTTTGACTATTATTATACTTTACTATTATGGAGCAGAGTTGCAGTTGAATTGAGGGTCCTTCTTTCCAGTTTCCACCACTGTCGTCCTCAAGACAACATGACTTCGTTAGCTTCTAACTTCCAATCATGTAACTATTTTTTGTTTTCTTTAGTTTATGATAAATTATAATGTGTACAAGTTGACATGAGTTTTGAGATACAACTCATTTTTTGAGTATAAATTTCATCATCCCAATCTGCTACTTTATTTATTCATCGTTTTAATTATATATATTAGGTCTGGGCAATTTATCTTACACAACCCAATCACTGTTGCAATAATATACAAATTCCTCTTCTGCAACAAATCTTAACCTCCAATTTAACAAAATAATATTGTATTTTATATTTATTTTAAAATTAAATATTTACTCTTTTTTTGTTGGTCTGTAAAAGTAAGTATAGAGGGATTAGAGAAATGTGGGCTTCCATGCATGTTTGAAAATTGACTAACAATGCTCGTGCTCTTGCTGGCCTGATAGTTGAGAGGTTGGGCCTCGACCCAATATAAGCTGGGCTAAGGCCCAAATAGTAAAGGATCACTTATTGGGCTTTCTTAAAAATGCCCACTTCATGATATATTTTTGCGAACCACGTGTCATTATTTTATTTTTTATTTTTTATAATTAATCGTTGTGGCATGTCATTCCTGCATGCATCTAATAAATAATTTTTTATATTTTAAAAATAGTGTAAATAAGATCAAAATATGCAAATCAATACGTCACACTAAAAAAAATAAAATAAAAAAAAGAAAAATAATTTATTAGTTAATGTATAATTTAAAAGGTCGAATAAGTTAATTACCTTATTAGTTGAGGGACATTTTTTACTTTATAAAATATTGGTACGACGAAGCCATTAACCACCATGTGTAAGTATAAACCCTCTTTCGTGTTTATATTGGTATAGATAATTAAAGGATGAAGTTGGCTAAGTTGATGGAATTTCTTTTACGTTTACAGTCACTTTCTTGCGAGATATTATAGTAATTCTCTTTTAGCCCTTTCAGGAATTTATTTCTATGCTATCCCCATAGTAATTTAATGTAATAATTTCATCATTAGCAATTATTTTATTTTTTTTGTATAATAGAATTATCAATGATAATTTTTAAACCATGTTTTGTATTAGCACCATCTAAAAACACAAAAAATTACTGATTAATAGTGGATCTTAATTCTGAAGGTTTGAGCCTGTCCGCGTTATATTCAAGCTCAACGACCTCATATCAAAATTTTTAAATAAAAAAAAAGTAAATTATACAAAACTCATATGTATAATGATTGACGTAATTATGAATATCTTCTTATTGTTTAAAAATATACAAATTTCTTTCAATATTTAATGAAATTTGTAATCCTCTAATGAAGGTCTAAAATTGTCAACTTTGCCCTTTCATTATTTTTTTAAATAAATTTAAAAAATATTAAAAAGTCGGACGAGGTGAATGCAAAAGAAAAGAATTTTTAAAAAATACTCTTAATCCATAAGAAATATTCATAAAATTTTAAAAAAATAAGTGAAATTAATTCATAGTCCGTTGGGACATTTTGGCCAATTAATCACAACAAATGGATGAAATCTAATGAAGTCTAATTATTAAAAGACTGCTAAAAACCAGGAGAATATTGATGATTTTTTAGATAACAAAAAAATATTTATAATTATGTCCAATTTTATAAAACTCGTTGTACTTCTACTCAATAAAAGAATTGACCTTGAGCAACTGTCAATGTATACAAATTCTACAAACCATGTAAAAAAAAAAATATTTTTATATTTTTACACACATTTATAATTTGACTAAAAACGATGCTCAATATATAGTTATTTTAAAATTGATATGATAAATCCTACGATAATATGAGGAGATGAATTTTTCCCATAAATTATATTTATTTTTTCTGTTTTGTTTTAATGTGAATATTGACAAGATGGACTCATTTTAAATTATGTTTTATATGAAAATCTAATTGTTAATCTTTTATTTCTGATTGTAACATAAAATACATTAAAAGTTTGACATGTTTCAATATTAACATGGCATGTCATCTTTCAAACTCAAATTCAAAACAAGTCACCTAACAAAAGCAAAGTTAGTGGAAACACGACTTCTACCTTAATTAACCTCACCTCACATCATTATGAAAATGATATTTCTAAAGCTCCTTTAACCACAATTGATTATATTTGATCCGGGTCATTGATCGTTAGCTACCTTATGCCCTCAAAAGGATAGGGAATCCAAGAGAAGATGGCAGATGGTTGGGCTCGTTGTGTGGATCTCAACCAAAATCCTTCGATATTCAAGTCGGTGAAGTATTCGAGATAAAACAAGTAAATCAAGATACAAACTCAAAGCAACCTAAAGTGGGTTATGGGTACAATAATATCTTACCATAAATAGACTAAATATAGGGTATTTATAGTGTCTGAATGAGTCCACTTGCATGCTTGAAAGATCCACTCGTACTCTGTCACGTGTCGTCATCTTAGCCCAATCATGTCATATAGATCAACGGTCTACAGGCACGGGTCGTGATCCGGGTCAGGACCCATGATTCGACCCGACGTCATCAATAGGCAAGTTTTTTGGGTTAGGTCGCGGATCCAGGTCGTTACTTGAGATCCGACTCAATATGTTGATTCGCGGATCTTTGGATATATTTATGAAATAAAGACTTATTTTGAGGGCAATTTTGCCATTTTTCGACCCAAATCTCTTAATCCTCCATCAATATTATTTATAATCTTTATAATTATTTATTTAATAATTCGTCTAGTAGACTTAAGATGTACGAAACTAGTAATAATGACAGGCGTAATAAAGCATGGAAATAAATTAATTATATGGATGATGAGTAGATAGATCTCATCATACATAGTTGTCAACATAATTAAAACGACAATTAAAAGCGTTAATCGGATAAAGATGCAAATCAGTGGTTGAAATGATGAACGGAGTGATTAGAACACGTTTGGGGGACCCAGATTATTATAAAATATAAATTAGAAATTACGTTGCTGCATCAGTTAATTAAACATTTCATGATTAGAGCTTCTTTTTAGAGAACGAACATTATATTCTGGGCAAGCCTAGAAATTTAGTTTCTTTTAGTTTGATTCCACGAATAAATATATATACAATAAATTTGGTCATGGCCCGACTTTAGTTTATATTTTTTTTCATAGTAAAAAGTACCATTTACCCTCTGTAATACGACGAATAAAGAAAAAATATTCTTGTAAAAAAATAATAACAATTATTTTTTTGTATTTTAAAAAATAAAGCAAATTATCAGAAGAGTTTTTGCTCATTTCCCATTTCATAGGGACATATAATCTTATTATGTAATAATCTTTGCAGTTTGCAGCATAATATGAAAAAAACAATTGTATATTTTTGTAGTGTCAATATAAAAAGGAATAATGTTGGTTTGTCTAACAGAAATTAAATCTAATTTTATCAAAATTTCAAGAGTTTATATTATAATTTCACCATATCCTAAAAATATTTGAGTGCATGTTTTTATGCCAGTCAACCATACTTGACCCAATTTATCGGAAAATATAAACCCAATTCATAGATAACTAAGCATGTCGTATTATTCAAATTTATAATATAATTCACAAATATCAATATGTTTTATCATATACACATTATTTATATAATTTTAAATTCATGAACTCGGTATCTTATTAACCGACTTAAAAATATTGGAATACACGAACTGGATGGCTCTAACCTTTATAATCTGAAACGATCAAAGACCCCGGTCAACACTATTAACTAGTAGCGGTCTCCCAAAATCATACTAGTTAACCTTAAATTTCACATTATTAATGAATCCACGTTTCACATATAAAATAATTCCTGTGGTTGTTTGTTGGAATCGTACTCTAGATTTTAGAATGGCTAAACTTGGTTGACCAGTGGAGCCGAAACGGTGACATCAATGAACAGCACGTGGGCTCCTGCTGCAGCCCAACACCGTGTCTGACTCGAATACCTCAGCCCTGCCCTGGCACACAGACTCCGACCGACGGAGAGAACATCGAAAACCCCCCCATCTTCTCCTAGGATTTCGCTTTTGCTTTTCGTTTTTCCCTTCAGATAAAAGGCAGAGATCTTTTGGTGGGTAGTAAAGTGTGGGGCATGTTATGTAAACACAACAGCAGCAGCTTGTCTTCGAAGAATCACCTTACGTAATCATCATCTCCATTTCTTCATGCACACTTAGCGCTCCACCGACTATAAACAACAACGAAAAAGAAAAAGTGAAAACCAAGTGTTTCCAGGAAAAAAGGGTTGTGAGAACAAAACCCACAAGTTTCAAGATTTGTTTTGCGCTGTAAGAACAAAACAAGAACCACCACTCTGTTGCTACAGTCCTTATCTTCACATTGTCTTGTTTGCATCCTATGTCCCGTCCGCCTCTGGGTTTCTTTTTTGTCTGGGATTTCTCGACAGAATTTCGGGTACTGGGAGCTTCTGTTCTATGGTATGAGTCTCTTTATGCTTGCTTTCTCATACTGCGTACGTATGGTATTACTGTCGCTCGTGCTATTGTTTTCTGTTTTTGATGGTTTATCTCAATGGTATCATTAGAAATTTTCTTACCCCTCTGCTAAAATTCTCTCTGATTCTGCTTCCCGAAATAATCAGCCAAGTTTTGGAGTGAAAGATGGCAACTTTGTGATTTGCAAATCAGTGCTGTGTTCTCCATCCTTCTTTAACATTGATTTCCCATTTCCAACTTTTGCTACCATTTAACGATAAATTCTGCCTTGTCTTTGTTCTTATTGAAGTTTTCGCAGTATTAGGCTGAAAACTGATAGCCTTAATTTACTTTGTTTCTTGGTAGACGTGAATGCTCTGTTAGCCTTAATTTGCTTTCTTTCTTTCTTTACTTCATGAAAATCTTCATTGATTTTGCTGAAACTGTTTCTTGGTAGAGTTGTGAATTTGAAGTATGGAGAAAGAGAAAGAGAAAGAGAAAACAAATGTTTATTCACCTGATACTGTTCTGGAGGACTTCTTAAGAACAGCAGAATCTGAAACGGATTCATCAAAAGCAAGTACTTCGGAATCGGAAGCAGTCGATCCCAAACCGGCTTCAAGATGGGCTGTATTTTTCCAGTTGTTGAGATTTAAATCAAAAAGAAAGTTAGCCACATTACATCCTCTAAATGCCCTTAGTTTATCAAAAAGGTTTAGTGGTAGCATGAGGGAGGAAGTTTGCAGCGTGTCGAATCCCCTAATAGATGCTGATCTGAACTATTTTAAGCCTCAATGGAAGAACTTTAGCTTCTCTGAACTCCAAACTGCGACCAGCAACTTTTGCCAAGGTTAGCTCTACGTAACGTGTGTCGCTTTTATCCTTAAATTTCGAGAAGCATCCTTTTATTAGGGAGTCTTGTTAATGTTATTTATTGTCTTGAGTAGGATATTTGATTGGAAAAGGTGGTTATGCTGAGGTGTATAGAGGCCGTCTACGTGGGGGGCAGCTTGTTGCGATCAAACGTTTGATGAAAGGACCCATGGAAGAAAGGATAGGGGATTTTCTGTCGGAACTTGGGATAATGGCGCATGTTAATCATCCCAATACGGCTAAAGTGATAGGCTATGGTGTTGAAGGTGGAATGTACCTTGTCCTTGAATTTTCTCCCATTGGAAGCTTGGCCTCTATGCTTCACAGTGAGTGTGACGTCTCGGGATTTGCTTTCGTTTATTTCTGCCATTCCGGTGATTTCTTGGGTCTGAGTTGAGTTGTTTTTGCCTTTTGTTTTACAGGTTCCAGGGATAAGGTGGAGTGGGATATTAGGTACAAGGTTGCAGTGGGAACAGCTAAGGGATTGCTGTATCTTCATGAGGGTTGTCAAAGGAGGATCATTCACCGAGATATTAAGGCTGCAAATATATTGCTTACGGAGGACTTTGAACCTCAGGTACTCCCGAAAAATGTTTCTGCCTAGTATGGGAATGATGTTTCCTCTTCTCTGTTCTTGCTTATTTGATTATGTCTTATTTAGTTCTTGAGTCTGGTTAATTGGTGGAACATAGTTGCTAGATCTTCTAACATGTGAATTATGAGTCAAATATTGATAAATCTTTTAGTAAATAAATCAATCGATGCCCGTAAATAGCCTGAGTAAATTGTTACTTTCAATTCAGATATGTGATTTTGGCCTTGCGAAATGGCTGCCAGATCTCTGGACTCACCTTACTGTTTCAAAATTTGAAGGCACTTTTGGGTATGTAGATCCTGCTGTTTCCCTGTTATTATTTGATCTATTTCAGTGCTCCGTCTTCGTTAAAACTCTAGAAAGACTGCTCCTAATCATGGTCTATGCAGTTATCTAGCACCCGAGTTCTTGATGCATGGAATAGTTGATGAGAAAACTGATGTTTTTGCCTTTGGAGTCCTCCTGTTGGAACTTATTACTGGGAGACGAGCCCTTGATTACTCGCAGCAAAGCCTTGTTATGTGGGTATGCCTACACCTCCTGTCCCCCTGTGCTACTAATTGCAACATGCCTTCTTCTGAACAGCATTTGAAAAGTCGCTAATGCTGTTTACTTGTATGGTAGGCTAAACCCCTGCTGAAGAAGAACAAGATTAGCGAGCTTATAGACCCCTCGCTCGCTGAAGCCTACAACCCCATGCAAATGAATCTCATGATTTTGGCAGCTTCCCTTTGCGTGCAACAATCTTCAATCAAGCGCCCTCGAATGAGTCAGGCACGCTCAATTTCAATATTTTGCCTTCTTATTTCTGAACGGCACCTTGGACAATTTAATTGGCCCTTCTCCTTTCTCCTTATACTGCCTGCCTGCCTGCCTGCCTGCCTGCGACATTATCATCATAAAATAATGAGCGACATTAAAAACGTGTATTGATCAACAACCGGTTTGTGGATGCAGGTGTTGCTGCTTCTAAGAGGGAGCTGTGGGAGCTCAGACATTATAAAAAAATGTAAAAAACTATCAAGTTGGAAGAAGTATTATAAGGAGCTTTTCAGTGCTGAAAAGTACAGCTTCGGCCGAGGCGTAGGCGTAGGCGGTTTAACTCTGCAGACGCAGATGGCCATTGAAGCTTAAATGGCACACTATTTTGGTTAGTATTAGCATATCTATAGATGTAGAGAAGTAGGCATTTGCTCAGAGACCAAAATTCATCATAGGACTAGACACTGTTATGTAAAATACAAGGTGGTTCCGATATTACATGTAAATTATATTTGCAGCTTCTTTACTTAACAGTTATGTTACCATAGCCCGGTTCAAAGGTCCATCTAGTCTGGGGTCGGGCCGGGTAGGTTATCAAGGAATTGGGCCTGGTATGGGATTTGAAACCTAACTGCTGTTAGCGTTAACCCTACCATATACATCATATATACATACACCACAAATGTTGAATCTGTTGATGGGGACGTGGAGTAGGGCTCCTTCTTGATTGGCAAAGGACGCAACAGCTATTCGATTCGAGTGCCTAATGTACTTATCCTTTTTGCCTTTCCCAAATTGTGTCTGCACGAAAACAGCTGTTGTTTCTTTCTTCCTCTACCTTTCTTTCCCTTTCTCCGCACCCAACGCTAATCTCAAGAATCAAGACTTTCCAATCAATAATCAGTTATTGAAGATAAACTTGGATCATGAATAGCAGTGTACCTTTTATCCTATTTACTTAATTCAAAATATAAAATTGTTCCCCCCCCCCCTCCCCCCTCTCTCTTTTTAAAATATACCAATCATTATATCATCCATTATATGATAATTATCTAGTAAAGCACATTGCGGGCATCTAATATTAGGTGATGTAGCTTGCAATTGTGTCTCGTTGTCCGTTTTGATTTCGAATAAGTCTTATAAATTTATTTTGAACAAGCTCTACACAATTTTCTATTCTAACTCCTGAGTATTACAAATTTATCTTGAAACAACTCTAAGGTTTATGAATCGTTCAACCCTTTTTTTTTCTTTGCAAAATGGATAAATTAGATAATTTAAGTAGTGAGCTCTAAATAGATTTATTTATTTCCAATAATGCATTGGTGTTAAGTTTGGTAAGTATTTAGTAGTGTGAAGCAAGGGGCAAAGGCAGGCTGCAGTCAAAATTCAAACAAATAGTAATAAATGTAGTAATAATTTTGTAAAAGAGAGAAAAGGAAATAATTCACAGTGAAATTTTGTTTTTTCTTTTTAATTTTGAGTTTTAGTCTGGGGATAGATTTGCTTACAGAGCAAACAAACACAATAAGCGGAGGGGGATCGCGTGCGGGTATATATATATGGAGGCCGAGTCCAGAAACAGTAAAGAAAAGCATTCGCTTCAAGTCAAACTCCGAAAACTCACCAAAAACTAGCCGATTAAATTAGGAAAAAATCGGAAAATATTGCGACTGTTTCGCGTCGGTGTCTCATTTATCCGGCGAGCGTTGAATTTGATGATCGGAAGTACGGCTGACGCGTCGGCCTGTGCGGCGGTGCACGACGGCAGTGGACTAGAATCGGAAGTTACCGGTGAGGCGGCGGTGGTTGGGAACGGTTGAGAGATAAGTAAGGATAGTAAGGAAAAACTGTATCTAAGAATGAGGAAAGGCAAGGGGAAGAACAGCAAACTGCTGCCTAATTCCTTGAGAATTATTTCTTCTTGTATCAAAACGGTGTCGACGAATGCTAGCACCGCTGTGCGCTCCGCCGGTGCTTCTGTCGCCGCCTCCATTTCCTCTTCCGGAGACGATCGGAAAGAGCAGGTCTATTTTTATAACTTCTTTCTAAGTGTATTATCTGCAGTTCCGTTTCGCGTTCGTTTTTTCCTTTTTGTAAACGTCTACTTTCTTGCGATTCTCGACTTTAGTGGTTTTGTGATTCGTCTAATTAAGATCGTTTCTGTTATTGTATTTGGTCGTTTCTTGTCTTGATTGAATTCGAGTTGTTAGTTATAGAAATTTGACCTATTTTTTATTTTTGATATATAATTTAGAAGAGCTGTACAAATTCCATTCTGAAGGTTTCATAGCCAAGGCCACCTGTTTTTTTCTGGAGTGTGCTATTCTTTCTTCGCCGTGTTTATTGTATCCCTTTACTTCAGGATTTCTTGGTTTGTTTGAGATGATTTCTATCTATAAATTAATTGTTTGATGTTCTTGATTGAATTAAAATATTAATACGAATCTTATTTTCTTAACTTCACAAATCATTTAGTACTTAAACTGATTTTTGTTGATCTTCTTAGTTGATTGTGTTTTTGATTTGGTTGGAGGCGATAATTACAAAATACCATCAGTTGTTTTATTTGTGTTTGTTATCATGAAACATATGCGCGAAGATGACATCTCTTCTAAATGGTAAAAGTTATCAGATTGTTTGTCTCTTTGTGATCATAAAGAAATTGTGTCAATACTGCTCTCCTAAATCGTATATCTTCGTTGATTTTCTTGACCATAGTCCCTTAGTTTGAGTTCTTATAATTGAAATGATTTCTTTTGATATCTTTACGGCAGTTTGTTTGCTTTAGGGTTTGATGAGCAAAGGAAAAAGGTCAGGTAAAGGGAAAGAGAATCATATAAATTATCAAAATTTCAAATTATGTTGATGTCTACGGAAAAATAGGAAGGACGGACATGATGGCTGCTAGAAGGAGGATAGATTGCCAAATACAATAGGTTTTTCTCTTGAAAAAGCTTTCCTTATTACGTGATACTTTCCTGCAATTTTTTTTCCTTAATACCCAGGAAACAAAAACCAAAGTTGTTCTCCATATGATTTTCTGTTTCTTTCCTCACCAAAATCCTCATGCCCACACAGGGTTTTACTGTTACAATACACTTGATTGACGTGTAGTAGTGCTTAAGTATAGAAACATTCAATTGTTTGTTTCATACTTTCATTGTTATCATTTGGATGAATTGTGTCAGAACTTCATTTTAAAATGTAAATTTTCTGGGATACAAGCATGCCTTTTTCATTCTTAATCATCTCTTCAATTCTGAAAGAAAGCAATACGACAATGGCCCTTTGTCAATTTGTCTCAGGGTGGTGTGGTACTCTATTTTTAATATCTAGCTATCGTATGACCTGACTAACTATATTAAAATACATTTCACACTACTATGCAAAAATTGTAGGTGCTTGTATTGTTTATTTAGAGTCAACATCTTAAAACTCCTTTACTCAAAATTAGCAAAAAAAACTCTTAATTGTTGCTTTCATCTTGTCATAGGGTCAACAGTCGTTTGGTTTGCTTCTTTGATGACAACTTGTTGTTAATCAGGTTGCTTCAGTTGTTGACATACAGCTGACCTTTCTGTGAATCAGGTATTATGGGCTGGCTTTGATAAGTTAGAGCTTAGTCCAACTACCTTGAGGCATGTCCTATTACTTGGTTACCTAAAGGGTTTTCAAGTGTTCGATGTTGAGGATGCTTCTGGTTTAAGTGAATTGGTTTCCAGGCGTGAAGGACCAGTTACCTTCTTACAGATGCTTCCAGCTCCTGCAAATTGTGATGGTACTGGAAAGTACAGTTCTTGTCATCCCATGCTGGTTATTGTTGGAGGAAATGAGGAAGAAAGAATCACCCCACATACTGTGCCAGCGCATGTCAGATGTGGTTCAGCAGAGTCATCATACAGTTCTTTTGACCCCCCTAGTTCTGTTCGGTTTTACTCAATGAGATCGAATGAATATGTAAAGGTCATTGACTTTAAGTCTGCAGTATTTATGGTTAGATGCAGCCGCCGAGTAGTAGCTATTGGTCTTGAAGAACAAGTAAGTATTTGCCAATATGAGATTCATTGATGTACCACTTCTTATCACACACAAAAAAAATGTAGAAAAAGATAAAAAAGAGAGAAAGAAGCAGGTAGCTATTATCATGTAGCATTTCCTTTAACTAAGTAAGATGCCTACGAAATAGTGGGACAAGAAATCATCATTTGTTGGCTTTTAGTCTTCATATTTCTTTTCCCTTATTATGAAACCTTGATGCAACCTTTCCTTTTCCTGCTTGGTCTCTTCTACTTTATGTTTTGCATTTTCCGTATACGGCTGTGGCAAGGGGCATTAGGTTTTGTATTTTTCTCTCAGTTATCCTGCCTTAGGAAACATTATGAACACTAAGACAAATTGAAGAATTGCCTAAATTACAACCACAGACTTTCTTATGTGTAGGATATATAGTTGTTTCGGCAGATGTGGTCTGGTACAAATAAGATATGACGGATGGTTTTAACTTTGTTTATATTTGTTAAGCATATGTAACGTGCTGATACATTCACCTCAGTTCAGATTTTTACCGACACTGATGAGATGAGGGCCAATTTCATCTATATTTTGAGCAGGTTTACTGCTTTGACACCCTTACTCTTGAGAAAAAATTCATAGTTGTCACCTATCCTGTTCCTCGAGTTGGAGAGCAAGGATCTTTCGGGATCAACACAGGTTATGGTCCAATGGCTGTGGGCCCAAGGTGGTTGGCTTATCCTCCTAATCGACCATTCCTGTTAAATACTAGTCGGGTGAGTCCAAAGAGCCTCACGTCAAGTGTTAGTCCATCGACATATCCTGGCAGTGGCACAATGATGGCGCGTTATGCAGTGGAATCCAGCAAACACTTAGCTGCTGGATTACTCACATTAGGAGACATGGGATATAAGAAATTATCCAAGTATTATCCAGAGCTCCTTCCTGAAAGTCCTAGTTCTCCAGGCTGGAAAGCTGGGAAGCTAGCAGCATATGAACCAGAAAATGCTGGCGTTGTAAGTGCTAATAAAGTATAAACTTAATGATTAATAAGTTTAAACTTAGTCAGACTAACATTCTCTTTTCCTTATTGAATTTGTCAAATGCAGGTTGCCGTGAAGGACCTCGTTTCCTCTGAGATTATATCGCAATTTAGGGCTCATACGAGTCCAATATCTGCTTTATGTTTTGATCCAAGTGGGACCCTTCTGGTTACTGCCTCTGTTCATGGAAATAACATAAATATATTTCGCATCATGCGTTCTCACAAAGCCAGTGGATCAGGTACAGGTGACTGGAGCACTTCTTATGTCCATCTTTACAAGCTGTATCGCGGAATGACTAGTGCTGTAAGTATATGCTCACTGCTTGTTTTGCTATATATTCTGTAATAACATCTTCTCTTTCTAGGTCTCAACATTTTTTATTTTCTTGGCCTCTGTTAATTTCTTCATCAGGTCATCCAAGATATCTGCTTTAGTCATTACAGTCAGTGGATTGCTATCGTATCATCAAGAGGAACTTGCCATATATTTGCTTTGTCCCCCTTTGGGGGAGGTGATGGGTTTCAAACACTACATGCGCAAGGAAGAGGTACTTCTCTGTTTTTAGCTTCGACTCCACCATGGTGGTCTACTCCAACTTTCACATTGAATGAGCAACATTCTTTGCCCCCACCTTCTTGCACCCTCTCTGTTGTCACCAGGATAAAGTGCAGTGATTCTGGCTTGCTTAATTCAGTTAGCAATGCTGCTGCTTCAATGGTGGGTAAGTTATGGGTTCCATCTGGAGCTGTTGCTGCAATTTTCCACAAGTCTAATTCTACTGGTTCACTGGATGTTAAGTTGAGTGGTAGTTCACTGGAGCATATCTTAGTTTTTGCCCCATCAGGCTTTGTGGTTCAACATGAAATTGTGTCCCCTATGGGGCTTGAACGAAGTGAGAATAAAACTGAGTCTATGCCAGCTCCACAAGCCAATGCGCAAAGTGAGGAGTTAAGGGTGAAAGTTGAACCTATTCAATGGTGGGATGTGTGCAGAAGATTAGATAACATGGAGAGAGAGGAGTGTATTTCTGGGAGTTTCTTTGATGGATTGAATGATCCTGAGATTGATGATGACTCCAAAATGGTTTTAAAGGAGAATCCAAGTGCTGGAGAGAAGAAGCCAGGTAAGACTGATTCACTGAAGTCCTCTGAGAGATCGCATTGGTATCTTTCAAATGCTGAAGTGCAAATAAACTCCTGCAGATTACCCCTATGGCAAAAGTCGAAGGTACTTCTGCTTTGATATTCATGTTATTGGTTCTATGGTGGTTTATATAACTAATCTGCATTGTTAATTAGATGCGTTTCCACTTAATGGAACCTCCAAGAGCAGAATGTTATTTGGGTGGGGAGTTTGAAATTGAGATGGCTCCTTCACATGAAATTGAGATAAGACACAAGGATTTGTTGCCAATATTTGACAATTTTCCGAGAGCAAGATCTGGCTGGATTGACCGGTGAATACCTTTTACCTTGCTCTTATTCTAGGTTACATCTTCTTTGTCTTATTCTTGCATCGTGTACACAATATGCACCTGATTCGGAGATTGATTTTGTTTCTTCTCAAGCAGTTGGTGGAAGGATCAATTGACTGTTATGCTGGCTTCTGCATATTGTTGTTATTTGGATTTGATATTAAGATTGTATGATTATGGTAGTTTCTACTTGGATTCTTATATAAGTTTAACTGGTACATAGAAGTGCTGCAAGTGCTAATTCTAATCAACCGTTTCGACTACTCGGACCTGAGAAGCTCACCATTTTACATTATTTATCCCTCTATATGCAACTAAGACATATTGTTATACAACGGTCTTCTTGTGGTGCATCATTTAGTGGTACGATTATTTTTCCTTAACTCCTGATTATATATGAGCATCTTTCTCCATAATGTTTATTTTGTTTACCTGGTTGTATTTTCATATTATTATGTGTTATCTGTCCCCGTGTTATGTCTTGCTCAGAAAAGTACTGTCAGGTGTACTGGCTATAACTTCATTGTTTTATGCAGATCCATAGCTTGTGAGGGAAGATGTCATACTGCTTCCTCTAATAGTTGTCAAGCTAGAGAAAAGACCAATGAAGCAAGTATTATTTGTCATTCAAAGCCACCTTCATTTAGTTCTACTGAAAGCTCCGAAGGAGGTAAGATATATATCCCTTGCATCTTTGCTAAATTATATTCCTATGAAATTGTTGAAGTTCTCTTTTGTCTCCCAGTTTAAATGTAGTGGTTAACTTATAGTTTACGGAGCAGTTGTGCCGTGGATATGGCACCACTTTGGATAATTTCTTTTACTGAGATTGATGGTCTTACTGATGTGTTTATTGTTGCCTAATTAACTGCAAGAAGGATCACTCTTCCAAATTTCAGCCCTGCACCTTATATGTATCAATTATTATACTCTTTTAGGTCCCAACCTCATTTTCTTCACTTTTTTACCAGGGTCATCTAGACGAATGGAGAATTTGCTTGACTTGGATCACATGAGCGTTGATAGATCTCCAATACTTGTTACCCATGCGGCAAGTGACTTAAACACGGAAAGAGATGAGAGTGGCAGTTTCAAGGTTTCCTTAATGGACCAGAGATATAGACCCATTATTCCCATTCCCTCTGTAAACAGCCACGTCAATTTTCTTGTTGATCATGCTACCATTAGTAGGTCATCCTCACTGGGCAATGAGATTCCATTATTGAATGTTGACAATACTGACTCAGCTGTAGATGTTATGCCTTCAAGGACTGAGGAAACAGTAGATTTTGCGCACTTATTTAAGGAAGAGTACTGTTATAAGCCTGAAGTTGGGACTGATGAGATGGGTAACAGGGGTAATAGCCATGAAGAGGGAAAACCCGAAGATGAAGGATGGATTGGTGGGATGTTTGATTTTTCTGAAGAAGGTAGGACTCTGAAGTCGAGATGCTCTCATCCAGTCTCTCTTTGTGCTACTTAGTTTCATTAGTTCTCCAGCTTTTTAGCCTTGTCTTGTGTCTGATCTGGTATACATTCTTTTCTCTGATTGCAGGCTAAGTGATACTTCTGCCGAAAGAATACGGCGCGTGCTTGGATATGATATTTAAAAATTTAATTTAGTTGTACAAAGTAAATTCCAGTTTCCTGAGTGGAAGGAATGTGAGCAATTATACCACATACGGGATAACCTGTGGTTTGTCCCTCTTTAGTGTGTACACTGTTGTATATAGAACATTCATGAAAGTTCTGGAGGGGGTCATCCCAAAGGATGAATTTCGACTCCGGAGTATGGATTTATATTTGCTTTGTTTCGGATGTTGGATCCATTATGTAGAGATGACTGATAACAAGTGTTTTCCCATTTGTGTAACAATTTTTTCCATGAAAAGAGAATGAAGAGATGAAAATTTGAACAGCAGTAGAACAAGCGGCTTCCTAATCATGAGCCTCTCTTTTTCCCTTTCACCACTTGTTTATTGTTTGTAGCAGGGTATCGCCATGAACAACTCTGGTCCTTGAACGATCAGATCAAATCAGGCCAGCTGATTGTATCACTGCAGGCAACTTGAACAAGTGCTGAAGGGACAGTTTTAGATGTCCAAATTTCACAATTTGGATGACAGATGTTCAACTTGAAGAAGTTGAACAGGTTTGGGTCCTCTTAATACATCATATTATTGCGTCAACCCTTTCAGGTGATTAATCTCTTTGGCATTTATTTTTCCATGCTTGTTCTTTCTTTCCGTAATTGGTCTATGCTTTTTTATATTGTTGACCAACTGCAGTAGTGTATGGATGATTGTTTAGTTGCGAAGTTCTAGTTTGTTTATCTTCTTCTGCCAAATAGTAATATTTGGGAGCTTCTTTTTGTTTCCCAAAACTGGGGATAAGTCCAAGCCCCGAGTTATTGGGCCGACCCATGATCACGTTGGCGCCCATTATCTTTCTTATCCTAGCACTATTTTGACTTTGATATTGCTTTTTCTGTGGGGACTCATGGTGCTCTATTTTGACGGGTCGTTTTCTTGAGTTTTAATTGGTTCCAATATTTTTGGTTATTTCCGTTTTCCTTAACATTTTTGGCAGGTTTCTAGTAAAGCTCAAAGGGCACAACAACAGTGTTTTATAGGCAAGATTTCTATCCCTTGCTTTTTTTTTTTGCCCCCGGTGAATCTTTTAGCACCTTTTTTTTGCTTTTTAGCATGCTTGTTGTGAAGTCCCTGTAACTTGTTACCGTTTTGGGACCTTTTACAGCTACACTTTGATACATATAGTCCATCTTTCTTTTTCAATATTGTTTTTTGGATTTTTGCTTTTCAGATTATCAGAATATACCAAGATTTTTTTCTTGCTTTTCCAATTCCCAAATGTTTTATAGCTAGGGGTAAATTGCAAGAATCATCAGTAGAATGCACAAGTATTTGTCCGTAAAATTTACTGAAATAATTTAATTAAAAAAATTCTTTATTTATGATAATTTTCAAGTAAATTCAGAATGGTTATTGTAAGGAAGGCAACTAATATATTTGTGAGTTTTGATTATTAAACCTATAAAAAAGAAGACTGAATTATTAGATTCTTAGGTGATCATGAGAAAAATAGTTGGATGGTGTAGTTTTCACCTTTACACGGAAACATATATGAGGGATTTGAGACGGGTTAAATGATTCACCATTTTGTTTGGCAGGCACGTTCTCTCTCTCTCTCTCTCTCTGAATTTTGAGAATCAAAACAATGAAGAATGGAGATTGGGTGGACACATCCGAGAGTAATAATTTTTTGAAGCATAGCTGGATGAAAGAGACATCATACCTAAGCTATATAAATAAAAACACATGACATTCTTCTAGCGTGGAAAAACAATTAAAAAACCATGGAGTTTCAGGTAATTATATTTTTTTACATCACCAATGCAAACCCTTAACCACATTTTTACAACATTTTAAGTTTCCACATCATATATGTTACATTTTATATTAGTCCAACAGTAAGCAAAATAGGTTTTTAGATAGGGTCAATTTGACCTTAACGTGACATAAGGTTTGCATATTGTTTTTATTTGATTGGGGGTTTTCTTTGTTTTAGCTTTTGTCCCTTGTATTTTGGTTTAACCAGGGTGGGAAGTATGAAATGATGATGGGGCTAGTTTGGTCGTTGGGGTTGGTGCAATGAACACACATCCCCGTACAATAACTCATTGATAGGGCCATTTCATAAGCTCTTCCCAATCCCATCCAACTTCTCTTTTGGTTTCATAACTTGATTTCCATACCTATTCTCCTCTGTGATAATCATTTCCCCACATATTTACTCCAACTTCTTTTATTCCATTTTTCACAAACTCCAATTTCCCTTCCTCTTTCGCATTTTTACTACTCTCACAATTAATCCATGGTGCACCTCCTGCTTATTAGCCATTCGCACTGCATGTCTGGTTCGTATTTATGAATTGGCCGCTCCGGATGTTATTATCTGGTCTACAAATCTGTCTTCAATCTAACCTTCCAAGTTCCAACAACTATTTCATGGGAAATTTTGCTTCAGCTCTACATTTCATTACGTAATTCGTATTTATTAATTATTCAACACCTTTTTGTTTGTTTTAGAAATAAATTGTGTAATACTTGTGTTGTCTCAATCATGAACTAAATACAAAAGGTAGAGCGAAATTTTGCTCCGACATGGATCATTAGCAAATTCCTAGTTAGTGACAAGAACTAAAATCCTAAGAGCTTATATCTCATTATTATAGACAATATTAGTTGCATACAGTGCAGCACAAATCTAGTTGATGTGACCATTCGTTTACCTTAGTGCAAATATATGTTGCTCAAACTATATAAAACTCTTATTTAATTTAATAATCCTAAAAAATATAGTAACAAATCATTAATTAATCTCAGAATGTAGTTCTTGCTTTTATACCCGCCAAACCAATGGTGTAGTAGTGCAGGCAGTTGAATGGTCCTCCGACAATTGAAAGCCCAGCCATATAGAGATGAGATGAGGTTTAAAAAGAATCAAAAAGAAAAAGCACTCACAAGTCACAACGATACCTTAACTTTAAATGGAAAAAACACAAACGAAAAGAAAAAAGTTGTGTTGTATTCAACACCGTTTCTCAACCTCAAAATTATTTTTGCATTGAAGTTTAATTTGGTTGAGTCGACATCAAGAAAAGATTCTGGACTCAAATCCAGTTCCCCCATTTATCTAATACGAAGAAAAAAAAAGAAGCGCACAAAAAAGAAAAAAGAAGTCGAAGAAATTTATCCATTTTAATTTGTAAGGAAGAAAAGGGATTTGCCCATCCTCCACCGAATTCTCTTGTTTAAAATGTAAATGCCAAAAATATTCAATACGTCGACAACGACATAGATATACCAACTTCGTTCAAATGCTGAAGCGCATAACAAGTGTATGAATGTTTGGTTAGCTAATAGGATTGCTCTTGTGAATAAAATATATTTTTTTTCTTCATATTTTTCGATATAAGAGTTTTTCATTACAAACATTAAGAAGTTTATATTAAAGAAAAAGACTATCAAACTCGAAAAATATACAACTCTGATCGATTACTTAACGATAAAACTGTTAGGTTTTCACCTCATAGTGATGAGCCCAAAAAGAATTATAGCGGTAAAAAGCTCATCATTATGGGGTGAAACTTATTTCTGCTGTTTGGAGAAACTTTTTTTCTGTCAAATAAATTGCTATATTTGTGCTGAAAATTTTCTGTCGATATTGTCATATTTCTGTTGTGAAAATTATCTGTCATTTTACGCTTCTACTTTCTATTGTGAAAATTTCCGATGATATTATTTTTATTTTTTGGAATTATTTCTGCTTGGTGCAAAAATTTTTGTTATTATTATGCTTAGTGCAATATTATTCTGCTTAGTGCATCCTCTGACCCAATACCCGATCTCTCTGTTAATACTCACCTAGTCGGACCCCTGAGGTCGACGGGTATCTGGTCGAACTTGGCTTGGGATCCCCTTATTACCGAGTGACTTGGGGTAGTAATTGAACTGAAGAATGCATTTCAAAGTTGCTTATAAACTGCTTGGTGCATCATTATTGAAATTGCTGAATCTTTTTAATTTTGCTAAATGCATTATTATTGAAGAATATTTTGGTGTCCAAATGATCCTGTTGTGTGCAATATTAATACTTAGTGCATTAAAGATGTTCTTTTGTGGATGTTGTGGCTTTGTGTTGTTAGTCTTTGTAACTTAGCCTAAGTGGTTGGGTTTGAGCCTCGGTGGCTCTGTGTCTTTGTGGTTATGCTTCGGTGGCTGCCTAAGTGGTTGGTTAAGCCTATGTGGCAGTTAGACTTATCCTCGGTGGTTACAAGTTTATAGCGTTACTATTTCTTTTGGTTATTTGCTTGGTGCAAAAATGACTTAGTCTTATTTGCTATGTGCAAATATTATGTGTTGTGTGTTGCTTAGTGTTTGTGATATTATCTTTTGAATCTTGTTGCTAACATCTCTATTTTGCAGGAATATATGACAATGATGATTGACAAATCAATTTTCGAATTGGGTTATTTTTCGGGTCTTGGTACAAGGGGAGAATTGTTGGGACCATCTTTTAACAAAAATATTGTGCTGATTTAGAATTAATTCCAAATGATTTTTTTTATTGTTAATCGATTTTAAAATGAAAATTTAATCGTGTGTTAAAATTAAGAATCTGGTACTCAATATAAGTATGTTGTAAGTTGACAATTGGTATATAACATTTAGGTGACGATGAAACTACAATGATCAAATTAGATAATCTTTTAATAAATTCTAACGCTAAGTAATGGTTAAATTTTTTTAATTGAAATAGTCACATAATGTTTATCCCACTTAAAATTATGAAAAATAAAAAATGAAGTGAGAGCTGATGCAGTTGCTGGGGTACAGTGTGGGTGCAGGCTGCACCAAGACCACGGGAGACACGATTACATGAAACCTTGATCGGACCACATCCAGCTGTCACTTTAACCTCCCCCCACTCTTACGTGGCACGATTCTGTTACAGGTCACATTTATGACGTGCCTCCGCTGGTCACCGTCCGCCATCGCAAAGAGAGACTCCTATGGCCCGAACCCGAACCCGTCCCGTGAAATACCTCCCGCGAAACCCGAGCCTGGTTTGTTACCCTCCACTCCGAGCCTCAGCTGCGGAGGCTCGGACAGCCGTTTGTTTCTCCGAACCTCCTCTATTGCAACAAACAAAAACCCCAATTAATTCTAATCCCCGAAATAAAAATTAAAAAAAATGATGGGAATAATCAACAAACCTTCCATATACTCACACGCTGGGCGGCTGGAGAACAACAATCCACAGCCAGCCACATTCCCCATTTCTTCACCTTCTCCCACAAGCTATACAAATCCAAGAAAAAAAAAAACCATATTTGTTCTTGAATATTGCTCAAAACTTTCTTTTTTCCTGATGATGATTCCTTCCATGTGAAGCCAGTGCCAGTCTGCATTGATTTTACCTCTCTCTCTCTCTGCAACTTTTGATGCTGCCTCCATTAAAGCTTCACGGAAAAGCACTTTCACAAACCCTTTATAAACCCCCCTGCTTCTGCATTGCATTTGAGTTTGACTAACAGTAACATCCCAAAATGATGTGCTTGTTGAGGAATCCGTGTGCCCATGGTTTCCTCTTTTTGACCCATTTGATTTTCGCGCATGCAATGCTGGACCCAATTGATTTCTTGGCATTGCAGTCGATTCGGAAGAGCTTAAACGATATGCCAGGATCCAACTATTTTGCTTCCTGGGATTTCACTTCCGACCCCTGTAATTTTGCCGGTGTTTACTGTGATGGAAATAAAGTGATCGCCCTCAATCTCGGCGATCCACGCGCCGGGGCGCCCGGTCTCACAGGGAGGCTCGACCCCGCCATCGGTAAACTCTCCGCTCTAGCTGAGTTAACCGTTGTTCCTGGTCGGGTCATGGGGTCTTTGCCCCACACATTGTCTCAGTTGAAGTACTTGCGGTTTTTAGCTATCAGCCGAAACTTTATCTCCGGAGAAATTCCGGCGGGCTTAGGTCAGCTCCGGGGCCTACAAACTCTTGATCTTAGCTTCAACCAACTAAGTGGAAGTATCCCATTTTCCATCGGAACTCTGCCCGCCTTGTCCAACGTCATTTTCTGCCACAATCGGCTCTCCGGCTCAATC
The DNA here is from genome assembly GCF_026168435.1 of Sesamum indicum. Lineage (NCBI taxonomy): Eukaryota > Viridiplantae > Streptophyta > Magnoliopsida > Lamiales > Pedaliaceae > Sesamum > Sesamum indicum. The sequence continues at coordinate 26,715,097 of NC_142662.1, forward strand.
CCGCCGTTCGTTTCTCAGTCCCTAACTCGGCTTGATTTAAAGCACAACGATCTCTCCGGTTCTCTTTCCCCACATGGACTTCCATCCTCCCTCCAGTACCTCTCATTGTCATGGAACCGGCTCAGCGGCACAGTTGACAGGGTACTGTCCCGCTTAAACCGGCTAAACTACATAGACCTGAGTATGAACCAGTTCACAGGCTGTATCCCGGTGAATTTGTTCAGTTTCCCAATCAGTAACCTCCAACTGCAGAGAAACCAGTTCTACGGTCCGGTCCAACCAGTGGATCAAGTGAAAATCGAGACGGTGGATCTCAGCTTCAACCGGCTGTCAGGCGAAATATCCCCAATGTTCTCGACGGTCCAGAACCTGTATCTGAATAACAACCGGTTCACAGGCGAGGTACCGCGTAGCTTCGTGGAGCGGTTGTTGTCTGCGAGCATACAGATACTGTATCTACAGCATAATTATCTAACCGGGATGGAGATAACTCCGAGGGTGGAGATTCCAGTGAGCAGCTCCTTGTGCCTACAGTATAACTGTATGGTCCTGCCCGTACAGACGCCCTGCCCTCTCAAGGCTGGCAAGCAGAAAACCAGGCCTACTGCACAATGCGCACAGTGGAAAGGGTAAGATGAGGAATTCACACTCTGTTTCTGATGATGCCACATGGGATTTGAGAATTCTTGGAGTCAAATAATTTTGCTGGGGTTATCAAAAATGGAAAAAAGGAAAAAAAAAATTAATTTAAGATGCTTATTTTTGGGGTGGTAATGTGATGGGAAATTCTTACTCGGATATCGTTTGATCAGTTATATGTCAATTATAATACACTTATCGTGTGATTAACGTACAGTGGGAAGTGATTAATCACATGATAGTTGTATTTCGTTTGTTATGTGAATAGTTTGATTCGGACAAATTTTGTCTGGGTAAGAATTTTTCATGTTAGGTGATGAGTAAAATTTCAACTGTGGATAAATGAATCAAACACGGAGTCTAGTAATGAGCGAGCTGCGATTTATGGTTGCAAAAATCCTTTTTGTAATTAGTACACTCTCAAATTCTCAATAGATTTATTTAATTACTTTATAATACTTTTTTATTCTTTGTCCCTTCAAATTGTTGTTGAGGAGAATGATGGAGAGATCTTATAATAATACTTATAGTGTGATGGATACACCAACGTCAAAATGTTGACGGGTTTGAAGTTGTTGCATATTATGTTTGAGAGTCATAGATAATAATACATGGGACAGATTGATTCAGTTGGTCTTCATTCAAGTTTTTGTAAATATAGGTTTGTTTTGGGCGTCCTTTTGTCTCAGTTCTTGCATTGCACAAAGTAAGAATGATTTGTCAATCTTGATGGTGAGGGCCACTAAAACAGATTTAAGTAATGATATGATTCTTGTTTTCTTTCTTTGGCTTATGAAGGAAGAGTGTTTGGGAAATTTTAATTCACTTTGGATTTTATCTAATTTGAATTAATTATAAAGCAAGTGTAATACATTTGTCATATAATTGATGTATAGTTTAATAAAAGGGATCATTCGTAAAATAAGTATATCAGACTCATTTTATGATTGATTTGATTGGACAAAATTTTGATGTGTAGGTACTTTTTCAAATGTGTGTCTCCTGGTGGGGAGTAAGGGAGTTGAAATAAGAGCTTTATTAAAGACATGTGTGCAATATATAATATGGCTCCCACTTCTGATTAACCCATTAGATGGGCTCTATTAATCATATCTCAATTCTGTCTTGTCCATGATTTTGTTTTTTGTTTAAAGTCAAATTTGCTTTTAAGTTTTATTTGATTTGAGTTGATAGATTGGAATTTAGAATTATTGGAAAAAAGTCTCATCAAGAATTTAAAGGTGTTAATCTGTATGTTGTTTAGATAAAGCAGTAATGGGAATAATGCAGCTGTGATGCAACTTGTTTTTATTTAACTATGAAAAGGTTAATGATAGAGTGATGGTATTAAGATTTAAACATTGATTGAGATTTAAACACCATTAACGCTGGCTTGCTTTTGTGTAGCACAAGACCAAATAGATTTATAACCTCAAATTCCACTCCCTAAGGAGATTCGAGGAGGCTTTGTGTATAAGACCCACACCCACACCCACACCCACACCCACCTTTATATTTATTTATACACAAACACAATCCCCATTGCACAACAATGCAAGAAGCAGTGTGCTGCATTTACTCTCTTAATTACTGCATATCAGCATTTGTCCAAACCACCAACGCCCTTCTTCCACACTTCAACTGCATAAACTTGTAAAAATCTTCCCCTTTACTTATGTACATTATTTCATTGCACATCCGAAGATGGCTGCTTCACATTTATTTGACGTCCATGATACTATCAACTCCTTTACAATGGAATCGTCGTTAGTAAAACTGTCTCCTTCCAAGTATTTTCTTGTTTGCTGGAGGTGGGGACTCTCCGTTCCCGGGGAATTCCCATTTCACAACATCTCCATCCCATGAAGAGCTAACTAACATCGGATATGTGGGGTGCCAACTGCAATCTCTCACCGTCGACTTATGGTGCTGCAGCTTTGCTACCTGTGCCCCACTAACCTGAAGTTCAAAGTCACCATATATCGGAAACAATTAGTATGCCAAATCAAATCAGAATCATAATTCGGTGGTTACAAGAAGAGGCGTCTAAGACAAATAATTGTAAATGTAGTGCATACCAAATCGTAAATATAGATGCAGGAATCATGAGATCCAGTGTAGATGTACTTCTGTCCGGTGCTGCAAAAATACAATGCATTTTGATTTTGCTAGGTAGATCTATTCATGTTGATGAGGAGAATCAAAAGTCTTGTAATCTTGAATTCCTAGCAACTTACCTGTATTCAGGCGAGAAATAACAGCGGATCAGCGTCCGCAAGACTGAGTGACCTTTATATGTTGCTATCGATTGATCATATGGATGCTTTAGGTCTCTTGCTTGCGGTGGGTGGTCCATCCATCTGTAATCCCATTCATAATTCCTGTACCCGCGGTAACTGAAAAGGGAGCACATAGTCTAAGGCAAACTAATGTGCACCTAATATTCGAACATCAAAGGAATTCGTATATAGTTCAGACACGCCTTGAAGGAATCATACCAATTAGCATTTGACGACATTTTCCGTATATCCCACAGTTTAATAGATTGATCTTTCCCATTGGATATGAGATAACGACCATCTCGACGGGTATCAATAAATGTAATACCTTCAAGGTGGCCCATCAAGACACCTGCAGGCTTGCCTTTCGCTCTAAAGCAGCGTCTGTCCCAAACCTATATGCAGCAGCAAGTTGTTTATTTCAAAGAAACGATAGACTATCTTCTCTTTCATTACTGTCTTCCATAACGTAGCAGTTTGAGCAATCAAGTTTTCATTTCTCTCAAATCTTGTTCACCGCTCAAGGGTGGTTTAGCTTCCAGTTAATACAAATAGAATTACCTTACAGAAATTGTCATCACTTCCTGAATAAATTAGATGACCGCTTTCATCAGCAAAGCATACAGTGTTGACATCAGACTGCATGACAAGAGAAATATGTATAAGCGACAACGAGACAATCTTTCGTGGAGTCTAGCAGCAATTATAACATGTACCGTATGTGCTGAGATTCGAAGGGAGACTTTTTTCGCTTCAAGGTCATAAACATATATATCCTCGTTGCTGCTTCCAGCGACAACTTCTCGCCCATCAGTTGAGAATTTCAGAGAGAAGATTCCAAAAGAGTATCCCCCCTCCTCAGGCGAAGAGAAATCCAAACCTTCATGGATTTCCTGCACAGTAAAGGCCAGACTTTAGCGTAGAAAAGGAACCCCATGTTCTCTCTAATTATGCAATTGAACATGGAAATCAACATAACAACTTCAGGCCTTGATCATAGCTAAAACCCAAGATGGAGCTGGGGGTTGAAGGCCTGGTAACATTTATGTCCCCGACAACAAATCTGATCCATATTATCCAACCATGAAATTTTATGCTGTGGCTTCAGGAATACCAAAAATAAAGAGAATTTGAACTTCATACAGTGATGTTCGCAAGAGACTCTTTGGTGGCAGATCCAACATTGACAATATGGACGATAGGTGACATGCTAGCATAAACCTGCATTTATAGCATTTGAATTCAAGAGATGTATCAAAATCAAATTACCACAAACACTTTGAGGACTCATAATATTCAAATGCTTCAAATAATTATGACTTGAAGCAATTTTACATGATTTTCGAATCAATAAAAGAAGAGAACTTACAAGGTGTTTTTGATCAGGTGACAAGGACGTCTCAGTAATTGTCCATCTCAAGCTTCTGGCAAGAATGTTCTTTTGAACTTTCATGCCTCTTTCGACGTCATATATTCTGATTTGACTTCCCTGGTTCAGAAGAATCAATAACACCAATAGTTAATGATTTCAAGATTAGGGATCAAGGAAAAATATGGACTTTAGTTACACTGGAATGGATTGCCTATATCTCCATTAAGCAATATAAGTTCCATCCGAGAAGTTTCCTTGTGATGTATTGTTAGAATCTGCTTTTTGCAGAAAGCAATAATACCTGAAATGCAGCAACAAAAAGTGAGCCGTCAACGGAAAACTGTGATACATAAGCCCTGGTTGACATCTGGTCCACAACCCACGGACCATTAACTGGCAAATATTTACTCAAAACATGACAACAATCTCCTGATGAGAACTTCCCTCTTCCCGAAAGATTTGCTTCTCGGCCAGCCAACATCTTTACAGTTGAAACGGGGAATACACGCTTCCCTGGCAAAACTCGTCTCAGGTTGTCATGGGGTCGTGATCGAAGCTTTGTCAACTGAGCAATGTCATGGTCTAAGGAATTGAGCTGCCTATTGAGGTGAGAGCTACTGGCAACATCATGATTGGAGCTGGAACCATCAAGAAGTGCAGAGTCCATCTCCAATTTACTAAAAGCATAACCCATACTTTCAATGCTAGTGTTGTAATCTACAAGAAACATTTTAAATCGCAATCACAGCAGCAAAAATTTCATGTGTTGGACACCCCAAAGATGGTGGGCTCTTCATATCACTCGATAGAATTGTAACCTTGCCAAACCAGCAAACACCTGTAAATTAAAGCCCCAAAGATATTCATTTCTACATATGATCAATTGGGTAGTGGTAATAAACTTTTGTTTTCTTTTGTTGGTGAAAAGCGTAAACTAAATGTAATGATAGATAAGCTATGAAGTTGCTTCAATGCTACATCATGGAACAAAAAACAAAAACAGCTGAAAGGGCAAAGGACTTTGGGTTCAATCAACCCAAGATCCCTTTTGATATTTTTCTTTTCCTTTTAATTCATTGCAACTGGCCTCCGATGTATTTGCTTGGTGTAATAATTAGTGAAGGAACATGAACCTATTACCTAAATTCTCTCATCCCTACAAATTCTCCTGTCTTTCCTATCTTCTTCCTCTTCCTCCCCCCCAATCCTATTTTCTACCCCAAATCTCTCAATCATTTCAGTTTTTTTCGATTAATTCTTTCATATTATCATGGCAAAGTTCTTTAAAAGAATAAAGCACTTGCATAGTTTAAGTTATCAAGTATTCCAAGAAATAAGCAAGACTGCAATTCTTGACCCGAATCAACGTATTTCCCAAATCCCGTTTCAAGAAACTCAGAGAGTCACCCTCATCCAACTTCAACCCAAAAGCAGTCTCTTAAATCCAACAAAAACCCACAGAGACAACAGTAATAGAAAAAAGAACCAAAAAGAAAAAGGACCAGAATCATAAGCTGAGTCACTTCCCACTCACCTCCATAAAGGTTTTCTTGCATAAGGGTGAGCCTATCAAGGGGATGATGATGACGATGATGCAAGAAATTGGATGTTTGTTACTTAAAATGGAGATATTCAGAGTGAGATTTCTTGTTGGGCTAAGGTCAAAGTCGTGGCCCATGGGTATGTGTTTGGGTTTGGTGTTGTGGTCTATGGATTGGGGAGTGTAGCGTGGTGGTTCGTGCTTCACTCCATTCCAATGTAAATTCCTACATGTCATCTTCACTGCAGTGTGTGTGTGTGTGTGTCTTTTGTGATTGTCCAAACGGCAGATGACTTTAGACTTTTTCTGGGTACATTACATGAATGAAAATAATAGTGCCTCTGCACCAACCGTCTTTTTTCTTTAGTGTGTGTGTGTGTCAGATGTCCTAATCTTTACTCTCTATCCATTTCAGTATAATTTTCGTCTAGGACACATTTTTATAGTACTACTAATTATTTTTTTCTGTTTGTAGAATATACTCCAAGTTTTATAAGATTACTTTACACAAAAAATTAAATCTAAACTTCAATATAATATTGGGTCAGACTCTACATTCCAACAGTTATTATTCTCTATGTATCATATCTTATAAGGTGGGGAAAAAAAAAACCTTCTTGTTTTTTATTCCTTTTCAAAGTCAATATTTTTATCACAAAACACTCTTACTGTTATAAATAAAAAGAGCGATGGTTTGATCGTCAAGTTCAAATCTCTCTTGAAACAAATATAAGTGTTTAGTATATCTAGTTTATAGGTAGTGTCGATTGAATTCATATCATCATTTAAAAAAAAAAAAAAGAACGTATAAATATATCATTTATTTGCAAGACTATTGATTTAGGGTGGGGGGGGGGATGGATAGATAGATGATAGATGAATGAGTAGGTCTAATGGTGGTCCATCCATTTAACTCCCATCTAATTCCACAAACCAAACTCAAAGGGTACTTAGGTTTGGGTATTTATGTTTATAGCATTCAGCCTAACTTTGTTGTTTTGCTACGTCCAAATAATTGTCCTTTCTTAGTACTTTCAATCTCTTGCAACATAATTTTAGTAGTATGTAGTAATTGTGTTGGTTTGGCCCAAAATGACACGCCACCTACCTTCAATATATGGGCCCCGAACTTTTTATGAAGCCCAAACAACACTATGCATTTTACACATAAAAGAACCCCATCATTCACATTCAATCCCTCCAAAACCCTAATTCCCAAATCATAAAATTGCTACACAAATTCAATCTTTTTCACATTACTAGAGATTTAGGCATCCCCTTCTTGTTTTCTGTCTTTGGGCTTCTCTTTATGGGGTCGGAGTCAAAGCTAATAATATTTTGAGACTAATTGGACTAAAACATCATCTCTTGTGAAATATTCTTCTAAAAAAACGTGATAAAACCAAAACAAATAATACTTTGTACAATAAAAGCACGAGTTAAGTCTTAAGCTGCATCAATTTTATCCAAGTGGGAGCGTCTCTTACCTTCTCCAATAGCAGTCGCTAAAAATTGTCCTTTTTTTAAGGTTGTTTTTTTGTTCCTAGAAATAACCTAAATTTTATGGATAACACAAGTCTTTAATAAGTATACGTAGTTGGTGATATGCTGTGATTACCCCACCAAGGAAAAGGCGTGGCCTGCGCGAATAGCGATTCCCAGGCAATAATGAATGAAGAAAAACAAAAGCAATTATTGACAATATTTGGATTTTATATATATATATATATATTCACTTCAAAGCAATGTCTTGCACGTTTGGTTTTGTATTTATTGGACCATTTCCATTCCTTTGCCACGTGTTAAATTCCCATCAAATAAAAATCTTTCGATTATTTTGTCTTTTAGCATTTGTCCTCATCTGTAAATCTCAAATTATGATCATCTCTCTCAACATCATCCTCATGCAAAACCAATCACTTAATCATGACTTCAAGTTTTATTGTATCATTTATTATAATTTATTTTATTGTTATTTATTATATTAATATATTAATTGAATCGATGTATTACTTAATTGATTGATATATTAATTTAATTATATAATACTGTTCTTTGTCAAGACTAGAAAATAAAAATAACTATTCACACTTGAAATTTGAATCACACTAATTATTTAATTGATTGAGAATTTTATTTCGTAAAATAATAGTCATGACAATATGACGACGTCACAATTAACGAGCATTTGTAGTATAATTTTATGTATAAGTGTAAATTGATTTGTGTAACTTATGTTTAAGATACAAACTAATTCATTTAAATTTGACTCAAAGATTAAATACTGCTAATAATATTTTACAAATTCTGTAATTTTATTCCATATATAGACACATAATCTATAAAATCCAATCCTACTACTTATTTTATTAATCTTGACAGCTTATATAAATTTTCAAAGGTTTATAAAATATTTAAAAAATAAAATTATTAATTAATCCCTTAGAGAGAACTGCATATTAGGAAGACGGGGTCTGTCCGAATCTAAATTGGTTAAATGGTAAATATAACATACTTATTATATGCTTGTTGATATAATTTAGGAAGAATGGTCAATCATATAATATCAATCGGTTGAATTTCGTCAGATCTAATTTGAGTTAAAAAAAAAAAAAAGAGAGAGAGAGGATAATTACACTCTCATTCCCTGAGGTTTGGTTTAATTATGTCTAAATCCTTTGTAGTTTGAAAAATTATATTTAACACCTCAAAGATTTGCTTCCATCCAACAAATACGTTTTTCTATTAGTCAAAATTTATCGAATTTGTTGATATTAGAAAAAATTTGAAAAAAAATCTATATTTACCCCCTGATTAACTTATTATTGATTTATTGCAAGCCAGATAAATCTTTTTATGACCAAAACACTGTCATACATCTTCACGCATTAATGCATGTGAAGATATATATTTTTATTGTTATAAGGGCAGTTTAATTGAAAAAAAAAAATTGATTGACGTACAATAAATGAGTAATAAGTCAATTGAGGGTAAACATCAATTTTCATTCAATTTTTTTTTATAATATCAGCAAATTCAATGAGTTTTTTTATAAACGGAGGGACTCATTCGTTAAATAAAAGTAAACATCATGGGTTCTAAATATAATTTTTTAAACTATTACTGAATTTCAGGTGTAACTACATTAAATTTTATAAAAAGAGTGTAATTATTGATTTAAAAAAAAAAGAAATAAACAAGAAAAAAAGAAAGAAGGGGTTGGTAAGTATGAAGATTGAAGGGGCAGGGCAGCGCAGGGAGTAGAGAAGAACAGACTAATGAGTGAGACGGTGACAAGCAATTACAAAAGCCTCAACACACAATTATTGTGTCTTAATGAAACTCGCCAATGAGATCACACTGTCACGATTTTCACACACTAATAACGCCACAGCTAATCACATAAAACGACAAAACCACCACCACCACACCAAAAGTTAAAATAATGCAAGAAAACAACAAAAGTGATTATTATTATTATTTATGAATGAAGGAATGGTGTATTAATTAGGAGATTGTTTGTTGAGTTGAGAGGAGTAATAAGGCAGAAAAGTCAAATGTGAAACAGTGGGAGGTAAGAAGGGATTTTGTCATTTTGTGGGGTTTTTGTCCAAACTCTTAGCTGTTTCTAGTCTACCATTTAGTGCCCATAAAACACACTTGCCAAAAAGCAATCCCAACTACTATAATTTAAACTATGTTTGTTGGGGGAGCTATTTTTCAAAGTGGTCCCTCTCCCTCACCCTTCATCATCATCACTATCACTTTGCAACTCAACTCATATTCTGTGCGTTTTGATTTTATTCTAAAAAGATAATTTATTAGAGAAATAAGATTTTCAAAGTTATAATCAATTTAATGTAGAAAAAACAATAAGGGAGGAGGTGGGGGTGCCAAGAATTAATCAAATCAACGTCAGATGATAGGGAGGTGGAATTGTTTGGACTCATGTCTAATCATTTTAATTGTTGTGTGGGGGCAAGAAGATTGTGACGTGCTTCGTTGGTGGAGTGTTTGTGTTTGGCGTTCGGGGGAGAGACACACAACGGGCCTCTCTATGGTCCACCACTTTCAAAAACGCCGTTTTCAATTTCGCAGCAGCTCACCAATTAAAGAAGCAACGACTTTGGACAAAAGGAAAGCAACTCTCCGTGGTCTTTTTGTTGGCTTTAAGATAGTGAGTGATGAGCCATCCATCCATCCATCCTGGAATACAACCATAAAATCGCATTTTCACCCATAAAACTGCCAAAGAATCACAGACTAAAATCGCATTCCATTCCGACATTATATAAGAGTGCTCCCAAAATGGTTATAAGAAGAGGAAGAATAGGAATGGTGGGGGAAGACGTTTCTGCATCAAATTTTCCCATGACCCACACACGCTTGCAACACAGACCAACAATTGCTTGAAACTCAAATTTAGATACTGCCCATTTCCAAGCTATGGGGATTTCAAATTTACACACTATTCTTCTAATTAGTATTATAGTAAACATACATAGTAAGCAAAGTCGGCTGCATAGCGTTCTTGTTAGATATTAACACAAAAAATATTTATATATTTCTAGACGTATAAGTACAGATCACAATACCATGGATTTCCCAATCCATGTATTGAATTAGTAGTTTCTATCATTAACATGAATACCCTCGCCGCCTCCTACAATGCCGGAAGTCGGGCCGTGGGGTAATCTTGATATCGAGTTGCTACGCTGCTTAAGTCCATAACCGAGTTATAATACTAATAGCTGAGGTACCGTGGTCTCTGAGCTCCCGATATGGATTCCTCTTCCATGGAAGGAGCCAGGTCAGCCTGGCGACAATTTTCAAGGAGACGATACTGCACCAGGTGCAAAACATCATATCACCGCCACAAATGACAAAGTTATCAACAAAAGCAGTAATTTTCTACACAACCATATAACTACACACCACCGCTGCTGTTGCTGCTGCTGACGAAGGGAGTGGAAGAAGAGCCGCGAAGTTATTTGTCAAGCTTCGATTATGTATGGCTGCCTGTAACTGAAGTTAATTAAGGTGATTTTGTATAAACAGTTAAGAGTGGATAAAGCTTGTCATCTCGTCCATTAGGCAATGGAAATGGTCGTTGTTCGGCAAGAAATAGAATCCGATTGTTGCCTTCTCGAGATAAAGGAGTGTGACTTCTTGCCCGGACTTCTTGAGGCCTTCGACATAACGCAACTGCCAGTCCTTGAGAAGATCCAATCCAGCCACAACGATGAGGCTTTTCGGAAAGTTAAGCCCCTCAAGGCTACGACTCCTGGGGCCAAATACATTACATGCTGGATGGTCCCGATCTTCCCCTTCAGGAAGGTATGCTCTCCAGTACCAATCTCTGTCTTGGATCCTCACAAAGTATTTCCCATCCAATTTTCTCTCGGATTCTGTTCTCTCTTGCCCGCCAAACAACGGATGAAGAAGAATATTACCCAACACCTCAACACCGGGCTCTTCCGCTGCCCGAACAGCAACATGATGAGCAATATTACCACCAGAACTATCCCCCGCCAAATACACATGAACCTTAGAATCTTTCCCACTCCGAAGCCATGATCTCGAGCTAACCCACTTTAGAGCTGCCCATCCATCATCATATGCACACGGGTACCTGTGCTCGGGCGATCGACGATAATCCACAGATACCACAGCAGCCTTGCAAGTCTTGACGAGGCGCCGACAGAACGTGTCGTAGATAGCACTATTGGCTGAGGAATGAACGAAGCTTCCGCCGTGGAAGAAGATGATTACGGGTACAATTTCAGTAGTACTCAAGGGCTTCTCCAGTTCAACAATCCCCCATTGAGGCTCATTCTCATTGGCAGCCAAATAAACTCTGCTGAGGAGGCTTGTGGCCCGATCTACAACATCAAAAGAGTAAACCCCATCAGCGGGATTAGCGTTTGCAGGCACTTTCCGGTCAAGATACTCATTCAGATCACGGTTGAATGTGCCGTCGTCCCGCCGGAGCATGTTGTAAGCAAGCTTGAAATGTGATATCAGAATCCATGTATTAAGCGGAACCACTCTCTGCACAAAGGAAATGAGGACAAGCTTTTAAGTTACTCAAAGTGTTTGAAAAAACAGAGCACAAAATAGAAGTCAAACAGAAATTGAGAAGGAAAAATTGCACAAATATACACAAGCACCCCAAATCAGTATTATCAACTCAGTAAGGTAATCAGCTGTAAAGGAAAATTCTGAAAACAAAAAATAAAATAACATGCACATCCATAAAAAGAAAGGAAACTGGAAAGTAGAGAAAACCAACTAAAAAAAACCCAACACTCAAGCATGAAATCGGTTTATGGGGACTGCTAAATCAGTAGCACAGAGCAAAAAAAACAAAGTGGAAGGAGAAAATAGAAATACAAACAGAGATAAGCACCGCAAAATCAACGGGAAAGATTCAACCTTTCACCATAATCACAAACAGCAATCAACTCTTCCTCGACCAAGAAGCTCAACCCACGAGATTAATCGCAAGAATTAGAGGAAAGAGGAATAAAATTCAAAGAACCCTCTTGAGAAAAGACTTGTTGTCAGAAGTGAAGACAATAATTACCTTTGATTCATTAGCATTTACTTCATTACTGCCTGCCATGAGGAGTTGCAGTTGCTAAAGAATCACTCTTTGGAAATCCCACACGAACACGATGATCTCCTCGAAAGACAGATTGATGATCTTGATTATACTGCTAATATTACTTATCACCCCCCGAGTCTGTTTATGTGGCCTGATACTCCACTTTTTCACTTTTCTCTTTCACTGTTCTCTTCCTGGTGCTTGAGCTTCTCTGAACAACAAACAAAGAAGGAAGACACTTCTGCAGATATGCAGAGACAGAGGGATTCAGTTTCCCATCCCAACCCAACTAAAAAAGATCAAGAGAAGAAAAACACACAACAAGAGAGAGAGAGAGAGATAGAGGAGAGGGTAATAAATAAATAATATTCGGAATTAAAGAGAAAAAGAAAATGGAAAAGAAGTAATAAATAGTGGAAAGAAGGAGAAAAACGAAGCTAACGTGAAATTACTATAATGGATAAGAGAGAGAATAAGTTATGTTAGAGAAAGAAAGAGAAGAGAGTGGGGGGGGTGGGTTGGAGTCAAAGGCAAAGGCAAAAGCAACTACGGAGGTGAGGCGGAGACGACAAATGGGAGCGGCCAAAATAAACTGTCTGAGTAGGCCCCACCATTATAATATAATTCCAATTTGGTTCACTATTATGTCCATAAATAATAATGTTTGCACCTGCCTCTATTTCACACTCACAATTCATATTAAGCCAAAACTACAAAATTATATTCAAATTTATTGTCTCATTTTTGTTTATGAATTTTAGTTGTATCTTTTTATTTTCAAAAAATACATCATCAATTTGAATTCATTGAAGTAAAAGAAAAAAATATTACAATAGTAAACACCCAAATTGGTTAAAAAAAAAATCATCAATCGCACTCTTCGAATGGAACTAGTGATGAATATCACTTTTTTAGCGGTCTCGATATTTAAATTGAATATTTTACAATAATAAGTGACTATTACAAATAATATTTAAAGGTGGGCTGCTATACGAGGAGAAAACCGTCGTTTTGCTGGAAGAAAGCACTAATAGATAAGCTCAAATATTTCTTATTGGTTCCTGTCAAAAAGGATGTCGTGTTTTTAATTTTTTAAATTTATAAAAATTAAATTTTATTGAGATCATGAGTTCGAATTTCAGGAGACGTATTATTAGTAATATAAGCATTTCTTGCAATATATTAACCTAAAAAAAAGATTGAAAAGTAGATGTAGATAAGATGTGATTGGAGTGATGGTTTTGGCTGAGAGCCAAAAGGGGGATTACTAATAGTATGTTATTAGAAGGGGCAATGGGCAAAGTGGGTATTGGCAAGTGCAGTTATTACGACGACAACTACTCCCATTCATCATCTTTTGTTTGTTTTAGGTTACTTGTTCCGTTTTTGTTCCCATTTGGATTTTGGTGTCTTTTCCATGTGTAGGGAGTGGTGTTAGCAATCCCACTAGAAAAGACAAACCCAATATGTATGTATGTATGTTAGTATGTATGTATGGTCTCTTGACTCTCTTCTCTTGGGAGTATCAATTTTCAAAGACAATACGCTTTTTGGGATAATTGCACTTTTTTTCCCTGTGTTTTGATGTAATTATACATAGATTTCTTATGGTTTGAAATTTTTATCTATTAATTTTTAGGTTTGTTTTTGTCTAACAAATAAATTATCTGTTAGTTAAAATTCATCAAACTTGCTTATATCAACAAAAATATTTGAAAAAGTCTATATTTAACCTCTATTAATTTATTATTGATTTACTGTAGGTCAAATAAATCTTTTTATGATCAAATTACCTTCATACGTCTTCACGCATTAATGCATGTGAGGAGGTATATCTTCATCATTCTAAGTATAGTTTAGTAAAAAAAAAATAATTTGACCTGTTATACGTCAGTAATAAGTCAATCGAGAATCAATATCAATTTTCATTCAGTTTTTTTTGTTAATATCAGTAAATTCAGTGAATTTTGAATAAATGAGGGATTTATTCATTAGACGGAAATAAATCTCACGGGTACTAGATGAAAATTTTCAAATCACAAAAAATCTACATATAATTACACCATACTTCAAAAAAAGAAAGTGTAATTATCCTATACTCTTCTCCAATATATGTAATACAGTTTGCTTCTATTGGTCAAACTATCATGTGATTGGCCCTGTTTTTTCTTTATGGCCTTAACTTACAAAATATCAAAAAAAGAAAAGTCATCTCAAAGTAAACATACACTTTCCCATCACTTTTATAAATTACCATTCACATTTTAATTTATAGTATGACTTTTTCTACAAGCCAATGCTACATTATTTTAAATTGTACCAATTGAAAATTATTATTGATTTAGCTTGAAGATATCACATGTACAATTCTTTTCATTCATTTTCTTGTTACGACTACATATTTATTGCTTATTATTGAGTTGTTTATTCACAACTCTCAAATTGATTATCAAATTTCGTTCCACAACTAGAAAAAATAACTTCAACTGCCGGGAACAAGCAATAGTCTCACTACGTTGCTGAGTCGGGCGTTCCCTGAAACCAAGCATGTGGACATCAAAGGTGTAGCTGTCTGCCTACCCCTTCGAATCAAAAAAGCAACGTATTCTTACGACGGTCAAAATTTATTGCGACTCTTTATCATCAGTAGATTTTCTCATCATTCAAATGTTAATTTAGGTTTTTTTTTCATAAGTAGTTGTATAGAAGTAAAAATTAAAATGAAATTGAGGGAGTGTGAGGTGAGTTGATCACAAATTGTAGCCGAATATAGAAATACATCCAAAAGGGTGAAGGAAAAAATGTTTTGGAAGTAGCCAAAAGGGGTGTGTACTTGGAAGCAAGCAAGACTTTAGCCTTTAGCCTTCCCTTCCACAAAAGAGAAGAAATCAAGAAGAAAAAAGGAAAGGCAGACAGCAATTTTTCCTGCGTGCGCCGGACGCCAACCCTCCCTCCTAGCCCACGTGGCGATAAATCGCTTCACCCCACGCCCACCCTCGGCCTTCCTCATCAATTGACCAAAAAGTCCTCCACCTCCCTCCTAAACCACAATCTTACCACGGAGGAGGCGCGACACGTGTTTTGGCGTGTAGCGTTAAACGCGTGACTGCATGTTTTTTGTCAGAACTTCCCAACTCGTGGGCCCCGCACACCTTTAATTTTTTCGCCCCTTTTCGTTTTTCAATAATTAAGTATTTATTATTTCGTCTTTTTTTTTTCTTTTGGAGGGGAGGGGGGGCTTTGAAATTTGTCGTTCTCTGGAGTGTAATTATATATTACCACGTAGGTAATGGCACGTGATGGTCATGTGAGGTCGGGAAGGGGCCCCTCCTCATTTAGAGACGAGGGATGGGTCCCACAAGGGGGACATGATGCCCTCACAGCTTGAAACGTGGGCTGCTGTGATCTTGAGACTTTGGATTGGACTGATGGATACAATATCCAGAAAGAAAGAAAGAAATACCAAAAACTACATCGTATCCGTACTATACAGAGACCCTATCAGCCAAACGGGAATTTCTTTCTGGTAAATTGCATTTCAACCCCTCCAAAATTTGAAGTTTTTCAATGGACTCCCCATAGGAAATAAGCAGATCAACACGTAAGGTGCTTTTTATCTAAATGTTGTGGGGTTTATTGCAAAATAAAAAAATGTGGGGGGTAAATGGAATTTAAACACGAGTTTTATATCGTACTGAATACATGTAACAGGGTGAGGGTGAGGGTAGGAGAATGCAATGATGGGGTAGGGAGGGCCCTAACACATAATGCTCCACAAACCAACAAAAAGTTGATATATAAAAAGATCACACGAGAAATGTGGAGGGAATGGGATCTTCCAAATACCAAAAATCCGAGGTTGCTTGCTCCAATAAATACATTACATGCCCCTTATTGCCAATTCACATCACCTATCCCCGCACATTCATACTATCTCCCATTCCCCACTTTTATGAGCCATTATAATAATAATTATTAAAAAATAATTAGGGTAAATTATATTGATATTATCTTATATCAGGTTAAATTTATATAAATATCTTCTTTTTTTTATAAAAATAGAGTTATATTTTTTAAAGTGTGTACGTGTAATATGTAGGTGTTATTACAATTATAACCTTAAAAAGTGTAGCTATAATTTTATAGAAAACAGTAAGTGTTTGTGTATTTTGACCCAACTTTAAAGGGTGTCAATTTACCCTAAAAATTATTGTGGGTTCAAATATCACAAATATGGGTATATGATTTACTTTTATAGTTATTTCTTGTTATATGTTTTTTTTAATATATTGTTTGATTTGGAATATTAATGTTTTGAATCACTTATTTGAATTTGAATATACTAAATAATATTATGCATCAAATAAAAAAGATATACTCCCAACTTTCATTTATGATTTTCTTTTCTTTTCTTTCATATATATATATGTAATCTGGAAATATTCTTTTAGTACATGCATACTTTGGTGCGCCTCACACTTATCATATGAACTATAAAGCAAAATTTCGAAACTCACAAAAGAAAAAATAATTATAGAGTCTATATATTGAGAAAATGAAATCATTATCGCGCCTATTGCCTTACTTCCTCTAACTTACCTTTTTTTTTTTTACAGTAAAAATATATTAAAAATTAATAATAGCAACAAACTTTTTAAATTTTACATTTCGATTTGAAACAAGACTACTATTTTAAAAGTGAATTGAAAGCTATAATTCCATAAAGACTGAACTACAATTTATTTTTTTAATAATCAAATAATAGCTCATGTGCATAAAAATAAGGTGGTTCAAAGAGTTTCGAGGGTCCATAAAAGAAGAAGAAACAGAAAGTCCACGACACCCTTTAGGAGACCTAGGACATCCCACCCCTATAATGTCCCCAGGAAGCCAAGAATGTTTCAATCCACAGTTTAAATAGGTAGGCCTAAACAGCCTAAACAGCCCAAGAAACCCAAGAAGAAGGGAGGAGACTAGGGACATTCCCGACTCAAACGATGATTAAAGCCCGAAAAGGTATTCGACCCAAAAGGCCCGCACACGTAGCAGCCCACTCTCCCACGTGAGCCATCAGCAACCACTTGAACCACATCAGCCCTAGCAAGAAGGACTCCCTTAACAGCTAGAACTCCTTACAGAAGAGAGGTCTCCGTAGACAAAGAAGACTCCTTCTAACGTACGTCCAAATACGAATAAGGAGCTCTTAACCAATCTCCATGAATATCAAGGGAGTGGAATAGACCCCCAACTAATTGGGGCACTCCCCTATAAATACAGGTTTGGTCTCTCCAGACGAGGGATACCCCAAACACCTTTTCTACACCCTTCTTACTCTTTAAACTCCTCTCTCATTTTCTAAACTATCTTTTAAGCTCTCTCTAAACATATTATCACTTGTTTTTACATTTTTCATCAATTTTATTCACAATATCGCGACTTTAAATTAAATTTACCTTTTCACTTTATTCAATCTTAAATTCAATACTAATTTGGGCGTCGGAGTACTAACGCCTATTTAAACGGAAATCTACAAACGATTGTCCAAATCCATTAGACATTTGCATTTTTTACACGCATCAAATGAGTATCACCTTATTCAAAATGGAGACTGATTACATGTGAAAACATTTGTGCAATTTTAGACGAAAATAAAAGAATATTTAAGTTTTAGAAAGATAGCATTATTCGAATGGAATAGGAGCATTTATGCCGGTGAATGTGAATGTGAATGTGAATGTGATGCATTTGGTAAGGATAAATAGAAACAGAACAGGTGTGAAATCTAGATTATTTGAATGGATTGGATTGGACCTTTTCTTCCCTTACTCAACAAAAATATTTGAAAAACTTGTACTTTTGATCCGATATAAGAAAAGGTACAATTGTATTTTTTATTCCAAAATTTATAGATTTAGCACATTTGATTTTTTATACTAAAAAATTATAGTATTTAGTATAAAAAATGCTTTAATTTTTTATTTTATGAAACAAAAAATGCAATTTTTTATTGTATGAGACAAAAAGCACAATTTTTCAAATATTTTCGATCTCCTCATTTCTTGCCATACACAACAAATAACAAATTACTTTTCTTCTAATATATTGTTCCTCTTTTTTCACAAACCCATATTTTACATTTATTTCAAGAAAAATGAAAAAAAAAAAAAGAGGCAATAAAGAAACAAAGGAAGAGGGAAAGGGGGCTTTTAATTACTTTAATAATTAATAAAAAAAGATTTGGTGGGCATCTCTCTGAATATTAATAATAATGGATGCGAGTGATAATAATAATAATAAAGAAAAAAGGCAATTCCGAAATATAGTAATCCTAAGTTTCTTTAGACGTGCAGTGCAGTGTTTTGGATAAATAGACAAGGCCCCAACTCTGCTTATTCCCAAACACAATGCCTCCGGTTTTTCCATACTTTACACTTGTTTAAACCATACAAGTGTTGAACAAGTCACCCCCAATTTGGACTTTGGAACATCATTCCAAATTATTTACAAAATTACTATTTATTTTGTTCAAACCACAATTATACCATCACTTTCTCTTTAAATATATGAGGCCAGCAAAAAATGCTCGAGTCTAGTTACAGTAAATTATAATAAAATTTAGTGATAGAAATGAATAGAGTGTGAAATTCAAACTATTGGCTTTAGAAGTTGTTATTTGTAAGTAAGACCAAAATCAATATGAACAAGCTAAAATCTCTTATTTCTTCGGGATGAGGGAGCCCCAGCTAGCATGTGGGCTCTTTGGTTTTCAAGAAAATAATTATCTTTAGTATGAGGAGATTTCCAACTCATCATCTTCTGTGGCCACGTATCCTAATGAAACTTATTCCCATCTTCAGTCTTCACGTGATGTGGCAAGATCCCATATTTTTTACGATTCAGTTGGAGGCCTTCCTTATCGAGTAGGGTTCCTTTATGTGCAGACATGCGATTACCTTTGCATAAGGATGTCTCCAGCTCAACCTTTTTTGTTATCACATGTCCTAGTTTTGGCGATTGAAATTTATCTATTTGAACAAATTTTTGGGTGATGTGGAACATATAGTACTATGTGGATTTGGCACTTGAATAAGGTTTGCTGACTCTTTTAAGATTTATGTGGTCTTGAATTTCTCTTTATTTCTTTTAGGTGATTTGAAGCCTCTCGAATTATCTCAATTTAACAATCATCAATATAATAATAAGAATAAAATAAGGAGTTAAATAGTGAAGAGTGTAGTTGAGGTAGATAATTAATTAGTTGGAATAATAATAGTAGTTGTTTGTATTGAGGAAGGAATGAAGGGACAGTGTTGGGGAATTTTGTAGTGATTGATTGTCGTATATAGAGGTGGCTAAGCATGTGCCACACCCACACCCACACGCACCGCACCAAACATATTGGCATGAATGTGATAGCTCCACCTCCTCCTCCAGGCCTCCCCCCTACACTTGTCCTTTAATACATTTGAAATGAAATAGTATTGATAATAAAAAAGAAAGCATAAAAAGGGGAGGGGTGGGACATAGAGAGAAATTGGCGTGTAGTGTGTTAGGTCAAGAAGTGGGAACAGGGTTTGGCTTGTTGTGCAAAAGGGGTGAATCCCACCAACTGGAAAAACACCTTCACTCATTACTCATCTCTTCATTTTTGGACCTCTCACTCCTACTGTTCCTCCTTTGTCTTTTTCCTTTTGTCCCTTTTTTCTTACTTTCTTTTCTATTTCCATCCCCTTCGCCACTTGAGCCCAAACAATTAAGGTGTGCCTGTCCCTCCCCTTTCTTAATTAATTCAAAATGCAAGTGCATGAATGAAGGGTGATGTGCATTCCCGGACAATTTGATGTCTTATTATTACAGTGCATTAAAGAGGGAGTCAGAAAAACTAACAACAATTACGCGTCAACCTGCCTCCCCTCCCTCCTCCCTCTTAATTCTCTCTCTCATTATCTTGTTCTGACCACCGTCCAATATTATTAACATCCCTACTACCCCTACCCCCACGTTGCTTCCTGCAAATTGCAATACCTGCCTTGACATTGTTTATGTCGCGTTTCTAGTTACGGCAAAATCGTCTTCCTCTTTCTTCTTCCTATCAATAACATAGATAACTAGAAGTTGGTGTGAGTGTATGGGAATCCTTTTCTTTTGACTTTTTCCATTCCCCCATTACCCATTACCCATTTGTTCACATCTATATGTATGTAACTCTTGAGATTCCCATGACATCCCTTTTCTTCCTTCCTTCTTCTTTTTGCTTTTACTTTAATTTCCACAACTTATACACTTACCTCTTCTTATTAAACCCTTTTAAGTTGTCCATAACTTTTTCATTTGTAATATCTTGGGTTAGTTACACTTTCCGAATACCTAAACCAGTAAATTAGACACCGTGGGCTTAAGAATAATGGTGAGTACATTAAATGAGTGTATAAATCACTTGTCCATGGCATGGGGATAATTACGGGCCACAAACAACGTCAGAGCGACGTGATCCACTTACAGCCGTCAATACAAGAAAGATTGGACGATTGAATTGTGTGATGACATCATCAAGTCGGGTTAGACGCTGAATAAAAATATATACATCCTAGAATGTTGGTGTTGGACCTCAATCACCATCAATATTTATTATAGAATTTAAAGTAATAAAACTACTTTCTCATTTTATAATTATGTAATTTCTTCAGTATATTAAAATTATTAATTATTTTTTATTAAAAAAAAGACTATAGAGTAATTTAATTTATTAAAAAGAGTAGAGAAACAAGTGTAGGTGTAAATAAGAGTAGAATGAAGGCATACGCATATCCATGAACGTGTAACAACTCCATCCATGATGGGGATGGAGTGACGACTGCCATGACGGGAACATAGACAGTGACTAGAGTTTGGATGTAATGTAACTAATCCCAACCACATCATAATTTCTGAAACCCAATGCAATTCCAAGAATACACTGTCTCATATTTTAAAGGATTAATTATTCTCTTCTGAAAAAATAATAATTTATTTTTTGTATTTTTTAAAATATTGCAATTTATCACCTAAAAACACATGGGGTATATTGTTTGTTGGGAAAATTTGGCCCAAACCAAAGGTGATGGGCCCTCACTTCGGACGGCCAAATCACACATGGCCCTGTGGGCCACTTACTCTCTTGACCCGACCCACAAAAGGTTCGACCCATTGACCCTACATATTTATACCTAATCTCGGTCAAACCCTAACTCATTTCTGCCTCTTCCTTCTCCCTCCCGAACCCTGGTCTCTCTCGTCTCTTCGGGTTCTTCCCATAACCCCTGGAGTCCTGTGTAACCTCCCCTTCCCAATAATGGCCGTTTCCCGGCCATTAATGGACAGCCCGTTTATATGGCTGGTCTGTTTTGGTTCGTGGGGATAAGCCGAAAACCGAACTCTCTCTTCTCCTGTCTCTCTGATACTCTGATATTGCCTTTGTGGCATAAGCCTCCGTGGTTATCTTAAAGCCTTTGTGGCATTCTCCTTTGTGGTTGAAATAGAACCTTTGTGGTTCGGTTTGCCTGAGTGGCTTGTGTGATTTGAGCAACCAGTGAGGTGCTCAACCTTTGGCCTTGTGTAGGCCTTGGGTTTTACGGCTCCTGAGCCTTACAGTTGTCTTTGACCCCGTTTATTGTTATCTTATTGTTTCTGGTTTATTTCTGGTTTCTGTTGTGCTATTCCTTAGATTACTTGTAATTCGTTATAGGAAAGCCTGTAATATTAAGTTATTGTTAATTTCTGTAACTGTGTAACGTGTTGTAATTGTGCCGGAGATCGATCCACTCCTTACAGTGGTATCAGAGCACCAGGGGGTGTCTCTGGCTTGAAAAGCCAAAACGGTAAACTCGCTTCAACTCTTAACTCTTTAAATACCGGTCCCAGTGTCCCAACCCCTTCCCTACTCACCTCCCTTGGCCGGGCTCGAGAAGCCGTCGGGTATCTAGTGGAGGCGTAGTGAAGGCCCCTGCAAATTTTTTCTTTTAATTCCTGTTCTGTAATTATTTCTGTGATTGGGGATTTCTCTGCTGTTTAATATCTGCTCCTATCTTTTGAACTGAGAACACTGTGTACTGTGAAACTTGCTGAAAATGTCTGGTTATAATTTACAACCGTTTGATGGTAAAACTGATTTTAGTATATGGCAGCAAAAAATGAAAGGTATCTTAATACAACAAAAGGTTTTTAAAGCAATCGATGGAAAATATTCTGAAACAGTTTCTGAAGAAAAACGGCTTGAAAATGATGAGTATGCTTACAGTTCTATTATCTTAAATTTATCTGATTCTGTAATTAGGAAAGTTGGAAAACAGAATTCGGCTAAAGAACTTTGGAATAAACTTGAGGAACTCTTTACTGAAACTTCACTTCCTAGCAAACTTTTTCTGTTAGAAAAATTTTTTAGGTATAAACTTGATATTTCTAAAAATATTGAAGAAAATATTGATGAATTTACTAAATTAGTTCAGGACATTAAATTAACTGGAGATAAAAACATAGATGATTATACACCTATTGTTTTATTAAATGCTATACCTGAGTCTTATAGTGATGTTAAGGCAGCAATAAAATATGGCCGTGATAATGTGTCATTAGAAACTGTTATTAGTGGCTTAAAATCAAAAGAAATGGACTTAAAAACAAATGCTCCTAGTACCAATAGTAATGAGGTAAACTTTGCAAGGGGAAGAACTAAGTCTAGGAGTAATGATAGTGATAAAAATCATAAATACAGAAAACATAGTAAAAGCCGTAGTAGAAGCAGGGGAAGAAGTCCATCTAGGAGTAAAAATCATAATAAAAGAAATGATAAAAAGGATTATAAGTGTTATAATTGTGGGGGTAGAGGACATTTCATAAAAGATTGTAAGAAACCAAAAAAGAATAACCAAAATGACTCTGCAAATGTTTCTGAAGAAACTTCTGATGAAGTTTATATGATTTCTGAAACTAACCTTGTTGATAATTCTAATAAGTTTGAATGGCTTGTAGATTCAGGGTGTACTTTTCATATGACTCCTTATAAAGATATTTTGATGAATTTTAAAACAGAGAAGTTAGGATCTGTTTCTATGGCAAATCAGAAACTTTGTGATGTTCTTGGTTTTGGAGATATTTTTCTGAAATTTGAAAATGGTTCTAAACTTACCCTTAGAGGTGTTAGATATGTACCAGACCTTGCCCATAACTTATTATCTTGTTCAGCCCTTGAAGAAGATGGGTTGGAAGGGAGATGGGGTAAAGGGGTAATGAGAATCACCAAAGGGTCTTTAACCATTTTTAAAGCTGAAAAGAAAAGAAATCTCTATCTTTGCAAGGTTCAATATGATTTATTCTCTGGAAATGTGTCTGAAATTTCCAAATCTGATTTGTGGCATAAAAGACTTGGGCACATAAGTTTAAAAGGACTTGAATTGCTGCATAAAAATGGATTTCTGCATGATAAACCTACCATTTTGAATTTTTGTGATGAATGCATTCTAGGAAAACAGCATAAAGTCAGTTTTCCTACCTCCTCATATCCCGTTCCCACTTCTTCAAAATGCATATTAGATTACGTGCATGCAGATGTGTGGGGTCCTGCAAATATTGGCACACATGGTGGTAATAAATACTTTCTTTCTATTATAGACAATTATTCCAGAAAAGTCTTTGTGTTTCTTATGAAACAAAAATCTGATGTTTTTGAGAAGTTTCAAAGCTGGAAAAATTTAGTTGAAAATCAAACAGGTTTTAAACTTAGAGCTTTGAGAACTGACAATGGATTAGAATTTTGTAATAAACAATTTTCTGAACTTTGTGAAAAGTATGGCATTAAAAGACATAAAACTACACCCTATACCCCACAACAGAATGGTGTAGCAGAAAGAATGAATAGGACCTTGCTGAATAAAGTCAGGTGTCTTTTAATAAGTTCAGGATTACCTAAAACTTTTTGGGGTGAAGCACTGTTAACTGCAGCATATCTAATAAATAGATCACCATCTGTGCCTTTGTTTGGAAACATCCCTGAAAAATTATGGTCTAACACTGATGTTGATTTATCTTCTCTTCGCATTTTTGGATGTTCTGCTTTTTGTCTTGTGAATGGTGATAAATTAGATCCTAGGTCCCAAAAATGTGTATTTATTGGTTATCCAATAGGTGTTAAAGGTTACAGATTGTGGTTAAGAAACCAACCAGGTTTTAAAGTAGTTGTAAGTAGAGATGTAATCTTCAATGAGTCTGAAATGCCTTGCTTGAACACTGCTTCTAAAACCACTGAGAATTATAACATTGAAAATACCTTTAATAAGGTGGAACCTAACACCCTAGATAACCAACAAGGGGAAGATTTAGGAGATAGAGAAGAAAATCAAGAAGATCATAATGAAATAGAAAATGAAGTCAACTCTGAAAACTCTTACCAACTAGTAAGAGATAGGGTACCTAGGCAACGTAGAATTCCTACTAGACTAAGAGACTACCACTTAGCTCTAAATGCTGAGAATATTGAACCAAATTCTTATGAGGAAGCTTTAGAAAACCCACATTCAAAAGAATGGTTGTCTGCTATGCATGATGAAATTAAAGCTTTAAAAGAAAATAAAACATGGGTCTTAGTTCCTAAACCTGAAAATGTCTCTGTGATTGACTGCAAATGGGTTTTCAAAGTAAAAGAAGAAGATAACAAGAAAAGGTTTAAAGCTCGATTAGTAGCTAAAGGTTTTACACAAAAAGAAGGAATAGATTATACTGAAATCTTCTCACCCGTAGTTAAGTTTACTACTGTAAGAATTCTGCTTGCTTTGGTTGCTCAATTTAATTGGGAACTTAAACAAATGGATGTAAAAACTGCCTTTTTGCATGGAAACCTTGATGAAAAGATTTATATGTCTCAACCTTATGGCTTTGTTGACAAGAAAAATTCTGATCTTGTATGTTTGCTTAAAAAATCTCTATATGGACTTAAGCAGTCTCCTAGGCAATGGAACAAAAAGTTTGATCAATTTATGCATTCCTTAGAATTTAAAAACAGTGCATATGATCCTTGCCTGTACTTTAAGTATGTCAATAATGTGCCTATTTTTCTTGTCCTATATGTAGATGACATGTTAATTGCCAGCTCTTGTCTAAGCATGATTAAAGAGTTACAGAAAAATTTGTGTAAAATTTTTGAAATGAAGGATTTAGGAGATGCTAAAAAGATACTTGGAATGAACATTGAAAGAAATAGGTCCAATTCATCTATTTTCTTAAATCAAACACCTTATATTCAAAGTATTCTTGAAAAGTTTTCTATGTCAACTTCTAAACCTTCTTCTGTGCCTCTTGCTGCTCACTTCCAGTTAAGTAAGGATCAGTGTCCAAAAACTGATTCTGAAAAAGAAAAGATGAATAAAGTGCCCTATTCTAATGCTATTGGTTCTGTCATGTATTTAATGGTTAGTACCCGACCTGATATTGCTTATTCTGTTAGCTGCTTGAGTAGGTATATGTCAAACCCTGGCTCACCCCATTGGGAAGCCTTGAAACATCTTTTAAGATATCTTAATGGTACTAAGAAACTTGGTATAAACTTTTCAAAAAGTCCTAATGGAGCTAAACTTGTTGGGTATGTAGATTCTAACTATGCAAATGATAGAGATAGCAGAAAATCTACTACTTCATACATTTTTACTTTATGTGATGCATGTATAAGCTGGAAGTCTCAGCTACAAAACATTGTGGCCCTTTCAACCACTGAGGCTGAATATATTGCCACTACTGAGGCAATAAAGGAAGCCATTTGGTTAAAAGGATTACTTTCAGAAATTGGTTTTCTAAAAGAAAAACTCACTGTTTTCTCTGATAGTCAGTCAAGCATCCAACTTTGCAAAAATCCAGTTTTTCATTATAGGACTAAGCATATAGACGTAAGGTACCACTTCATTCGAGATGTGATAAATAAAGGTTTGATAAATCTTGAAAAAATAAAGTCTGCTGATAATCCTGCTGATATGGGCACTAAAAGCTTATCTTTGGAAAAGTTTAAAAGCTGTCTTGATATACTTAATATCTGAACTGTTATTCTGTAACCAGTTTCTTTCTTGCAGGGACCATCCTTTAGGCGATGATGAAAGCCTGAAACCCACCACCTTGGTTTGGACCAAGGTGGAAATTGTTGGGAAAATTTGGCCCAAACCAAAGGTGATGGGCCCTCACTTCGGACGGCCAAATCACACATGGCCCTGTGGGCCACTTACTCTCTTGACCCGACCCACAAAAGGTTCGACCCATTGACCCTACATATTTATACCTAATCTCGGTCAAACCCTAACTCATTTCTGCCTCTTCCTTCTCCCTCCCGAACCCTGGTCTCTCTCGTCTCTTCGGGTTCTTCCCATAACCCCTGGAGTCCTGTGTAACCTCCCCTTCCCAATAATGGCCGTTTCCCGGCCATTAATGGACAGCCCGTTTATATGGCTGGTCTGTTTTGGTTCGTGGGGATAAGCCGAAAACCGAACTCTCTCTTCTCCTGTCTCTCTGATACTCTGATATTGCCTTTGTGGCATAAGCCTCCGTGGTTATCTTAAAGCCTTTGTGGCATTCTCCTTTGTGGTTGAAATAGAACCTTTGTGGTTCGGTTTGCCTGAGTGGCTTGTGTGATTTGAGCAACCAGTGAGGTGCTCAACCTTTGGCCTTGTGTAGGCCTTGGGTTTTACGGCTCCTGAGCCTTACAGTTGTCTTTGACCCCGTTTATTGTTATCTTATTGTTTCTGGTTTATTTCTGGTTTCTGTTGTGCTATTCCTTAGATTACTTGTAATTCGTTATAGGAAAGCCTGTAATATTAAGTTATTGTTAATTTCTGTAACTGTGTAACGTGTTGTAATTGTGCCGGAGATCGATCCACTCCTTACATTGTTATTTTTTTTTATAAGGGGGTAATTTACACATTTGTAACATTATAGGAAAGTAACATTGCATTTTTTTCCTTCAAAATCCAGTCCCGACCACTTGATTGGATTAGTAGAATCGTCGCTCGATCCATAAAATAGTATGATCTAGTTCACAAAATCGGACTAACCTCTTAAAATCGTTCTATTTTTTATAATTGGTCAAATTGTTCATTGAACAAAACCCAATTGACTGATTCATGAAATTTTTTAAAAATTTCAAAATTTGATACAATTTAAAACTGAATCCATGACATTTCATATGAAATTAAGAAAAAGTACCAATAAACCAACACCTATATTATAATAATTATTTGATTACCTAAGTTGCTAATTAAATCATAATTGATAGAATATGATTTATATATTATTTTAAGAATGGAGGATGCTAACTAGTTATTGAAAATAAAATTTAGTTATAGCTTAATTATACTGGTAAATAGTTTGTTATTTTTGCTATTACACAATTATTCAATTTTTATTCTTGGTCTAAAAATTTTAATATATTGATTTTACTATCAGATTTTGTTGCACTTATAATTCCTCATTAACTAAAAAAAATTATATTTTTGCATTTTATATTATCCTTTTATATATTATTTTTTTATTATAACATAATTATGACATCACTAATTCGATCATAATTTCTCCAACAATTGAACCAATAACCCTTGACCCCATCGATCTTCCAACTCTATCAATGATTCGAGTTTTAAAATATTGAGGATCCCAACTGACTCGGCCCAGGCCCACATATTTAAGCCCAAATTTGTACACAAAATAAGGTATAGGCCCAACAAAAATAAAGCCTTTTTATTTGGGCCATGTGGAGCTGCTCAAATACATATCTTTTCAAATACTTATGCTGGGTTTTAATTTTTTACGAAATTATGAATTAATGAGTGATCATACGATAAGATGTAGAAAAAGTAAAGAGTCAATAAAATTTATCTGCTAATTTTGATAGTTAGAAAATGATGAGGAAACTGAAAGATGAATGGAATGCGAAGATCAACGTAGATTTTGTTTTGGTTTATATTATGCAGTCATTTTGATAATTTTATTAAGAAAATAAAAATAATCGTTCCCCATATAATCGCTAATTCTTTTCTTAAGAGAAATAAATATTCCTATAGAATGCGTAATTCATTTTTTTTTATTTAAATCAATCACATATGTAGGAATGAACTTGTGAATATCAATTTAATTACCACTCTATCCCTATATACTGATCATGGGCTAATCTTATCTTATAATTTACAGTGCTTTATCCTGCAGAAAATATAATTTTTTGCATATTTGAATGGTTGTGGTGATCAAGTTGGACAATGTCCTGAAACTTGTAAAATTTATAAAGGGTAAATTATAGTGGGTTCTCTTGAGGTTTGCGATAATTATAAATAATCACTCGTTATTCAAAAAATTACGAATATCCCCTAAAATTATAAATACCTAACAAATATCCATCTCCTATAATGAGGTATTTGTCAGGGTAATTTTAAATTTACAAACAATAAAGAATATTTTAATTATAGCAAAATTTTAAAAGATAATTTACCCAACTATAAAATATCAAAGTCTTGGAACCACGTAGGTGAAAGGAAAATGGCAAGTCCCCAAAATTCATAAACAATGGAGAAAAACAGCCAGGCTGCTCAATATAAAATGAAGAAAACATTGTTTTTGTTGTATGATTGACCACTTTTTCGAAGTTTACACCAATCACACAACAAATATATTGCACTTATCATATAATTATTTTAGTTTGAACCGAAGTGGGTCAGAATTTTCCTGAATGAAATTGGATTTCTCCATCCTTTTTCTCACAATAAGTTGAAAAGCTGCATGTACTTTTCCCTCCTCAAGTTGGGCTAAAGGTATCTTCCTCAGTTTTTCAATTTTCTCAATTCATCCACCATCAAAAACAGGCCAAATCTTGATACACAAACACACTGCCATTTATAACACAAAGTCATAGTACATACCAAACAGAAACAACCAACTCCATAATAAACACCACTCTCTCCTCCGCAAATCGTGATCAAGATCAACCAACTTGGAGATCATGGACAGGCTAATCAAACCCGACGTGCAGACGGTCGACTTGTTCTTCAACAGAGGCGTAAAGTGTAGCCAGACTTTCAAGCTAACCAACCTGATGCACGCCATGCCTGTGGCCATTTCCCTCACAACTTCCAACCCACAAATCCTCTCCTTCCACCAACCTTTCTCTATTCTCCCACCTCTCTCAACTTCATCATTCCTTATCCAACTGAACAAGCCATTTGATCAGCCTCCTCTCTCCACTCCTCCGGCCACAATTCTAGTACGATCGTCCACTCTTCCCACTGGAAAAGCCCATCAAGATGATCTCCGTCGCCTCTTCTCCAAGCCAGGGCCGCACATATTCAAGGATGCAACTCTCCCTATCCACTTTGTCGGGCCACAGGCTGCGGAGTTTCTGCTCACGTCTTCATTTGAGACCATATACATCAATTCTGTTTTCTCAAAGGCAATCTCTTGCTGTGATGAATCTCAGCTCACTTCTTTGCTCAGCGTGGCTGCTATTAATGGGAATTCCCACTTCATTTCGGCCCTGATTGAGGCCGGAGCTGATGTTAATGATAGGGATCCGGAGGGAGAGTCCATAATGTCCTTGGCTGTGAAGTCAGGAAAAGCTGATGCTGTGCAAGTCCTGATTCAATCTGGTTATGTAATCGATAACATGATTGACCGTTTTTTACACGTTGCCGCGGCTATGAACAAGGTTGACATACTGGAGATTCTCTGTCTCAGCTACATGGATATCGACTTGGATTCAGTAAATTCTCGGGGCCAAACAGCCCTTCACCTTGCAGCAATTCATGGTCAAGTTGAAGCCATGCAGTTTCTTGTTTCAGTAGGGAGCAATGTCGATAGCACGGACTGTTTTGGCTGGAGTCCCCTCCATTATGCTGCACAAGAAGGCCATTTTGAGGCAGTAGAGTTCTTGCTAAACCACTTGGTTTATTCAAAATACGCGGTCACTAAAGAAGGCCAGACTGCGTTTGCCTTGGCAGTCGAAAGGGGCAACTCGGACCTATACGATTCTTTATGCTTAGGGGACCTGTTGCAGAGAGCTGCAAGAATAGACGACGTGCATGCGATCAAGAGTTGCCTGGATCAAGGGGCTGACATTAACGGAAGGGATCAAAACGGTTGGACTCCTCTGCACAGAGCAGCATTCAAAGGGAACATTGAAAGTGTGAAGGTTTTGGTTAGCCAAGGAGCTCGTGTTGATGTTGTCGATGGCTGGGGCTATACGCCTCTTCTACGGGCAGTTGAGGCCGGAAATGTGGAGGTTGCCGTTTATCTTTTGTCCCGTGGGGCTAAAGCCAACCTCAAGAGCCTCAAAGGGAGGTTGCCCTGTGACTTTGAGTGTCTCAAGAACCATCCTTCTCTTGTGATCCCTTTAGACCAAGCGAAAGAAATGGATTAGATCTTGACAAACGTACCATGGTTTTAGGCCTTTTTGTTAGTCTTTTGCTGTCTCTCTATGTACAGTTGGTGATTTTTCTTGCAGTGTTGTATGTTTTTGTATGGTCTTAGAATTGCATTTTGTCCGACTCCATGGTTGCTGATTCATGTACATCCGAATTCATGGGGATTTTGTGATCCGAATTGAGCATTTAAAGTTTTTATGGATTAAAAATTCCAAAGAATCAAAGATGAAGTATACTATTCAAAGCACTAACCAGACTCTTCCAATAATTCAAAGTTAACTTATCTTGCTCAAACATGTGAGTGAGTCAATTATTTGAAGATTATTAACAATTATAGTCTCTTTCATCCAAAATTCAATACTTCTCCCATCTCTAAAATAATGCATGAATTAGTTGTAATGTCATTTCATGCTTACATAGCTAGAAACAAAACTCCACTTTTTGCTTACCTAATTATTGTTATTATTAAATCTCTTATATATATAAGTATATGATTAAGTGGATTTATTAATATATTTCAACCGAAAGTCCCGTTAATTCAACTCAACATCTAACATAGTTTATATTCAAATTCAAATACAAATACGTGCTATCTTATTAACGATGATAAAGAAATACTTTGTACAAGTTTGACTAATAAAATAAAACTATTCCATTCTTGATCTCATGTAAATTTCCTTGTCCTTGTTAGGCAAATTTAAGTTTTAAAAATATCAAAGTCTCTTTCAGTGCCTGATTTTGCTTCAGCTCTAATTAGAGTTGGTGGTAAAATAAAGATGGTTTAAATGGTTCCACAGTCACAGATCCCATTTTCAGACATTGCTAAAGACAAAATTACACTTTTTGCTACCAAAACTCAAACTTAGGAATTGTGGGAGATAAGGAATCTTAGTCCTTTCAGATGCCAATGTAATAAGCCAGCCAACATATTAAACCCCAAACCCAGTAAGTCAAACTTATGTATATCAATTAGAAGGTTGATTCATCAGCCAAATGCTTACAGATTTTCAAATTAACATTTATTATATACTAAAAATTATTGTAAAAGCTTCAACTACCCATTCAATCGGTATATAAAATAAAAGTGTCGATTATTACAAAGATTATTGTTTCATGAGAATAATCATTAAATTTCAATAGTTTTGATCGCAACAGATTAATGAGAGTTCCATAATATTGGAGGATGTTCGTTGTGTATAATTTATGAAAATATATGTGTTGAATTTGAATAATATTTTAATACAATGAAGTCATTCATGTTTACAATAGGGAAAAGAAAAATGTATCTTCATGTATTGTTCTTTTGCAGTTTTTGTTATATAAACATAATTTATTAAGGGCTTAATTGCATTTAAAAATCAATAAACTTTTTTTAATATTTTGTCTAAGAATGTGGCATATGGATATTATTAATTTTGATTATCCGTATGATCCCTCTTATCTTACGCTTTTATTAATAATAATAACAATCTTCTCAATCAGAGAAACATAACAATATTGAGTTGTGGGCCTCAGAGGAGAATATTGAGGTTTTAATATTGGGTCGAAAACATCCTAGGTAAACCCAATTTATATAGAACAGGCCCATTTTAGGACTTGTTCCTCTTCTTAGTCATTTCCATTAACAATCTCAGTGGTCCAATAGGGAAGAGCAATGGGCCGCACGATTTTAAGAATAAGCCCATTTTTAACTTGTTGGGCTTTTGGTCAAGCCCATTGGCATTCTGGGTGGCCTGTTAATAATGGGCCGCACAATTTTAAGAACAGGCGACCTTATTGGGCTCAGACCCAACAGCCCAGCCAATCTGGGTGGCCCAATAATGAATATTAATGGGCCGTATTGGACTCGGTCATGCCCATTAGCAACCTGGGTGGCCCAATAATGGATATAGTCAGCCGGCCGCGATAGTTTAAGGTCAATAGTCAAGGCAATTTGGGCGGCCCAATAATGAATATTAATGGGCCGAGTGGTTTTAAGAACAGGCCCATTTTCGACCTTGTTGGGCCTGTACTGAGCCCATTAATAATCTTAGTGGCCCAATAATGGAGAGTGATGGGCCGCACTATTTTCAGACTTGAGGATTCTTTAAAAGAAGCGGGAAATGAGTTTAACAGCCACGGTGGCAATCCTTTGTAACCACCAACAAACCAATCAGGATCAACAACTTACGATGCCACGACGGGCTTTTGGTCAAGCCCATTGGATTCTGGGTGGCCTAATAATTATGGCCCGCGCAATTTTAAGAACAGGCCCAGTTTAGACCTTATTTGACTCGGTCAAGCCCATTAGCGACCGGGGCGACCCAATAATGGATATAATGGGCAGCGAGATTTTAAGGTCAGACCCAATTTAAAATTTGTTGGGCTTGAAGTCAAGTCTATCTGGGTGGCCCAATAATGAATATTAATGGGCCGAGTAATTAAGAAGAGGCCCATTTTAGACATTGTTGGACTCTGACAAGCCCATTTGCAACCTGGGTGGCCCAATAATGAATATTTATGGGCCGAGAGATTTTAAGAACAGGCCCATTTTAGACATTGTGGGCCTTTATCAAGCCCATTAATAATCTCAGTGGCCCAATAATGGATATTGATGGGCCGCGCTATTTTCAGACTTGAGGATTCTTTAAAAGAAGCGGGAAATGAGTTTAACAGCCACGTTGGCAATCCTCTGTAACCACCAACTAACCAATCAGGATCGAGAACTTACGATGCCACGATGGAAATCCACGTGAAGCACAAATCCACCAATTAGAAGACAGATGATATCCTATATAATCGTCGCTCGCCTCCATTTCCATACACAACTCAACCGAACTCTTGTAAGCATATTCAAATCTCAGAATCACTCCAGAAAAATAAAAGAATTTCTCCAGAGATCATGGGTGAACAAATTCCGGCAACGAAGTCCGTCGGAGGCCGGGGCAAGGCTAAATCCAAGGCAGTCTCTAGATCATCCAAAGCCGGCCTCCAGTTCCCCGTTGGCCGAATCGCCCGTTTCCTCAAGAAAGGCCGTTATGCTGAACGTGTTGGGTCTGGCTCGCCAGTTTACCTTTCCGCCGTCCTCGAGTACCTCGCCGCCGAGGTGTGCGGAGTTCGATAATGTGTCTCTCAATTGACCTTCTTCTCTTTTGGATGTCTGTTTTGATGTTGCGTTTTTTTGTATGTTAGGTTTTGGAGCTCGCTGGAAATGCGGCGAGGGATAACAAGAAGAATCGGATTATTCCGAGGCATATTCAGCTGGCTGTGAGGAATGACGAGGAGTTGAGCAAGCTGCTCGGATCTGTTACAATCGCGAACGGCGGCGTGTTGCCTAATATTCATCAGAATCTTCTGCCGAAGAAGACAGGTGCTGGTAAAGGAAAGGGTGAAGGCGGATCTGTTTCTCAAGAATTTTAGTTGTATCTGCGCTTAGGTTCTTCTTAGATATCTAGTTTAGTAGTTGTTTTGGTGGTTGGAACTTGGAATCGTCATTTCAGAAGAAAATGAATATTTTGTTGATATGATCATGATGTAAAGTTTGTGGGCATTTGGTTGACATGATCACGAATATTTACCAACTCTTCTCTATTTCTGATTCATTTTGCTAGCAGTTGAAAGTAGCAAATAGTAAAATTGTAGAGACAGATTAAGCTTTTATTTACCATTTCTGGTGAAAAATTTTGGTTTCAGTCTTGAAAATGTTGGAGAAATTTAATCAACCTTCTGTTTGTGATACAAAACTGTTCTTTGGGATTTGGATTGAAGTACAAGAAAGTGTTTCAGAAAGTGGATAAACCCATAAATGTTAATTGAAATTTTTACTTGACCTAAGTTTAGTTTAGAATAAACAAATTGTATTGTACCTGAAATATTAGGGATACTAAATCTTGAAATAAGTTTATAGTTGATGAGTTCACTTTAAAATCATTTACCAATAAATTACACTCAAATAATTCAACTTCACTCTTCCGTCTCTACTTTTATATATTTACATAAAATATATGTTTATGTAAGAACCATCTTTTTTATTTTATGGTGCTATAAAAAATTTGATTATTTCATCATCACTTTTTTTTTATAGAAAAAAACAACATCATGGTAGCATTAAAGGTTAGAATAATAATGAACTAAACAATTAGGTAAAATGAGCGCCATAATTGAGCTGTTAATTGATGATTCAAACCTTTTTGTTTTAGTTTATTGGTCAAGAATAAAATAACTAAAGTGAATTTTGTATGTTCGATTTCGAAATACATGACATGATCAATCAATAATTTTTTTTAAATGGTTGTGTACTCTTATTATAAGTGTTCGAATTTTTCCTAATTAATAATAGGAACAATTATACTTTCTTTCCTAAAGTTCAGTATAATTATATGTGGATTCTGTGGTTTGAAAAAAAAAATAGATTTAACGCTTTTGAAATTTGCTTCATTTTTGTCGGACGGAAGCAAACCTAAAAAATGTTAGATATAATTTTCAAACTATATGAAATGTATATATAATTATGTTAGATTCTAAGAAAAAGGAGCGTAATTATCTCTTAGAAATAAGATGAATTGTAAATTTGTAAGCTGAATGTGAATAATGTTTCGTTTTTAAGGCGCGAAAATGGTTTTCCAAAAGTCAAAAATTTCAAAATCGTTTTGAGTATTCGCTCCACTTATACAATGCCACGCTGGCGATCCTCGCTCCACTCTATCAGCCAATCAAAATCAGGCTTTACTCTCTATATAAGGCTCTCTGACACACACACATTCATTCCGTCTTTGTGTAGGATCTCTCCGCTCCAAATCTGTGCAGATTACGGTTTCCTGTAATTTCTAGGGTTTTTGAATCGCTACTAACTGTATTGGGAGATGAGTTCCGCCGCCGCCGCAGCAACCAAAGGTGGCAGAGGCAAGCCTAAGTCCTCCAAATCTGTTTCGCGTTCCTCCAAGGCTGGCCTCCAGTTTCCCGTCGGCAGAATCGCTCGTTTTCTTAAAGCCGGTAAATATGCTGAGCGTGTTGGTGCCGGTGCACCAGTGTATCTCTCTGCTGTTCTGGAATACCTCGCTGCTGAGGTGAGTTTCTTCTATTCCGTAAATTCAATTGATTTGGCGTATTTTGGATTTGGTTTTGCTTGCCTCGTCCATACGCGTACTAGTTTTTGATATGCTGGTTTACCGATTGGTTGATTAGATCCTAATTGATTGTAATTCGTTTTCTTTGTCAGGTTTTGGAGCTTGCTGGAAATGCGGCGAGGGACAATAAGAAGAACAGGATTGTGCCCAGACACATACAATTGGCGGTGAGGAATGATGAGGAATTAAGCAAGCTGTTGGGCAATGTGACAATTGCTAATGGTGGTGTTCTGCCGAACATTCACCAGAATTTGTTGCCTAAAAAGGCTGGAGGAAGGGACAAAGAGATTGGCTCTGCGTCTCAAGAGTTTTAGGACTTTTGCCGTTAATTAGACGGCTGGATTGATGGGTATACTTTGTAAAGGGTTGGATCATTTTTTCGTTTGTGATGAAGTTTGGTCCTTGTCAAACCCGGATTCTGCTTTGGTGGAATGAATGATAATCTCTTCCTTCGTTCTTTCTAAATATCTGCAGCCATTAATCGTCATTTTCCTACTTTATTCATCTGAAGTTTTGTCGAGAAGCTGAGGTTTTATTGTACAAATTTCATTTATCCCTTCCAGCCTCTGCTGTTTGTATAAACCTAACTGTTGCTTTATGGCGTAGTATGGTTGCTTGGTTGGGTTTATATAATCGGTTGCAGCTTCTACATATTAGTATTCTCCTTAACATCCTAATTTTTAAATGATATGCGAATTTGTGTTGATCTTGTTGGTGTTCGGATGAATAAGTTAATAACTCTGATAGGCTGGGGTCAGAGTCTTTCTTTTGATTGTAATCGTTCACTGCATTACCTGTTTAGAAGATGAGCATTTGATCAACGCTGCATTACCTCCAGTTTATAGTGAATTTAGTGAGACGAATCTATGTTCTTCCCTTGTTATATTTATGGAGAAAGAGCAACTGTAGGCCACTGTTAGTATAAATGGAACTTGAAGAATTGTAGATGAATGTGGGTCGCAGTATTTCGTTTCTCCTATATGAAGCCTATTCATGTTAATTTTGGGGGCCTCGATATAATCGCGTGATAAGTAAATACGCCACGAACACCCTCCAGTGATCCAAGTCTAGAGATTGTAATGTTCTGCGCACATATTTAACTTTGGAGTAACTATCTAGCAGACGTGCCGGGGATGTAGCTCAAATGGTAGAGCGCTCGCTTTGCATGCGAGAGGCACGGGGTTCGATCCCCCGCATCTCCACCTGAAAGTATTCTTTTTCGTTCCTGTGGCTACGAATGAGATTAATACATACTCAGGCATTTATCTTTTCCTCAACTTTCAACTATCTCTAATCTTCTTTTGCTTTTTGTTTGTGCATTAGTAAGAAGTAGCAAGGCAATTGCCAATATAGGCAGAAATAGTGCTCAAGGCTACAGAACAGAACACTTTGCAACGCAGATCACCTCGCAGTCTAGCTGTTACTACTCGTAGGAATATGCATTTTTACATTATGCTTTTCATTGATATAGAGTCAAAATCAACAATACTTCAACCCATGAATCAATAATCAATCAACTGTATCATTGACCATACTGTAGAAATCTTCAATGAACAGCACAAAGGTATGTGACAAGCTTCTTGACGCACCAGAAAATCCATCTCCCAACAAATTTCCTGCCTTGCTTTACATGAAGTTCAGAAAGCATTGTAGATGAAGATCAGAGAGTGATATCATATATTGGCAGTGAACTTTGGTCATCTCAAACGAGTTTGTAGATCTTTGAACGTTGAGCACCTAAAGAAACCAGAATCCAACATGAAGCAGCCAGCTGGGAATATGCTACTTGTAAAAACAGCACTGAGCTGCGAAAGGGTTTATAATAGAGAACCATGCATAATTATCTAAACATTCATGCCTCCGACTGAAGAGGGGGTGGGAGGGGATGACTTGATTTCTGGAACAATAGCCAATCCTCGCCAACAAAAAGCATTACCCAAACAATGTTTTGCCTTTCCTGAATACATCAACTTAACCAAACTGCAGTTTTACTCTAGGAGAAAGTGGGAAACTAGGATCTCAGCAAAAGTAGTTGACCATCCACAAAATGCTCTGAGCACTTATGATAAGTAGCAATTTTTCTTTTCATAGTTCCTGATCCAATCAGGCTGCACTAATATATTGATTAAGCATAAAGGGATAGGCCACAAATGCGACGACAAAAGTTGACATAGAAAAGATTCAGAAATATGTATACTCAGGACTTTTGTTATGCGTACAGTAGTTCATGTTTAAGAATATAGGTATGTCACATGCACAATACGTTATAAAAATACAATAAAATAGAAGATAAAAAGGCATCATTATCACATACAGATAACATATAATCTGTGTGAATTCTGGATTCAGTTTAATGCCAATTCATCACAGATAAAAAGTGGAAGGATATACTATATGTTCAGTAGACCTCCAGTCCACAAAAAATATGAGAACAGCTAGGATGCTGAAAATCATTCACAACCTACAGCCCTTGCACAATATTACCAGCAGAAAAAATCAGTTTATCATGCAACAAGATGGCAAAGTGTATGCTCCATAGGCACAATAACCACTGCCCCATTAGAAAATGTACATAAGAAAACATGCTACTTGCACTTATTCAACAACATGATTTATAGTTCAAAATCCAAACAGTATGTCACCTCCTAAAGCATACTGGCACACTTAACACTGCCAAAAGCACAATATACCAACCAAACAAGTTGCAGTTACGTTTTTAGTTTAACATACACTTCTAGCACCTTTTTAATCATTGGCCCTGCATCCAGTTGACAAACAATGCAGATGATATAACTTCAAAGTCCTTTATGACACCCAGGATATACTTCTGGAGTACATAAGTCCAAAGACTAAGTCAGTAGAGAAAAATGGAAATGCAGTTCCGGAAACAACCCAATCTGCGATTAGACAGTCTCATCTTCACAGAACATATTACAAAGGGTACATATACGCCAAACAAATAAGTAAATGCTGATATTTAATGGACAAGTAATGCGATAGCTGCAAGAACCATAGAGCACGCAACAAATCTTCTTTACTGGGATGGGCTTAAAAGAAGTCCTAATTAGAAAAATAGAAGCTTTTAGACTTCTACAAACCGCCAAAATGTTTCGCAAATTTAACTTAAATTTCACCAAATCTAACTTACCTTTCTTCTTTAACGCGCCAAAAATATTCACCAAACTCAAAACTCAAAATCCAAAATATTTCATTGCCATGTCATCGATCCGTGCAACAGAAAATCAACAAATCAGAACCCACCTGACCCCACCACCACCGCTTCGATAGTTTCTATATAAACTCACCAATACCCTGTTTCATAGCCACACCCTCATTTTCGATAATTTCATTCCTTTGTTAGGGTTTTCAAAACCCTGAATAGAAATCAAAAGATGAGCTCCGCCGCATCGCCTTCAACCAAGGGTAGGAAAGGAAAGTCCAAGGCCTCCAAATCCGTCTCACGTTCCGCAAAGGCTGGCCTTGAATTCCCTGTTGGCAGGATCGCCAGATTCCTCAAGGAAGGAAAGTATGCCGAGCGAGTCAATGCTGGTGCCCCTGTGTACCTAGCTGCTGTTCTTGAATACCTAGCTGATGAGGCAATGTTTTGCATCAGATAAATCCCACTTATCCTCATATCTTCTAAAAGATATAAATTTGGGCTTTGGTTGATCCGTTAATTTCCTTGATACAGGTGTTGGAGCTTGCTGGGAATCAGGCAAGGCTGAGCAAGAAGAACCGGATTTCACCAAGGCATATACAACTGGCAGTGCGAAATGATGAGGAGTTAACCAAGCTGTACGGGAATGTTATCATTCCAAGTGCTGGAGTGGTACCAAAAATTCACCAGAATCTTTTTCCGGCGAGCATTTTAGAGAGGGAGAAAGAGGCCAAAAGAACATCTCAAGATTTCTAGGCATGTTTGGGTTTAATCTGTTGTTGCCTTTGTCATGGTTGACTGAAGTTTAATAAATTCCCCCTTTTGGACAGCATTACGTTTATATCATCTTTATTTATCATTTTAACCATATATAAAGTTATTAGTTTATCAACAAGCGCTTGTATTAATAAGGTCACGGCATTAACTCATAGATGAAAGAGGAAAAAACAAATAATGAAAGCAACCTGGCCTATAACAGCAAGTTCGTGAGTTCTTATTATGAAGAAAACAAATATGTAAATATCAAAATATAATATTCCACAGCACAGCAATATGAAGAAGAAATAATGAAAGAGCTACAAGTAAGAAACAAATAGGGAAAATTTTTCTTGCTACCATGTCAAAAAGCAAAGAGATATGGTATACCTATCATGAGAAATACAGGATGAACAAAATTTTTCTGCAATTGAAACAATAACTGCAACACAGTATTGGAAGTCTCATCAACGGAGAGAGATGAAAAACTTTAAAAATGTAATTCTTCAGCAAAATTAACAGAAACTATTATCCTTTTTGCTCCATAAGATCGGCCTCGCTCTGAATGCCATGAAAATAGAAGAAGGGGCTTCATCAACAACAAACCCAGTCAGAGCATTAACTTAATTCATAGACGAAATGGAGAAGAAAAGTAGAAAGAGGATGACCAAAGCTGAAGATCTGCATGCTAATTTGATGTTAGCTTTTGCATATTGAATAAATAGGAAAGGTTCATACCTCAGCCGAGAAATCGGCTTAAGCTTTCCGAGCAGTGATTCAAGGAGTGGGCTAGAAAATTGGAAGGTGATCTGATGTTTGAGGGTTAAACAATCAGTTTCAAGCAGGTTTTATGGATTGAAGGGCCATGTTTACTTTCTTGAATAAAAAATTATTCTGGGGTTTCCAGGTTTCACAAGTATTTCACTATTAGAAATGCAGTTTAATCAAGGAGCTAAAAAGTGTGTACAGACATTTCAGCAGATTGAAGACTTCGTCAAGAGTTGTAAAACTTGGGTAAATCTGCTTGCAGAAATTCATGGACCCTGAGTCAACCAAAGCAATAGCAAACAGAACTCTATACAAACGTTGAGAAAAACGAAATAAAGAGGTGAGTTTTAAAAGAAAGAATAATCACTTCAGAAACTGGAGAAATGTGCATGAAGCAGGAAACTGGCACCGCAATGATGAGTAAAGTTATAAACTGAAGCAGAACTCATATTGTGCCAAAGAAAGACGATCTGCAACTAAAAGACGAGCAAAATGCTAAACCAATAAGAAACCAAGAAATTGAGAAAAATACTTAACCATATCCATTAATTTGATTATGTAAAAGAGATCAGAGTTTAGTATAATTTAGCGCATCTGTCTCAAACACAATATCATAGGTTTTGTTTCCATCAATCCATATTCTAGAAAACACCATTTCGACAAGCTTAACAATTCTGCATAACTGAGCCAAATTCCTAAATGAAGTCATTGGACAGACCTACTAAAGAACAAGTCCAAGTTTCAAACGGATAAGCGGGTAAGAAGGAGAACTCCGTTTTCTATTACTAAATAGTGGACATCAAACACACAAACAGACCATTAAAACTCTACATAGTAATCAGGAGCACCTTCAACGCGGAGGGATGAAAATACGGGAATGTGGAGAAACCACAGCCTGCTGCACATACTTCTTGGAGTCATTAGGGTGAGGTGCCCACCGTATCTCACTCAAATTGGGTGTCTCCACGAAGGCCAATGTAAATTCCCCCACTTTCTGTGCTTTCCCCCTTTTACCGGCCCTCAAAACGAGATTGTTGCGACTGTAGGAAAATATGCCGTTCGTCAATAGAATGATGTCGCCAGGCTCGAAAACGTCGCACTCGTCGCCCCACAACTGAAAGTGCACTGCCGCCGTCTCGTCCGCAACAAGCGCAAGGCAAGTC
Source organism: Sesamum indicum (assembly GCF_026168435.1). Lineage (NCBI taxonomy): Eukaryota > Viridiplantae > Streptophyta > Magnoliopsida > Lamiales > Pedaliaceae > Sesamum > Sesamum indicum. The sequence goes on from NC_142662.1 coordinate 26,756,896, forward strand.
TTGTATTGTCCTTCAAGTGTTACTCTGCCTTTGTCGAGAAGTATGAATTTGGCGTTTATGTTGTTCTGCGCCGCTGGCACGATGTTTTTTAGAGGCTGCAACGTTGTTTCAGGCTCCATGGTTTCTTCTGGTTTCATCCAAGTGGCAGTGACGCTGGTATCTCTGTAAGCAGAGACTGTAGCAATTCATTTGACCGGTTCAGGCATTTGATCGAGCACTTGGCCCGCAGTGATCTTCAAACAAATATGGGTATCCTCAATACAGTCAGGGACGACTACCACAAAAGAGAAATGAAGCTTTAGATAAAACCCACTTGGAGGCGCTTGGTATATGAGCTTGGACCTCCTCTTTCAAATTATTGTTATTGCCTTCTCTGCTCTACTCCACTATATACAACTGATTGATGTCGGTTGGTTAAAAATACAATCATGCACTAATAATTAACATAATTTTATCATTTAAAAATTAATTAATGCATCTTATAAAATTATGTATTATTTGAAAATAAAAAATAAAAGAATCAAAAGAACAATAGGAACGAAAACATTTGAAAATTTGTAATTTATGTTTCCCTTTAGTTCCATCAAAAAATTTAAAACATAAATAAAATTCTAATTCATAATTCACAAAGACATTTTTTTTATTAGCTCACCACATAAAATATAATGAAAATTAATAGATTGCAATTATTAAATAAAAAAATATATAATTTCCCGAACAAGGAAAAAATCTATATAATTATACCAAATACAATAGAGTTTACTATAATTTCCCCAATAAATTTTGAACATTATCATACTATTTAAATCTCGTTAGAAATTATATGGATTCAACATTTCATGTTCCAGTTCTAAGGATCCGAAGAGAATATAAATAGATTACAGTTATGCTCATTTTGTCCAACTTTGAATTTTCTCCATGTTTTAGTTGATATGAGCTTGAAATACACACGTCTCCGGTGGAGTCTGCATTCTACGACAATGTAATCCCAATATATAATATGTCAGACATGATTGCTACATTAGCTGCCGACTTAAAAGATCAAAGCAAAAAGAATTTAAAACAAGTTAACCACCATAGAATCATTATAAATTAACTTAACAGATTCAGTTGGAAGCCCAGGAACAAAATGGCCCTCAATTTCTTGCACAAAATTCATCACATATTTCCATGGCCCGTGGCTATCTGCTCGTTAAAAGAGGGCCTCCTCGGCATTTTTAACATTTCACTGGTCAACTGTCAAGTTGTGCTTAGCAGCACCAGACGCAGGCCTTGCACTTAACTATTTACAGCCTCATTTATAACCGTCTTGCTGGTGCAACTAAAGTGTAACACATTTAACCTGTGTTCAAAACAACAGAATGCCTCAAGTATGTGTGATGCGCCTAGTAAGCATGCTGAGTGGTTAAGTATGGTTAGGAGCTAAATGAACTACCACTTACCAGATCCTTTCCGGCAGATGCTCCCTTTAAATTCACCGAGACGGCAGCTGGAAAAGTTTGTTTAAATCCCACAACACTCGCATCAACCCTAGTCTTTTTTCGGCCTGATAAAATGAGTTGCCTGTGGCTTCCACTGGATGCAGAAGCTTGGCAAATCTATCAATTGAAAGTTCCACAATGTCCACAACACATGTCCCAGATTGCTCCAAGCTCCTCCCGCACCACTTTCCACGGACCTGAAATACCTTACCCTTCCCAACCTCCTCTGCTTTTTCACCAACAAGCATTACGTATTGGCCTGGCTCAAAGTATAGACCAGATCCCCTAGGTGCTGCAACTGAAGTCCCCAAGTTCTCATCAACACTAGCTGGCACTGCTGTGTCTATAACATCATTCCTAACACTCCCTCTCACAGCAGAGGCTACACGAGCATCATCCATAGGACTGTGGGGTGAATCCAAGCCAGAACCTTGTCTGTCAAGATTGTCCCCTTCATATGAAACACGAACATCCTTGGCTGCACGGGCTAGCCTAGCTTTTCGGTTATTGAGCCTGTCCAAAACACAGAGAACAAGGAATTAAAAATGTAACATTATGTCCCTCTCTGGCTAATGGGCACGAGAGACACAGATTATGAATATCTTTAGACTATTGACCAGCACTCTTATTGTTCTAAAACCCTTTAGCACCAAGCATAGCTACATTTACACCTGACCAGTATGCTTGAGGCAGCAAACTATATGAAGTCCTACTTGATCAGTATTATAAAATGACGTCTGTCTTAAACTTCATTTTTTTACTTAATATTCCCTACATCTGGAATACTGATGGTAGGAAGTTCTAGAACCATTTCAGGACTGCGAAACAACGACATGCAAGCATGTTAAAGATCAACATCATCTCTATGATGGACAAAACCAACTGACAAGCTTTATGGCATAATATTTGTCTTGTGCAGCAATATGTTGTTCATCAAAATATTTCCTCTATGTTCAACTTTTAAACAAGACGGGGCAAATATAGGCTGTATGCTGCATCTAAAACGAGAATCCATAGGAGAAGATTAAAATGACCCAACACAATATTATGAAGGACAGGATCCCATTCACAACTATCAACACAAACTTTGATAGGTTAGCAAAGCAAACACTTCAACCATCATGTAACCAAAATCACATGATAAAAGAATGTAGAGTCCAAACAGCAGAAAATGATGGCTCTCTTACCAATTTTTAAGTCTGGAAGTTGTAACCTCCGCACCCTACAGAATAAATGAAATTCATAGAGAACAAAACACATAGATAAAAGAATTAAAAGACCAAGAAATCAGAACAAATTAAAATAAATTTCTACTCACATGAAGACTTAGTTTGTCAGCCCACATCCTCAATGAGGTTGAATTACGGTGCATGTCAGGTTCATCTACAAGTGCAGATTCTATAAGTGCTATCTGTTTATCATTCATTATAGTTCGCTTTCGTTTCCTTTGTTGCTTTTCATCAGAATGTATAGCATCGACCTTTTCATCCTCCAGGGTTTCTTCAAGAACACTTCCTTTGATGTGGTCAACATCCACTCGAGTAATAGTGTTCTTTCCTCGTGTTGGACTAGAATCCGAACCACTAGTTTCAACAGTTCGAGCATCTCTCTCAATATCTGCCAAATTTGTAAGGACTCCATTAGACTTACCCAGTTCCATCGTCCCAGTTTTCCTTTGCCCATCAACAGATTGATCCAATTGGTCCACCTCTTGTAAAGTAACATTCTCTCGCATACACTCTTCCATGTTGATATCATTGTTGTCATGATTTGCTGCTATTTCTCTGGGTAAGGATGAAGAGCGCACCCCTGTATTGTGAGCATCCTAAAGGGCACAAAGTTGATGTCAACCAATAGAAGAAAATCAAGAGAAATCGGCAAATAAGTTAAAATAGTAGTATAGGAATCAGGTTATGCCATCACATGGATATTTATTGAAGCATAATTCCAATGGACCAAGTAGGAATCAACACATAACAATAAAAATCAAAGTTCTCATTTTGGAGCTTGACCTGTTCAACCTATAAGAAATTCTGGTCATATACAGCTATTAAGGGATGTTCTTTAGGATGAGGTATTATTTTTAAGTAATACAATTAGTGTACTTGTTTATACTATTTTAACAAAATTATCAATTTAGAATATAATGTCCCAATACTCATCAGACAACTACAATTGAGTATCCATCCTAAGACACAGATCTCTTACAATTGCTTACCTAAATTTCCTCTGGCATGCCGTTTGATAGCAGTGAGTTGGGATAAAATGACTTGAAACTAGTAATACAGAAACTGAAAGAGGTTCTTACAGCAAAGAATAGAATAGAACAGTGGAAATTTTCAGGAAAAAATAACAAAACTACTAGTACAGAAAGGAGGAAAGAATTACTTCAACTAGATGATCTTCAGATGCAGCAGGAACAATCAGAGACTCAAATTGACTGACAAATAACCTACAAAGAAGATTATTTTTATTAGAATATAGTCCTAGATAAATAATCAAATAACAGAGGCACACAAATAACTGTGAAGGGTCAAGAAAGTGAAGTATGATTGCACCAAGCGAACAATGGCCTTTCGCGAGAAACCTTCATCAGTCAACACACAATTGAGTAAATGGAATGACAACTGCCACATAAGGCAATTAAAATTACCTTAGTAGCTGCACGTCATCTTCGTTTAAAAATCTTGGAACTAAAGACTCTGCATGACTTAACAGTGAACCTACATGCAAAAGACTCATAAGAAATGTAGACAGGAATATTCAATTGAGTCATCAAGGCAACAGTGATAAGTAGTTCCTACCTAAATTCTTGCTAACCGTAGTAGTTTTTTCAGGATCCAAAATAGATGAAAACCCATTTGACAGTTTCTGAGACCCCTTCTGTAAGAACCGAACGAACTTGTTGAGAAAGTGATCCTTCTCATCTGGGGTTGAACCAAAGTTTAATAATTATATAAGGAGATAAAAAATAACTGCCAAATTTAAACCAAGAAATTTTCGAAATCAGTTTACCTTGACATACATCAGGAACAAAACAGTGAAGGTTTGCTATCACTTTGATCAATAGAGATGTTCTCTGATGGGCATAGGATGACCGAGGTACACTGCAAGGAAATGTAGATGAATCCGGATGTCTGTATTTAATAGAAAGAGTAATTCAAGCTGTGCGGCAGCTAAGAATAATATTTTCACTAATTTGAAAAGGGCACTAAATGCAGTTTAGACCCTGTAAAAGTGAAAATGTGCCAAAAAAACACTACAAAAGAGTATAGCCGAACAACCTCCTTGAGGGGGAAAAAAAGAAATAAGTCAAAACACATCTGACTCAGAGCAGTACAGCACATGCTGATTCTATTCCTTTTTTAAGTTACACAATTACCTTTATACCCCTAATCGTAAATCCTAGGATCTTAATTGATTTAAATCAACGGTGAGAATTTTATTGGTATAATTCAGTGATTTTTAACCTATTTGATTTATATTTTAGTGGTCCAGATTGATTTGGATATAAATAAATATATAAAAAAATGAAAACATCAAAAGAATAAATAAATAAATATTACAAATTTATATAGAAACAAATATATATATATGATAATTAAATATATAGTTAAAAAATAATATATTCAACTATATAAATATATTTTGGACCATTTATATAGACCATGGATTTAACTAGATAAGTAGTGGACCATTGATTTATATCATTTAAGAATTAAACCGCTAATCTTGTCATTTTATGGACAAAAAATGAGAACTATTCACAAAAATCAGGTGTGCACGACACTGCTAGTCTTAGGGGGGGTGGTTTTGCTTCTTTCTTTTTTCCGCAAGGAGGTTGTTTGGCAATAAATTTTTTTTTTTTTCATTAGAAGGTTTTTTGCACATTTCCACTTTCACATGGGGTAAATTGCATTTAACCCTTAAATATAGCAATTCAAGCTATCCGGCAGTTGTAAATGATACTTACTCCAGAGCTGCATCATCTTCACAAACTGGAAGATCAGATGAACACCAACCAGACAAAAACTCTCCATGAGGGAGTAAAAAGATGGCCGCCAGAGCTTCCGTCTGAAGGAACAAATTGAGCATCAGGAATAAGGTAATCTTAACATATTTCTGAGCCAAATAACAGTCAGAAGTATGGAGATTACATGATACTTGCTGGGTACCAATTTCATTAAGTCCGGAGACAAGACAATACCCACAACATGAACAAACATATCATGATATATTGAATATAAAACCATAAGCTAATAACGCAATCTAGGGATAAAAAAAAGCCATAAATAGAAGTCAATATCAAGAAAAAAGGTAAAGCCACGACAAACATGGGTCATAGGTCAGATGCTTCATGGTATTTCTAAATAAGTGACTAATAAGAAACAATTATTCTACGATAAAAGTTTCAGACAAATTGAAGTCAATCAAACAATGAAACTGTCCCAAGATTATTACCGATCTTGAATGGGGACTGATTTGGATGTTCTCTTTTGTTTCCATTTTTCCGAAATACTAGTAAAGTAAGACTTTATTCAGCTGAGTTGAAGTCAATAACTAAATCCTCAGGCACACTTCTGCTCATGCCATGCAGGCAATACCAGTTAAAGTAACAAAAACAATTAAAAATACCTAAATTTCAGTTCTACTTATATGACCATTTCAGACAAGCAACATGAAGGCCGTCACCAAATGCATGATAGTGTAAGTACTAATCAGTTCCTAGTCTTCTCCTACTTCTCATCTCGAAAATTACATTATAGATATCCATTTGCTCAGACCAAGATTTCATCCCAAAAGTGTCTTTAAGGCTTTAAGCACATCCAATTGTGTTTGAATCAGAAAGATAACAATATTTCATAAGCCTGCCTAATACATGGTGTATCCAGTTCACCTCTATGTCTGAGGTCAAAGAGGTTGGTTTGTGATTTTTAATAACAAAAGAAAGTTCAACATACAGAGCTGTGCTTTTTCAATATTGCACCAAAGTGTTAAATAACCATGCTGCATGTTTTGAACCCCCAGCCTTTCATCATGAAAAACAGAGATAAAAAAAAATAGAAAACTAACATTGACACAGAGAATTAATATAAACAAGAATACACCAAGTTCACCCTGTAACGATCAATATTAAATTCAAATTGTTGAAAAGCTTACAAAGTTTATCATGATGAAAGAGCGAAAATTTGAATCATCTGAGAAGACGTCTGCCAGGCGCATAGCATTAAGTTCCAGTTGTCCCTTTGGATAGATTATCTCAGGAGAAGCAATTAATGGTCTAGAATCTATACCAAACATTTTCTTCAGTAATTCAAGAACCTAAACAAAAAAAAATACGCACTGTACTCACTTAATGATATTTAACCAGGCTTTCTAACAGATTACAAAATAAAAATCACAAGCCTAAAAAAGAAAAGATAGAAGGCAGATAAAAAAAACTAGGAACCAATTTTTGTCTCAAAATGTTAAAGGAAAGAATGGTACTCATGGACACAAGGGAACCAGGTTTGGAGAAAATGCACAAATTGCTATGCTAATCATGCACTATATACTGTTATCATTCACCTTGAACCCAATTGTCCCATGGTTTTCGCAAATATGCTTGAACTATAAGAGAAATGATGTGAAAATCATACTGACAAACAACCAGGTATCTTCAGTGTGCATTCGTCTATCTTCAAAGTGAGATAATGTTTTGCCGCACACACACACACAAAAAATAAATAAATAAAATCATTTGTAAAGGACCATATCTGCTAGCTTTCAACATTCTTTTATCATTAGAACTAAAGAGTTCTGGAAGAATGCTTTTCTACTCTCAAGCAAAATCAAATGCATATCATCAGCAAAGTCTTTATATCAGAAAAAAGAAAAACTTTATTATTCCTGAAACCAAAACCTGTAGTGCAGTAGACTTTGCCAAATTTTGACTTCCAGGATTGCTGGCAACCTCATCGAGGTAGGATACGCTCTCTGCTTCACAGAGGTACAAGAGCTGCAGCAAAAGAAGTTGCAGTACTTAAATACTGAAGCTCTTGCACGCATGCCCAGACACAAATGCATCAAATTATGAAGAAGGTTAATTTGGCCATTTCCATTAAATTCACTTGGATATAAACTCACAATAGATAACGCTTTCGACTTCAGCCGAGAGACAGAAGCCATATACAAGGATGTACTGTACAAAGGTGATATCTTTAAGCTCATAACTGACTGGACCAGTATAAGAACACCGCCATTGCCGCATAACTCCTGGACTTAACAGAAAATCAAAATAATCAGGCTGGAACAAATGTCAATGTCTTGAGATTTGAGTTTAACCAATTAGATACAACTAAAAGGAAAAGATCTGACACAACCTTGGCATATATTGAAAAATCATAATAAAGGTATGGCAAGAAGATAAAGTTCAAAATCTTTATGCGGTCAAGATAATTGATTTTCAATATGAGGAATCAGGATTTAACCATTTAGTATAGCTCCCTATAACGGCTGGCAATATAGTTAATAGAGCTCAAATGTAGTGTCAGTAAAACATTATTGCTGCTTAAATTTTCAGCTAATAATAACTTTTTTTTATCTAAACAGAATGAGTAATAAAATTTTCTAAGGCTTTCGGCAAGACCAAGACATTTATCAGAAAATAGATAACCAAACTGCAAATGGAGCACATAATAGCATTCTCCTTCTACCTCACGCATACGAAAATCAAATTATCCAGGTTATATACCCATACAGATTCCGCAGTTAGTGAACTCTGACATGCAAAACCAGAAGGTTCCCGGCTCGACTTTCCTTGGAGTAAATATTCTCACAATGTGACAGCATAGAGCAATTTCTTACCGTTTAAGGAAATTAAAACACTAAATCAGATCAAAGTATGAGAATCTAAACAGAAAAACCTTATTCTTGACAATGCATTCTCTAAACATCTTCTGCTGACACAGAGACTGCAGAAATTGCAGAGAGGAGTCACACTGCTGGCATAGATGATTCAAGGTCTCTTCAGCAGTAGGGGAAATGTTTGCAGAGGAATCAGCATGTTCCTCAGACAGCTTTGTCTGGAGAAATTGAACATCGATGCAAACAGCAGAAAATGTTGCATCCATAAATATGTCAACCTGCCACAAATGCACATCCTGAGGTATGACATAACTGAACAGCATTACCAAATAACAGAAAGCCAAAAACACTGAAAAGGAATAACCAGTTGAACTTACAGCAGCATGAAACTTGGAGAAAGTGTAAACTGAAGATGTTTACATGTTTTTGGTGAAAATTTTCTAATGGGATCACTACAATTTCATCTAGATCATGTCGCAATAACCTAAAGAGCTCACAGAAACTACCTTATGGTATGCAATCAGCACTTGAGCAACCTCTTGGAACTGTGGAGAGACAATCACCGTTAGCAATTTCAGACTGCAAGCAACCAAGGCCGAGTGCAAGAGAACCATATCATTGGGAATGTTGTTGTGTTCCTAGAAAGAATATGTATTAGTGCACATCCACAGGTAAAATGAAGAGAGAGAGATCAAATATTCAAGACCATCGATAATAACCTGTCTGTATGCACCAAGGAGAACTAGAATATAAAAGACCAGGTCAATTAACTGTTCCGATACTTTCACATCATCAAGCAATATCTGTGGCAAACATTTAAAGAGATATGAATGCTGGGTAATCTGAGGATATATAAGGATGTCAAGAAAATAAATACAATGAGAATATATGTACAAAAAGCTCATTGACTATGAGAAGCAGGCCCATAATAGATACAAGTTTCCGATAAATACAATGATCAAGGAGAAGATGGACAAAAGAAAGGGCAGAGCCAAAGAAACAATAACAGGCATGTTAAAGTTGAACTTTGAGAAAGTACGATCAGGAGTATAAAACGCAACCAGTAAGAGAAACCAACACAACTTAGATGAAATCTTGCTCTTGATAACCCTATATACAAGTTGACAATGAATTCGCAGGAAGTTCCCATATCACACGCTTAGGAGAGGAAACAACCTAAAACTAGGAAAAATAAGTAGGAAAGTACCATAAAATGGTTTATAAGCTATTGCTAAAAGCTTTTAGCTCTTCAGACATCAGGATAAGCTTTCCACATAAAAGATATGGGTGTTCTTTATACATCAGAAATCTCCTGAAATCTCATAAAATCAGAATGCTAGGAGATGTAGGAAAATAATTAAGCAAAGAGAATACAGTAGCATCCGCCACAAATGACCTTGTAGCACTTTTGTCATTTTCAACCAATTTAAGCAAACTTTTACAGTTATTAAATGCCTAATATGATAAACAAATACAATATAACTTCTGATGACCTGCTCAAATTTGGGGACCCGAGATGCAAGATCACACATGGAATGCAACAGAAGAATTCCACATAACAAGTACTTGAATGTGGACTTGTCCCTTTCCCAAGACATAATCACCGCGATGAGGTGCAGAGGAAGATACCTTGCAAATTTTTCCAAGTCAACCTGCAATAATCATGCCATATCATTTATTCCTATCAGAGTTTAAATAGCAAAACTAATGGCTGCTAACCAAAAAATAGCTACCTAATTCTTCTTAACAACCTGTATGTGTGATCCATCTTCAGCAATGTGCCGAACAACATTGTTCCCAGAATCCCTGATTAGTTTACTGAGCTGTTGTGGGCTAAGCTCGTGTAGTCCTTTTACAGCAGCAATTAGATCTAGGGCCTTTACGAAAATAGCATATGGTCATTAAACAACCTCAAGTACTTTTCAATGCAGAGCCTAACTAATTGAAACACCTAAAAATTAAAGTGAACGAATTTGTCACGCGAGTTGGAAACCATCTGGCAAGGGAAGCACAAATCAGTTCACTGGTGAATTGCTTCGCACATAGTCACTGAGCAGGAACGATAAATTTTTACCACACATGCACTTCTCTGATCAGTTGGGCAAGGGTCCACATTTTCACTTTATTATGAAAAGTATGAGCCTATAGAAATTCTAGGCGGACATTATTAAGCACAAAAGAAAAGTTTGAATAAAATATAACAACGAGAACCTGGTTAAATGAGTGGAGAAAGGAAAATAGAAGCATCCAAGTATGTGACCGACGGAAACAAGTTTTCCACAAACTTCCTTATGATAGCTGAAATGAAAGCATTTCAACCTGTCTAATTATCACCCGTATTTCCCACCTCAGTAATCCAAGACACGCGTAGCAGGAGGTCTATTTCAAGTCCACCATACAATACTAGTGTGTTTATATTGTTTCAATGTTATGTAGAGTTCTTCATAAAGCCACCTAATAGGATAACAAAGAGTCCTGGTCCCATTCCACAGAGTACGCATGTCAACAGCCAACATATAATAACTAACTAGACGTTAACAGATCGTATCAATTCTATTTCACCCAACTTACCACCTCACTTCTGCTTCTAAATAAAGTGTTTATTAATTCAGTGCTGGTGGAAGCTTCGTTCAGTGCCCTCATTCTTTAAAATCTGCACACAACAAAAAATAACAAAAAACCACTTCAAACATCAATGCACATATCTAAATATTCACACTTCCACACACACACACACACACACACACACACAAAAGGAGCATGTATAAGTACATGTTTCCGCTTTCAACACACACACACGCATATATATATACATATGCATGATTGCTCAGTTAAAAAAAGGGGCGTTTACGTGCAAGTTTGCGTGCTTTTTCTCTTTCTGTATATGCCACGAGCAAAATCTTAGGGGAAGCTTCCTGCAACAACCAAAAAAAGGGGGGGAAATTAAACCCCCAAAAAGCCCTAATTACACCGGCACGCAAAAATAAAATGAAAAAACAAAGTATTAAGAGTTACCTTTTGCGGAATGAAGCAATATATTGATGAAATTGAAGAAAAAAAGAGAGACAAGTGGAACCAATTCGAGAGAGACTCCCACTGCAGTGCCCAAATCTTTTCAATCTCGTTTCCTTTTTCTATTTTCCGCTAATATATAGTGGAGCGTGGAGTGGCAAGCAATGCTACCGTACGCCGCGGTGGTTTGGTAAGGTAGATAATTGCCTGACTGCCTTCCTTCACCTAAGCACAGAAATACTCCTCGAATTGACTATTATGCCCCTGAAGGGCTTCTACCCTCCAATTTCTTCCTTCTCTCTTCTCTTCTTTTTCTGCGTATGTATACAGTATCCCATTCGGTATCCAACCGTATGTCGTCAATCATCATCATATACATTATAACACATAAATAGTAAAAATATTGTAATATAATGCAGTTGGGTTTATTTTTAGGGTAAAATGCACTTTATCTCTATGAACTATTGTTGATGTAACATTTACCTATTTGATTGGACAAAAATACCCCTCAATCTTAAATAAATATATTATTATTAATATATTTTAGTAGTTTACAGATTAAATTATTATTAAATTATTTTCATTTGATAAAGGAAGAATTTAAATTAAAAGTGGAGTATAAATTAATATATATAACGAACAAATAATATATGCTATTAAAAAGAAAATGACAAATATATATACTTAACTAAAAGTTAAATATTCTTAGAAAAAATAAATAAATATAAATATTGTATCATATTTTTAAAAAATATATATTCAAAAAAACTATTTAATTACTCATTTTTATCTAGAAAGATAAATAATTAATAACTTAATTTTATTACCTAGTTAATAAAATATTTTCATGAATCTTTTTTGTATATTTTTGTTCTCATTCATTACATAATTTTGAGTCTATAAAATATAATAAGATTCAAACTATTTAATTCATTAATTATATATTATTTTATTATAATTAAAATATATTTTTCAAATTAAAAAAATAAAAACTTAAAATATAAAATTGTTAGAAATTATTTTTTTTAAATATATATAAAAAAAAATACAAGGGCAATATTTGTTACATCTGTCAATTTAGAGAGTAAATATTACGTCAAAAATTATTTAAGGGAGCAAAGTGTATTTTACCCTTATTTTTATTCATATTGCAAAAGAAAATTTGAATTATTTGGTTAGTTACCTTACAAAGTGAATTCCAATGATGTGATGGTGAGCATGATGTTAGATTTGTATCTATATTTAGAGTAAGTATACATTAATTCCTTTAAGACAACCTTTTAAATTATAAGTATTCTCTTATATTATTTTGTTTATTTATGCTAAATTAATGAAACCAGACTGAATTGATTTTTGAAATATATAAAATATAATCTGATATATTTAAATGGTAAATATTTTACTTGTTTTTACCTAAATTGTGCTTATAACGGTGAATATATACATCCTCATATGCATTAACGCCTAAAGAAGTATGGAGGTAACTTAGTTATGAAAAAATTTATTTAACCTGTAATAAATTAATAATAAGTCAATCGAGGGCAAATTATATTTTTTAAATAATTTTTTTGTTAATATCAGCAAATTCGATGAAATTTGACTAATAGAGTAACTTATTTATTAGAAAAAAGTAAACTTACAAGTGTTAGATGTAATTTTTCAAATAATATGAGGTTTATGTGTGACTACACCATATTTTAGAGGAGGAAAGTATAAATTTTCCTATATTTAATGGTCGAGCAACGTTACTAATTTCAAGAGAGGTCCCTTGCTAAATATTAAATTTCAAGGGATGTCCTTGCAAAAGTACGAAACCTCAGACAGGTCCATGCAAATAACTCTGAAGTTTTAAACCCTAAACCCTGAAATTATTTTTTCTCCAACACACACATTGGAAACAACTCTCTCTGTAGTTCTTCCCCAACTCTCCAACCATAAGATCTGAACCGCCCCTTCAACAATGGCGGAAACGTTTCCCGTTAAACCAAAACTCCGACCCACTTCCGGTAAATCCACCCCCACCGCAGAATCTAAGTACTGGAAGTCATTCAAAATCCCTAAAGACATCGAAACCACACCATCAAAATCTCTGAATTACCCCATTACTTCACTGTCCTTCTCCCCCGTAGCTCCCCACGATTTTGCTGCCACTCATTCCGCAAGCTTCACCGTATTTTCCGGCAAAACCCTCGAGCCTAAATTCACTGTTAACGATTTTTCGGACGCCGCCGCCTCCTCATCTTTCCGCTGCGACGGAAAACTCCTGGCGGCTGGGGATTTAACTGGTACTGTACACGTGTTCGATGCAAAGTCTCGCAACCATCTCCGCCGTTTAAAGGGTCACTCGGCCGCAGCGCGCGTTGTCTGTTACCCGCGCGCAGCCGATAAGTTCCACCTCTTCTCTGGTGGCGATGACTCTGTTGTTAAGTATTGGGACGTTGCGGCTGAGAAGTGTGTTTTGAATCTTCTGGGGCACAAGGATTATGTGCGATGTGGTGATGCTTCCCCAGTGAGCGATGATATGTTTGTTTCGGGTTCTTATGATCATAAGGTGAGGGTTTGGGATGTCAGGGTGTCGAGTGCTGTTTCTGTCGCCGAATTAAATCATGAAAAACCGGTGGAGAGTGTGATTTATTTGCCATCTGGGGGTTTGATCGCCACCGCTGGTGGTAATTTTGTGAAAATATGGGATGTAATTGGAGGTGGAAAGTTGTTGTACTCTATGGAGAGTCACAATAAGACAGTGACGGCTCTTTGTATGGGCAAGGTTGGGAGAGTTGGTGGAGATGAAGCTGAGCAGAACAGGATTTTAAGTGTTTCTCTGGATGGGTATATGAAGGTTTTTGATTATGCAAAGTTCAAAATCACTTATTCCATGAGGTTTCCGCATCCTCTTTTGTCGGTTGGCTTTTCACCCGATTCTTTGACAAGAGTAATAGGGACTTCGAAAGGGATTCTGTATATTGGGAGAAGGAAAGGTAAGGTGGAGAGTGCGGATTTGGGGGATCCAGTAGCGTTGGGAGCTGTGGAGGATGAGCCTCAGAGAAGAGTTTTAAGGCCTTCTTATTTTAGGTACTTCCATCGAGGGCAAAACGCTAAGCCTGCAGAAGGAGATTACTTGATTAAGAGGCCAAAGAAAGTCAAGTTGGCAGAGTATGATAAATTATTGAAGAAGTTTAGGCATAAGGAGTCATTGGTGGCTGTTTTGAATGGGAAAAATCCAGAGAACGTGGTGGCTGTTATCGAGGAGTTAATATTGCGGAAGAAGTTGCTGAAATGTGTAACCAATTTGGACGCAGAGGAGCTTGGATTGTTACTAGGCTTTCTTCAGAAGTACTCAACAATGCCGAGGTATGCAGGATTGCTGACGAGGTTGGTTAATAAGGTTGTTGAATTGCGGGCTGAAGACATAAGATCTTCAGATCAATTAAGAGGTCATATTAGAAATCTAAAGCGGGATGTTGAAGAGGAGATCAGAATACAGCAGTCACTGCTAGAAATTCAGGGTATAATATCTCCAATGCTGAGGATTGCTGCTAGAAGATGAAAACAGCGAGTTCCATATTGCGTATGTGGTAGTTGTCTTCGGTAATGATTTGAATTTTGTCGGTTATGTTATCTTAAATCTGTACTATTTTCTTCTCTGTTGTTCTGATGCTATATTACGATCCATCCACCGGAATTTTGTTCGATCCTCAATTGTGAAACAATTGCACTAGTCGGTTTCTATTATTCATTTGCATTTACTTTTCATCATCATTTGCATTTACTGATGTCTTCCTATTTCTGTATTTGAATAAAAGTGTCTGACCTCACTCCGGAGTGATGATCTTGATGATGCAAAGTGTTGAACACCATTTAATGTAGTGCTGGCCTGGCATTGTGGTGATGAGACCTCTACTCTTATACGACCGAGTGTGATGTCTTATGCAGACTACAATCCTTAATGCAACTTGCTTAGCCTTATACTCATTTGAGTTTTCCATGTCCATAGACCAACAGCCAGTTTGGATTGCTAGGATCAGTAGTGTTGCACCCTGCAAAATCCGAGAAGGTAGCTAGGAGTTCTACTTCTGGGACTGGAGCTTTGCGATCCTTACTATTCGCCCCCTCCAAGGTTCTTATTTCAGCTTCTAATAAATGAGTCTATGTTCTGCATGATCCCTGACCATGTTCCTAATGATTCTGGATCAGGTGATGCATCACCTGATAAATATGGTAGCTCTCTTAACACACATGATCAACTTATGGATCAGGGGGTACATTGAATGGTAACCTCAATTACCAGAATGACGGCACCATCGCCAGGCAAACTTTAAATTCCTCCTTATGTCTGAAAGGAAAACAAATCAATCGAGATCAGTCTCTCGTTGAAGTATGCTTTTTCAGCCAAACATTATGGTCAGGTGCATTTTGGTCTAGATTAGTTAATATGCTAGAATCAGACACAATCTTTCATGTGGTTTAAAACTTTCTTTCTGACTTTTTAAATGACGAGGGAGGTACTTGGTATATAATTATTGAGGAACCCCTGAACATAACTAGTAAAATTTGCGACCATTATAAAATGTCCAAATTGAGCTATTAAATGCTGACGGGATGATTCAAATTAACTAACATTACATGTGAGATGCAACTTCCCATGTGATTCAACAGTTAATGTACGTTGATAGAAATATTTCGAGTACATTGTTGCGCTGCCTCGTATTGGGATTATTGCAACTGAAGCACCATTTCTGGCACCCATTACTCTCAAGAGATTGGGTCATCTTGCTTGGAATCATGGAATTGTTTCAAGAACTTTTTCAGAGAGATGCTTTCGGCAGACTTACCATTTCAAGGAAAGCATCAGACCATGTGAAAAAGTACATGTGGAGAGCCATGCCTTTTCCATGGAAAATTAAGAATATGCGTAAAATAAGCTCAGCTCAACCTTTTGCAGATCCAAGTTCCCATGCATGCACGACCATGTTGGCAAGCCTGTCGCTAACAGTTAAAACGGAACGGACTGTTGTAAGTCTCGACAACTTTATGCTCATTGTCTCTCCAAGTGTTTAAGATTCAAACCATACCCCAGAGGGTGAACTATGAAATGCAGGAGGCTCCGCAGCATAGTGATTCTAGAAACAAATTAATTCAGTATAATTAGTTTCAATACCAAAAAACAAACTCCTAATACCAGGGAAAAGATAAGAATGCTTCAAGATGGATGTCAGTGTCAGCCTACCGTCAAGGCATAGCCGCATTCATCACAGATCTATAATCCCTCTCATTTCTTCGTCATACTCGCCAGTCTGTCTTTATTCCTTCGAATATAGGAAACAAACCTGGTTCCGGAAAGCCGTCATCACTTCTTTGCACCTGGATGCATTCACATGTACACAAAGTTCTCTTCACCAGGATGCATTCACATGTACACAAACAAACCAAGGAAACTCGAATCTGGCAAATGAAGGCATACAGTGACATACAAAACTCCATGCCAACTTGTAGTTATTCATCTACAGAGTCATGCTATAGAAGCCATGAGAGAAGAAGAGACGAGACAGAAGAACAAAGGTAAAGACAATAATACACTTCATAATTTACACATCATATTCCTGGTTATCATCTGCTGCAAGTCATCCCAACTCTTCAGTGCAGTCATTACTTGAGTTTGGTAGAGTGGTTGCTAACTGGAAGCACCTACACCCAAAAAGTGAAATGATACATAGATGATGTCAAAATGTCATTTTTTTTGTTTATACTAAAGACATGAGCCAAAATATCACAATTATTGACTCTATATATTCAGACAGCAGAAAAAGGAACAGAAGAATAAGACACATTTTGGGCTGATCTCCCTCTTAGACATGTTAGCACTGTGCTACCAGTGGTTACAGCAGTGAAGAATAAAAGGAGGAATTACAAAAAATGTCTGAATGCATAAACAATGGGTATTCTCTTCGACAGGATATGAAGCCAATGCCTGAGATTGCAGAATCCGTGAAACATGAGAGTAGAAGCACAAGTCAACCCTTACTTGAGACTATTTATTTACTACTGCTCACAGATATCTCCTATTGTTCTTTTCTAAATCCACTTCTAGATCATGTTGACATGAACTAATTTATGTGTACCTGAAGTTTTTGGGGTAGCCAACTCTTCTGTTGCTCGATCTACTGTTCTTGTCTGGTCCCTGTTCTCCTCCTTAGAAACCCGTATAGATCTTAGCTTGGATGATGCTCTGAGTGAACGTATCAAAGGTGCATCCTCTTCATCATCATCTTGCTTTTCTTCAACCCCTGCATCTTGGTCAGATCCACTGATTGAATCCTCCTCTTCACTTGAACTTTGCTCATCAAAAAGCCTTTTGCCTTGTAGGTTTTGCTTCTTACGCGGACGACCCCGACGCCTCACAGACGTACCTTCTTTGCCATCTGCAGTTTATGCACATAACTTTGGGTAGTAAGCATAAGATCCTCAGAATGCAACAGAATCCCAATACTATTACAATAGCAGAGGCTAAACTAAGACTGGACAGAGCTGCACGGACAACCAGACAGAGAGCCCAACTACAAGGCATTACCAACAAAAGAAGAGATGTTAACTTGCAACTATTTGGTACTTGGCTTAAAAAAAAAAGAACATGAATTCCTGCAACCCTCAAACCACAAGACAAAGAGACAAAAAATCGTCTCCACTGTATACTTACGCGGATGCTATTACACATTTAATAAAAAAAGATAACTGAAAAAGAGACAACAAAGATCTGGAAAACTGGAAGCACAGAAGTACCTTTTACACCTTCATTTTTCAGATATTTCTCACGAAGGGTGTCCAGAAATGTGTAATAGGCACGCCACCCACTGGGGTCTTCATCAGTCTTCACATTTTCAGTTCTTCTCTCAACTCCTCTCATACTAGTAATAAAAACATATGGTTAAATTCATTATGATAGGAAAGATTTCCAGTATAATCATCACAAAAAATCTGCACACCAAATGCAGATTGATCAAATATCGAGAAGATCTTTTCCTTTATGATTAAAAATCCATATGTAGCTATATGCACCTTGTACGCTTTTGCATGTTCAGTAACACAAGAAGAGGAAAGAGAGGGGTCAAACAAAATGCTGTAAAAATAAATTATAGAGAGAAAGCGAGCAAGAAGAGAAACAGAAAACTGCATGCCAGTAACTATTTAAATGTCTCAAAATCTGTTAAGTAAATATAAATACTACAGATGCTAAGAACAATGATCATTTTGTGACCTGGATTAGATGTTCCCAACAGCACTCATGGAACTACTTTTTGAAGAGCTAATTTGTGCACGTGAAAGGTTGGGTTTCAGTATCCCAAACGAACTAACTAGATGATGTTTTTGATCCCATATTTATTGTCATCCGTTTACATAGAGGCGAAAAGTGTCTTTTCCAGAGGGATATTCGTACATAGAAATGGTAAATGTTTATCAGAACAATCCGGACTAGCTCAAAAACAAAAAGGTGCAATTCCATGTTGGTTCGGTTCCTTCACCAGCCATGTGCTTTAAAATATACTTAAATTGACACACAAGTGAATAAACAAATAAGGCACTCTTTTAATAATCATGATGCATCATAAACACAAAAAATTTGGTATCAACATTATCATTGTATCCTTAATGTAGTCCAAGGTGTGCTTCCTCAATGAGAATCTAACTGGAGGTAGGAGCTCTTACATATCAAGAATGTCGTTTGCAGGAAGCTTGGACACAAAATGCAGCACTACACTATCCAGGAAAGACAGCTGCTTTGGAGCATGTGAAAACGCATAATTGATACCTTCTCTGACAATACTCAAAATTTCAGCTTTATACTTATTTCGAGCAACACCAACGTATGATCCAGATAACCGGACAGCCAGATCTTTACACTCCTGAAATGACTTGCTTGATAGTGATTCATCATTGCCAGAGGAAGTTATTACCAGATACCTTTGGTAGGCCTAGTCGAACATCGACAAAAGATAAGTTAAGCATTAAGGAAAAGTTACAATCTGTGATGCTCACATTCTTTAATTACATTATTATGCATCTTAGCTGCATCCTCTTTTTGAACCATGTCACCACTCAAATAACCAAAAACTCATCGAATTCAAATTATGTTTCAGTATCAGCCAATCACATTCATGGACGAAGGAAATCTTAAATTAAGACAGTTGTAGAACCAACTTGATTGAACAGCAGATATTAATATCCACAAAGTAAAGCAGCTATGAAGTAATATCTTTAACAACTGGGTCTTACCCTTTTCAGCGCTTCTACAATAATATTTGAAATGTCACCCTTTTTTTTTAAGGCAGTGAGCAGATGCTTAACAATCTCACCAACACTCCTACCATACTTCTCCACATGAGAAATGATCTCTGGGGCAAGATAATCCTGCAGTGAGAATACCATCAAAGAAAGTCATTGAACTTCTTGGTCAGACACAAAGTCACCACACGTGTGGGTCAAAGCAGTTCTGTATAGTATGTTTCCCTTACAATAGACAAATGTGTCATGAACATCCAATAAAGACAAATCAAAGATGGAACCAATATATCTAAAGACAAATAAATCAGCTTATGGATGGTACTAAAACAAATATCAGTATAGCCACCTTAAGAACTGTGTCGGTGGCCACTAATTTGGACAGAGCAAACATGACAGCGTCAGCATTAGTCTCCTCCACGTATTCTCTGTTTTCTTCTTCATCTTCTGCATCATCTGCAGTGAATCAGGGGGGTAATAAGAACAGCAGTTCACACAACAATAGATATTAGCAACCACAAGCATACACACCGCAAAAAGATTTTCAGCAAGTACTTTGTAGACACCAGGCATACATAAAACATATGAGTATGAGAATTCTTTTAGCAACAGCATAAATACCACAGCTAGAAAGTAAGAACTTTGATCCCAAAC
This sequence comes from Sesamum indicum, assembly GCF_026168435.1. Lineage (NCBI taxonomy): Eukaryota > Viridiplantae > Streptophyta > Magnoliopsida > Lamiales > Pedaliaceae > Sesamum > Sesamum indicum. The sequence goes on from NC_142662.1 coordinate 26,777,163, forward strand.
ATAAAACTTGATGCCCTTTTGCGGTTTGAAAGGCTTGTGTAGTTTGAAACGAGACTCACACGCTTGCAGTAAATATATATAACAATGCCTGGGAACCCAGACTTCAAGGCACCTGGAAAAAACATGATTTACATGGCATTTGAGGTGCTGGAGCATGGTTTCGCAGAGTCATCATGTTTCATCCAAAATATACCAAGAACTACAGATATATATATATATATAAAGAGAGAGAGAGAGGCCCAAAAAAAAATGGGGAACTGCAAGCTTTTAGTTAACAATTAATAAGAAGTCATAATATGAAACCATTCTTTTGCAGTTATGAGCAAATATATAGATACGCCTGCAGCTCACTTTCAGGCTATCGACTAAATGCACAAATACGACAAAGTACTGTCTACAAGAGATAAAGTTGGCACCTGAAACATTGAGCAGTTGTTCACACATTTTCCAGTACTTATCAACAGTGGATTCATCTGGACGGTACCCTAATATTTCCAGCTTTGTTGAAGCAAATTTTGTCCTTCTAAACAGACACCAAATATCTGCAAGGATACCGCAGACCTACCCAAAATATGCACACAGGCTTAGTCAAACTAAAATATTTCATACTTCAGCAGAAAAGAATGCAAAAGGCACATAGAGAATGCTTACCCTATATGCAAGTTGATTTTTACATCTATCATCACTGTTAAGTTTTAAAGGATTATGAAGGAAGTACTCAAGTTGTTCAAGCAAGGCATCACGCTTCTCCACCAGAGAAGATAAAGCTGCCTCTGAAACTGTTTCACTGGATAGAACAGAGTGCAAGCACCAGGAAACATGAAGGAACATATTGAGAAGCAGAAAGGAGACAACCTGATTCGACACAAGCAATACTATCAGTGAGCACAAAAGGATAAATCCTTGAACTTATAATAGTTGGTTTACACACCTCGTCATCTATGTTTTTGAAACTTTGAAGAATATGTACAAGATCTTGATACAAGCTTTCAAGAGGAACTTTGTCCGACAACTGAAATTCATATGACCTTTTCAGATTTACTAGCAACGAGTATTCATCACCACCATTCTGCATAACAGAGCATGTCAATCCTCACAATTTCATGCTAATACAGAGAACATCCATTGAATAGATTCATACCACAACATCTTCTACTGCAGATTTTAGTTTGCCGATCAATTCATCCTCAAGCTCCTTGACCTGATTTTGAGCAAAGTCTTGCAACTCTCCTTGGCTTTCTGTCGCACAGAACTTGATTGCTTTCACACATGATCTCAAGGCATCCTTCTCCCCATGCTTAAAGAACGCCTCTCTCATTAGTTTAAGAGTAGCCTTAAAATTCTGAAACACAAGTGAACATGATTTTATTGTATTTATTGTTATCTAAGTTCATTAATCCACATAGCTAGGCAATTTAATAAGTCACCTGTTCTTGTCTCTTAAGAGAATAAAGCTCAAGATTCATGTAAACAATAGTTTCAACTAGAGGTGCTACTTTGCCCTTGTCAGAGATAAATTTGCGCAGAAGCTGAGGATAGGTCTTCATCATGGCAACTGTAATGTCACGCTTATGGTGTTCAAATATGTCCTGGTGATTGTTAGAGAAAAAACAACTTCATTTGACTGTGCAGAATACTTTGTAACAAGGAGAATCATAAAATCTTCCCAACTCACAAACAGAATGATACAGTGCATTTACAAGCTAAATTACAACTGAAAAAAGAAAAAACTATAGTTGGAATGCTATGTGAAATAATTTATGAAAAGAAAAGGATACAACTGAAATCTCACTACCTTTTGACCTTTGGTGTGATGTGGGTTTCTATTATCAGTTGCAGGAACAATCCTTTCTCCTACTGCCTTTCTCACTGATGCAAAGAGAAGTCTAATCAAGTTTGTAGCATCTGCATCATCAAGCTCAGCTGATGGGTTATCCTCCAGAAGCATACGAATGATGCACTTCCAATCCTGCAAGTATCACAATCTCTTTCAAAGAGAAGACACATGCAAGGTCACAGCCAGTCTAAAATTCAAAGAAAAGATCATATAACCATCCGATAAGTTTCATCAGGGGTGTCAAACTTTGGGAACGACGCTCATCTCTAGCATCCAAAGTTATGCAGCTACGGTTTGTACCCATTAATGCATTTACTTCACATTCTTGAGGAGAAGAGGGGAGGATGGAGTTAAATAAGTATGCAAAAACATCCCAGGTACAGAAATAGAATTATAGAAGTTAAAGGAGTCATGTAACATGTGACTATATTAACTATCAGGGAGCATAAATAAATAAACTAAATTATCTTTATAAACTCTAAATAATCAGTCAACCACCTAAATGGAAATATTCAGAAACCAAATATGCTTCTATTCACCCAAAAAATCATCTTTTATCTAAAAGGTTATATTCCATAGTCAGATGAGAGTGATAGGTATTGCCAGTGGTTAGCAAGAGCACTGAATTATCTCCAGATTCATCAGCTCCTGACATTTCCCTTTCCCCTCAGCGAAGCAAACTAAATTACTAACCATAGGGCCCATGATATTTTTTTTCTTCTCTATCCCTACTACTCCCTAACATTTGAATATAAACCACCCAAATTGCGTATGAACTATTTGAGGTTACGTACTTTCATGGCTGCCATATAATCCCAGACATCATCAATGACGTACGAACTCAGGATGGGGTCAGCTGAAAACTCTTTTAGTATCTGTAACATTCGACTGATATGAACCTCTGAAGAATCACTGTCACCGCCTGGAAAAGAATTGACAAAGATTCTAAATTATAACAAATGACATAAAAATCAGAAGCGCTAGAAAACAGTAAAAAGAAACCTGTTGACCGAGACTGTGAATCATTGAATTTCTGAGCAATCAAATGATCATATACTAGTGCTCCAATGGCACGCCTAACATCTGGTGGATCATCAATTAATAAATCATACAAAGAACCTAGTTCTTCATCAGGCACAAGTTGATGCCTGCAACATCCCAGAAAACCCCTTGTCAAAATTTAAGTTTGTTGACCATGCATTGTGTTACAATTCTCAAGTCATCTGTAGATACCTTAATAGCTGTTTGACAAGCCCTATGGCACATACTGACACAGAAATGTCAATGTCATCAGCAAGTTCAAGCATCCGTGGGTAGAATCTCTCAGTGAAAAGGTTAAGAGAGGGCACATTATCATCCACCTCATAAAGATTTTGCAATGCCAGAACAGAAGCCTTTCTTACACCAGCGCTCTTTAAAACAGAATAAATGACAAGCAAATTTTCAGCACTTCGGAAGAAAATAAAACGCAAAATCCTTAAGATTTAATTAACCATTTCAAACTTACTTTGTCATTCAATGTCCATCCAAGATATTTCAAATACAAATCCTGCAAGAAAAGTGAGGGATATGACAGTACCCACACACCGAGGGATTCTATACATGACACTCGGATATCTGGATCAATGTCCCGATAACGGTGCACAAATAACCTTCAAAGTATAAGTATTCAAATTAATTTAAAGCACAAAAAAGAACATCAATGCCTAAAAGGAGAAGAGAACAACATAAAAATATCTTTTCAGTGTTAATGACAATACCCAGTAAATATTTTTCGCATCATCTCTTCCATGGTAGTTATCTTTTCATGAGTCATGGACAGCCTTTTGGTAAGTGATTCTACTCTAGGTCCTTCAATCTTTTTCTTTTTTTCAGCATTCAGCTGTCTCTGGGTGGTCTCTCTCTGAGACCCAAGCAATTTTGCAACATTGATGAAGGAGGTGACAAGTTGAAGTCCCATCAGAGAGGCAATCTGACGATAACATCTAGGAGGCGTACTGCAAAACACAATGCTATAATCTTAATAAAGAGTGCTGAGTTCTATTGCATCTTCCTGCTAAGAACATCAAATACTTACCATGATAAGGCAATAATGTAGTCTAAACACTTGTCAAATAATGATTGATCAAATAATGGTCCATTCTGACATTCGCTGACCAAATTGTCCCAGAAATATACAAGGTTATCTTTGAAATTCTTGAAGTCCCTTTTTGAACTCTGATAATCTTCAACTTCACCCTAAATTCCAAGTTGTTAAGCAAAACTCTTGAGTCTCAACATATCTTTTTTAGTTTTTGTTGTTGTCGTCTTCCATGGGAAGGTAATGATACTTGTGTGTGGCAGAAGGGGAGAGATATAAATTGGATATGCAAGAACAAAGAAAAATTCCATTGAGAAGACAAAAGTTATAAGGAAAGCCATAGGAATGAAAGATATATTTAAGAATAATAAAGAAAAGGATACTCTTCTAGCCATGTTAACAAGAGCAACTACCACATCATCAACATCAGTCTCATCTATATCCTCTTCATGAAGACGATATTTTGCTCCGCAAGCCTGCCCATGATAATACATCGAATTAGGAGAACCAAGCGATAGAATCCGATAACAACAACTTAATGGCAACACGGCGTATAATAACCTCAAAAAGCATGGACAAGAGTCCGGAAATTGCGGACTTTTGGTTCCTTTCATACTGTTCAACCCATCGTTTAACTACATCGGGGATGTCCTTCCCGTCACCTTTAATAACCTCTGCAAACAAAACAAATGTACTTGCGTCATCATTACACACATAAGGAAACAAATCAATAGCATCAAAGGCATAAACCATGTTAACCGCCTTCAACTCGTTTACATTAAAATAGATGAATGAGCTAGATTCTAAAAGAAGCAATTAATATCACCCAAACAGCATAATCAAAAGCACAACATACACCTCCTTAGTGCAACCATCCATCCCCAGAGTGGACAAGTTCACCAATAATCAATCATTTAAACAAGCCACAAAGAGATATCCAATAATAAAATCTGTCGCAAATGAATGTTTACTGAAAAGTAGTCTAAACACTTCCAGACGATAATAGAAAATTTTCACACACAACCATAATTTCTAGAAGAACTGAGAAAAGGGAAAAGACTATAACGTAGTGATAACTGAAGACCTGTAATTAGAATATAATACTACCCTTCAATTTGGAGAGATCCTTCACCAATTCTATACAAAGAGTACCCCAACCACCTCAGCATACATAGCACAAAAGTACCTAAATTAAATAATATCAGAAAAATGTGGCTACCGATGAAACTCAGGTTGGCTTTTCGTGCTGCTGCCGAGGTTGAAGCACCTTCAGTGGCCTTATTTCGCTTTATTTTTCGGCGAGATTCTTGAAACTCATCCGAGGATTCTTCCCTTTCTTCCTCCAACTCATCTTCGATTTTATCGGTGCGTGTGAAATCCGCAGTCCTAACCGTAGCCCTAGCCCTTTTCTACTCAAACACAAACATCAAAAACACATAAAAATAAAAACTCAAATAAAATTAGGGTTCGGAACCACAATTAAAGCAACGGTAAGTCGGTAAACAGGACTTAATTACTAACCGAACGGCGAGCCGCCGGTTCTGGCACCACTGGTTCGTCTTCCATGAACCACCACTGAAAACAGACTGCACTACACGTAAATTTTCAAGAATTTCGATGTGCTTCTGATTTGCGCGTGTATGAATAAATATTCTGCTCTTTAGGTCAGTATACATCTTCCCGCCAGGTATATATATGCCAGTGGGAAAATAAGAAGAGTTATTTATTTAAATATTATTTTTAGAAAAAGAAAATTGTAAGAATACCACAAATTTGCCAGAATTGCAAAACTAAGGTGGATCGTTAGTATTGGCCACATAGTTTTTTGTGCCCTAACGACTTGGGCCAATTTTTTTTTATTTAATTGTTTATTAAGAATGTAATATATTAATTAATTAACATTTATTATTTTGAATTTTAATAATAAAAATGTATTAATATTAGATTAATTTTTAACAGTTAATAAAATTAAAATTTACATACAAACAAAAAAATGTATTCAAGTACTGGTTCCATTATTTTGGTGTCCGCAACCCTGTATTGTAATATTACTTTGATGCAATGGAGTTTGACTTTGTTGTGATTGGATACAAGTTTTTTGTCTTGCTCGTGCTTGGGGCCAGTCCATATCATTAGGAATTATAGTACTTTATTGTCAACCCGGCGAGTAGAAGTGCGTATAGTAGTCTCGTGGACCAATTGAAGTTTTGGGCATCCTAATACTCTTTATTCATTAAAGGTTGGAAAGACATGAAATATGTCATTTTGTAAGATATTAAACCATAATATTGCTTAACCACTGACGCATCGTTAAGTTTATATGTGCATATCTTCTGAGCATGAGAGCAAGGGATTCAAAATTGACTCTATTTGCCACATGAATACTCCCGTGTGGCAATTTTGACAATGTGAGTGTTGCATCCCTATCCATGATATCGTTTTGTAACCACTAAGGCGGGTTGTTCGAACTAATTAAATCTCGTTATCGTATGCTCTGCAGAATGTTTGAAGCAACATTTGAATAACTTATATGCATAGTCTGTCCACGGTTGATTGTTGTTTAACATCACACTACTCATTAAATGATCTTTATATTTGAAAATCATTCTCACATCAAATTTGTCTTCATTAATATCATAAAAATTTGCATATTTCAAAGCTGGGACATCAATTGAAACTCCATCACATCAAAATAATGTGCCAAGATGGGATCGTAGAAGCCAATACTTGAATAGATTTTTTTAGGGTAAATTACAATGACCTCCCCCAAGGTTTGGTATAATTATGAATACCCCTTGTTGTTTGAAAAATTATCAATATTCCCCTAATTTTAAAGGTCGTCTAACAATTAGTCCAATGTGTTAGGTTTTTATCTAATTTTTATAGTGAAGTGATCAAAATGCCATTGTGGATTAAAAATTATAATTTTTCTTTGTTTTTTAATTTTTTTTTATGGACTAAGCTATATTAATGACATGGAATTTTTGATTTTTGAATTTCTCTATATATATTTAAATAAAAATCTAAAAATATGAAATGGAGTTGTAACAAAAGAGCCGAACTTGTGATAAGCTATATTAATGACAAAAGCGACTTTCTTTGTTTTTGTTCTTTTGTTTCTGTCCTCTTTGAGAGTTGTGTGTTTTGTTGGGGAAAGAAAGAAAGGAGCAGAGGAAAAAGAAAGGGGAGTTTAAAAGGCATGATGTGATGATGGATGAGAGTGAGACAGAAAAGCAAAGCAGAATCCGACGAGGAGAGGAGATGCCGATGCCAACCACCCGCACCCGCAACGGTCAAATCAAATGGATGGAGAGAGAGAGAGGAGAAGACAACAAGATAGAATGCAAAAAATGCGTCTAAGATTTGAATTTGAAACACACGAGTTTTGTTTCTCCCATCATTCCAATACCAACACATGGGACCCCAACCCACACACTCCTCTCCTGGATTTTCCATTAATTAATTTACTAATAATTCCAATGCTTCACTTCATATGTGAACATATATCCCGTTATATATTAACATGTGAAAATATATAAAGATAATTTAATTATAAAAAAATTTATTTGACTTTTAATAAGTCTATCGAGATAAATATAATTTTTTATCTAATTTTTCTATTAACATAAACAGATTCGGTAATTTTTTTTTTACTAATGAAAGAACTTATTTATTAGACTAAAGCCAACTCTATGGGTACTAATTTCAAACCAACAAAATTTACGTATAATTACAGCAAACCTTAAAAAAAAGTGAATGTAACTATCCCTATAATTTATATCTATATAATTTAATGTAAATTTACTATATTATATGTTTATTAATCAATGTTGCTGAGGTAATATATAACAAGGAAAAAAAAAAAAGAAACTAATACTTGAATTTCACCCTTAAATAATAATGATTAGTGCAAGTCATTTTGGTGCTGATTTTTCCGGCATACAAGTGGGACCAAAAATGACAACAAAATCTAAATCCCTCGGTTTGAAGAACCAGAACAAGGCTCCGAATGGTGATTTATCCATCACCCATCCTGTTTTTGAATCTTCATTATTACGCATTTGTTTACTGAAACATAGTATGGGAATTCGTGCATCAATATTTATTTATTTTACGCATATTTATATGTTGGTCCCAATTATTTAAGGTGTATTCGCAGTTTAAATACTAATTATTTATTACGAATCTTATACCTCATTACCATATATTATATGATACATTGCAAAAATTAAAATTTATTTATGGTATGTAAATGGAGAATTTAAAAGTAGAAAAAGCAAATAAGAAGAGGTAATAAATAAAACATTTGAATTGTTTAGGGTAAAATTATATTGTTACGAGGCTTATTAATCAGGTAATTAATGTGAAGAGAGCAGTTGTAAGAGAGATTAATTAATGAAGGCTGACCGCTGACAACCTGAGAAAGCCTACGCTTCATTTGGCGGGCAATAAATATTTAAATTTGCAGACACACAATCTCCATAAATCATAATATATATATATATATATATATATATTTTGGATTTACATAAATCATAAATTAGAAGCAGTAAAAATAAGGGAGAGCTCAACGCAGTGTAATCCCCTTTTCCCCAACGGTCCTCAACCATTCAAAAGCAGCGCTAATTGTCTCATTTACCCTTCATCTTTATGTAAATCCACAAACATTATATGATGTTAAAATTGGCTTACTCTCTCTATTTATTTAAAATTTTCTCCCTGGAAAATTGCGTTAACATGACTAATTAAAAACCATGCTCGAATTTTATTATCATTATCCAAGATTGAATTGATAGGTGAATCATGTAAAATTGTGGTGGTGATTGAGATAGGGTTGTGGTGTCTATCAACGGTGAATGGCAAAAGGGAAATAACCCTCAAAGCAAAGACCCAAAATGGTAAAAGGAAAACTAACATATCCAACCAAAAGTAGACAAACAAGAATTTGAAATGAGTGGCCGTTTGAATAAATAGTAAGTAATATGTAATAGAGAATGGCGTTACTTCAAACTTCAAAAAACCCACTCCCTTCCTTCAATGCATATCACACACGCACACACATAAATAAAAACAAACTCCTCCATATCTCTCTACCTTCTTCCTTCAAACCCACTTCTAGAGAGAGAAAGCATGAGTACTGGTGTGGTTATGGTGACGAGGGGTGGTGGATGTGGAGGCAAGAGCTCCAAGTCTGCTGCTCTCGCTGAGGACCACGGTAAGCAGGAGGAAGACCACCACCAGCTCTCCTTGCTGGATTTCATTTTATCAGCTCTCAGAAAATCCATGGTGTCTACGTGCCGTGTGGACAGGCAAGACCAAGAGGTGATCTCCGCCGTCCATCACATGGAAATTGGCTGGCCCACCAATGTTCAGCACATAACCCATGTCACTTTTGATAGATTCCACGGGTTTTTGGGTCTTCCTGTTGAGTTTGAGGTTGAGGTTCCATGTAGAGCTCCAAGCGCAAGGTACGTAAAAGCAAGTTAAAAGATTTCCCCCTTTTTCGTTTTATTTTGCCTGTATCATTATTTAGTGAATTTTCTTTCAATATTTTGGATGAAATTTTTAGTGTTCTGTCTTTTATGTGTTTAGATCTGATGTAGCATATGAAGTTTGTGTGTTTATTTTAGGATCATATTTTCATGGCGATTTCATCAATCTTGGTTTTTTGACACATATATATATATTTTCACTTCAAAGTTGGTAGTCTAAGAGACTGAGGTACAGATGATGAGTGAGGAGGTTGATTTTTGTCTTCCATGGTAGAAGTGTTTCCAAGATTTCCGAGCTTTTAAATCAATAAAGCATTTTGGCATGTTACACCGGTAAATTTGGGGTATGAATTTCTTCATATGTTTGGTGATTGGTGGTCAAGAAACTCGAATATGCTTTGTATTATAGGACTCGAGAATCTTGAAACTTTTTGTTCAGGTTCAAATAACTAGCCTTTACTCTCTCTTGCATAATGGCCTTTTTCTGTAATATTTCATTTACCTGGGAAGGAATGGAATTAATGAAGTTGTTAGCAATCGTGTTCTTCAGCTGTATTCCCAGATTGTGGTACAACATTGAAGAGAGCAGGCTTTGCAGTAGTTATTACTCATTAGTTAAGATAGGTAGAGGCAACTAAAAATCTTTAGTGCTTTAAAGCGTCATGGGACCCCGGAAGATTTTGCAAGATTGAAGTTGATTGCTATTCCCAGTTGATCCTTCATTGAATTGAGGGTGGTACTCTACATCAGTTTCCTTCATGTGCATGGCTTTCGATTGGCGTTTGACACCGGATAAACACTCTACAATTAATATCGTCCACTGGAAGTTGGTAATTTGATGTTACTGATCTTATAATGTCGATTATGCAGTGTCAGTGTATTCGGCGTCTCAGCGGATTCAATGCAGTGCTCTTATGACACAAGAGGCAATAGTGTCCCAACTATTCTGTTATTAATGCAGGAAAGGCTATATTCACAAGATGGTCTAAAGGTGAGCAAGCAAGAACATTATGTCATGTTGAGAACAAATATTTTCTTCTACTATTAATTGTTTGACTCTAATGTTCAAGAGCTGACCCGATCCTTTCGGAATATCCTTTTGTAGTCTGAAGGAATATTTCGGATAAATCCGGAGAATGGCCAGGAGGAACATGTGAGGGACCAGCTGAACAGGGGCATTGTGCCGGAAGACATTGACGTCCACTGTTTGGCAGGTTTGATCAAAGCCTGGTTCCGAGAGCTCCCGTCTGGAGTGCTTGACGGTCTTTCTCCAGAACAGGTATTGCAATGCAATACAGAAGAGGAATCTGTTGAGCTCATTAAGCAGCTAAAACCAACTGAGAGTGCGCTCCTCAACTGGGCAGTTGATCTCATGGCTGATGTCGTCGAGCAAGAAGAATCCAACAAGATGAATGCCAGAAATATTGCGATGGTTTTTGCCCCAAATATGACTAAGGTGATTCGAACAAGCCATCTGATTTACGAACACCTGAAACAATTATTTTTGATACTCAGCCCTCTATTATGCTGTTTTTGGCAGATGTCGGACCCGTTAACAGCTCTTATGCATGCTGTTCAAGTAATGAACTTGTTAAAGACACTGATCATGAAAACATTACGAGACCGTGACGAGGCAGCTGATGGAGGGTACTCACCCTTGTCATCTCATTCATCAGATAGACAAACGGACGAGGAATATGATAGTCAGCAAGAGATGGACACTAGCTGTGAATCAACAGGAATGGCCTCCGATGATGACGAGCAAGCTCAATACAGTCCCTGCAGCAAAGACGGCAAAGATGAGGTCGAGTCATTGAGTGAGATAGAAGAGTGCTTCTTAAGGCAACTGGATGAGAATGAGAGCGCGAAGAACGGATTCCGGAAGCAACTCGAAGGAATTCTGTGCAGAGAACATGTGAGTCCAGGAAGTGGTTCTCCTTTAAATGCAGATTCCGGGCTTTCCTTGTCCGACAGTAGAATAGGCAGTTCTTGCCTTACCACGAGTGACGGTGAGGACTCGAGAATAACTTCTACTGCTTCAGGTCTGAAGATGGACCCCGAAAATTTACCAGGAACAACAGCAGTCACCAGCGACCTGGACATGGTAGAAAACGTGATAGAATCGATTTAACCGGATTACATTGTTAGTTAGCGTCGCGTCCTGTTGTGTAGGAGATAGATTTGTTGTGGAGTTGAGGATGTCTCTGCACAGCCATGCTTGCTTCTGTAAATTAGTTTCTGTAGTTAGATTTAGGCATTGATCAGACATAAGAGTGGTTTGCTTTTGATTGATTGTAAGTCACTGTTCAGTTTAGGGCTGAAATAGTGTTCATTCCTCTCTCTTTGCTCCACCAGCAAAGGTTCTAACTAGTGCAGGAAACAAGAAAACCGACGAACCCATTTTGTTCACTGTAATTGGTTGTATCCGAAAGCTTGATTTCCTCAAATTTTCTGTTCGGACATACAAACTATGTCTATAAATTTTATAACTAATATGACAATTAATACACCACAAGATGCAAATTAAAATTAAAAAAATTACACATAATTCCTTTAAAGATTGGCAACTTTCTTAAAGTATTTATCAACACTTGAAAGAAGCTGGATTATAGTAACTAGAACAACAGTAGATGAACACATGGAACCCCTTCTTATGGGAAAGAGCCCTTTTCTTCTCGGAGGTGGACAATGTTTGTCATGACTTGGGTAAACCTTTTAGCATCAAAGCATCCTCCTATGCCTGGCTGAACAAGTAATCGATTGAAATTGATCAAATAAAATTTTTTCCAATTCTATTTATTAAATTTAAAAAATGAAACTTGGACAGTTTTTTCTTTTTTTTTGGTAAGCTTTTAAATTTGGTTCGAAATCTTCGATCAGTATAAAAATAATAACATATACTTAAAATTATATATCAAAGTATTTGAATTCGACTCTATTTTTAATCCAAATAAAGCTTGTTGAGCTCTTTATTGTATCAATAATAAAACCAAATTCAGATTTAAAATTTGAAGTTTGATAGTAGTTGGATTCGAACAATTTGTAGTTCCCTAATTTGAAGAATGAGTAGAAGCATTAATAGTCTTTTAACCAGATGGCATAGCGTGTTTGAATGGAGTGGCAAGTGGTGTTCCTGACAAGGATTATTACTATATTTATAGTGCTCCATTTTGATTTTAATGCCAATAATCATGAAATTGCTGGAATAAATAATACCCAAGACATTTCTACCCTCCTGCCCTTTACTTTTACATAACCAATTGTTTCTTTTAGCTGAGTCATCGGATGTAACACAATTAGGAGACCCCATAATTATCACTCACCAAACATTGCAACATCCTCAAAATATTTACCTACATCATATTTAACTAGACTTGAACTAATTATATAAAAAATATAATATATTTATCGCGTAATTGATATGCAGTTTAAAAAAAAAAATAATCAATTAAATGATAAGTGTATCACACTTGGTAATTGATTAATTTAGTTCCACCAAATTTGGTTTAAATAAAAATTTTCGTGCAACATCATTTTTGAGGAAGTGTCAATTGATTGCAATTCTTGCCCTGCCATCTCCCGACTTAATTAATTTGTAAAAAGATTTTTAGTCCACCAAAGTTTTATTAATAATCAAACAAACATATATATATATATATATATATATATATAAAATAATACTAACACGCAAATACTAAAATTAGGTACTCTGGTGAAGTAGGACAAGCTAGCACTACCAGCTGTGTGTACGAGGACTTCAACCTAAAATCTCATAATTAACTAAGATATGATTTGTCTGAATATGGTGGTTAATGTGGGTTGTTTTGTTTTTAGTTTATGATGATATATATCAGCTTTTTTTTATCTAATTCCAATATTGATTGAATTTTTTATTTCAAATTCTATTGTATATTTCGTACACGCATATAAAATCTTTTATCAAATAAATAAATAACGTAATTTTAATGAATTAAAATTATTGGATGATGTTGTTTTAGGATGGTAAGGGTAGTTGCGTAGTGTTGATAAATGACAAGCCTCATGCTACATATGTTGCACTGAGATTGTAACATATATATATATAGGTAGATCCATACAAACTTGTAATCGTAAAAGACCCATTCTAACACATGAATCAGCCAACATTAACTGATTGAAGCAAAGCTCTATGTACAATTAAATTGTGAGTATATATGATGAAGACGACAGATATGAAAGTTTGTAACTAAATTTCTTTTTGAGAAATTGGTCAAAAAGAAATTGATTTCTTGAAAAACTCACCAATTTGTTTCTCAAAATTAGGTATTGTACCCTCTGTCTAAGATGCCAAACAAGCCTCCCAGAACAGCCTGTCCCCTTCTCTCTCATTCATCATCTTCGCATTTGAATCATTGGATTTCAGCGCCTTCTCCTTGCGGCGGCATTGATCTACTACACCATCCTCTTCTCCCTCGCTACCTCCGTCTTCCTCCTCGTCGCCGCCGCGGAGATCCATATTTACATCAATATCAACCTCATTCACATGAGCCTCATCATCCTCATCAGTATCAGATAGAGATCCGTAGCTGCAGGACTGCGCATCGTCCTCCGCCGAGGCACCAGTACCGGGTTCCAAGTCCAACAATGCGCCGGGGGCTTCAGAATCGCCGCTCGCCTCGAATAACAAGTAAGCAGATGCATCAAACAAATGTGGTGTTCTTCTGGCGGCCATATCCTCCATTATTCAAAATATACGCAAATAGTCATATATATATATATGAATAGAGAGAGAAAGAGAAAGAGAAAGAAAATGGGAAGATGAGGTGGGCTGTCTTGTTTGACACTTTGATAGATGTGGTGCGTTTACTGTATGGGTTGAGCAATCTTTTCTTTTTCCTTTTTTTATATTTTAAATGTTCGTGTGTGAAATTGATGGTATTTCTTACGTATTCTTTGCATGTTCATCTCAAACGTGTTTAATGCTTCTAGAAACACTGCCCCATCAGCTGTGCCCTATAATAATAGTAATATATGAGAGTTTATACTCTAGGACAGCTCTTCTTCTAGAAGCAATTGAGGTGTTGTGGACCGCTTTCTTTCTTGACTTTATGTATGTCTACGTGCCATACACCTATATATATTTCCTATCATTTTTTACTAATATTTCACAACATCAACCTCCTATGCATATATGTAGCAGCCACGTTGTTTATTTACTTGTATAATTAATTCATTTGATTTCAAAAATAGAGCTGGACATGTTTGAACAATTACACTACTACTGCTACCTACATCACATACTAATAATAATGATTTGTATATTTAACATTGACTTTCATGTTATGTAAATACAAACGTAAATTAAAATTACCTTCTCTAGAGTTTAATATAATTATGAATACGATTTAAAAAATTACAAACACCCTCTTTAAATAATAAAATAATTATGTAGCCCCTAAAATACTGATTTTTTTTAAAATAAAAAAAATACTTCATAGTGAATATTAGTTCATAAAAATATTTTAGAAAATTTTAAAAAAAAATTAATTTATAATATAAAAGAACATTTTGATCAAATCAACACAAAAATTGGATGAAAATATAATTGAATTAGCTCGTTATTAGATTGATGTTAAAATTTGGGAGGGTAATTATAAGTTTTCAAATAATAAAAATATATTGAAAACTATGCCAAAAAAATATAATTTACCCAATAAATAAATATAGAGGTACATGCAAGATTCCATGTCATGTATTATATTGATTTTACTCAGAAATGGATGGATTTGGCGTGCTGTCGAAAAGAAAAATAAAGGAGTAGATGGGGACCTTTTTTTCCTTTTCTTTTAAAGAAACAACATTATTAATGAATAGATTGAATTGATTTGATTTGAAAAAAGAAAGTAAAAATTAAAAGATAATTAATAGACGAGTAATGAATTATATTTGACGACTTTTGTTAGTAATCATATATGTGTATATATATCTGCACATTGTAAATGAGCAAGAAAATATTGTGGTCAAGAAGTGAGAAATATATAATGCAAAATTGCATTATTAATCCCACTAAATAGTTTCGTTCTTTTTTTTCTTTGGGTCTCAAATTTTATGAATAGACACTTGTAATCCCCAATTTCTAGAATTTTAACACTTTTAGTTCTGTGCGGTTGAGTGCTTGCAGAAACGACATGTATTGAATCTTGCGCAGCTAGTCAACGACTCTTGATTTGACCAATAAATGATTCAATTCTATTTATCCCTAAATTTTCCAAAATAAGACAAAAATCCATTGTACTTTGAAAAAAAAGAACTTTTTGAATTCAATTTGGCTAAAATACATTTCTTGATCTTATAAAGTTGCCGTCATTTGTTTCTTTTAGTTTTAGGTTGTTTTCTTGTGGGTTTTTTGGGGTATAATTATCCCTCTTAAAAAATAAGTAACTTTATTCTTAAAATATTTATTTAAATATTAAAAAACATAAAAATATAGGGAGGTAAAATAAAATTTAATAATTCCTTGATCAAATCAACTACATCTCCATTAGCACTTAATGACACAGGACCAATAAAATCAAAAGCAATGTTTGGATTCATATTTTTACATTTTTCGACACAAGATAAAATACAATTAATGTTTGTTTTTATATTTTTACACCTTATCTGTGTATTTTTTTATTTTTCAACTTTCTATATATAATATATATATATATATAATCTAACATATACATGATTTGACAATAAATAGTGATCTTTTGTCTCCAAAAAAATATAAAATGAAATATAAAATATTTATATATAAAAGTTTATATGATTCGACAATGAACAATTATTTTTGTCTCCCAAATCCCAACATCAAACCTACACCACTTATTTTAAAATATTTTAAATTACCCCAAAACACAAATTCAACATATTATCTATCTTCAACACACACTTCTCTATTTTTCTTTCTCTATCTTCAAAACACAAAAATAAAAACACTTGATAAACAAATCCAAAAAAAATTTAGAATTTTGGAACTATAATTATGGATCTGTAAAATTTAGAATAAAAAGTGAGTGATATCAACCATATTTAGTGGATAAAAAAAATACAATTTTGCCAACATATAAAGAGAGTGTGCATCCGGGTTGAGAATTGAGATTCAGACACCCTTTTGTTACCGTTGCTTACCTAAAGTCTAAGATGACCCGAAGTCTTGACAGCTCTCACTCACACTTCTTCGGCGTTCAGTTATAATTTCCCAATAAAGGGATTTTTATACTCACACAAAACGGACTATTTCAATTCAATTCCCCAGCAAGGGGGAAAAAACTCTGACGAAATTGTGGTACTTGACTATTTAGTAATATAATACGACATTTTTAAGTAGAAGTTGAAATGCGAAAAAACATAGCAGAAAAGAGATCAAAATACATAATAATTATAAAAAAAAAAAGGTAGATGGCAGTATTAATTTGGTTTGAAGCTGCAGGTAATTGTTGCCACTTTCCCAACGCTCCTCTAACAAAGACAATAAAATTTTGTGTCGGCATTAAATCATCTCATACATACCAGAACTTGCGGCGCCAGGCAGCATCTGCAGGTTCATTTTCAAAAACACGCACAAACCTTCATTATTGAACACGACTTTGTTAAAGTCCACAGAGAAAAGCGGGTCAAGTCCCTCTTGGATAAGTTTGGTTTGGTTTTGACAAAATGCACCCACTAAAACGTGTCCTTCATTCCTCACAATGCTTACCTCTATTCCGTATGGGACAACTCTGTATGTAGCTTCCCATTCTTGACCTGATCAATTTTTTTTTTTTTTTTTAAAAGTGCGTGATGGAAAGTTAACATTCCAAGTAGAGTCAGCACTTCAAGAATAGAGATGGTTGCATTAGGCATCGATGATGACCAATGTCCATAACCACACTGCTATGTCTGGTTACTTGAAGATGATGGAATCTCACCAACATGTGGACCAACCGAGAAGGGGAATCCTGCACTATGGACTATAATACCCCAATAATTAAGCAACAGCAATGCATACACGCACCAAAACTCACAGCCAGGACCAACATATGCGGCCAACCTGTTTCAGGTGTCAATTCACAATAAATGGAAATTGCGAGATAGTTCAGAACCTGCAGCCAAACACAAGTTTTTGGCCATCACAACAAGCATGAACCTACTGGCGTCTACATGCAAATACTAGGCTTATTTAAGTTGCAACCCATTCAGTAATTTCCAAGGGAAATGGTAGAGAAGACATGTTGCAACATAACTTGGAAAGCCGGTTTGAATTGCAAATAATGAACCTCAAACTGGGACAACATTCACGAGAATTGACCGAAGGGGCTTTTGTTGAGCTCCTGTCATCAAACAAGAACAGTTCAAAGAGAAAGTACTCATGTTAATACGAGTATGACAGTAGACATAGGAGACAAAATGTAAGTAGATTTAACAAGTAAACAAAGTCTACTCACATCAAGATGCCAATGAAAATGGGTTTAACTTACCATCATGACCCAAGAGATGCCAATAAAACACTAGAAAAATCAATGTTCATGTTAGTTTCAATGCACCTAAACATTCAGCCAAAAGCCTATGCAATAACAAACAATGAAAAGGAGGTCTCGCTACAATGTTGGCCTACATAGAGACTAAACCAACATGTATAATGAGATTTGTCGCAACTATTTTAAAATCTTCAACCTTTAAAGGTGATAACAGACACTTTGGAAGCTCCAAGATGTGCTGGAGAGAACATTTCCAAAGTTCTGCATTATGACATCTGAAACAATTTCGACAAGTAAAACAAGATGAACAATGAACATAAAAATGAAGACATTTAAAGTAAAAATTAATAAACTAATAATTGATGCCCAAAAAATATCCATGTTACAGACTACAAGTACAAGGCACAAAATCAATGAAGTTACAACTGTCTGGGCCGTCAATCCACAGGGATGGAATATTGAACACAACTGTTGAATGTCAAAGATCTACCCAATTCGCTCAAACTGCAGCATTTTCCACATTTGAGATCTCGTGTGACCATCCATGATTGCTAATTTTGCTTCCATACAAAGGTTGCCTCAGTAAGGTTTTTTTTGCTTATTATCTCTTTTAAGTTGAACCTTCAATTTTTTACCACCTAATTGAAAGCCATTCATCATACTAATTGCATTTTGTGCTGCCAGTGGTGAGTCGTAACTGACAAATCCTGGAGATAGAAGCTAATTAGAAAGTAAACATATGCAGTAATTGCATCAGGCTAATAGCAACTCAGCGAGATCATACCAAAACATTTGCTGACGCCAGTTGCTTTGTCAACAAAAACCTTGGCGCTCAATACCCTCCCAAAACGCTGAAAGGCATTTGCAAGCTCGTCATCACCAAATTCTTGAGGGATGTGGTAAATAAACAAATTAGCTCCAGGTGGACCTGCTTTCAAAGAAATTGCCCTCAGATTAGATGTTTGTACACCTAAAGATGCATGGAACACATGCACACACAAGGTATTGGGTAAAAGATCCAACCACCTTCAATCTGGCCCCCAGAACTAGTACTGACACTTGAAGATGCTGCAGATTGGCTATTTGCAGTAGAAGGTGATAGAGATCCCGAAGAACCTCCCAATGGCCGGTTACTCATCATTCCTCCAGGATAAGTCACGGGATATTGAACCCCAGGCACAGTGGGATAAGCAGATCCTACATAACTTGCAGGTGCATAATTTCTTGGGGTCATTCCAGATGAAAGATCAGGTGTGGATCCACGAACAGTATTTCCTTGGTTTAAAGGTGGAATCAGATTGTGAAAAGCATGTTGATTCTGCAATGGCGGTAGGCGATAATGCATGAGTCCATATGTCCCCGGAGTCTACAAAGGCGAGCAGAAATTGATATAAATGTACTTTCAGCGTCAACTAGAAGTACCAAAAGACAGAAACATTATGTAAAATGCAAATTACAAGAAAATAGATAGAGCATTCTATTCCATTCAAAATCTTTTACAAGTATAAAGGCAACAAACCTGATAACCATATCCATTATATGAAGGAATGTAACCCATTGGTAAAGCACCAAACAAAGATGGATGCTGGCTGGAGTCGGTATTTGGCACATTAGATGCCAATGAAAGAGCTTTTTGAGCCCTCCGAGCCTGTCTTTCCTTTTCTGTATCAGCCCACTTGACCACCAAAGGAACAGTTGAACCCTATTACAGAGCTAATGCATTAATGTTCAACAATTCAGTCGAACTCAGATACTTACTAACTATAGATATAGCTCTGTTTACTTGAAAGATAAAATGATATAGTTATATAGTCTGGAGAAAGTAATAAATCCAATCAGTCCCCCAACTATATAGCATGTAATGTAAAACCCAACAAGAATTGGATTCATTTGTCCCTGCATAAGTTAGTTACTGAGAAGAACTTCACATAAAAGCATGATATGTAAATTATTGGAGCTCATGAAAGAATGCAAATATATATATTGCCTCTCAGATATTCTATGAGACAAAATACAAACTATCTGCTTATTTTACTACAACAATATCTACATGCAAATCTCATAAGAACAGCATACCAAGAGTAACAGCCAAAACCCCACCCTTCAGCAGTCTTTAGAGGGTAGAGACAATTTAGTTGCATTAGGGCTATTCTGCAGGCCCTAACATCAGAGGTTGCAGCCCCTAGATTAACAGCTATCTATAGGTGTCTGATAACAATTTCCTTGAGTAACATTCAGTCTTCTAGGCAATCAAATGTAACAGGTGCTGGAAGCAAAAAGTACATATATATAACTAAGAAATCCTAAATCTCAATTGTCTTTTTAGTGTAAGCGCTGTTAAGATACAACTTCCACCTTGGATGAGAACATAATAAACTCAATGTCAAGAACTTTTCAGTAGTCTAAGTCACGACCAGAACATTATCAGAACACTTGCATGAGTTCAAACATGCAATGTCATATTTATAGACATAGTAGATGCTTGATGTTCAACACTGAAAGAATTCATACATCTCCCACCCTCCCCTCTTTTCATAAGCTGATTTTTGACATGGTCATAAACTTAATTGCAAGACTGACACGCACCTCCATCTTATGCTTCCCATTGAGGGCTTCCATGGCTGCAAGTGCTTGTTCTTTTGTCTCAAACTTCAGAAAAGCACAACCTAAAACAAAAGAGATTTAGATTAGATGTAAAGGTATTAAAAGAAAAAATCCCATCACTTACTATTTATGCAAGAAACAAGCTCAAATTAACCAAGCAAAGGGCAGAAAGTGAGATAAGAGACCATTTTACCTTTGCTAGTTTGCTGGGAACCTCTAAGAAGCTGCAAGTCTTTTATGGTTCCATATTGGGAAAATAACGTGGAGACCTCAGCATCAGAAACATTTTTTGGAAGCATACCGATGAAGAGTTTGTGCTCTGACATTTTCGTTTATGGACAAAGAATAGATATAAACAAAAGAGAGAAAAACCCATTAATACAAAGCAAAACACAAGTCCAAGAAGGAAAAATCAATAAGATACTTCAGACAGGTTGAAGGAAACTAGAACTGACACATTTGACAGGAACCATCATAACAAAAACAGATAATACAAGAATGAAAATTATATTACACCTAGCCTTTCCAACTCGCCATCAGCATACTTCACTTGCAACGGACTAGAAGCCTGAATTGGAGACAGAGAACACGTCGCCCTTATATCAGAAAAAGAACATGACGTATCATGTTATAACAAAAACAAACAGAAATCCAAAGAGGATGAATTTCCACATGGAAGCACAACTGCTTTTTATACACAGGTTACATATGCCTATCCTGCTAATTATGTAGATGTTTAATACATTTGAGGTCTAGAGCAAATCCAGATGAATCACCAAGCTGTTTGACTAATTTCGTTTTGCATGCTTCAAGATGATCAATTTATATTTAGCTGCCAGGAGTATTCTACTTGATTGCCAAAGTTAGTTACTAAAGTTCCATCCAAGAAAATAAAATGAACTGCCAAAAATATGGAGTTATATCAACTGAATTCTCACGATATTAGGTAGTTTCTCCAAGGGCTACAATGTTGTCAAATCTTGTTCTTCCAATACTGAATTTCTAACTCTGTTCATCAAAAGGCTGCGAAAGATGTTTGTTTTTATATATTTCAAGCATGCATTCAAGAGATGAGGATAATTTTTATAGCATTATTTTTCTTTTTTGGCTATGCTCTGCATAAAACAACAAAAAGGGTAAGACAGTTAAGTTTGAATACCCACTCTGCAATCTAATATTTCATGTGCCTGTCAAATTTTCTTCTCAACTGTTCCCTGAAAGTTATCGTGTTCTCACTATTAGTTCTTCCCGATCAACAGAAAAATGGAGATGATGTTATCAATTCTCAAGGAAATACTAACAAGTCACAATTGGGTCAAAGTATCTTCTTCCAAAGTCAAGTAATGCATTTCCAGCAGTACAACTTATTAGTTGATTTATCAACAACCAGATATGGGGACGTGCCCCTTGAACACCAGCTAATGGGATCCCCAAATAGGTCATTACATATGAATTGTATTAACAAGCTAGAGATTGCATATCAGTGTTAACATCCGCCATCGATGTGAACAATTCATCATTTATGCTTTCACAGTTAACTTGTAAAGCATTCTTCATCCACTTGCATCTTTTGAGATCACAAATGTACCTTTTACTTTGTACACTCAGACTGCACACTTCACCACTTTCTTTCCTCGGTTTTATAACTTTGGATAAAACATCCACAACCAATATGGGCAGAAAAGGGAAAACCAAGATTCTTTTGCTTATTTGTTGAAGTTGCTTTGAACATGACTTGTCTGCATCACCAAAGTCACTACATGTATAAAACGAACCAAGATACCACGATGGGCTTAAGCACATAGGTCTAAGATAAATGCGTGAAACATTTAAGCAAAGTGACACAATTCACAACTTTGAATAATTTCAAGCAGAAATTTCTTCACTGTTAATTGAAGGAAGTCAGCCATTAACTTTCACATTCAGATTGGATTAATAGAATCATCAGAATTGTAAATAGACTAAGAACAGCTCAATCTATTAAAAATATAGCAGGCTAACATTTGAGAAGAAAATAACAAATGGTATATGTATGTTGTACAATATCACATCTGTTTGTGCGTAACTCGAATGCACAATAAGAACAGATCGAACCAGGTAAAAATAAAATAGGAATTGTCTGGTTATTTGAACATCACCTAGAGCTACAAATAGGAATTCACCTTTCTTGATCACAATAGGGCAGTTTAACATGTACTGCACAGAAAGATATAGTGATGGGAGATAATGTTAACATAAATCTTTGATTTTCTGTTAACTTATTAATCTGTAGAAAATATAAGAGGCTGGTGATATTATTACTTTTAATTCATGCATCATATTCTCTATAATGCAACAACCTTTAGTCCAATTATACCACATCTAAAACAAGTAGGCTGGAATTCATTAGCAAATATGCGCATACATACACATGTCCTGACAATGGAAAGAGGACAGACAAAGGAAGCTTCTTTCAGTGTTAATTATTTAATGTAATCGCTCTCCGGAGCATCACTATTTCCACAACGGATAATTAAACCTCAATTAAGTCAAAATATATAGCCAACATTAAGCTGAAAGTCCCATTGCGGAATTCTTGACTTTCTAGGATAATATACTACTTCCATCAAAGTTAGACTAACTGCAATTCCAGCACTTATATCAACTGACATGCATATTGATAGAGACAAAGAAAACCATAAATAATTACATACGCGAGACCAAGTTACTGATTCAACAAAATTAGATTACTTCAACTCTACCAAAATTCTCCAGATTAGATTGACTTTTCCTTAATAATTTGTTCATCATGAAATCAAGTTAAGCAACAGTGTCACTCTAAGTAGACAGAAGGCATTGTCTAATTCACGACGTAAGAAATACGCAAAACACATTACACTAACCCCAGGCAGCGTTTTCTTGTTATGACACGCATTAACCGCCTTGTCCGCTTCCTCCTTCGAAGGACATATCAAAAAACAACACCCTACCACAGACATCGCTAAAATTAGGGATTTTACAAAACCATAAATCTCCAAGAAAGAAGAAAAGAAACTTCAAGAAATCTAAAAGAACAAGAAAAATTAAAAAAAAATAAAAGAAAAGAGAAAGAGAGAGAGAGAGAACTTCAAGAAACCCTGCAAATCACACATTGCGACCCATCACAATTAACAACAAAATTTCAAGAAAATCACGCAATGAGAAGTAAAAAAAAAAAACCTCGAGAAGCACGCGTGACCTTGTCTTTAATTATGTTGACTTCATCGACTAGAGCAAACTCTTGGAACATTGCAAGAAGCTGCGATTCCGTCATGTGCTTGGGGACTTGACCAACGAACAACTTGACGCTCTCCTCTTCCGCCATTACAGAGAGAGAAGACAGAGTTTTATCTCTCTAGAAGTAATCTTCTCTCACTCTTCCCCGGCTTCAACGCAAAGGCTTAATGATGATGATCCGAGAGAGAGAGTGTGGTTTCTTGTTGTGCGCCGAGTCTTCGCTTCGCTTCGCTGGTAACGGAGCTAAAATAATTGAGAATTTCTAGATGCCAAAACTTCTCTTGTTGGGATCTTCTTCACTCCTCCTCTCTCTCTCTCTCTCTCTCTCTTTTCTTTCATTTAATTTCATTATAATAATTGAACGCAGCCGAATTGCCCTCCCATTTCCCCACTATTTACCACCCTTGCCCCTCTTTTCGGTTTCCCAACCGTTGAGACCTAAAACTTAAAATCAAATTGACTGCTGTAGTAATAGATAAAGATAAAGATAATAGATCCCAGTGATGTACTTGCCATGAAAAGCCAACTCTGCCATGTGATTTGACTTATTTGCCCCCACAAATTGGGCCCAACCAGCTTAGTGGGCCAGAAACAATTGTTCCATTGATGGGCTTTATTTTGTACAATTGGAAATTTGGAAGAAAAATTAAATAGAAATAGTTCCGAAATGAAATGAATTATAAAATTTGGGGACAGATTGAGTAATAGGGAAGGAAAAATTGAATGATTGATGAAATGAAAAGTGGCAAGGAAAGAGACATGAATTAGAAGGGCAGAGTGGTAGATAGGCATAGAAAAGAAGGGGAAATGGTAAGACTGCCAGACTGTCCCGCCAACTAAAACACCTGCTGCCTGCCTGCCTCCCTCTCGACCTTTTTCAAAATTTACCAATTCTCACCAAGTCCCACATTATCTTTGTCCCTACAGCTACTACTCTACTTGCCAGCGTTTACTTCGCTTTTATCCATTACTATATCAGCAACCAAAGACTCCTCCTGTTCCTTCTGGAACTTCCTAATCCTGGAAACCTGTTTTCCCTCAAAGTCAAATGCAAAAAGTAATTAGAATGTTTACCATCCATCAATCAGGCTGGATCCCATCACACTTTTTCCTAGTGAGACAATGGAGATAAGTGATATAGGATCCATGAAAAAGAAAAAGAAACATCATCATCTTGGATCAAGTCATTATCACTAGTGTTGCAAATTACTACAACAATGTATGCTGAAAACTGGTCCCCCCAATGAGATACAGACTGGCCCCGATTGAAACTCAATAAGAGGCAGCAATCAAGGAGACATTTATGTGATATTTGTAAAACAAATGACCTATTATTCTTGGCCGATCATCACCAAGAAAATTAAGAAATCTGAACAAATATTAATCTATCTTGAGTTCCATCATTCGGGTTCCTCTTGCTACTTTTTAGCAGCTGGACAAAAATAACAGATTCCAAATTGGGAATAATGGAAATGGTGTATCTGTGGCTTAGAGTGCCTTCAGTCCTGCAAGTTCACGCAGCTTCTCACAGAGGATAAAGGTAAGTGTCGTTTGTGGACCCAGTCGTGCGAAAATTGCAAAGCCCCTGTCAAGTTTCAGTATTAAACAGTTAGTTAACTATAAATCGGTTAAAGATGTTGCCAAATAAAACATCAGGCATTTATCGTTGTGGGCTGATGAGTAATTATAAAACTCACCCTTTGTAAAGACCTCGGGGACCTTCTGTTAGCAGAACCTGGAATCATACACAATAATGGCGCATCAGACAAGTATGTAGAAATACAATCATTTGCATTTCAAAAAATTACCTGTCCTATATTTCGCTGCTATTAATACAAAATGTCCACACATACAATGATTTCATCACAAACAATGATAATATCTCAAAGCAGCAGCGCTACTTGATCTCCACCAAAAACGAGGCTTCCTATTGAACTATTATTATGTGTATCAGCAGCAAACTTCAAACTAAAAGACCAAAAAAAACTAACTCATATCTAAAAAGGCATCCCATTTGCTCAATGAACATGGAGTTGCAATTACTCGAGGAACAGCTTAATCCAAAATAAAATAAACCTCAGGCCAAATAAGAAGTAAAGGAAAAGTGACAACCTGGTACGCACAGTGGAGCCCATTTCTATAGCTTCCAACTCTCTTAGATTCTCGTTGCAACATAAGTCTGGTTTTAATCATATCAATAGGTGCAGTAATGATGGTACTCATTGTGCCTGCTATGGTACTCGCACTTAATAAGACAGTAAATTAGAGTTAGAAACAGCTGAAAAATCCCACCTAATGGTCATAGGAGAAAACATCTTTTTTTTTTTCCAGAATTGAAGCAAATGAATTATCAACAGCCAAGAAGATGCCAGATAATTTTGTCTTTCTAACAAGGGGTTCATGTCCAGATTATTTCTATTGAGGTATTACAGTGCAGCACTGGTACACCATTCTTAAGATATTTTTCCACTTCCTTGCTCCTAACCACTTTAACATGTTTCTTCATCAAGCTATAACATGGATCCCATATTGTGTGACCATCCATGGCGGCTTTATTGCAGCTACAATCTCACAGTGATTCAATTATACATTTGGACATGAATGCCTACTACTAAACCACTCAAAAGAAACATCCACAGGAGTGTATATAAGAATAAAAGAATGTCTAAGGGAAGTCAGATTACATGAGATGCA
Organism: Sesamum indicum; assembly: GCF_026168435.1. Taxonomy (NCBI): domain Eukaryota; kingdom Viridiplantae; phylum Streptophyta; class Magnoliopsida; order Lamiales; family Pedaliaceae; genus Sesamum; species Sesamum indicum. The sequence goes on from NC_142662.1 coordinate 26,803,605, forward strand.
GATAAAATCCTTCCTGAAGAGAAGTCCATCTCATCAGCACCTGCATTTGTTAAAGGGGAAGAATAGAAGCACGATTTCAGACTCCACTGAAGTACAAGAAACACTAAAACAGAAAGAGATTGAATAATGAGCAACTGAAACTGATAAATAGGATGGTTAGGAATGACCTGCTTGGATTCATCATATGTTGCTAGCTGTGAAGCAGTCAAGGCGGCAGCTCTGGCGATTGCAGGTCCAACTCCCTTCCAAAGGGCTGCCACGCCCTCTTCCAAAGCAATTTTCTGCAGTTCGTGGATCGGCCCACTAGTGGTTTTTGTGTTCATCTGCAGCCTTACCTATTGAAAAAAGCAGAGGACTTGAAATTTTTTAAAAGGGGTTCAAAATCCATAAACTCAGTACCTTCACAACTTCCACCGGGTTGGTTAGTGCAGTTGCAACAGCGCCAGAGAATGCTCCAGATGCAATCTTCATGAAGACATTGGTGGACTCAAAAGCCAATTCACAGACATATTTTGATGGTTCGTATAAGCCTAAACGGAGACCTCCATAGAGAACTGACCTCGTTAATGCAGGTGTCAATCCCAGATACAAGGACCTAAGTCCTTCAGTTTTGACTACTTGCATAGAAAGTCTTCCCTGCATGCAACCAGAAACACGATTATCTGCAAAATCTCCTCAAATGCCCTGATTATTAACTAAGGAACTTCTTTCGTTAAAAATGAAATCTTAGATCTTGATACACACCATGCCAGTCAATGGACCTCTTTGGCCGACAAGTTGCATTTGCAGCCTAACTTTGAGAACATCTGTACTCCAACATAAACTAAATCACATACTTTACAGAAAAGTTCAATAATCTCAAGCTTGACTTGCTAATCAGGTGATCCAACCAGGCTTAGTAACTTAGACATTTTTTGCCAAATCTCATTTTAAAGACTCAATCTACAGTCTATTTTCAAAGAATTACCGATTTAAAGGCATAAATTGAACGTAAACACTTTCATATAAAAAATAACATAACTTGAATGCATTGAGGACAGGAAATTGAAGTTGATATCTTAAATCTCTCCCAACATACAAGGAGACATGAGATCAAGGATAAACCAATTCTTCAATGAACTTATTTTATTATTTGAAAAAAACAAAGGCAGCAATAATACCCAAAAATTAACCTATACAACACAAGGGGAAAAGAAAAAAAAAAAGAGCTGAAACATATAAAGAAATAACCTAAAGGATGAGTAATGCCGGTTGCAGCAGCAACAGACATTCCACTCGTGCCGAAGTGATAAACAACGTCGGACGGCGAAACTCCCCATCTTGCTTTAAATGATCCTACAGTCGTTGTTCAAGCTACAGATCAGAAATCATAAGAAGAAGGAGGTATTACCAAATCAACTCTAAAACAACCTAAAATAGAAATAATTCACAAACAATCAAACCTGAACACAACGAACAGAAGCAAAACAACGATAAATCATAAATACCATAACAAAATATTTGCAGAACGAACATCAAATTCCAGTTATTTACAGAAAATGAAGTCGGAGTTACCGGATGAGGAGTCGCCCGCCATTGCTAAATTCGAGAAGAGGTAACCTTTTTATTTGTTAATTTTCTTTGAAGCGCAAGCGTATGAAATGATTGAATTAAAGCGTTCAAAAAAGGTTTGGACTGCGAGTAGAGGGAGAAAGTGCGAGTGATGGGTCTTATTTGGCGGATGATGTTTTCATTCTTTCTCTATTGTTTAAATAAAACATACCAACATCAACATGTGTATCATATATTTGGGTAAAATTACATTTTAGTCATATAGGATTTCGGATTTAATATTTTTAGTTCAATAATTTATGAAAGTTTTTAAAATAGTCTCACTTTATAAAAGCAACACATTTTGTTTTATATTTTACCTAATTTTTAAAATAATTTTAAAATTAAAAAAATTCCAACGTTTAGGCCCATAAATTCTATAATGCAGAAGATTAAATGTGTTGAATTTTATCTATTTTAGAATTATATTTTAAAAAATTGTAAAATAAAAAATTAAAAATATTGAACTTCGATACGAGACTAAAAATATAATTTTATCCGGACTATGCGTCAAATACTTTAGTAAAATGAAAATTTTATACCAATTTCTGAAATTCTGTATTTTTGGAAAAACTAATAGTTACTTGGGATAATTACACTCCTATTTCATGAGGTTTAGTGTAATTACACATAGACCCCCTATAGTATAAAAAATTACATCTAACACCCCTAAATTTGTTTTCACCTAACAAATAAATCATCATTTAGTCATAATTCATCGAATTTGGTGATATTAATAAAAAAATAAAAAAAAATTTGCACCCCAAATTGACTTACTACTAACTTATAGCATGTCAAATAAATCTTGTTATAACCAAAATACTCTCACACGTCTTAACGTGTTAATGTATGTGAGGAGGTATATCTTCATAATTATAAGGTGGTTTAGTCCGAAAAAATTGTTTGACCTGCAATAAGTCAGTTTATGTCAATCAAGAGTAAATATTAATTTGCATTCAATTTTGTTGTTGATATCAACAATTCAGTTAATTTTGACTAACGGATTGACTTATTTGTTAGACAGAAGCAAAACTTAAGTGTAGTAGATGTAATTTTTCGAATCACAAAAGATCTATGTTAATTACACAAAAGTTTAGGATAGAAAAGTGTAATTATCTCTATTTAATTTGATATAATTTAATTAAATAAATCTGAGAAGCAAGCAAGCACGTGAGCGTCTCCAGTGACGGGAGACTGAAGAAAAGGAAATGTTCAGTTAGACTGTTCTTATCTCAAAACAGTTTCATGTCCTTTCATTGGTTATTCCAACAAAGTTGTCTTTATGCCGTTTTCTCTATTTTTGAGATCACTTTATTTTATTTTATTTAATAATAGCATTTCTCAATTTCCTGGTGCCCGAACGAACTCTTTCATCATTCTTCTTTTATTGATCAAAAAACGAAAAAGAATTGAAAAGGTGTTCCATGGAAACACCAAGTAGACTCGGAATAGACAGATAGTTAGCTCAGTAGCTACAACAACTACAACAACAATTCCAGCTCCTAGCTCAGGACTCAGATGGAAGCAGTAGTTTTGAATGAACATGAAATGAGAAGATCAAAATTATTTAGATCAGGTTTTGCACTCAACCAGACACAGCAACATAACTTCTTCATAGAGGCTACTGAGGGAGTCTGCTTTCCTTCTAAGTTAAGTCGCCATGAAAATAAATAATTACATTGCACCAAAAGTTGATTGAACATACTTTGACAACACTGGAGTTGACAATTTATGAAATTGAACAAAGAGGAATAATATACAACAGCGACGTCTAGGCAAATAGCAAAGCTGTAATGAAAACTTCAGCCCATCGGCAGATGGCCTAGCTTCTGCACACACTGATGCTCACAGCAAGAGACTTGTCAATACATCAGATGAAACTGTTGCAAGTCCTCTGAAGAACATAGAAACAGACTGGTGAAAGATTTTATCTGTGCTGTGATACAGAAGGTCCTGCAAAAGAGTAGCGCTGTGAGACTGGTGCAGATGCCAAGTCAGTCTCACGCTGGAGAGAGAAGCCCTGATTGAGCACTGATGGTTCACGAGAAGAGTTCAGTGAATATGGCCTTTGATTGAAGTCCGATTGATCACGCAAAGTATAAGTTGCAACAGCTCTTTCGATGTCAGGAACTGTTCTTACAGGATGATTTTTTATGTCACTTGTGTGGTTTAGACCGTTGAAATATGGTTCTCGTTCTCGTGCTGGCAGAGGATATGATTCTGCTGGGACTGCAGCTGGCCTTGGCAGTGTCAGATACCGATTCACCAATGAGGTGGTGGCTTCATCATAAGGGTCATAAAAATCCTTGTCAGGGTCATTTACAATTTCATTAGTTGTCATCCTAAGAGATGCTGCGTTTAGTATTTTCTGGGGGGCTCTGAGGCCATAAATTCGGTACTCCTTTTCACTGAGGAAAAATGGATCAGGTTGATTGACCTCTCTGTGCTGTACAGATGGATCACCACTTGTGGAAACTGGATTCGTTGGGAGTTGCTTTAAGTCATGATCAAGTTTATTAGGCTCCCAAGTATTTCTAACATCATCTCCTGGTGTTGTTGGCAAGAGATGCCTTCCTTGTCGAAGACCATTACTTCTGTATTCTAGCTCAGTGAGAAAAAGTGGATCTTGAGGAGGAACTGCATTAGAGGAGACAGGGTAATCAGTCAACCGTTTCTCATGATGCAAAGGGATAGCCTTTCCTCCTGGGTCGCTAATGCTGTAACTGTTAGTATATCTTTGTCTCTCAAGGGATTCCTTGCTCAACAAAGCTCCTGCTGGTACTGGGCAGATAACTTGATTACCTTCCTGAACCACAGATCTGCTACCTGGATGCAACAATGGGGTCGGACGGAACAAATCTACTAGATGCTTTACCTGCGGAGGAAAGAATGGCCTTAGTTTCAGAAAAAGAATGAAGTTCGAGTTCAGACGAAGACGTGTTTTGAAAAATGTAGGAACACCAAGAACAGAAACTGCAGCTGTTTTCTTACTTGTTTCATGGTTAATTCTGTTTTGAACTTCCGTGTCTTTTCATCGTAGCTGTCTTTAATTGCTTTCTTAAACATACTTTCAGGTAGTGGAAGGCAATCCTTGTGAACAGTGAAGCGGACCTGCAGAATGACGTTCCATAGTTAGAAAACATATTGCAAACTGAGGAAGGAAACAAGACTAATTATTTAAGAGGACAGTTGACCTGAGCAGGGAAAGCCCCACCGAAAGCTGCTGGTTCGAGTTTCATGCCACCAGCAGACGAGGCCTCATAGATTCCATACATGAGCTTCAGATCATAGTCATAGAGGAAAAGTTTAAGACCAGGCTTGATGCTCATCACAGCCTCTTTCTTGCTGGCTGAGATACCCATCACTTTGTAACTAAAACAATCTGGTTTAGTTTTCGCATTGCACATAAAAATCAATCCACCAAGATTTTTCCCAGATTCCTCATCCCTCTCCTCTGTATCTTCATGCCTACTGTTGACAATGCCCTTCTCCTTTTTCTCAAGATGTGAGTCGATATGCTTCACAACAGAATCACCTGTTTGTTTTCTCTTCCTCTTACTGTCTTTTATCTCTTGAATGTGAGTAGTGAACTTTGCTTCTTTGCCTTGTTTAGAACTCTGAACTGATGATTTACTTCCAACTTGAGGGTCAAGCCTATCAAGCTTAAGCCACGTACAAGGCTTCTTAACTACAGGAGTTGGAACAGATTCTTTTGCATTACCATTGTCCTCTTCCATTATTTTTTTGCCAGAAACTACCTCTTCTGAAGTAGATTCAGCAGCAATACCAGTTTCTTTCCCCTTCTTCAGTGGCTTCTCATCTGAGGTGACAAGTTTCGAAGTATTTTTGGGTGCAAGACGATTTTTTCTCTTGTTTTTCATCGGTGCGATACTCTCTCACCAGTAAAGCGTCCCTCAAAGAAAAATTATAAACTGCAAACATACCAATTTTGTTCACATTCAGAAAACTAATTCTAATTGCTGATTAAAGAAATGGAAACAGTAAAGAACTGCATACAAGAGTGAACCTGCACCAGTAAGCAGGCTAAAACAGTTTGCATAATATCTCACTCCAATTAAGGTAAACAAATAATTCCGACGATCAAGATTCAGAAATATATTATTTTGCCATTCAATCTAACGCCAGAAAGGGAATGTTTTGACTTAAAGAAAGGGTCCCAGATTCTGTAACCCGAGCAGTCAAGTGAAAATGTTAGCAATCAAAACAACAAGATGCATATTTCAATTTTCAAGTATTCAGGACTGCATGAGTTTCAGCACTTAACAGTCTTTTTCTTTCCTCCAATGCAATGCACATTCTCATTGTGTCACATTAGTTCCTACTTCAGCTTAAATCAAAAGATAACCATCATTTAACGCCATTTAGTGTGTATTCTTTACGATCAGCTTTCCAGTCAAAAGTCGGGAAAAATAAAATAAAATAAAAGCATACACCCACGTAAAAACTTAAACTGATGAAGGAAAATATGAAAACCCAATAAAATTACACTTCAACTCTAAATTAACAAAATTTATTTCACCATAATCGTTCCAAGCCAAAAGAAGAGAAAACAGAGCACAGAGTAATTACGTACCAATTCTCAAATTAGAGCTAAAATTCTACAGGACAACTTCACAAATAGTCGTAATTCAGACAAAAATTTGCTCCTATTGACTCTATCTTCATTCGCTATTATCTTTTTCAACCCTTAGCACCTTAGAGATACGATAATTCAACACAAATTAACTATGAATTTCAAACTAACCTTGAAGTTATGGCGCAGATGCCCATAATTAGGACCGAGAGAGAAAGCGAGAGGGGGTGAAAGAAAAAGGGGGAGATTCGAATTTAAGACAACTCGGGCTCAGATTAAGAACTCAGTTACTGCTCCCAAAAGGGGGAAATTGATTTTTCACTTGAACGGGTGGGCTGGTTTGAAAGCGGTTAATGATGAAAGGCCCAAACTCATGGGCTTGTTCAGTAAGGTCTCGCGGGTCAGATTCAGATGGAATCAAGGCTTATCAGGATCCCTTTATCAACATTATAAAATATTTTTCTTTATATGACATGCACCTCCAAATTGTAAAATTTTAAATTTAAGTTTACATTTGGGGCGGAAGAATTTGAATTACACGAAACATAATTTAAAATAAAAGTCGAAAGATTTCATAATGCATAAATTGTAATTCTCTAAACAAATTTCAAAAAATTGTGATTATTCGAAACTCCTATCTTCAAATTGATCTATAACGTAAAGAAAGTGGAATGAAATTTACAACTCACAAAGTACATTACTAATTTTTGGAATAGATTCATAGAAATATCACTTAATTTGAGTGCTATTATAGTATTTTTATGTTATTTATTTCGAAATTGTGATAATTTTTTTTCCGTCGACAATATAACAAAATAAATCCTATAATTCAAATTCTACGGCTCGTTCTCATATGATTTGCAGATTCTTAATATAACGAACAAGGTTATAACTTCCAAGAAGAAAGTTAAAATGTTTGTCTCCGAGAAAATCTTACATTTACGTTATGAAAGGCAGGCAAAATTATTTCCACTTGCCATAGTACTATTTACACTTTCTCAAAATCTCAATAAAGAGGCAAAAATTTCAGGGCTTTTTATGCCCTGGAAAAGGAAAGTGTATATTCAAGCTGTGCAAGAGGGCTATCCGTTTAAATACTATGCTAGGAGTTAACGGTCTGGATTCTAGGAAAGAATAGCGGTATCACCAGACGTCAGAGGCTGTTTTCTCCTAAAATCTTTAAAGAGCTGAAACCTGTAAATAAGTAGACAGTTCATGACAACAAAGTTGAGGAAATTTCAGAAACTAAGGTAGAGTTGAAAAGGATAGAAATTTAGACAGCGTACAAACGATCCATGAATTCAAACTGTAGGAATTTCAAATTCTGTGCAAATCCAAGTTCCAGACATATATGTTTTTTTCCATTTCACTTACCTCCCATATTCCAGTTTCTGGGTTACTATACCATTCAGCAAAAGCTCCGAGTCATAAATGGAAGCTCCTGCAGATAGAGGGGTGATGCACATGACTGCTAAGTGAAGGGGAACTATTGTTTCATCCAGAGTTAGGGGGAAAAATAAGAGCCAAAAATGTACCCCTTTGAAGAAATGGCAAGCAAATCTTATAATCTTCTTCACATGAGAGAACTAATAAATCATCAGGAATCACCTTATCCTTTGTTTTGACATTCTGTATGCTTTGGACAACCTGAGAACATTTCAAAATAATTGTACTTTCAGAAAGTTGCTTCTGTTTTATCAATTTTATTGATGGATAAGACAGTGTCAACTCCATTTCCCATGAAAAATAATCCGGATACTGTTAAAGATTGCCTTTTACCATCGTCTGCTTCATGTACTAACTCAAAATAAGGAAGGTTTGGCATTTTAAACTCTGATGCGACTGTGAAACGCAGTCACGATAAGGTATCTTAATGAATTTCGGGGCTAAAGCAAACAGAAGCGACATGTACATACCTGTCCATGAACTGCCTTGACCAAAACATTTATCACATCTATAGCAGGTTTCACATTAGGGGTGATCAAGACTCTACAGCCCTGTTAATCAAAAGGAACCCTTAAAGCACATGTTTTCAATGGAATGCAGCTTCTGTTTAAATGTAACCAATGTATCACCTTTAAAAGTGGATGCCGGACGGCACAAGAGAGAGAAAATGGCATGCTGAATCCAATTTCTTTTTCCTTTTTCTCATCCCTTAGGATGTAACTCTTTTCATCAATAACATAGCCAGCTTGGTCACAGCTCTCAAGCCATAAGTGTGTTACGACAGGTTTTCCAAGAGCAATGGCTTCCAACATATTCCTTGTTCTCACAAATCTATCGGTTACGAAATGTGTTGCATCCGAGCAGCATGATGCAATGGAAAACCCGAATCGCGCCACAATCTGCCACAAAGATTTATCAGAAAAGATGCAACTTTGACCGACCATGTTATCATTAAAGTGTATGACTGTCAATTCAGTGGCAGAAGAGTACCTTTCTCTGCTGCTTGAGTATGCTTGTCTCCAAGTTCTGGCTGAACAAAATGCAAACTTTCACCATAGCTTTTCGCCTCCTTGAATCTTTTGGCAGAAAATCAGGTAATGATTCCGCATAACCCAATCTCATAAGCTCTTTCATAAGGGGAGATCTGGAAAGGTGGTCGCATGATTTCTTGGTTTTGTCACAACCTTCAAATACTTGCGAAGTCATAGAACATCCATTTGATAATGCATCTGACTTCATGTTACCTGAAGGATCAACAGAGGAAGGTTTCCCGTCATCCAATTTATCAAACTGCATTAATGGCTTGGCTCTATCAAATTCAACAGAGTTCTCTACTAGACTGTCAGAAACGACATTATCATTAACTGAGGGAGAACTCAAGTCACCAGCAAACCTTAAAGAGCTTCCCACTTGTTCTCTGTCTAAAGAAAATTTATGTTGCCTGGTATAGACTAAAAGCTTCCTCTTGTGTGCTTCCTCATTCACTACGGGATATTTTTCCACATTATTCTCAGTTGCTGCACGTCCAGAACACTGAACCCTTGATCTAATCGAATGGGGTGGTAAACGTTGACGTGATCTTTTCCCTTTTGGGTAGATCCAAAGATTAAACTGTGACAGACTCCTATCAGCCACATCCAGATAGGAATTTTCATCTATTTTTGATGTTTCTGTTTTCACTTGGAAAGATGAATCAGAATTGATCTTCAAGCAGGTGCCTCCGAGTCCTATTTCCCGTACATCATTATGAAAACTAACTATCTTTCTTCGTTTCGTAGGGGAATCAGACTGTACCCGATGAGTAGTCTTTTCTGACCTTCTGTAAACTTTCTGAAACCCTTTCAAGCTCTCTCTTTCTGTGTACCCATATTCATCTTGGGGCACACTGATCTCAGGAGGCTTACCACATTTGCCAGTCTGCAAATTCCTGGTATCTTCTTGATTTATGCTAAAGTATTTCCCAGTCATCGGTTTCTCTGTCATCACATTTGTGCTTGCCGACAACTGAGCAACAGTTCTTCTGTGTTTCTTAAATTGTTTTGCAGAAGAGCAAGATCCATTTTTGCCCTGAACAGTATAAATCTTCACACATTTCGAGCGCTTGTCTTTGCATCTCCAACCTACAAAGGCCTCCTCAGGGTAGGCAGCATCTTTTGATTCACTCTTCAATTTTACACTCCTAGAAGAGTCCAAAAGTGTGTTGCTTGAACCTTGATGAGCAAAACAATCATCAAATGTGGGTGGACCTGCATGTATTAATGCTTCCATAGCTTCAGCAGCCAGTTGAGTGTCCATACCAATATCTAATAAATCTGGTGCAGACATCAATTGTTCATATTTTTCCATATTTTTTCTTGATAACTCTGCATCAAACTGCTCGTCCAACTCCATGGAATCGTTTGCAATGCAAATTCCAGAACTTGATTCTATTTTCTCAATGTCATTGGAGTTCAGTGAATCTCTATTTGAACAATTGGTATTTAATACATTTTCTTGCAACTTCTCTTCTGACTGGAGACCTGAGATTGTCCCCTTTTGCAAGATAATATTGTCTGGTTCTTGATAAACAGGCAAATACACAGATTTGTCACCTTCAAATCCAAAGAATGAGTCGTTCTTTCTTAGGGAAGTGTACTCATTCTTCTCAATTAGCTTTTCAGCCCAGTCAAAAGTCATGAACTTGCTAGCACAACATCCAATGCTTACCATCCTGGCCAAACTTTGAGACCCCTTTGACCTCAAAGGGGGAGGTGATCTTACCCTGTTAGTCTGTCTAGTTCCAACATCTTTATATGAGCCCAA